>NC_030680.2:16379504-17078512 GCF_000004195.4 Xenopus tropicalis
GTTAAACCTTGTTGGATGTGTGGCCCCCTTATAGAGTATTGAACTGGTGGAACATTTGGGCATTTTGCAGCTTAGGGTCATGGGATCCCTTACACATAGACAATTTGCTTTCATTTTTTTGTTTTTTTGTGGCTTTTCAGTTATTTAGGTTTTTGTTCAGAAGCTCTCCAGTGTGTCTTGTTTACCTTAGCAATAGTTTTTTGGCTTCCGGGGTCAGTGACCCCCATATGAAAGGAGGAAAGAAGCAGCAGACGAAGGCAAATCATTTAAAAACTACACAAAATAAATAATGAAGACCAACTGCAAAGCAGAGCAACTTCCAAGGGGTTGGGGAGTCACATGTTGCCCCTGCACAACGTACTAAGAGTTAACTTAAAAGTGAACCAACCTATTTATTTAAGTGCTTTTTGCCTCCAATTCACTGGGCGAGTCTTGTGTTCCTAATAACACAACCCTTTGTGGGAAACCTGGGGCTGCCTTCAGTTTAAGGTGGGCAACAACTCCAGGGTTTCCCACCATTCACCAGAAGAGGCAGATTGCAGTGGCACAACTACATGGCATCTGGCTCCCCTGCAAAAAGTCTTCAGAGGCACCCGAGGTGCACAGCCAACCGTACCCGGATCCACCCCCCCTTCTGCCGCTTGTGTGCCCAGCTCCTCACTCACACTCAGGTAGGACAGTGGCTGGGGATGGGGGATTTATATGCTATAGAGGAAGGAGACCCCCGGTCCAGCCCCCCCCCCATCCCCCTGGCTCTCCTGTGGCTACTGGGGCAGCTCCTCTGTAGTTACGCTACTGGCAGGATGGACACACCGGCAGCCATACAGAAGTTTGGGGGCGCAATGCACGTACCCTGTTTAAATGTGTCAGAATCTGCTCTCCATTGTGTTCATGACCCCCATCCGACAGTTCAGCATAGAGCCTGCCCTATATGTCCAGATGTAGGTCTTCAGTTAGACTGAAACTGTAGGATAAAGCCCTAAAAATAAATCTTAGGGTGTTCTGAACATAAAATAATTGGCAGACACCAATCATACAAAAGTTATGCCCGGAGATAAATTGTAGGTCCCCCAAGGACAGGGGCACTGCTGCCATTAGGTGAGGTGAGAAACATGCCATTACCAGGGGAGGCAAAAAGCCACTCCTGGTAACTTAAAGAGACAAAATTCAGATCTTTAAATTGGAATTTTGGCTCTTCTAGTGCAGAGAGTGCTATTGCGGCTTTAGCTGGGCAGTAGGACCCCTGAGGCAGTGCTGCCCATGGAAATACACAGTACATGTAGTGTTATCCAACTGAAATTTTCTAACCAGTCCCGTCAACTAAACGACCAATTGCCATGGTATGAAAATTAACGGGACGACAATTTGGAGCAGAAAATCCATTTTGTGTGATTATATAATTGAGTGTATGGTCAGCATTAAGGTGGCCACACACGGGCTGATTTACATGACGATATGTGTCCTTTAGACCATTCAGCAGCTTATCTGCCTGTGTATGGGCACTAACGACAGTTCCCTGCCCCACCGACGTCTTGCCTGAAATCCGCCAGATCTCGATCGGGCAGGTTTGATTTTTACGTTGGATCGGGGGCCGCATCAACAAACCGATGGTGCCTGTGCCCACCATTTTAATATGATTGTTTAGCCCTACGACCAAACAATCGAATCAGCCCAGTATCACCCACTCATAGGCGGGGGCATATCGGGAGAAGATCCGCTTGCTTGGCGAGCCAGCTTTAGTCTCCTGAGTCTCATGGGAGTCATGGGACTCATCCTCCAATATGTACAATAAAGTAGAAATGCTGGCACAGGTATCACCTTGCGCAATATTCTCCCTGTAACCGCTTCTATTTAACCTTTCCGTGTTTTAGTAAGTTGACCTGTTGGGGAAATGGATGAACCTACAGAGGTAGAAGAAAAGGACGTTTTTGCATATTGTACCTGACAGGTTGGTTAATGATCCTCTGGGAAGCAGAAAATCCCAAATCATAAATCCTCCGACCTTTATTCCCATAAACATATTTATCATTGTGTGCCTGATTGCGCTGATACATCAGACTATAATATATGTGTATATGGCGGGGATGGTGCTGGGCGCTGCCCACATTGCGCAGACAGGGGAGGGAGTAAAGGCCCATATGTGGGTATAAAGGCAGCGAGAGAAGCGCTTACACCAGATACACAACTGGGAGCCATGAATTCCTTCCTGCTGAAGGCGCTGCTGCTCGGGACGTTGGCAGGTAAGGGCTCTCATTCAACTGCTGAGTGAGTTCTCTACTGAGAGCAGCTCCTGCCTTTCCCTGCACTGCTGGCTCTGAATCTTCAAACAATGTCAGAAAAGTCAGCTCTCCCCCTGCCCAAACCCCAATTCCCTGAATCACTAAACTGTTCATACTGTTTGTCTGTCTCTCTCTCTCTCTACCGTCTGTCTAGCCAGCTAGGTCTCTTTCCCTTGGTATCTATCTATCTATCTATCTATCTAGAGATCTATCTATCTAGAGATCTATATATCTCTCTCTCTCACTATATATATATATATATATATATATATATATATATATATATATATTTACAGAACAGGTAGTTAATAAATTAATAGATAGATAGATAGATAGAGTGATATAAATATATATCACTTATATAAGTGAATCACTTAGGTCATGATATAATAAGAGATATATATATATATATTTTTTAGAATGGATATACACATGCACAAATAATGGCCACATATTGGACTATTCAAATTTGTACACAAGTAACCACATTGGTTAATTACATAATGGTCAGAGAATGGGGATTGGGCACCTAATTTCACATGCTAGGGTACACAGGTATTTAGATGTGATGTGATGCACTATTGTTTTTTATCCTTGAGAAAGGTCCTAACAAGGACCGAAACGTTGGTTTTAACAATATATCTGCAATAAAAATTTTTTTTATGAAACATTGAAGGGTGTGCTGGCCACAGATGATTATTTTCTATATATATACATATATATATATATATATATATATATATATATATATATATATATATATATATATATATATATATGATATCACTCTGTCATCTATCTATCTATCTATCTATCTATTATCTCTCTCTCTCTCTTTCTATATATATATATATATATATATATATATATGATATCACTCTGTCATCTATCTATCTATCTATCATCTATCTATCTATCTATCTATCTATCATCTATCTATCATCTATCTATCTATCTATCTATCTATCTATCTATCATTATCTCTCTCTCTTTCTATATATATATATGATATCACTCTGTCATCTATCTATCTATCTATCATCTATCTATCTATCTATCTATCTATCTATCATCTATCTATCTATCTATCTATCTATCTATCTATCTATCTATCATCTATCTATCTATCTATCTATCTATCTATCATCTATCTATCTATCTATCTATCTATCATCTATCTATCTATCTATCTATCATCTATCTATCTATCTATCTATCTATCTATCTATCTATCTATCATCTATCTATCTATCTATCTATCTATCTATCTATCATCTATCTATCTATCTATCTATCTATCTATCTATCTATCTATCTATCTATCATCTATCTATCTATCTATCTATCTATCATCTATCTATTAATCATTAGTCTGTCTATCATCTCTCTGTCTCTCTCCCTCTTTCTTGCTGTCTATATGAGAAATATTTAGTGACATTTCAGACACTTTCACTGATCGCTGTGTATATTTCCATTGCAGGAATGGTGCTTACAGCCCCTAATGCTCAGAAGGCACAAGAAGTGAGTTGCAAAAATAATCTTTATTATAAAGCAGCAATTAGTTATTTGTCTTATTAAGTTATATATTATATGTTCATAGTATAAACCCCCAGTCAGATAAGGTATAATACTAGTGTTTGTATCAGTCTTTGTGTTATAGATTGTAACATCTGAACCCCCTTTTTCCTTCACCCCAATCTGTTAATCATTGCTGATGAATTTTGCCTCCCATAAAAAGTAATACTGACAGATTCTATATAATAACATACAGGCCAGTCTCAGCTCCTTTACTTAAAGGAAATATAAACCCTTAACAAGTGACTGTGAGTTGTACTGATAACGAGTGCGGACGCCGTAACTGACAGCCCTGCAGCCTCTGTGTTCCAGGTACGGGGAGGCGCCATGTAAACTGGAGTACAACCCGGTGTGTGGGACGGACGGAAACACTTACGGCAATGAGTGCAGCTTGTGCTATGAAAATAGGTACGAAATGGGGCCCACCTCACCCCAACAGATCTGCCAAAGAGGAGGACTAGGAGGAATAAAGTACCCCCTTTTATAGAATATAAGGATATTAGAAGTCATTGAGAAACTTCATGACCACATACAGTAGGGGCATAAAACTGCAGGCAGCCTGGTCTGATACAGGTTATGGCGCTCCAAGGTGCCTTCCAATATCCTCATTTATAAAATGTCACATGACATCACATGCCATGACATCACTAAGCAGTGTTTATAACTGATGACATCAGCACCATCCCCTTCCCTTCCCTGCCCTCTTCCACTGACCTGGGCGGCTGGTGTAGTATTCTGACTCCAGTGCGGAATTAGGGGTGGGCAGTAAAGGCATTTGCCCAGGACATAACGATGGGGGGTAGTTGGGCACGTACCTCTCTGCCTGCCCCTAGGTTCTGGCACATTGAATCTGCCTGATCACAGTTGTGTTGCCGTCTCTCCATGGTGAGGGGGGGGTTAAAGTGTGGTTGGAGTCTGTGTCGGGGCAAAGCTGTTTGGTGCCTGGGGGAGGGGACATGGGGTGCCCTCAAGTGTAGGCCCGGCACTGCTCTGAACTGACACCCTGTGAGCCGTGTCTCTGGCTGTTGAGCTGTAGGGATATATTCCATTCCAGCTTCATATCATCATTTCATCTCTTTTCATGTCTTTTAGGCTTCGCTCTGAGAAAATTCAGATCCAACACGTCGGCCATTGCTGAACCCAGAGACCAGGACCCCCCAGCAGACGGACATGACTATCCTGCTAATTCAGTGCTTCATGTACCCTACCCCCAGCTCTCTCTGTAACCCAATCAAGTCATGGCTTCCTACTGGGAAAATGTATCCTGTATAGAAATTGGGGTTAACTTCCAATTAGACATATAGTAAAGTGGGCTGACTGGGCCGGCGTGGGTCCAATAGAATACCCTACTCATCCTCTTCTCCAACCCCTTTTATACTCCATTTGTTGTTCTCTCCTTTTCTCTATTTTCTGTTCACACTAAGTTTTTGATCATACTTATCCTCGGGAGAAGAGCAGCCATAGCCAGGTTACACGGGGCAGTTATGTACAGCATTTCTGGCTGGATAGGCCAACTGGCTGGATACTATTAGCCCTCATATTCTTGGGGTATCTGAGAACTGTAGATCAGCCCCAGTCCCTGCGGAAATTGTCATCACTGTATCTTGCAAAAAACACTGTATTTAGGTCTAAATGTGCCACTTGTTTTGTGTTTTTCTACTGCACACAGAATTAAAAAATGATTCATAATGTTAAAAAAGTGCACAAATCTGTTGTCTGACCTTGTTCATCCAGCTTGGCCCAAATCAAAGAATGGCCAATGGGTACATGTATAAGTATGGGTGTAGGGGCGTAGAAGGGGATATTTTGGGGGAGAGAGGATTTATAGAGGTACAGAAAGGCATATATAGAAGTAGGAAGGCTGTGCACAGATACAGGGGGGCACACATATATACATGTATAAATATAGGTGTTGTGTAGGGGCATAGAAGGGGATATCTGGAGGTAGGGGGCTGTGTAGAGGGACAGGAGGGGACATATAGAAGCACGGGGGGCTATGTAGAGGGACAGGAGGAGACATATAGAAGCACAGGGGGGCTATGTAGAGGGACAGGAGGGGACATATGGAAGCACGGGGGGCTATGTAGAGGGACAGGAGGGGACATATAGAAGCACAGGGGGGCTATGTAGAGGGACAGGAGGAGACATATAGAAGCACAGGGGGGCTATGTAGAGGGACAGGAGGGGACATATGGAAGCACGGGGGGCTATGTAGAGGGACAGGAGGGGACATATAGAAGCACGGGGGGCTATGTAGAGGGACAGGAGGGGACATATAGAAGCACGGGGGGCTATGTAGAGGGACAGGAGGGGACATATAGAAGCACGGGGGGGCTATGTAGAGGGACAGGAGGGGACATATGGAAGCACGGGGGGCTATGTAGAGGGACAGGAGGGGACATATAGAAGCACAGGGGGGCTATGTAGAGGGACAGGAGGGGACATATAGAAGCACAGGGGGGCTACGTAGCGCGGTAAAGAAGGCCATGTGTCAAACTGTGGGAGCTGTGTAATACAAGATCTGCTCTGGCTGCCCTTCCCGCACAAACGGGAAAAATGGTGTATTCTCTGTATCCCCCCCCCTTTATTCCTATGAGGTTAAGTCATAGCAGTTGACACCAGAAATGAAGAAAAAAAAAATATATACAACTTTATTGCACGCGTTGATATAACAGGTAACAACAATGGATGAAAGCCAAGAGCTCACTATACAGTTACAGTGCAGGGAATAGGCTGAAGCCATTTACACAGTTCCAATATATACAGACTGCGCTAATATAAAAACACGGGCATAAAAATGATAAAACTGTAATAGTGACCAATGGAAGAGACGCTTCATTTCTCCAAGGGCAGAGTTTAACCCATAACGTGCCATATGCTGTAGAATCAATGCTGCTGGCAAATAA
The DNA here is from genome assembly GCF_000004195.4 of Xenopus tropicalis. Lineage (NCBI taxonomy): Eukaryota > Metazoa > Chordata > Amphibia > Anura > Pipidae > Xenopus > Xenopus tropicalis. Next base: position 16,386,265 of record NC_030680.2, read on the forward strand.
ATGCCATTGTCCCAACACTATAGATTCATCCCTTCTGGGTTCATTGAGGACATTTTTGACAATAAGTAACAGTTGTGTGAATACAAAATATTGACCCTTGTGCAAAAGAGTAGTGTGGGGGATCCCTGTGCTATTATCTTGAGCCCCCATTTGTGCCTGCAGTTCAGCCTCCACAGACAAGTGGTCTTATTTTAATTATTCCGGTGAGTTTCCTTTAGTTTCCACCATTGATTATAGCACCTATGGAAATACTGGCACAATACCGAGTCCTCCAATGTTCTATCTCCAAGTGTCATATGCTGAGAAGAACCTGTAATTGTTTAACAGCTCATCTTGGCTGAGCATGTTCTGAAATAGAAATGGTTAAAGGATTCAAGCGATAACAAACACATGTGCATCCTATAAACATGAAAGCAACCCAAAATAGCCTCTGTTATAGCAGGTATAGCCTCTGGGAAGGGACTGGGGCTGTGGGATAGCAGGTATAGTAGGGAGAGATGGTACCTATAGTAGCAGTGGGGGGATAATAGCCTCTGGGAAGGGACTGGGGCTGTGGGATAGCAGGTATAGTAGGGAGAGATGGTGCCTATAGTGGCAGTGGGGGGATAATAGCCTCTGGGAAGGGACTGTGGCTGTGGGATAGCAGGTATAGTAGGGAGAGATGGTGCCTATAGTAGCAGTGGGGGGGATAATAGCCTCTGAGAAGGGACTGGGACTGTGGGATAGCAGGTATAGTAGGGAGAGATGGTGCCTATAGTAGCAGTGGGGGGATAATAGCCTCTGGGTAGGGACTGGGGCTGTGGGATAGCAGGTATAGTAGGGAGAGATGGTGCCTATAGTAGCAGTGGGGGGATAATAGCCTCTGGGAAGGGACTGGGGCTGTGGGATAGCAGGTATAGTAGGGAGAGATGGTGCCTATAGTAGCAGTGAGGGGATAATAGCCTCTGGGAAGGGACTGGGGCTGTGGGATAGCGGGTATAGTAGGGAGAGATGGTGCCTATAGTAGCAGTGGGGGGATAATAGCCTCTGGGAAGGGACTGGGGCTGTGGGATAGCAGGTATAGTAGGGAGAGATGGTGCCTATAGTAGCAGTGGGATAATAGCCTCTGGGAAGGGACTGGGGCTGTGGGATAGCAGGTATAGTAGGGAGAGATGGTGCCTATAGTAGCAGTGGGGGGATAATAGCCTCTGGGAAGGGACTGGGGCTGTGGAATAGCAGGTACTGGGATAGGTAATTAGGGAGAGATAGATGTAGTGAAGTGGCAAGGAGAGACCCTTTATATTAGCATTTAAATTCCTTCCAACTCCAAATTGATTTACAGACCTGGATTCATGGAAAGGCCACAAAGGCCCGGGCCTATAGGGCAGAATGCCACATGCTTTGTCACACCCGGGGCACTAAGATGGAGGCGCTGGAGATGACTTTGTGCCCTATACTCAGTACTGTGTGAGAGCTAAAAGGATGCCTTTGTTCGAGATCTTGGGGAGTGGGGGGAGGATAATTATTTAAGGAATACCTTTATCCCTAAAGCCATAAACAGAGCATTCACTATAAAGCAATACATTTGTAATTAGAAATGACTTGTGACAGATCCCTAAACTCTGGGATAAAGAGTAGGAAGAGAGAAGGAAATACTTACGGTGAGGTTATTAATGCCGTCAGAGAAAGCCCCTATTTGCTTTACTGTACCCTCCGAGTGCTCCATCTGCAAAACCAGCCGTGAGTAGGGCTCCTCCCAAACGCACACTTCTTTGTTTCATGCACAATCACATGACACTCCCAAGGAGAAGTATGGCAAGGCGGCAGTTAGCAAGCAACATGCTGATTGGTGCAAGCATCCCATTGTTGTCCCCAACCTGTGGCGATTTCCTAGTGGGTCTACAAGGCCCCTAGTATCCCCCCTACATTTCATTCTTAATGGGTCCTTATTGCCTTTTTGCTTCTCCTCCCATGTCACAACCCAACCCCAAACATTTAAGCTTCTGCACTCCACTCTACTTGCTTCTCTATTCCCCTTGTAACCCAACCCAGTTACCCCAAGCTTCTGAACTCCACTCTACTTGCTCCTCTATTCCCCTTGTAACCCAACCCAGTTCCCCCAAGCTTCTGAACTTCACTCTACTTGCTTCTCTATTTCCCTTGTAACCCAACCCAGTTCCCCAAGCTTCTGAACTCCACTCTACTTGCTTCTCTATTCCCCTTGTAACCCAACCCAGTTCCCCCAAGCTTCTGAACTCCACTCTACTTGCTTCTCTATTCCCCTTGTAACCCAACCCAGTTCCCCCAAGCTTCTGAACTTCACTCTACTTGCTTCTCTATTCCCCTTGTAACCCAACCCAGTTCCCCCAAGCTTCTGAACTCCACTCTACTTGCTTCTCTATTCCCCTTGTAACCCAACCCAGTTCCCCCAAGCTTCTGAACTCCACTCTACTTGCTTCTCTATTCCCCTTGTAACCCAACCCAGTTCCCCCAAGCTTCTGAACTTCACTCTACTTGCTTCTCTATTCCCCTTGTAACCCAACCCAGTTCCCCCAAGCTTCTGAACTCCTGTTCAATATAATTTTTTGTCTCCCTTTAAAATCCACAGCTTTCTGCTCTCCACTTTTCTTTGGACATTTGTTTTTTTTCCCTCTTGTAGCAGAGTTCATTCTCTCAAGCTTCTGGACTCTACTTTCAACATTTGCTGCTCTTCTTCCCCCCTTGTAACCCAACCCCAATCTCTTGAGCTTCTGAACTCTTCTCTGCATTAAATATTTCCTTCTTTTCTCCGTTAATAACACAGCTTCATTCTATCAACCTTCTGAACTCTACTCTGATTTCAATACTTGCTTCTCATATCATAAGCCAACCTCATTCTCTAGCAGTGATCCCCAACCAGTGGCTCAGGGCAACATGTTGCTCCCCAACCTCTTGGATGTTGCTCTCAGTGCCCCCAAACCAGGTAGTTATTTTTGAATTCCTGACTTGGGGGCAAGTTTTGGTTGAGTAAAAACAAGATTTCCTACCAAATAAAGCCCCCTGTAAGCTGATAGGGTGCATAGAGGCTGCCTAATAGCCAATCACAGCCCTTATTTGGCTCCTCCATGAACTTTTTATGGTGCTTGTGTTGCTCTCCAAGTCTTTTTACATTTGATTGTGGGAATGGAAAGTTTGGGGTCCCCTGCTCTAGAGCTTCTGCACCCCAGTCTGCTTTTTACATTTATGTTCTCTTCTCCCCTTGTAATTCCATTCTATTCACTTGAGCTTCTACACTCCACGCCACTTTGGGTACTTATTTCCCCCCTTACAACTCAACCCCATTCCCTTTAGCTCCTGCTCTGTGCTATGCTTTCTACATTTGATGCCCTTCTCACTCATAACACAATTTCTTGACTGTAGATTCTACAATCCCTGATCGTCAATATTATACCCCTTTATGAGCAGGAACCTATAAAGGACAAGTAAACCTTTAAAAATAAGATTATGTAGAATAGGAATTTTATAAATAGCTGAAATAGGAAACTGACACGGGTTGAGGAGTATTTCTATATTTTGGGTAATAAACTGCAGACTCCAGGTGGCTGATTCGACCGATATCCTGACAATTATTACCACAAAGGGTAAGGAGGGCAGAGAAGCGGAGATGTTCAGGGTGTCGACTTTAAGTCTCTGCTCTGTGATTGGTTCCCATAAGACTAAAGAGCCTCTTTGAACTTCTTTTTCCCATGTTGGCTATGGGAAAGCATCCCTCTCGGTCACATTTTAGACAGCAGCCTCAGTTGATGATAACAACTTGTTATGGAAACAAACACCATGTAACATGTAGACCTTCAACTCTTGGACTACAGAAACATTAGGCTCCATTAATGTGCTTTACCTAGCCTGCAAGGTGCATATGTTTCCCAGCATGCCATACAGTTAACTCAGGTTGCCTGGGAGATGCCCCTTCCAAGCCACACACACAAAAAGTACAGTAGGCAGCAAATAGTAATTTATGGGCCAGGGGAAAAGCATTAACAGCCCAAGAGCCCCCTCTGATCTTGAGCCCTGTTGGACAACCAAGTGTCTGCCAGCAGTTGACTCATAGTTGGTGCATATTTCCCCTGGAAGGTCTCTTCATGCTTTTCTAATAACACACGGCACACAAACACCATGCAAATGCAGTCACTATTGTTTGGGGTGTGTGAGGATGGCTTGGATTGTTCAGTCTAAAATATTTTCCATTAAAGGAGAAAGTAAGGTAGAATCACTGGGGAAGGGGGGTACAAGTTGTTCATCAATTACCTCCTACCTTGGGTTGGCATGCCTCTTCTTATAAAAAAATGTTCTGGCTTGGGGACTTGTTGTGAGGGGGGGGACTAATTGTGAGCTCCATGGCAGAGTGGAGTCCCAGGCACCCCCTGTTCCTATTGATGTTGGGAACATGCACAGGTTTTGGCCACAAAATTTCTGTAGTGTATATGAACTTGCCCCGGGGCAACACAGGAGATGCCTTAGCACTAGCAAGTAAAGGTGCCAGGCACCATAAGGTCATTTAGGGTCTCAATGGGGTGTGCGAGGCCTGCTGGGCTGCTACCTCAGGGTCCCCCGTCACCTGATCTACCACCACCAGCTCCTCCCACTACGTGCAGCTTATACTTACTTTTGCCGCATTCAGGGGAGGCGGCCAGTGGGGGATCGCTGGGTGAGTGTTGGCGGGGATTGAATGTGGGTTGATGGGGCCCACTGGGATTTTCCCTGGCACCCACCAGGGATCCTACTTTTCCTTCTCCTTTATTATATAAAGGATGAGGGAAACATGGGTGTCCTTAATGGGGGCTACTAATAGGGGCAGATGCCGCTACCAGTTTTAGACTAAAGTCAGGGCCACTGGATCATTGAGGTTTATGAATAAAGTGGCCTCACTGGAGCAATAAGGTTTAAAAAAAAAAAAAGACGACTCCCAGGGCACAAGAACCAATGGAAATTTGTTTTACTGAATATTTATAGAAAAATAAAAGTAAATGTAAAATCCTCCTTATACACAGAGTACATTAACCTTTCATAACTTCCATTTATATCCCTAATTTCCTTCTTTTTCAACTATATACACTATGTTACATCAGTTTCATTTAACCATCTTTTGGGGTGACAATTTCTCTCTCACTCAAATAAAAAATATTTGGAATAGGGATATTTAGGGAATAGGGAATTGGGATATTTAAATACTTGTGGCTAAGGCAGAACGCAGGCGTACTGGGCGGGGCATTACTTGGTGCTCCTGTAGCCTCTTGGGAGAAAAAAAAGATGCTATGGAATTGTCTGTTGCCTTGGTAACGATATGGGGGGGAATAAAAGTCAGCGCCCCCATAGTGATGCCATGTATGTGAGGGTAGGAAGATGAGACAAATGAAGATGCAGAGTTATTTGAGAAACACTGAGGATTATGGGAATGGATGCCGGATGCCATCAAACCAGTCTGCCCACCTGCTCCACTTTGTCGTTCTCTTTGGTGGAGCTCGCGCTCGTCACTTTAAAATCAGCGCAGCCCCTTTGGGTACCGTTTGTAGCGTCCACCGGGCACACGTAGTCTGTTGTCTCGTCGAATTTCTTTTTCCGCAGCTGCCCGAAGTTGGATAAGCTGATTTTCTTGGGCTGAAATGGAAGCAACATTTTCAGCACAATAATGGCTGATTATATTCTCATTATAGAGCTTCGGTGTAGTTATTTTATGGGCGTTTATTATATGGGGGTCTTCTGAGATGCAACAGTACTATGGTTCAGAGTCATGAAGGGTCTATGAGTAACTTAGTAAGTTGGGTTGAAAAAAGACATATGTCCATCACGTTCAACCATAATGCCTATACCTAACCTGCCTAACTACTAGTTGATCCAGAGGAAGGCAAAAAAACCCCATCTGAAGCCTCTCTAATTTGCCACAGAGGGGAAAAAATTCCTTCCTGACTCCAAGATGGCAATCGGACCAGTCCTGAGTCCGCTCTGACTGACTGCAGCCTCCTTTTAGTAAAACAACTGACTTAACTCTGTAATTATGGGGAATCGCACTAGAGTTTTATTGGCCAAATCACTCAATAGGTGGTCCCCACACACTCATAATCATAACAACCTGAAGGAAGAGGCTATCAAACTTTTTAGTTCAGGCTCCCTTGAATGTCCAAACTTTGTAATTTAACCCCTAAATTTTCTTACGATGTATATAAGTTGGGCACATCTCGCTCACCCCCAACTACACCATTTGTACTGCATATATCCCCTCTGTTCGCCAGGAACATCACATTTTCCTAAAACAAATAGCAACTTTCAACCAGCAGCCACTTTCCCTCTCACACATCTTCAGTGACATTTACATCAACAAACAGCACATATGTGCTGTAAAGTTCATGCAATATAGAATGCAGGCTTACACGGGCAGAACTTACTTTGACAAAAGGCCCTGCTTGGACTGAGCACTGTAATGGTTAAACTGAGCTCAGGAGAGGAAGTTAGGAGAAAACACATGTTTCTCCAGCAGAGTGCACAGCTAGAACAGACTTTTTATGGTAACCAGCAATGCCAACTCTTCATTGGCTGCTAGACTGGAGGGTGAGTTTGGTAACCTGAGTTGAGGAGAACTGAGCATGCTCAGTAAGCCAAGAGCCAAAGTCAGTACCTAAGGGAGGGGGCCAAGTGGATTATAGGAGGAGAAGGAATCCCAAGTGATTAAGGGGATGCCAGGCCAGCCCCTGCTACTCAATAGATTTAATCACAAGCCCCTGATAAAAATTATGACCATGAATATGAATTTTATTTGCTGAAACTTGGGGTTGACACTTGGCTGGTACTTTACAAATCTAGTCTGTTAAATGCCAGCTAAGACAGGGGGCAGTGAGATTAATTAATGGGCAATGTACCTGCTAGCATATGTAGTCTTACCCATCCCTCAACCACTCCAAGTCCAGTTACGTTCTGTATGTCCAATTCCCTCTCCCACAACAAACTGCTTCTACTCATTTGCCCTGTCCAAGCCACTGATCTGCCTCCCACCCTCCCACTAATTGTTACCAGGAAGTTTGGCACCCCCTAGCTGAAACAAAAAGGGCCTGCCAATCAATTAGACAAGGTATCAGTCCATAGCTGTACAGAAGACATGGGCGGTAATGAAACTTTGCTGACAATATACATATAATTAACCTACCCGGACTTTGGCAGTGGTAGACAGAGGCGAGAAGCTTGTGGAATCCATAATCTCTCTCTTTTCTTGTTGGGCTTCTGGGCCAATTAACAAATTGAAGTTGGTTGCCAAGTGTCTTCTTAATAAGGTCTTTTGGGTTGGAATGTTTAAAAGCATGGCCAAGGTGTCGGAGTTGAAACGAGGTTCCAGTATCTGAAACAATGCAATCCCAAAATTATGCAGGCGTCCCGACCTTAGTGAACTTGGTTGTAGCACACTGTACATTGAAATATAATCACACAGGCACCAGCACAGCCAACAAAATTAGCATGGATTTTTAACAATGGTATAAGCAACAGCACTGGGCAAGTTCACTTCAGCTTTGGTAGCCTAGTGGCAATATAGTGGCATCATCTTTCCATGCTGTTCTGTATAGGTCCAGGTTCAAGTTATTCTAACAAGGGTGCTGGGTAGGACCGGTCCTTAGGCAAACTCCCAGTGGGCCCAGGTGCCAATTGGCTCTCCTGCTCCCCCAACCATGCCTATACCATGGCCTTTCCCCATTCCGGTGATATAGATGGAAGGATACACGAGTGTATGTTATGGGAATAAAGAAAGGATTGAAAATACATTGGGGGTCGATAGGGGGTCTATGGTTTCCTGGTGGGCCCTAGTCTGCACCAGAAATATTTTTAGTTAGAAAGAGCCTGGCTGGCTGAATGAAGAAGAACCGGACACCTCTTTGTTGCCTTGGCCCTCAGTGGTCCCTGATACTATGGAAATAACAATATACAACAAAGGCTTGATTCATCCATCCAGGGTTCAGGGTAAAAGATGTTATCTACCAAGGGACTCCACTTGCAGTCCCATTTTCCTAAATCATTGTCAAATAACTATTTTTCTTACAATAAGGCCGCCATGGACACCACTGCCGCGGAGGTTGGGCGCATACTCTGCCAAATCCACAGATCTCAGCCACTCCATGACCCTGTGATTGGACCACTGAACCACTTCCGATGGAGAGATGTTGTTCTGAAAGGCAGAAACCCCAGACATTGGCATTTCTATCTAGGCACTAAAACGGATTTGAAGAAAGACGGTAACCTACCTCATCTGCCGGTCGGCGGCGCAAGCAGTGCGCATTGAACTTGTTGGCGTGCAAGACGTGGATGGCACATTTAATACTGAGGTGGTGCAGCTGGCTGGTGACTTTAAGAAACAGGAGGTCGTTCTGGAGATAGAAATAAAATAAATATACAGATCAGGTCATTCACTGGTAACCACCAGTTCCTGACATCCGAGGGGGGCTGAATGAGACCGTGGACTCCCTGTAGACTTTGTTTCTCAGGCTGCTGTTTGTTTATAATTAAGGAGGTGGTCCCTACATACAAGTCCGACCCAAAGATTTGTGCTCCCAGTGTGTGAAGGAACGTGGGAGAGTTTGTTTGGAGGGGCACTTTGCAGTTAGGAATGGCCCCCCCGGGTATTAGAAGAGGGAAAGAAAAAGCAATGTTGTGACTCCATCAATCAATGCTAATTGGACATTTCTCCTCGCCTCTCTTGATCCACCAGTTTCCTTCACTACCTTTACCTGCCTAGAGGAGGAAAATTACATTTCCTTGAGCCTTAATCATTAATATCACTCAGATTCTATGGAGCAGTCACTAAATATTGGTTTATCATTTATTTAACCAACATCTAGGCCATAAAATCACCCCAAATTTCATGCTAACTGACCTTTAAACAAGGATTTTAGGTGTATCTAATGCAGCATGTATGCCCTCCCCATATGTCCCCGTAACTGCCATTTAGGCTAAGCCTCAGCCCAACCAGTGCCATTGCCCTAGCCTCTCCCTCCCCAGGCAGCCACACAGTTTTGGGACCACTGGTTTAAGGAAACTCTAAAGAGAGGGACTCGGTAGGTATATCAGAGGGAGATGACACTTCCATGCTCACTAACTTCATTCACTGGAGTCCCAAAACTTTCCTTGAGACTGCAATTAAAGGGGAACTCTGACTTCTAAACCAACATTTGTTAAAGAGACCCACACAACACAGAAATCCCTAATATACCCACTATATGCTGTATATCACTTTATTTTGTTCCTTCAAAAACTATGAATAAATACCATTTTGATATGCTGAAATCCAGCTGCAAAACAGTTCTTCTCTTTCCGCATCATTTGAAATCCTGGCAGGGGAGGAGGGACTAAAACACTGATGTTACAAATTGTAACAACCTCTCTACTGCTTACAGACAGCATGCAGGAACTACATAACCCACAATGCATTGCACTGGGATGTTCCTTTCCTTATTGACATCACGTGTGCAGGGAATTGTGGGATTGGGAGGATGCAGGCTGAAGGCAGGCTGGGGACAGGCAACTACTGTTACATTTATTTGAGTCACAAAGTAGTCAGCCGGATCAGCAGGGGAACAGGGGGCGGGGCTTAGGGAACTGTTCCAAACCCTATTATTACATTAAACATCATGAAAAAGCTGCATATCTTTCATTAATGTATATATAAGAGAAGACTTAATGTAATGTACATTGGGAAAGTGCTCAGAAGAGTAATCTGGGTAATTTTACATTTGTTTCGAGGCTTTACATTTCCTTTAAATGGGAAATGTGACCTGCCTTATATATTTTTTTAAGCCGGTGACCAAGCATTCTCACTGTTTCTTTCACACGTCTCCTCTCAGTTGCACCATCTCTATTTTGAGTGTGCTAAGCCCTCCCTTCCTCTTGGCCAGGAAACACAGCTTAGCCAGCCGGGCTGAGGCCCCTATTCCCTGGGACAGGCAAGCTGATAATATGTGTGTTCTGATGGGCTCTATTACCAGCTGTAGGTGGAAATCACTAAACGCTATTGTAGATGTTTCATTGAAAGTGACAAACCTGTTCCCAGTATTCAAAACCCATTGAAAAAAAAAAAAAACATTAAAGGGGAAGTTTACCTTACAAGCAACCCTGTGGTTGTTGGTGAACGTATTGTTTCAACAATACTAGAAGGTCTATGCTGCTGCCATCTTGTCCCCCCCGTTCCTACCTACATGGGCTGCTCCATGGAGCAGCACAACTCAGCTAAATACACACAAAGCCCCCGTCTCACTTACCACAGTTAAGAATTGCAGCATTTTCCCATCAACCCTTGAGTCGTGGAACTGATCTTTGTACTGGGGTAACCCAATGTCGTCGAGCCACCCTGCCGATAAACAGAGTTTACTCATCAACTCAATCTCTATTTCTCTAGAAACGATACAAAAACCATTCCAATAATAACCAATATTGTGCTTACGTGTCACCCATATATGGTCCAGCTGCCCCGATTTCTCCTCCTTTTTGCTGTTTATAGCATTTATCGCCATCTGAAGTTTCTTTCGATGTAACGGGTGCTTTATTCCTAATTCCTAAGTAAATAAAGAGATAATCACCTTAATAACGAACATGTCACAGTTAGCACCATGGCTGCCTGCAGGTTACAGAAAAGCAACATTTTGGCTACACCTCCAGTCCATATAAGCCACCAGGGCCACCGTTAGTAATCATGGTGCCCCATATTAGGTTAGCAGAGCCCATTTATTAGTCTACTGGACACCTGGGCCCTGCCAACAAGTAAAATGGGGGCTCAATGCAAAAGAAATGCTCCATGTATCCACAACTACATACCTGACTTGTTTTGGCCACTTCCCAATTAGCCTAGATCTGGCCCATGATTAACCAAGTCATGCCCACTCCCAAACAAGCCCCACCCCTTTTACAGCTTTTTCACCTCGGGTTTCCCCTCTGCCCCTGGTAAAGTACCCCTTGTACTCCCCAATGGCAGCCCTGTAGGGCCCATATTAGTTTTGGGTTGGAAAGACTGACTCTCCTTTGCCTAGAGTGTCTCTAACAGAGGCCCGGGCAGGAACTAAGGGTAGGTAGGAGGGACACATGATTTGGGCCAAATTGTAGGGGAGTAAGTGGAGGGCGGTGGAAGGAGCAAGAAGTAGGGGGCCATGGGGCTTGAGATGTGAGGGACCATGTGGACCAACCACTGGGGGTAGGGAGCACAGTGGTGTGTTTGGGGGGCAGGCCAAGTAGTATTAGCTTGGGTACCAATAGTGCTTGGCCTGGCTCTGTAGAGGCTCAGAAAACAGGAGCTGTGAGAGTGGCGGGGGCTTTCAGAATAAATTTCCCTAGGGATCCACACTAGTTTTGATAATACAAATCCCACAAAAAGAGTTATATTGATAGGATTCATCATTATTTTTAACCCCAGAATAAAGTGTTCCCTAATTAAAGAAAATGTCATCCTAAGCAACTTTACAACATACATTAATGGAAATGTCTCATTGGTTTTAATGTTTAATTTGTAAATGTAATTGCTCTTTGTTTTACTCCTTCTGCACTGCTGGTTATGACTCATGAAACATATAAAAATATTCAGCTCCCTTCCAGCCAAGCTCCCCTGTTTACAAGTCAGAACCAGCAGTGCAGAGGGACAGGCAGACGCTGCAATGTTTCCTGGCGCCATGTTAAGGTTAAACTGCTCACCTTTTCCAAAGCTTGTGGCGTGGCCATTAACAAGGTGTGGCCGGAGCTGATCCACTGCCGGGCAAAGATGATGTATTGCCCCAGGCCCAGGTCTTCTAACCAGTTGCAAACTTGTTCATTGCTCCACTGAGCAAAAGGAGCATTGCAGTCACTGAGGGCAGAAGATTGAACACAGATATATATATTTATTTACCAGGGTAACAGTGACAAGTGGAACATATGAAGATGGTTTCGGTTTCCCAAAAGCACATAAATATTATGAATAGAAATAGAGAATGTTACTGCTGTACATGTAGGAACATCTCTAACAGACCACATCACAACAGGCCGCTCCAGGCAGAATCCCATGTTTTGTTCATTCAGTGATTATCCATGTGGTCGACTTAAAAGCTTCAGCCCCAAGCAGTACCATTAGCACAGGATGTGGGGCCGGGAAACATATGGGAGTTATTTAGCAGCTTCCCATCATAATACAGATAGGGGCAAAAGGCATAGTGGCTTAGAGCTGTCTCCATACTATGTATTGTATTGCTAATGTGGCTGCTGGGCTCAGGGCAAGGCATAGGGGCCCCATTATATAAATACAGTTGTACTGTGAAACTAAGGGCCCAACAACAACCAAACAAGCAGAATTTGGGCACAGACATCTACATCCACAGTCCCTTCCCAGAGGCTATTATCCCCCCACTGCTACTATAGGCACCATCTCTCCCTACTATACCTGCTATCCCACAGCCCCAGTCCCTTCCCAGAGGCTATTATCCCCCCACTGCTACTATAGGCACCATCTCTCCCTACTATACCTGCTATCCCACAGCCCCAGTCCCTTCCCAGAGGCTATTATCCCCCCACTGCTACTATAGGCACCATCTCTCCCTACTATACCTGCTATCCCACAGCCCCAGTCCCTTCCCAGAGGCTATTATCCCCCCACTGCTACTATAGGCACCATCTCTCCCTACTATACCTGCTATCCCACAGCCCCAGTCCCTTCCCAGAGGCTATTATCCCCCCACTGCTACTATAGGCACCATCTCTCCCTACTATACCTGCTATCCCACAGCCCCAGTCCCTTCCCAGAGGCTATTATCCTCCCACTGCTACTATAGGCACCATCTCTCCCTACTATACCTGCTATCCCACAGCCCCAGTCCCTTCCCAGAGGCTATTATCCCCCCACTGCTACTATAGGCACCATCTCTCCCTACTATACCTGCTATCCCACAGCCACAGTCCCTTGTCATACCTGTTTTTAATACGGTTATCCTTTGTTCGGGAAAGCCTTGGTCCAGCAGTTGCCCTCAAGCCTCCTCTCTTAAATTCAGACAGCGCAGCTCCATCCATGCTGAAATTTCCAGAAGGAGTTCTCCTAATTCTGCAGATGGAAACAAAACAAGACTTGTGAACAAAATGTCCATGGTAGGAGGATGCCTTAAGAAGCTATAATAGTGATAATTAGATAATATAGAATATTGATTCTATAGCTGATAACACCCATAGGATTGGTTGCTAGGGGTTAATGGGGCTTTAGTATACTCGACAAACTATTGGATCTTATAGTGTATAGCACCTATAGATCTGGTTCAATCTTTGCAAGTAGTGCCACCTAGTGGTGGTAAAGAGTATTGTGTTTTGGGTTTGCTCCTCGCTTGCATCGAGATGGTAATGAAATGACAGTGGAACAAAAACAATCATGAAACTTACCTTCCCCAAAACTTTTTGATGCCTTTAGGGCTTTTCTTTGATTCGGGAGACAGAGGGGATTGTGGCCCTGAATCAGTCCCAGACGAGAGGGAAAGATCATTTGAAGTAAATGTGATATCCAGATTGTGCTCCTTTTCGCCTGCAAGGAATAATAAACAGCTGCTCAGAATAGAATCCACCATTAATATTCTGCTTTTAGCCACAGAATCCACTGGCTGCTATTGGGGCACCAGTGGAAGGGAATATTATATATATATATATATATATACATACATACATACATACATACAGGTATGGGATCCATTATACAGAAACCACATTATCCAGAAAGATCCGAATTATGGAAAGCCTGTCTCCCATAGACTCCATTTTAATCAAATAATTCTGATTTTTAAAATGGATTTCCTTTTTCTCTGCAATAATAAAACAGTACCTGTACTTGATCCCAACTAAGATATAATTACCCCTTATTGGGGGCAGAACAGCCCTATTGGGTTTATTTAATGGTTAAATGATTCCCTTTTCTCTGTAATAATAAAACAGTACCTGTACTTGATCCCAACTAAGATATAATTACCCCTTATTGGGGGCAGAACAGCCCTATTGGGTTTATTTAATGGTTAAATGATTCCCTTTTCTCTGTAATAATAAAACAGTACCTGTACTTGATCCCAACTAAGATATAATTACCCCTTATTGGGGGCAGAACAGCCCTATTGGGTTTATTTCATGGTTAAATGATTCCCTTTTCTCTGTAATAATAAAACAGTACCTGTACTTGATCCCAACTAAGATATAATTACCCCTTATTGGGGGGCAGAACAGCCCTATTGGGTTTATTTAATGGTTAAATGATTCCCTTTTCTCTGTAATAATAAAACAGTACCTGTACTTGATCCCAACTAAGATATAATTACCCCTTATTGGGGCAGAACAGCCCTATTGGGTTTATTTAATGGTTAAATGATTCCCTTTTCTCTGTAATAATAAAACAGTACCTGTACTTGATCCCAACTAAGATATAATTACCCCTTATTGGGGCAGAACAGTCCTATTCGGTTGATTTAATGGTTAAATGATTCCCTTTTCTCTGTAATAATAAAACAGTACCTGTATTTGATCCCAACTAAGATAGAATTACCCCTTATTGGATGCAAAACAATCCTACTGGCTTTAATTAATGTTTTATTGATTATTTATTTTTAGTCTTAAGATACAGAGATCCAAACTACGGAAAGACCCCTTATCCAGAATACCCTTGGTCCCAAGCATTCTGGATAACGGTTCCTATACCTGTATATATAAGTACATACATACATACATACTTTTAGTAACTTTTAGTATGTTACAGAATGGCCAGCAATTAGCAACTTTTCAACTGGTCTTCATTTTTTATTGTTTTTGAATTCATTTTCTGATTCTTTCCAGCTTTCAAATGGGGATCAAAAACTATTACTCTGTGAAGCTACAATTTTATTGCTATTGTTACTTTTTATCACTTTTTTTTCTATTCAGACCCTCTCCTATTCATATTCCAGTTTCTTATTCAAACCACTGCCTGGTTGCTAGGGAAATTTTGACCCTAGCCACCATATAGCTGCTAAATTTCCAAATTGGAGAGTTGCTAAATAATTTACAAAAACACAAATAATGAAAAATGAAGACCAATTGCAAATTGTTTCAGAATAGCACTCTTTATAACATACTGCAATGTATTTGTAAACAACCCCTTTAAGTCCCTTAATCATATTTTAAAATACTGTGTTACACCCTATTTCTGTTGAGGAGATGAGAGCAGAGCAGGCAGTAACCCTTCCCACACTTTCCCCTTATATCTATCCCATCAATCAACCTTTACCAATTCCTAGAATAAAAGCAGAGCAGACTGTAACCTTCCAACACTTTGCCTGTGTGTATTATGCACCAGTCTGTCTCTAACCCACATCCTTACTTTATCTCTGAACCCCCCCATTAACCATTTGTACCCAGGAAATACCATTTGCTGCCACAAAGGCAGATTAGGAAGAAGTATGCATTGTAATGCCAAGTCATATAATTAACAATCAATGGATCAAATAATCTTGGCTGTGTAATTGTTTATACCCCAACAATTCATTCCCTTGAGGGGGGATATCTAATGGTTTGTACCCCTCCTGAGGAGCTACAAACTGATACAGATAGACTCCCCCATCGGATACAGATCCCCTGCTCAGCATTATAAAGCGTGACCCATGTTAGTGTTAATACTGCGGGTACAGTACCTATGACCGGGGCACTGATACTTCTGGTGATATCTTCAACCAATCCCACAAGAGGAAAAGAAGAAAGGAAGAAGAAAGTGAGATTTCAGGAAAGGAGGAGCCAAGCAAACACAAAGCTGGAAGCTCAAATCAAATAGCAGTGCAGAAAAGTGGAAAAAGAAAAAAATGCCCAGATTTTATATTGCTTCAGTTTTCTGGATTATACTGGTTGCTAGGCCAACTTACCCTAGCAACAATGCCCTTTCATAAGAAACCAGAAGCACAAAGCCAGATTGCTGAGTGAGATTTTAATTTTCAAGCAACATGGAAGAGAAATATTTTTCTTTAAAAAAGTGACCAACTGCAGAGCTGCTTAGATTTTTGTTCCACCTGCAAATTCATTTAAAAGGGACAATAAAGCCTGGATAATACCCTTGGCCCCACTTTACCCCCACCCCAAAGCTAAAAATCTAAATGTAATTGGACTCTCATGCAGCCAGTCACTTGGCCAGATTCTGTCTGCTCAGTCTGCAAGCAGCCAATCAGAGCTGCAGGCATTCCCAAAGTGTCCAATAATATCCAGGCAATAACGAGCAATTAATATGACTAAATTAGATTTCCTCCTTTAATATTCCATCATTATTTACATTATTTACTGATTGGCAGCTGTATGCCCACGTGACTGACCCCCATGTAACTTACAGGAGTCGTGAATCCCATTGGTTGCACTGGAGACATGAAGGAGATTTTGGGAGGGTGGATTCCTGTGGGGGTCATGAGCTCCGTTCTGATTGGGCCGAGGAAGCTTTCCTGGCAGGGTCTGGTACCGGTGATCTTCTATGTGAGCTTTACTCTGGCACAAAGTATATTTGCAAAGGGTTAATGCCATGCAATGCCATATATCTTCATTCTACCCCTTATGATGGCGCCTATGCCCACCACGTGCCCAGTTATTCGTCAGCTCCCTTATTTATATGGTGATTACTTTATTCGTAGGGGCACCTTTAACCTGTGCTTAGCCAAACCTTAGTTTCTGGGGTGTAGTCCCCCTATAACAGACAGTAACATACTAGGTATACCTCATTTCCATCTATTCCTCTCTATTTACATGCGTTTTGCAGTTCCTTCTGTATTACTATTTACATTCCTTATTTTCACTACTTCTATCACAAATGTGTTAACAGGAGCGCCCCCTGCTGTTCTTTCCTGGCGGCTGTCAGATAGAACAGAAAAGCTTAAGTTACTGATACTGGAAGCATCTCCTGATGCAGTGTCGGACTGGGACCTCAGGGGCCCACCAGAAACCTTAGACCATGGGCCCACTCTCCAAACTATTTTTCCTGCTTTCCTTGCCCAACCTCTTTATTATTATTATTCTCCTAGTCTCTTTTATTTCCATGCTAGCATCTATTCTTCCATCTATTTCTCCTCTTTGTTCCCATTCAGAAATAGGGAATGACCATGAAATGGTCAGGAGAAGGAGGGCCCACCGGGAGTTTTCCTGGTATCCTGGTGGGCCAGTCCGACATTGTCCTGATGCTTCTCTGCTCAGTCCTATCACTTTAAATCTAGGGAGCGTAGCTCAGCTACGGTAAACGGAACAGCAGCAGACAACCCCAATTATGCAGAAAAAAACAGGTTCCGACCCAAAATGCCACTGCACGTTTGCCTTCTGCTAAATGCCGTACACATATATGAAACAGACTGTAGGAAGTAGTGCAGTTATTATACCTCGGGTGTTAGAACAGGATCAGTGACTTCCACATCAACATGCTATGGAGGTGAGAGAGAAAAACATGACAAGGACAATGCTGTTAGTATTGGGTGCATACACAGACTGCTGATTGGTTAATATGAACGTGGCTCCATTCGGTGCCAGAGAAGCCTGTAAGGCACTTCTGTACATTACTGGTACCTGTAGCGGCACTCATTCTAGCAACTCATTCCTCTGTCCCCATCAGACTTCTATAGCCCGGAGCTGATTGGCCCTCCCTTCTGCACTTAATGATTTAAAATCTGGCCCTGCATTCCCTCTCACCAGCCCCCCCCAGAAGAGAGGCAGCCTATGGGGAGCTATATAGGCACCCATGAAGCTACAACCAGTGGCGTATTTATATTTAAGGCACCCAAATGCTGCCTCCCTAAAGCTGAAGCCCTAGGTTCAGGCCCTTGGGTGCCTATATAATTAAAAAAAAATGTATATAAAACAAAATACCCCAGCCACTGCCAATGGGGCGTGAGGGTATATGGGACAAGTGCAGATCAGAAGTGATGTGTACGTGACGTCACTTGGGGGCTCATTTATGTCCGGTGCCTAGGGTGCCCTCAGATGCCCATACACACAGCACTGGCTCTAGTGATGTGTGGATCAGCAGAAAGTCAACTTGTGCCCGACCCTAACCTGCCCGTTCCCAAATCAAAGTACTGTCCTTATTTATATACTTCTGCCTTCTCCTCTCTGATGTCGCTGGAGGGGGCAGGTGTGAGTATTAGGCGTATAATAGGCATATAAATAGGGAGTATTATGTATACTGTCAATGCGCCAACTGGCATCTCAAATGGGGTAGGGCCAAAGGTAAGTTCTCCCACCACCTGGTGTGAAATCACTGCACTGGCCCGAACCCACTGCCCACCTAATACTAACTGGCACACCTGACCCAGGGGCTGGTACAAAAGCCCTTTTGGAGCCAGGAAGGCAAATTGTATATAGGGTTTTTGCCTTCCTCTGGATCAACTAAATGCCAGAGAGGATTCACTTGGAAAGAAAGTTGAACCTTATCTATCTATATGTAACAGTATAAAAGATGGCTGCTGGTGCCAGGGTCCCAGGCTCCATGCCCAAAACTAAAGCCTGTTGACTACACTAAGAAATAAAATGTAAAGCAAAATCCTGTATATTGAAGCCTGGAGGAGGAGGGTTGAATTGCTATAGCGATTAGAATAAATGTCATAATTAAAAGGACATATTAAACGCATGCTGACCTGATGCATATATACACACACATATATTAATACCATAACCCACAACATATAAAGGAGTAGGCAATGCAGACTAAACAACAATACATAAACACTGAGCACAATCAGGCCATTGGATGTGTAGCTGCCCATCCTTTGGCCCCAGTGAGGGGTGTAATGATTGGGCAGGAATATATTACAGGAATATGGCCCCACACACGGATGGGCAGTGATTGGTGTATCTGCAGTTTGTGAGCTATATTTATGGAATAGAAGTGGGTAAGTGCTACGGCTGTGGGGTCAGGGGACAACTACCCACAGTGGGTGGCGCCATACTTCTCTATGGAATTCTAGCTGCTTGGGGGCCAGTAGTCTCAAAGGAATCACTGCACCCATTTTTGCCCTTGGCTTATTTACCTTTTCCGCACACTGTAAATCTTCCAGACTGGAACAAAGCTTTCTGGGTATAATTCTATAGCACCAAGAACAAAGCACAAATGTTTAAAACATTTAAAATGAGTAGAAAAATGTTGCTGCAAATATACAAGTTTTACAGTACAGCAGGGCTAGTAACCCATAGCAACCAATGAAAGTTTGCTTTGAAACAAGTGACTGCTATTGCTGATTGGTTACTAGGGGTACTTAGACCTGGTGCAAATTTTGTACCTTCTATTACATGAGATCTAGAGCCCACGTGCCAATGAGTTGGGGCTCTAATATGCGGTACGGAGTTGTTTTGGCTGAGTAGCTCTTACCTGTTTTTATATTCAGGGGTTTCCTCCCAGGAAGCCGGGCAGGGCTCAGCCGGACTCGTACTGCCAGGGAATCAATTAACCACAGATTACTATTAAGGGGTATTTGTGTTCTAACTCTCCCACTTTACTAAGCTAATGTATTCATACCTCCCATCTGAGCTCCTAATAACACAGTACACACTCAGCCACGCCCCCAAGTTAGCTCTGACCACACCCATATATGACCCAATACATTCAGATCTGCCAGTAACTCCACCCCCTAACCAGTGTCACTATCAGTATAGTAGTACAGGTATAGGACCCGTTATCCAGAATGCTCGGGACCAAGGGTATAAGGGGTCTTTCCGTAATTTGGATCTCCATACCTTAAGCCTACTAAAGAATCAATAAAACAGTAATTAAACCCTATGGGATTGTATTGCATTGCAAGGATTATTTATATCCTATTTGGGATCGATTACAAGGTTCTGTTTTATTGCTACGGAGAAAAAGGAAATCCGTTTAAAAAAATTAAATTATTTGATTAAATTGGAGTCTATGGGAGACAGGCTTTCCGTAATTCGGAGCTTTCTGGATAAAGGGTTTCCGGATAAGGGATCCCATACCTGTATAGTAGAAAGTAAAGCAATAATCTTTATTCCTTACCTGGTTTGCAGATTATTTGGTGCAGGCAAAGTGGATGTAATTGGGGGTGGGTCTCCTTGGCACGGCTATTAAAAATAATGGAATGAATGTATTCATATTTATACTATAAATAAACCAAATGAGCCCCAACAGTTCTCAAACATGGCATATAGAGAGGTACCCGGAGTCAGAGTATTCAGTAATTATGGGTTTGATGGTGGAGTAGTGTTGAACCTCCTTCTGCCCCACCACCAACTCCATCTGCAACATCCCCACCCCTCCCCTGAATTTCTCTGCCCCACCCCTTGATATTACAGTCCCACCCCCAGCATTGGTGGCAGAACTTACCTCTGGTTTAGGTAACTCGTTAGTCTGGTTATCGACTGGATTTAGTTTCCTTAAAGTGGCCTCAACTTCTTCCTCGCTGCTTAGAGACAGCATTCGCTCAGAGGAGGCTGCAAAGAAACACAGCTTGGGTTAGCGTGCCAATAGCCAATGAGTGTAGGTAGTGGGTACGCTGGTCCCTCTATGGCTCTGCTACACTGCCCCCTACTAAAACATGTTGAGTTATAGCAGGAAAGATTATTTTAGGCAACTGGGCAGAACTGGCATTAAAGGATAAGTACACTTTTAAAATAAGTTGGTGTAAAATTGATAACCATTCTATTTAACCCTTAATATCTTGGAATTGAAATAAAGTACTGTTAATAGGAATGCATTTTGTTACAACAGCTCCCCCTGCTGGTCACTTAACTAGTCAAGGAAGTTGTCAGGAGAAAGAAAGAGGGCTGATCTGATTCTTCTGGGTAGGAAAGATGTGAGAAAAGGTATCTGAGGTTTCTAATGTTTCCCTAACCAGAAGAGCATCAGATCAGCCCTCTTTCTCCTGACTACGTCATGTTTGGAAAGTGACCAGCAGGTGGCGCTGTTGTAAGAAAATCCATTCATATTAACAGTACCTTTAACCCTTAATATCTTGGAATAAAAAAAAAAATAATGAATGTAAATTGGAAAAGTCCTTAGAATAGCCCTGATCAATTTTACATACATTTGTTTTAACAGTTTACTTGTCCTTTAAAGCAATCGCTCAGTGCCCTCTGTAATACCATGGGAGCTTTATATCACCGACATGAATCAGTAGCAGTATCATTCATTTTTGCAAAGGAGGAAGCATATAGCAGCCTTATGTTCTCTAATAAACAGCAGTACAGTCCCAGATACTAAATACAGAATAATATTTACGCGCTGCCATGGTCCTAAGTAAAACCGTGTCACCTGGAGCAGGGCATGCTGCCCATGCCGGGCGTTAGGGCTGTACTCGCTAAACCCAGAGGTGTTTATTTATTTTATAAATAACTGCTGAGGATTTGCTTATAATGATCCAGGCTATTTCCGTAAAGCTACTGGGGAACAGGAAATATATGTATATTTTTGAAACACTCAGTTAGGGTTATTAGTGGCTGCTGCAGACTGAGTCGGTAGGCTGCCCAGTGTTTAGGGCCCTGGCCAATATATCTGGTTAAAAAATGAGCTTCATATCTATTGGTCAGGTTATAAGATCGCAAAGGACAAGGATCAAGTTCATGTGTTGGCCCTGGGGCCTAACAATTAGAGAATCCCAACTGGGCAATTGGTTGGCCAATTGCCTCCACTTGTTTAGTGACCCCACCAGAAGAAGCAGCCATATTTTGCCTCCCTGCTTTCCCATTTTTATGAACACCTTATGTTCTGATGCTCACCCAATGGGTGCTTAAGCACAGGTAGGGTGCTAATGAGATGCCAACATGCACAGATCACAAACCCAATACTACACTTATAAGCCAATAACATTAGACAAATGGGTCATTGGGTTCACCCGTTTGTGCCATAGTTCTAAGGACATGATACTCATATGGGCCCTGTCCTTGGTGCTGGGTATGACATCACTGGGTAGTATCATCTGTAGATCTATATAATACTGTATGTGCTGGGGGGGGGGATAAAAATCCATTACCATGAGCTGCCATCACAAAACTCTTCACTCGTCGGTATTGGCTGAGCAGCAGTGTGAGTTCCTCAATTCGATGGTCCTGAAACCAGAAAGTCACAATCACTAAGCTGTTTCCTTCCCCTTTGTGCCCCCAATCACAAACAGCACAGGCAAAAATATCCCGTTTCCATCTTATTGCGATTAAAGGAGAACTCCGGCTTCCGAACCAAAATTAGTTAAAGAGCCCCACAACCCAAAAACCCCTAATATACCTATCACTGTAATCTGTTTATTATCAATAAATACCATTTTTATATGCTGAAATCCAAAACAGTTCTTCTCTTTTTGCATCATTTGAAATCCTGGCAGGGGAGGAGGGACTAAAACCTTGATGTTACAAATTGTGACAACTTCCCCACAGCTTACAGACAGCATGCAGGAACTACATAACCCACAATGCATTGCACTGTGGGTTATGTAGTTCCTTATTGACATCACGTGTGCAACTGTTACATTTTATATGAGTCACAAAGTAGTCAGCCAGATCAGCAGGGGAACAGGGGGCGGGGCTTAGGGAATTGTTCCAAACCTTATTATTGTATTAAAAAATGACAACAAAGCTGCATCTTTAACTGATATATATTTCAAAGTTGCTTGAAATTATGCTTTCTTTTCAAACATCTTAAGTTGTGTTTGGGTGGAGTTCCCCTTTAAAGTAGAAATGTTTTGGTTGATTCTAGCGCAGTTGGTTTATACACCTTTACACATTTGACACTAAAATTGCTTTTTTTTTTGTAAATGTACCAAATGTTTGTTCGGGGGGACAATTCATTGGAGACTGCAGCGGCTGCAGGAGCAAATCAGTTCCAGACCCCGAGCAATACTCACAGCTTAATAACCCTATGGGGGGATGAGTGCCAGAGCAGTGGCCACGTCGTCACTAACCCGGGCCAAACATTGCAGTGAATGTAAGCAGCTGGTTCCGTTATTAAAGTAAACCCAGCCCTGCGTGTACAGGAGAAGGTGCGGCGAGGTTCCCCGGGGTCAGTGATAGAACTGCAATAGGAATATCTTAAGATTTCAGCACCTGCATCTTTCTAAATAGTCATTTTTTATATGTTTATACAGGTATGGGATATGTTATCCAGAAACACATTATCCGGAAGCCCTAAAACAGTACCTGTACTTGATCCCAACTAAGATATAATTACCCCTTATTGGGGGCAGAACAGCCCTATTGGGTTTATTTAATGGTTAAATGATTCCCTTTTCTCTGTAATAATAAAACAGTACCTGTACTTGATCCCAACTAAGATATAATTACCCCTTATTGGGGGCAGAACAGCCCTATTGGGTTTATTTAATGGTTAAATGATTCCCTTTTCTCTGTAATAATAAAACAGTACCTGCACTTGATCCCAACTAAGATATAATTACCCCTTATTGGGGGCAGAACAGCCCTATTGGGTTTATTTAATGGTTAAATGATTCCCTTTTCTCTGTAATAATAAAACAGTACCTGTACTTGATCCCAACTAAGATATAATTACCCCTTATTGGGGCAGAACAGCCCTATTGGGTTTATTTAATGGTTAAATGATTCCCTTTTCTCTGTAATAATAAAACAGTACCTGTACTTGATCCCAACTAAGATATAATTACCCCTTATTGGGGGCAGAACAGCCCTATTGGGTTTATTTAATGGTTAAATGATTCCCTTTTCTCTGTAATAATAAAACAGTACCTGTACTTGATCCCAACTAAGATATAATTACCCCTTATTGGGGCAGAACAGCCCTATTGGGTTTATTTAATGGTTAAATGATTCCCTTTTCTCTGTAATAATAAAACAGTACCTGTACTTGATCCCAACTAAGATATAATTAATCCTTATTGGAGGCAAAACAATCCTATTGGGTTTAATTAACATTTAAATGATTATTTAGTAGACAAGGTATGGAGATCCAAATTATGGAAAGATTCATATCCAGAAAACCCCAGGACCCAAGCATTCTGGATAACAGGTCCCATACCTATATATCATTTTGAGAACATGCATTGAGCTTTTACCTAGTGCTACCTTTAATTACCACTCTATCTACCCACAAACGATTCTGATCTAGGTGGCCGCTTCCCTCTTACTATCACTATATAATGGCAGCAGGGGATTGTCTATAGAAATCTGAGTGGATTGCCAGTTGCTGAGACAAGTAAATACAATACCACTTGTCTATGGGCATCTGTAACTTCAAAATAATACAGGAGAGGCCAAATTTTCATTTACATAGTAGTTATGGTAGTGTTATCCCAACTGTTATGGGCACTGGGATTTTTATAGATAAAGGGTAATGTAATGTAAAGTAATGTAATGTAAAATAAAGCAAAGCACAGTGGCCATTAGGCTGTTAGAAAACACATTAAACATCTTGTAGTGGCCTAAAAATACTCTTATTTTTGGGAACCAGTAAGCCGGCACCAAGGACACCATAGGAAGCATTACAATAAAGCGCACTCACCTTTTCTTCATTGGCAGCCAATAATGTCTCCATGCCCAGTTTTAACCTCTGAACTTCTTGATCTAAAGTTTAAAGCACATACACAATGGTTAATAGTCATGAAATATATGTACAGTATATATGAGATGCCAAAAATGTTTCTACCTTCATATTACAGTTCCCACCATCCTAATACTATACAATTACAAATAATACATTTGCCTATTGATGACAAATATAACTTAAATAAAATGAAGTGATCAGATTAGAAGGAAACAAGGCGTGAGGTTAGCGAGTGGAAGCCGCAGTGGTTACTGATCACAGTGCTGTCCCCAAGTTCCAACACAAATCTATCCGCTCCCAGACAATCATAATGACAGAATGGATACAGATCAAGATGGCCTTTAAAGCAGGTAAGTAAGTAGGCTGCCTCATTTGGCCATTAGCTGGCGGATACACAAGGGGGTATTTGGGAAAGAGTTAATGAGGCAGACATTGACTGGAGGGGAACAATTTATAGCCAAACGTATGATGGACATTTTGAACATTGTGAGCTTTTTGGGCAATTAAAAAGAGGTTTGCTGCATACATCAGTGCTACTCCGAGGTATCCTACACATCTAGTATCTTCCAAGAGCTACTCAGATGCCTAGTATTGCTAAGCTATAACCTTCAAGTTGATGGCTCAGTACTGAACACTGCAAAAGTAAGGGATGTCACTTTGCATGTAGTGTCAATGGAACCACAATGACACATATAGAGGATGAGGGATATAATTTGGTTAGAATAAAAGGGCATTACACCACATTTTGCAGCAGGGCCCCCGAGCCTCTAACAACATGTCTGTAGTGGTTCCTAGGGTGGTTTCCCTTGTTTGACATTCTCTAAAGGGCTGAAGCAATGACCATGCCCCTTCCCCACTTGTCATGGTTTCCTATTCAAACAAATAAGACAGAAACTGCCTATGAAAGACCCAGGTGTCCTTTGGGAAAGCCAAAGTAATCAATGCACTATGGCAGTCAGAACCCCTAGTATGCTATAAGCCCGGACAATACTTCTCTTACTCCTGGGCCTAATTAAGTACTAGATGTCCAAATTTAAGTTGGCTAAAGGGGACTGGTAGTAGAGCTGCACAATCAAGATATGGAATGATCTATAAAATCAAGGATCAACAACTCAGTAGAGAGGTTTTTAGCAACCAGGCCTTCAACCAGATTACATTACTGATCCAGCCACCCAGCTTAATTTTGCTCTGGATCCCAGGAGGGGTTAAGCAACTCACATTAATTTAGCCAACAGTGATTGTCGTGCAAGGGGTTACACCAGGAAGGAAGCAGCTTTCTGGCAATAGTTAGGTAGTGTGTTTGCGGTGAGCAGACGCAGACCGTATGATTGGTAAAAAAAACAAATCAGCAGCCCGGTAGGGGGATTAGAGCGCCATACAAAATTACTACTGGCGAGGAAGCACAAGGACGAGACGGACGGGTGGCTTACGTTTCTCTTTTATCCTTCGCCTAAATACTTCTTCTATGTATTCCATAGGAGTAAAGAAAGAGAATGAAATTATATGCCCATCTGGACAGTCATCGCTCAATAGACTTATACAAAAATGTGATCTTATACCATAAATTTGATCCATGCCAACTAAATGTTTAGTGTCCCAACCTGCCAGGAGACCTGCCAACCCAAGGCAGGAAACTGTGTTGTATCCATACCTTGTTGCCCCTGGGCTGGTACCCACAGCATGCCTCAGCAGGCAATAGAAAGGGAAGGGTATATGCATGCAGGTAATATATGGAATATAAACCTGAATTAGAAATAGGATATATTTTCCCTTTAGGAAAGGAAGAATTTCCATGCACGGATATAGTGTATATATGTGTTTGGGAAACCAGTCACACCGTGTAACTGAATAGCTTGGCAGCCTATTGGAACAAGTCATGACTCTGCAAGTCTGTATTTCCGAATGGGATATGAAGTTCCGGCACGCCTGGGATAAGGTTTCACTTTCATTCACTTTTCACCGAGAGAGCGGATTTCTCTGGCAGATACTGGAGACAGTCTTACTGGCAGGCACTGGGATATGTATCAGGGGATGGCATGAGTCTTTATAGGGGCACAGTGCCAACACTCAGTGGCTTCTGCATAGGAGAACATGTTGTAAAGAGTATATGCCTATGCACAGGGCTTGTATGTGTTAGTGCATGGGTATATATATGCATGTATGCGAGTGCGCTATTGCATAGGGCATGTGTGCTAGGGCATAGTATATATATATATATACTGTATGTAGGTGGGTAGGGTGCATGAGGGATATTATGTATGTGGAAGGGGCAGAAGCAGATTTGGGAGGCCAATAACAATATGAACGTTACTGTACCTCTTTCTGAGGATTCATTCTGTGCAATGGTCCTGGAGGAAATTTGGCTCTTTAACCGTTCGATTTCAGCATCCTTTAATGCCAATTGCTCCTGTAGTTGGGCAATCTCTGCCTAAAATATACAGAATACACATCAGCATTAACTTATTGGAGGGATATTGTTTCCCCTATCAGAGCTGTGGGCTAATAGAAGCCGCACTACATTGGGGAAACAAGACCATTTTGTGCAAAAATGCTCCTAGTGCGGGTGGCCAGTTGGGACACAAACATCGCAAATAATCTTTAGTGTCCCAGTTTGATGCACCCATGCCACACAATGATCATACACGAGCCATGAAAAACTATTTAAAGAAGTGCTTCCATAAAAATCACTAGGGCCCAGGGTACTTTCTTGAAGCGTGCCGCCATGTTGGCTCGAGGGTTCCAACCTTTTGCAAAATGTCTTACTGATGTGATGGGACAGGGGCAACAACAGGGTGGGTTTGGGGCAGGGCCTAGTGGGTGACAGGGAGCTGGTTGGCTTGGGAACAAGGACTGGGGCAGATCAAAGGCCAAAGGGGTGGATTGAGGCTGAAATAGGGGCAAGAGCGGTAAATTAAAGCTCCAGGGGTGGAACAAAGGAACATTATGGCAATTTTGTGATATAGACCCCAGTCCTTGCTAAAGATTTACTGGCTAGGCTGGTAACATACTGGATGGATTCAATTTTGGCAACCCTAGTTGGTCCAATTGCCTAAGTGTCCCCTGCTCTAAGTCCAGCGGCTGCATGCGATTCATTAACCTACTGGAGCACTTTAAGAAAATACCTTGGGCTGGGGCAATTTTTATTGGAATATATTCACTGGCCCCAGCTACATTGTTACCCATGGGACTCACTTAGAGGTGCCCAATGTATTGGCACCCCTAGGGCAGGGGTGTCAAACTCAATCACATAAGGGGGCCGAAATCTAAAACACAGGCGAAGCCACTGGCCAAATTTTTTATTGAGATACTGTACAGTCAGGCACAGTCACCAGGGGCCACATAAAACAGCCAGAAGGGCCATATTCGGCCCGCAGGCCTTGTGTTTGACACATGTGCCCTAGGGTATTAACCTTTACTTTTCCTCTAAAAAACAGGAAATAAAAGAAAACTCACTTTTGTTGCCTTTAATTTCCACTCGTACTGGGTTCTCTCATTTTCCAGTTCTTCTACTTTCATTTTAAGGTTTTTTAGCTCCTGTAGCAGCTCCTGGGGTACAAATGAGAAAAGATAAGGCAAGATTGGGCCACATTCTGATTGCCAGACGTAATCTCATCATACCGAAACACCCAAATCAACGCCCAATGCAGAATGATTAAATGAGTATATATCCACTCACCTTAGCACAGCCTGGCCTGTTTGCACTTGAATTTACAGCTAATAGCGTTGCTAAAGAAAATATTTCCCCCCTGTGTAAGTGATGGTTTTATAGGATATTTGCAGAGACATTAAGGTGCTCCGACAAGTCTCTGCATAACTCCATTCATCATAAGCACGCTGCCTGTCAATTCAAGCCTCACATGGAGCTGGATAAAGGGGCCATAGAAGGAAATTCTCACATTTTTGTAGAGATCTGAAGGGCAGTAATCCCACAGGCTTTATTAGAAAACTATAGGTGTTAATGTTGCTAATTTCTGACTTGCACAAGGTCACCATTGTTCTCTGCCTTCCATTTCTCTTTCAGTAGCATTATTATATGTTAAAACTCAGCAGGAAGCAATACCTAGCAATCATTCCATAGGTATTCCTCTGTACTGAGAGTGGCCAAGCTGGCTAAGCACCTTAGGCAAACAGGCCAGCATCCTCCTGGGATGGGGCAACTTGAGAAGCAACTGGAGGAACAGCAAATTGAAGAGTGGGCAGACAAAGGACAGTACTAGGGGTGCAGAAGAGGTACATACCTAGCGCCCCCCACCACCACCGTTGCGCCCTAGGCACGTGCCTCTTCTGCCTACCCCTAGTTCAGGCCCTGGTATAGGATATCTATATTAGAAGTCGTGACTATATAAAGTTATGAGCCTTTTATAGTCCTTTTATACAGGTCATGGAAGTCTAAGGTGGTTTGATAGATGGTCTTCCACTGGGAAGCTGGAAATATGAATCCAGGAAGACAGTAATGGGCTATTCTGTGGATTACCTTAACCCTCCTCTGCTTTTGGATGGCTCCAGTCAACTAATAACCTACAATAATCATGCAAGAAACTGGTTGGAACACTTTGTAATAATGTTTATTTTATATTTTCAAAGTTGAGGGATGCATCAAATGCAGGATTCAGTTTGAATCGACCCCAGCACTTAATACAGGGTTCCAATGAATCCAAACCCAAAGTTGTTGTTCCTTATATTTTATTATTTTATTTGAACTAATCTTTTGTTGGTTTTCACCCAAACAGACTGATTGCATCCCTTCAGTTTTTGTCAATGTACAATAAACCTGTTCAAAATCAGATTATCAATAATATTAACAAACTCTCAGGCCGGTTTCTAAAGCAGGTCACACCTTGGCCGTACTTGGATTTGTTTCCAAAAGACCCCAAGGATAATATTTAGCTCTGCAGTACCTGAGAGCCCTTCTGCCAGAGAGAAAGCACCACCCTACATCAGGAACAGATCAGTGACAGGGAAGCGTAAATGCTCCAGCTGTTGCAGAAGAACAAAGGACAACAACCTTCAATGTTACCTGCTGCAGGACAATGCAGGGATTGGTAATAACTCAATAATCAGTTGGAATAATGAGCAATATTGTATAGGAGCAGAGGTGTTGAACCCAAGCTCTAGAGTGAATTTGGTCAGCCATGACCTTGTAGTCTTGCTTCCATGACCTAGCAACCCAATGCCAAAAAGTAATGTTACCAGAAAATCTTATATCTGCCATTTTGTAAAACCGTTTCAGTCAAGGTCTTAATTCAGTCTTAAGCTAGTCCCAGTTTTGACCCAGACTAGATGCTATATTGTCTTGCTATTGAAACCCTCTAGTCTTGGTTTTGCTTTGCACTTGAATTCTGTTCGTCCCAAATCTTCACATCTTCTATCCTACACGGCCCTCGCCTCTTCTAACCTACACGGCCCTCGCCTCTTCTAACCTACACGGCCCTCGCCTCTTCTAACCTACATGGCCCTCGCCTCTTCTAACCTACATGGCCTTTACCTCTTCTAACCTACATGGCCTTTACCTCTTCTAACCTACATGGCCCTCGCCTCTTCTAACCTACATGGCCTTTACCTCTTCTAACCTACACGGCCCTCGCCTCTTCTAACCTACATGGCCTTTACCTCTTCTAACCTACATGGCCTTTACCTCTTCTAACCTACATGGCCCTCGCCTCTTCTAACCTACATGGCCCTCGTCTCTTCTAACCTACATGGCCTTTACCTCTTCTAACCTACACGGCCCTCGCCTCTTCTAACCTACATGGCCCTCGTCTCTTCTAACCTACATGGCCTTTACCTCTTCTAACCTACACGGCCCTCACCTCTTCTAACCTACATGGCCTTTACCTCTTCTAACCTACACGGCCCTCACCTCTTCTAACCTACATGGCCTTTACCTCTTCTAACCTACACGGCCCTCACCTCTTCTAACCTACATGGCCTTTACCTCTTCTAACCTACACGGCCCTCACCTCTTCTAACCTACACGGCCCTCACCTCTTCTAACCTACATGGCCTTTACCTCTTCTAACCTACACGGCCCTCACCTCTTCTAACCTACATGGCCTTTACCTCTTCTAACCTACATGGCCTTTACCTCTTCTAACCTACATGGCCTTTACCTCTTCTAACCTACATGGCATTCACCTCTTCTAGCCGCAAGTCTTGACCTTCTTTCATCTCAAGGCCTTGACCTTCTGTCATCTCAAGTCTGTCTTGGACATAGTGGTTTACGTCACTATCTACATGTAAATCAGTACAGAAGAAAGTCACGTTAATTTACACAGGCCTGTACCCCGAATATTGAATATGCAAAATAATTAAAGACTGAACTGAAGGCAATTTTCCTTCTGCACCAGCTGGAACACCGATTGCCTGTCCTCAGAAAAGGGTTAGATATTAAGGCACACTGCAGGTTCTTGTTAGTCTACAGATGGAGCAAGATAAAATGAAGCATCTGGAACACACAGACATACCCCTTTTATCCATCTAAATAAACCGTGTTTTTGTGTGCCAGATACACCAGTTTTGCTTCACCTGTATATAAACAGCCCCAAGGCGGCACAAGCACATGCGGAGATAGAGATACTTCTCGTACTTCCTTCCCTTCACATCCCGGGCAGTGCTGCTGCTGTGGGCTTTCAGTAAGGCAAAGAGTGCTGGCATAAGGAGACTTAATAATTAAGTCAGACTGGCTACCCTTAGCCTGCCTTTCGTGGATCTTATTATTGATCTCCAGCTGTAGCTTGCACATCTGCTCCTGCAGTTCATTTATCAGATTCACTACCGACTGAAAAAAGTTTAGACACAAAACAATCAGGGACATTTGCTGAAAAATAAAAAAAGGAACGTAATTTCCTGCCTGAAACTAAAGAGAAAGAATTGCATTACTGGAAGTTCAAGGATAGCAGACTAAAGTGGTGCATCTAGGCTTTTAGCAGGATGGATCGACCAGAGATCTTTTAAAGGAGAACTAAACCTAGAAATGCTGTATTTATATACTGACCCTACTGTACCAGTCAGGCCCAGACTGGGATTCAAGTACACAGAGGCCCAAAAAGCCCCCCAGCAGCCCAATAAATAGTAACCGTCAATGGTATCTTACAGCAGCCCCTCTGGCAGGCCCAGACTGGCAATCTGTGGATTCTGGCAAATGCCAGAGGCACTGCTGTAAGATGCCATAGACAGTCACTATTTATTGGGCTGGTGGGGGCTGTTCGGGCCTCTGGGTACTTGAAATGCCAGGGCCTATTTTGAATCCCAGTCCAGGCCCACCCTCTGGCATTTGCCAGAATTCACAGATTCTAGTACCAGCCCAGATATTTAGCAGCCCTATAACAGTAATGATCCAAGCCTTCAAAGATGCACACAGCAGCTCCCCATCTTGGATCTTGTTAGACAACTTCCTGAGTGTCAGTGGCACTGCACATGCTCAGTGGGCTCTGGCCTGCTGGCGAGAGTGGAAATCATCAAACAGAAAATGAGGTTTGTTTGTCATATCATATATACAGTATATTGTGAGTAGGTCCCTAAGCTCAGGTAAGTGCCGGCAGCCCATGTATGTGCTGGGAATCAGCAGAAAGAAGATGGGGGCTACTGGGGGCATCTTCAGGGGCACAGACCTTCCCTGCTAAAGAGTTGATACAGAACCTCATACCATATTATTTAACATTTAGTTCTCCCTTAATTGTTTTTCTCTTAGAGGTCAGTGGTGTCCATATCAAGGAGTCTTATAATAGCATTGCCCAACATAAACCCACAAACATAATCATCCCTACCAGCTGTATTCTACAGAACCCACAGAACACCAGGCACAAACTGGTTAGTCCCCGAAAGCAAACCCATCATGTAGCAGTAGAGGGATATATTTGTGGCCACTATAGGCAGGAATACGTTAGCCCTGGCTCATACAGTGAAACAGCTGAGAGGAGAGCATGGCTGGTGCAAGCAAAGTGCGGCTCAGAGGGAAAACATCACCTGTTTATAAGAATGGATTATCCTCCATGTGTCTCCCCATAAATAGACCATAACGAATGAGAGAAGAGCTTGTTATGCACCCAGTAATTCCTTCCTCTGCTTATTTGCATGTAAGCATTGCGTATCCCCCACACCAGCTATACAGTACTGCTGGTCTCAGTTGAGGGACTCTCCATAGGCAAAGGCGCCGACTGTTTGTGGCTTTTTATGCACATTGGGAAATACTTTAACAAGGCAAGCAACATGGCCGCTCGCACTTTCAACAAGGCTGTGATTTGCCTTTTAGGATGATGACCACAGGGAGCCAAGAATGGCACATTTCTTGTAATGCAAAAGCAGGGTTGGACTGGGCCAACGGGACATCGGGAACCAATCACCTCTGCATCGTTCCACCCACTGGCCTCCCTCCCAAAGTATAAGGTACACACATGGGGAGGAGGGTCTGGCGGTGGGTAAGTGGGCGGGTTTGGTGAGCTGGCTGTCAGGGGCCTAGGGCCAGAACTAGGGGTAGGCAGAGGAGCACGTGCCTAGGACAAAATGCTGGGGGGGAGGGCAATAGTAGGGTTGCCACCTCTGCTGGCTTTTTTGCCAGGCTAGGGGTGGGCAATGATGTCACAAGGCGGGGAAGAGGTAGAGCTATAATATTATGGGGCAGGAAAG
Organism: Xenopus tropicalis; assembly: GCF_000004195.4. NCBI lineage: Eukaryota > Metazoa > Chordata > Amphibia > Anura > Pipidae > Xenopus > Xenopus tropicalis. Next base: position 16,419,365 of record NC_030680.2, read on the forward strand.
AGGTGGGACTGTAACATCACTGGGCAGGGCTATGACGAGTCGATCGGCGATTGGCTGGGCGCAGCATCAATCTCATTTGAAAAACCAGGCAGGAGGTTTTGACCTGGACAACCCGTTTTTTTGAAAACCTGACATGTGGCAACCCTAGGCAAGTAACTCTTTAGACTGCCTACCCCACTCTGTGCATATTTGTCAACCAATACGGTCACACTAGTGGGGCTCATTTATAAACACTGGGCTCCTTTGCACCTTGGCAGTAACCCATAACAACCAATCAGTGACTGTCTTATCAGCCAACTGCAGGGTGAATAACGTAACCAAACATTTCATTGGTTGCCATGGGTGATTGCCCATGTGCAAACTGGTCCAGTGTCTATGAATGAGCCCCACTGTGCCTAGAGGTACTCTTATATTGCTATAATGTTAAAGGGGTGAGCTTTAATACAAGGTACTAGTAAAGATCCTACTAAAGCCACAAACACACGAGTTAGGGATACAGAGGAACAAAGGGCACCTACCTCTGCTTTACTGTGCGAATCCTCGTAGTTAATCTTCTCCTTCTCCAGGCCGGCCAGCTTGATCTTGAGGTTGGACAGCTCGGCCATGAGATCCAGCTTCTGAGTTTCTAGTGAGGTGCGACTCAGAAGCTCCTGTGGAGCAGAAAAACAAAATAGTTCATGAGTAACGCGGGGTTAAAGGGGGAAACCAACACCGCTGTGTAGATTCCTAAACAGAAATAGATTGTTTCCTCTTGGGCTCATTTAGTAAGTTGTGAGGCAGGCAGAGCAGCCATGGAACGAGTGGTGAAATTGGGCTCCTATTCCAAATAGTTTGGAGCAGCTCTGGGCGGGGCTAATTGGACTCTGGGAGGTTCTGTTAACAAGGACATATTCCCTCCAGTATAACAAGGTAAAATTGCCTGCTCTTCTGAGCATTTTAGCAATTTCAATTTCTTTTTTGTTTTCATGATATTAGTAGTTTTCACATGAAAGTGCGAGAGATGGAACCAAATGCTCAATTCCGGAAGCTTCTCCTGATGATTCCCTGCCCATTTCTATCATTCATTGTAACAGAAGCCATAGAACTGAGCCATCAGGTGACTCTTCCTGCATCAATTAATCAAAGGATAAGTAAACCTTTAAAATAAGTTGATGTAAAATTGATGAGGGCTATTTTTTTTTTTACATTCATTTTAAGATATTAAGAGATAAAGTACTGTTAATATCAATGCATTTCTTACAACAGCGCCACCAGCTGGTCAGTTTCAAATGAAGTATTCAGGGAAGTTGTCAGGAGAAAGAAAGAGGGCTGATCTGATGTTCTTCAGTGCTTGTTGAATTACAGGTATTGTTGTCAGCATGACAGAGGATGCTGGGAGTTGTAGTTTTATCAGCAGCTGCAGGGCAGTAAGCTAGACATCTCTATTTCTCACATACACTGAGCACAAATGAAATAGTTACAAAATGCACTCATTTTGATCTTGGCCGACGGGGCGCTGGCTGAGTCACTCAGGAGCCAATGATCCGAGTCCTTTGGCTTCCGAACCGTTTTCTGCAGCCAGAAACTAACGAGCTGCACATTTCCCAGATAGAGAGTCAATAACTTGCTTAGATAGGGAGCCAGTAACTTGCCCCTCTCAAACGCACCCCTAAATCTACTGTATATTGAATGTTATATAATGTGTATTTCCAACTCCAGAACTTCCGTAACAAGATAATAGCAGGGGAAGCCATTTTTGCAGGGCTGTATTACAGATGGAAGTTAGATGGTAAGCTCTTTGGGGGCAAGCAGTCCATTCCACACTTTTGCGCCTGCATGGTGCAGGGTTGTATGGATCTCAATATCCTAACAGTAACACTGTTTTGAGACTCGGGCAGCTGTCCATTCAAGACTAATGTTAGGGAAGATGGGGCCCTAAACTATAGGGGCCCTGGGCACATACCATATATATATATTCTGAATCTTACACACTATTACATGAATGATCAACTGATAAAGTGCCATTATGTCCTTCTACATGAGAAAGGGCAACAGTGATGGACTAAAACAAATGGGCAGGAAGCCATGGAGCCCCTAATCCGTAGGTTCTTACCAAGGGGGTGGGCGGCAATGAAAGTTGAGAGACCTTAGAAATGTTAACACTACTGGGAATGCTGGGAAGTTGGGGAAAGATTACGGGTTATGTATGAAGAAAAGCAGGCTTAGTAGCCAATCAGTAACCAATGTTTACTCATCTGCTGTTTACAAGCAAATATCTGATATCTGATTGGTTTAGGCTTGGAGCAAACATGCGACTCATTATTGGTGCTAGCTTGCAGAACCAAGTAACATGTATTCTAATGCACTATATGGGTGTGTTTGTTATCATTGCCAGTATTACATGAGCTGCCATCAGTCAAGGGCTGTCTGCCCACAGCCATCTTTATTATTAACTTCTGTTGTGTTATAATCCCATTCCAACTAACTGGGATGGGGTATGGCCAGTAATGTAATACCACTGACAGAAAGGCCCATGCCATAGCCGGTACAGAGACATGCACCAAAGAGATGCCCAATTGTTATTCCTTAGATAGATTAGATAGATAGATAGATAGATAGATAGATAGATAGATAGATAGATACACAACTATTACATGTTAAAGTATTTACTCTTCATGCTCACACTGTATGTGGGGTTAATAAATTCCTTGCACCTTGTACATCCCTTTCTATAAGGTACAGTTACCTGAGAACTGCCCCCAGGGTGCAAAAAACTCAGCATAAGCAATGAATCTAACCCGATGCCCTTATATCTCAGTGTGTTCATTTTAGGTCTATTACTGCGTCCTGTTCAAAGTCCAATAGGGAAAAATACTATTTAAAGATATGCCCCCCCTCATACACTCACACAAATAAAAGCTTCTACCAGGGGCTTAATTATAAGTTCTGGAGCTCCTTAAACTTGGGAATAAAACATTTCCCTATATTAAACCTGCTTATCAGTCACTGCCCAACTGGCCCCCTATACCTTCTGTGCCCCCATTTCTCCTGGGCCCGCAGCAGTTAAAAGATCTGCTGACTTTACAGTTACCTCCCTGTCTGTTACCACGCAAGTGGATGTGGCAATTGCCCCTTTGGTGGTGCATCCAACCTACCTTTGAGGGAACTCCAGATGCTCCGACATCTATCAGTCTCCCCAGGGAGCCAAGCTAAGTTCTTTGGACTGTAAAGTTTAATATTCTGCAATAAAGAGAAGCAGCCCCTGCCCGGCGCAGCCAAGGAAATGGCATGAAGGAGCAGCCGTCACTTCACTCTGAGCCTGGCCATACGCTATATTCAGCAGATAATTAAAAGCTAGGCAACCGCACATCAGCTAATCACAGGCTTGCACACTCATCCACCTTCCTAACCAAAACAGCACCCGGAATGACAGCCTCAGCCCTGTGCTCTGCAAATGGGAAACAAATGTGCCCTGTAGAGAGAGACAGACAGAGAGGGAGAGCGAGAGAGCGCCTCGGCACAAAGCTTAAGGAACAATAAGAATGCAGAATCCACATGTTCCCCTATTTAGCCTGCCAAGTAGGGAGGCCTTTTGATGCTCACAATTTATTGATGGGACCCAGGGCTTATATTTTTAGATCTCGGCGGCCAAATCCGACGTGTCTCTCGTCAGCCTGGAAATATCCTGGGTATTTTGGGCTTCTTAAGTGCAGGTTTGGGAAGCTCCTTGCATGTGGCAATATGGTTTATTAGGAGCTAATTGGCCACATCAGGCATGAAATGTTATGGGCTTCAGCCACATTTAATTAGGCTATAGGGCGTTAGGGTGTAATCTCATAATTAGCGATTGCCGGCATGGACGGGTCGGAAGATTAAGAACGGCCTGATGATAGAAGGACTAAAGAAGACAAATTAAAAGTTAAATGCAACTTATTGTCGGGACTTCTGAGGCAGGGACATATTCTCTATATGGGCACAAGGTACATGCCTAGGCGGGCAGCTTCAGGGGGGGCTTAGGTGCCTCTATAGAACTTTCTCTCCCCCCCACACAATTATTCAGCTCCCACTTATATAGCCCCTCTCTGGATACTTATTGCTAAATCCAGAGGGGCTACCCATCTCTTATGTGATTGGCTAACTGTATTGCACATGTGGCATAGGGGGCGGGCACAGGCCTGTGATAGAGATCAACAAAAGACCATGTCCCCTGGCCACGCACTTGACCCACCCAAAATTGCACCACCAATCCGCCCAAACGTAGCTTTTTTCATGGGAAAAAAAAATTCCCTTTAGTGGAATTCTGGGTCTCCTGCTTTGACTGGGCCCCTGACTGGACTTCTGGCTTATGAGATGAATGTTAATAAAATTATGAAGCCAGTATTTTCTATTGTCTTTGACAATATTAGCAGTTTTATACTGCCAATATGCTTTATCCACAGCTTTCAGCTGCTGTACTGGCTGGCCAGCCTCCAACAGGGCTTCAGGCAGTTTCTCTGGACACTGCACAGTTATCTCCCTCCATGTCAGCTGTCAGGCCACAATAATATTGTAGTCTGAAGGACTTTTGTGTCTGATCCAGGCCCAAGCGAGCAAGTGGAAACCTACACGTTAGGAGTCAAATGTTCCAAAAGCTGCCAAGAACAGCAACTGGAAATTCAGCTACATTATGCCTCAGCCTGAGCTTCCCAGAGACAGTCCCAGACGGTGGTTAGAGAAGTCAGTCCCAAGGGCAGCAGGGCTGCTGCTTCCTATTGAGAAAGGTTGGGTGACTCTTGTACAACTAGTTATGATTAAAGAGAGAGAGACTGTGTTGGGAATTGTAGGAAGCAATCCCAAAGTGGCCTCTAAGACTAAAGCTGGGCATAGGTTGCTAGGTCTAGTTATTTGGTAAGGGCACCAAACCAGTGTTCCTGATTAGCCACTGACACGCAGGGCCAAAGGATGAGCCAATCATTTGTCCCCTGGACCAGCAATGGGATTGTAATTGGTTCTAGGGAGACTTGTAATCGAAGGACTGCAACAACACGCCAGTACAGTCCTTATCCAAAGGGACTTTCTAACCAGCCTGGTATATCCTTCAGGTGGGCTGTCGGAAGGGCCCCATACATGGGTCAATATGCTTTAGAGTTGCCAGCCTGTATGCCTATGTAAGTTTTCAGATAAAGTTTTCCCTGTAGAACTGGTTGGTTAGGCAATATATTTTCATCTTAAACAGGGCATACTTACCCTTTTAGAGCTAAGCAGGATCCTTACAATGACAGTAATGTGCAGATGGATTCCCTTTGAAGTCAAACATTTGATAGTAGGAAAGAAGACAGATTTGTATCAATATGTATTGCTGCCATGGTTTCCTTTCATGTTAGAGGCACATAATGGGCAACACATGCTCACTGGTGACAGTAGATCCTGCTCAGCTGCCCGACTTGGCCTTGGCTAAATGCTATCGTTACTAGGGACGGGCCACAGGGCAAGGCACAATAAAGACTGGTATGCTGACATGCTACACTGCCATATCACTGTAGTGCTCATTATGCCTCCCGTCTGTCAGTGGTCTGGCATTTAGCTCCGATCATGCATTCAGATCTGCACTCAATCAGCAACCTGATTGGCCAAATATTGAGTAATCGATTAGATTGTTGTAACCAGAACTCTGGCACTGCACTCAGGAATTGGGCCTCTACTATGCACTCAAGGTTTTGTATAAGAACCTCTTGTATCCCTTGGTTCCATTTAGAGCCCTATTGGGACCTCCTACGTTTCCCAGTTTGCTGTAGTCGGTTCTAAAATGCAGAGTTGCACAGATGGAGCCAGGTACCCATTGGTTTAATTACACATCCTCCTCGGGAGAGCACGGAGAAGAGAACCTGAAGATGGAGCCCATCAACACAGTGACACTGCTCTACTTTTCAAAACCTGAAGCAAACAGGGCAGTTTTGGGGTTCCCTAGTGGTGCAGTTCAGGAGGGGGAGGCAGGGTACTAGAAGGGGCTAGGGTATTAAGCAGGGTTTTGTTTTCCTACAAGTTGCTGATCTTCTCCCAGAGGTGTTAAAGTGCCACCATGCACAACTCAAGTCAATGGGAAGTGATGCACAGTGGGGTTTTGATTGATGTTCCTGAGAGACCCCGTTGGACAGTGCCACCTAAGGCACCCATTTCCTATACATCACAGGTGGCCTAGGGCATTTTAACTGTCCTGGTTCTCCCAGCAGCAGCCCAAACAGTCCGTGCCCTATTTACCCAAAGTCACTTACACACAAGTAGATTGCCACCTGTTCGATTCTACCAGAAGGGTCCAGGAGGTTACCATGAAAGTGTATGGAGGGCAGTTGAGTGATTTGCCTGTCACCACCCAGACTGGAACTCACGAAGGTAACATACTTTCAGTCTCTATTTGTACTAAAAGCCTCAGGCCATGAGTAAGTTTCTGTGATTTACTAGTTGTTGTTGCCTACATAGGGTGCCCAGACATGGTCACAAGCAACACACACCTTAAGCCCTGCTGGTGGGGTGGCTGTTTCTTTGGGTTACTAGCAGGAAAACTGTTTTGAGGAGTCACTCTGTATGGTTGGGGCAGCAATCTATCCTCCTATGAGGAGCCATTCTATAGGGCTAGGGGGCAGCAATCTATCATCCTATGAGGAGCCATTCTATACAGCTAGGGGACAGCAATCTATCATCCTATGAGGAGCCATTCTATAGGGCTAGGGGGCAACAATCTATCCTCCTATGAGGAGCCATTCTATACAGTTAGGGGGCAACAATCTATCCTATGAGGAGCTATGCTATACAGTTAGAGGGCAACAATCTATCCTCCTATGAGGAGCCATTCTATACAGCTAGGGGGCAACAATCTATCCTCCTATGAGGAGCCATTCTATAGGGCTAGGGGGCAACAATCTATCCTCCTATGAGGAGCCATTCTATACAGTTAGGGGGCAGCAATCTATCATCCTATGAGGAGCCATTCTATACAGCTAGGGGCAAAAATCTATCCTCCTATGAGGAGCCATTCTATACAGTTAGGGGGCAACAATCTATCCTATGAGGAGCTATGCTATACAGTTAGAGGGCAACAATCTATCCTCCTATGAGGAGCCATTCTATACAGTTAGAGGGCAGCAATCTATCCTCCTATGAGGAGCCATTCTATACAGTTAGAGGGCAGCAATCTATCCTCCTATGAGGAGCCATTCTATACAGTTAGAGGGCAGCAATCTATCCTCCTATGAGGAGCCATTCTATACAGTTAGGGGGCAGCAATCTATCCTCCTATGAGGAGCCCTTCTATACAGTTAGGGAGCAGCAATCTATCCTCCTATGAGGAGCCATTCTATACAGTTAGGGGGCAGCAATCTATCCTCCTATGAGGAGCCCTTCTATAGGGCTAGGGGGCAGCAATCTATCCTCCTATGAGGAGCCATTCTATAGGGCTAGGGGGCAGCAATCTATCCTCCTATGAGGAGCCATTCTATAGGGCTAGGGGGCAGCAATCTATCCTCCTATGAGGAGCCATTCTATACAGTTAGGGGGCAACAATCTATCCTCCTATGAGGAGCCCTTCTATAGGGCTAGGGGGCAGCAATCTATCCTCCTATGAGGAGCCATTCTATACAGTTAGGGGGCAGCAATCTATCCTCCTATGAGGAGCCATTCTATACAGTTAGGGGGCAAAAATCTATCCTCCTATGAGGAGCCCTTCTATAGGGCTAGGGGGCAGCAATCTATCCTCCTATGAGGAGCCATTCTATACAGTTAGGGGGCAACAATCTATCCTCCTATGAGGAGCCATTCTATACAGTTAGGGGGCAACAATCTATCCTCCTATGAGGAGCCATTCTATAGGGCTAGGGGGCAGCAATCTATCCTCCTATGGGGAGCCATTCTGTACAGCTAGGGGGCAGCAATCTATCCTCCTATGAGGAGCCATTCTGTACAGCTAGGGGGCAGCAATCTATCCTATGGGGAACCATTCTGTACAGCTAGTTCTTGGTGGCAGCTCTAGGTGACAAATCACTATTTATACAGAATGAATAAGTAATAATTTCTGAAGTATCCAGTTCACAATAACAGATCTGACTGTGAGCCAAAATAAACACAAACAACTCCAGTGTATATTCCCATAACAAATACAGGATCACATGTCCCTTTGCATTGTTTGCATAGGTATTATTTGCCCTTTCGCCCATTTTATAACAGTCAGCTTAAGCAAAAAGCAGTTCAGGAGCAGAATTAGTAAAGAAGAGCCCCCACCAAGGGTCCCATCAGATATCCAACTAGCTGCGGTTAGACTAGAATTCAGCACAATACTGTCTATTGCACAAAGTGTTTTCACTTCCTATTTCATTTGGCTTGGGTGTCAGAACTTGTGCCTACTCATTCCATAACGAAGAAAGAAATCAGCATGCAAAATGGAGAAGTCTGTTTCTTTCAAGGGGAAGTTCACCTTGAAACTGACTCATGTGGAAAGCGGCCCCCAGTTTGGAACTGGTCTCTTTTTCTTAGGGGTTTTTTTTATTTCAAATTTTTTTGTTCTTCTGATCCTCAATTTTGGGGGGACTGTTACCTGGTTGCCGAGTGTCACATGTACCCTAACAACCAGGCTGTGGTTAGACAGGATGAACAGGAGAAGGTCTGAAATGCAATATAAGTGATAACAATAGGAGTAACAATAAAACCTTTACAATAACAATAAAGCCACAAGCCTCTGAGTTAACTTGCTTTTCATTGCTTGGGTCACTGAATGTTATATGTATATCTGCCAGCCATGGGAACTGAACCCAAATAAGACCAGAAGCGACAGCCAGGGGTGTAACCAGACCCTGTGGCTGCAGGGGGGCCCAGAAGGTATAGGGGGCCCTATGAGGCACTAATTAACGAGCAATTTAAATATTTATTGGTAAGGGATGTAACAGGCTAACCCCTGGGGCCCTAAAATGACTTTACTGTGGGGCCCAGTGACATCTAGTTACGCCACTGGTGACAGCACTTGTTTGCGGAAATACACGTGCCTTTCTGACACCCAGTCCTCCTGCGCCTTTGTTAGCTTTTGGGTGAAGCCGAGGGGAGGTTCCGCGTGCTTTAGGAACACAGGGTTACGCCACTTTAAACAAACACTGAGCAAAAATCAGATCAACAAAACAAAAACCCGAGGAGTTACCTAATACTGTGAGTTGCGACTGTCGCCATGCCCTGCCATGCATGGGGAAGCTGGTCTACTTACAGGGGTTCATTTGTTAACCTGCAGCCGCCCACTGCAACCAATCAGCACTTAGATTTTATCAGAAGACCACTAGCTATGAAATAAAAGAAAACACTGGATTGGTTGATATATCAGCCTCACCGATAGGCACCCTAGTCCCTGTACACTGAAGATATTTATGCTGGGATAGGGGGTCCGGTGAAGACTAGTTAAGCTGCTGGTTTTCCACACTGAGCCATAGAACTGAGCAGGTAAGTGCCAGAAGACGCTTCTGAAGCTGCCTGACCAGCAGGGGGTGCTCTGGTTATACATTCAGTATATGAAAACAGAAAAAAAAATAAAAAAGGAAAATGTAAATTGCTAAAGTTCTCAGAGGAGCATTCTCAGCAATTTTCAATGGTGGGAAAAAATGGCTTTTTCTGCCAAAGAATAACAATAAAAAAATGCAGCAGTGCAACTCCGCCAGCACCCTGGTCTTTAAACAAACAAACACTGGAGGTTCCCACCACCTGAAAGCGGAGATACTTATCGATATGTGTGAGGAATAATCACAGATCATCATAAAATGAAAATACATAACCAGTTCTACAGGTCTGGCCCCCCCCCCCGTGCACCCTCCTATCCCAGTGTCACCTTTCATCTTCACACACGGGTGGGGGGGTGAGTTTTTTCTCATACACAAAGGGGCAAATTCTGCTGCCCGAGTACAGAGCACATTTCTCAGAGGATTTGCTTTCTAAATACAGCGATTATATGGCATGGGGATAGCACAGAAATGCAGTATGGCAGCAGCAGGGCAAGGGGTATTTCTGCCTAGAGTTCAGGGGTTCCCATACTGGGGCAACAAGCAGCGTGGAAAAAGTACGTCAGCTTGAAAAGAGAGCATATGTTTATACAATGGGGGATATAAACCCCAAAATAAATTTCTGCCTAACGAAAGAAACTTTCCAGTGTCCATTAATATTATTATTTAACAAAAATGATGATTGTAAGCCTCACTGGTAGCAACAGTCGAGGAACTGTCAACATTAAGAAAACCAGACAGAAACCCTCTGAATTACATCCAGTGGATACAATAGCCCCAACCCCAACATTATTACCCCACCCTTTGTCCAGGTTTATAATCTGAAAAAGATGGCGGCCCTATTACCCAGAGCCCCGCTGGCCCAATCCGAACCTGATGTAATCGCGTCAGAGAGGATTCATGGCTGTTGCAACCAGTGGAGCTTACAATTGAAAGGTCAGGTGTAGGTCCGCATGTCTGGGTTGGGTCTCACAAATCAGACCCGTGCAGGTCTCTAAAGGTGGATATACATGGGAAGATTTAAACCTTTAGTATGATGTAGAGTGCAATTTACAATTGGTCTCCATTTTTTGTTATTGGTCGTTTTTTAATTATTTTACTCTTTGTTCTGCAGCTCTCCAGTTTGGAATTTCAGCAGTAATCTGGTTGCTAGGGTCTAGTTTACCTTAGTAACCAGGGAGTGATTTGAGAGAGTGACTGATATATGAATAGTAGAGGGACTGAATAGAAACATATGTAATAAAAAGTAACAATAAACATGAAACTGTAGCAGTAGTTTTTTGGTTGCCGGGGTCAGTGACCCCCATTTGAAAGTTGGAAAGAGGTAGAAAAAGGAGGAAAATAATTCAAGAAGAATAAAAAATGAAGACCAATTGAAAAGTTACTTAGAATTGACCATTCTATAACGTATTATAAGTTAACTTAAAGGAGAACTACCCCTTTATGCTGCTGATTTGGTGGCTAATCAGCCCGTGCATGGGGCAAATTGGTGAGGTTTAAATAATATCCAGTAAGGGCAAGGATCACATCAGCTGAAGCTTGACTAAACTCATTTCCCCAAATCTGACATTTACTACAAAAACTTGAAATTTGCAAATAGTTGCACGAAAACTTCTACTTTATGGAATTGTCGCTCAAATCCAAAAGCCCAAATTTCGAGACAAAAGAAGACTCTTCAAGTAAAGAGAAGGGACCTCTGCCATTGACATCTACATGATCTCGGCAAGTTTCAGATTTTTAGGCATTTTGACGAATAGAAAATGTGAATTTTAGTGAATTTTAATGCTAAAAAATCCAAATCAAGAAAAGAAATCCAATGGTTATTGATTGGGTCCCTAGTTATCAGGTTGGGGTGGTGGGGGGCTGTTTGGACCTCTGTGTACTTGAAACGCCAGGACCTATTTTGAATCCCAGTCCGGACCTGGACCCAGTTGCCTAAATAACGTTAAAATGCAGAATAACCAGCTTGCAATGTGAGCATCTTCCATTTATTGCCCTTTCCCCCCTCCTACGTCATAAACATCCGCTTCTAAAGTAAGAATTTACTCAGTCAGACGTGTCTGCTTACTTAAAAGGGACAATAAACCACACTGGGGGGGGGGTGACCTGACGACTTGCCTTGGGCGCCCTTACCTTTTGGCCTGACTCTGGCACGTGCCCTTTATACTGTCTGGGAACAAAATAGCTATTTTTTGCTGACTAAAACAAGGTACCTCTATGTCTGAGCAGTGTTCAAATGGAACAGTCCCAAATGATGGATGCTGAAAGAGGTGGGGATTATGTGAAAGTGGGTGGGGTTTCAGTTGGGTGGTTGGCAAGTCACGGGCAATGATAGTAGGTATGATACCATTATAAAAAATAGCCAACAGAGGGGGCACTGCTTGATATTAAACTAGAACAACTGAACCTTGCCAGAGCAATCATGGCTGCTTCCAGGCGTGCAAACAAACACACGTAGGCACAGAACAGGAAACTTCCTATACAGAATAAACTATGGTAATCTGTGTACATTTCCCTTTGAAGCAGACATAAACCTTCTATAGTACTGTTGTGCCACCCTAGTCTTGCAGAACTACAACTCCCAGCATATTATCAATGCTGCAGTCACTGCACAAATTGCAAAAAATATCCCTGCCCATCAGCTGGGACTTTTTCCCTATTAAATCAACCTTTTTTTTCTCACATATGAACAGCAGCGCAAGTGATCACTTTCTAGCAAGCACTCTACAGTCATGTTATGAGAAGGAGGTGTAACTGTGTATAGTAATGCAAGCCAGTGTCAGGGACTGTAGCTGTGGGATAGAGTGTATAATAAGGCAACTGATAAAACATGTATTGTAAAGCAGCTGCCAGCCATGGATTCTGGGATTTGTAGTCCAACAAGAGCTGTAGAGTCCCAGGTTGTATTATATATATATTATATATAGGTATTTATATATTTTGACTTCAGCACCCATCTGTTAAACTGGTTTAGAGTGCAGACACACAGCTTGACTATAAATATATAAACAATGGATATTGTTACCACTAGGAGCCCCATCCCTTGCCTACCTGCTGAAGCATTTCCTCGGTGGCATTAAGCTTCAGGTGGTGCTCCTCCACGCACGACTCCAGATCCCGGATCTTATCCCCCTGGACTTCCACCTGGTCAGTGAGAACACTCACCTAGTGCGGCACAAACACACAAGGAACAAGGTCACCCTCTCTGTGCGGAGCGTTTACAAATCAAAAGCAGAACAAAGAGCACTTCCCTTTCTGACACAGCACCCAGGCACCCAAGCACCTGATCCGCACCTTCTCATCCAGCCGGGGCGACACTTGTTTCCCCCCCAGGCACTTCTTTCCCCCGCCTGTTTCCCAGAAAGGCAATAAAAGTGCTGTGGGTGCTATTAGAGCTAACGAGCACCCCGGAGGAGCCTTGCCTATACTGTGCTGGGTTTGGGGCACGTAGCAGCGCTTTAAAGGAGTTCAGCAGTCAGACTTCCCAAGCGCTGCAAGTTCCTGCATGACTGAGAAATGCTAACGTAATGGGGCTGAGTGTTTATCAACACCGGGCAATAAACAGCAAATGGGATTGGCCCTCGCATTGTTCTTGTGGCCAAAAAACACACTTTGGTTGCCTTTAAACACACACTTTCATAGGGGGATATAAAACTTCCATAGCAGTGTTGCTCCTTCCAATAAATGCCAACACATCAGCAAGGGTTAAAGCATGCTGGGGGCGTATAGTAATAAGTAATCTTAACAAGTCCAGTTGCTTTAGATTTATTTATACTAGATATACCATGACCTGGATGAATGAAAATCTTCATAGTCATGCTGGGGACGGTAATCTAGCAACACCAGGGATTATATATATATAAACAAATTGTTACATTTACATGTTCTCAATGCCTTTGCTATTCTCTGCACTGCAGGTTCTGACTCTTGAAACAGGTAAGTGACCTGTGAAAACCATGCAAGGAATGATGGGAACTGGAGTCTTTGCTGGAAGAGAGCTACATTGCTTCAAGAGTCTCCATAGCCAGTGGGCTGCTTAAGGAAACCTATACCCCCCAATAATGTAGCTCTCTATAAAAATATATGACACAAACCCGCTCATATGTAAAACCCTGCTTCATCTAAATAAACCATTTCATAAAAATATACTATTTTTGTAGCATGTACCAATGGGTAATTATCTTAAATAGAAAATTACCATTTCAAGTACTAATGGCCGCCCCCTGGGATCATACGGTGCACGCAGCAGACCAAGGGCACACATACATGCTAGGCCCCATCAGCCAATAAAAGATCTGTCTTTTACTCCCACACTACTTCCTGTTACAGTTAAAGCTGCATCACTTCCTGTCAGGTGATCTCTGAGGGAGCCCATCACAAAATGGTGGCCCAAGAGAAAAGATGTAAAAAGGCAATATTTATTGATATATATTCCAGTTTGGTAAGATTCTTTAATAGGCTGCTTAATATGATATAAACTATCTGTTGATTAAATCTTCTTTCTGGGGATATGGTTTTCCTTTAAACCTTCCAATAGGAATTCAGCTTGCTTAGCACCCACTCTTCTCACTGATCTTTGTTTGTGAGACTGAAGGCATAACATTTATTTCTTTTAGCTTTGAAAATGCTTGAACAGGTTTATCTCCACCCTTCTGATGTCTCATTAGAGTGTAAAAGCCGAAGGCACAAATGACTCCATAGCCTTCGCTTGTTAGATAACAGAATGATGACTGAATGCTGGTTGGGATGAATCTTATTGCATAATTCTCCTGCATAAATTATTGGAAGGTTTATATCCCTTATAAGAAAAGGAAAAAAAAACTGCTGCAGGCTGCACTTTTTATGTAGCCATGTTATTGGCATCTATAATTAGCTGTGCAGCAGGGTTGGATTGGGGCACTGGGAAAAAAACGGTGGGCCCTCCTGCCCCAGACCTGATCCCTGCAGGGCACTCCCCCGAGCTGCTGGTCTCCCTCCCCTGACATGCTGAAGGTAAGCTTAATTAATGCACAATTGGAGGAGGGGGTCGGCCGGGTGGTAGGGGGTGTGAAGGCCGACCCCCTCCTAGGTGGGGGTCCCTTGGATGGTCCAGTGGCCCCTGAGGCAGCAGCCACAGTGGCCCTGCACCCCCCCCAGTCCGACCCTGCCGTGCAGTATGAAGACTTTATATGTTTCTGGATTTGCATCCTGCAGACTGCACTGGATTTTAGGCAGCCATGCAGAAAGCAAGATCTGAGCTTGGTTTACAGGGTTAATGTTTGAACCCTATGCCTTCATGCACTGCAATTGCTTTTATGCATTCCACCGCACTGGAACATATCTGTTAACAGACACCATTCTTCCCCATAGTCACAGTACCCGCTGCACTGTGCTTGGGTCTGGCGCTGCCCAGTTTAGCCACAAGTGTCTGGTGCTGGGGCAAACTTTTCCCATTAATTTGAATAGGACATGCCATCAAAATAATGGTATAATAAATAAGCTCCAAAGCCAGCTGAATCAACTAAGGGCAAGCAATAATGTACCAGCCCTGGTTTTGCAATGTCACTTGTTTAAGTTTCCCTTTAAATATAAAGGATAAAGGGAAGTAAAAGACAAAGCCTAGAGGCAATACTGATGGAATGGATTGAGTTCAGCTGCTATATTGCACCAGTTGCTGATCTATAGAACATATATTGCTAGCCCAGGAATCGCTCCCCCATGCCTTTAAAACAACATACTACTCACATCCAAGTTATGGCATGCACCAATCAGAGGCAAGGACTAAAAAAATCCCGGCCCTACAGTAGTTAATTAGTGAAAGGTCACATACTCTGTTTGGTTAGGAATAATATGGAGAACTAAAACTCTTAATACCAAACTAGGTGGTCAGAGCGCCACCTGTTGGCCATTCCTATCCCATTGCAAGTGCATTGTTGGAAACAGGTGGAAGTTTTCCCTTTAATAATAGTAGATTCTTTCCTCAAAATACTTCTATAGGGAATCTGCATTCTGTGGGCTGATTTGAACCTGGGGAAATATCTGGGGAGGTGGAGCAGAGATGGGCCTCTTCATATAAGGGGCAGAGGAGAAGGTAAGGCCTGGGATCCCTGTGCCACCATTTTTAGTTCAGCCATGGTGACCAGGCCAGCCCCACAGGTTGGGAACAACTGATGTAAGGAGAACTCATATAATCTGCCTGGGGCCCTTCCCATGTATCCATCATCCTAAAGGAATGGGCCTCACAGAAGGTAAAACGCACCTACATAACAGGGGAACACCCAGAATCTACTTGCCTGCCGATGAGCTGTGTAAAGGTAAAGAAGTAATAAATGTACCTGTAATATTAGAGATTCCTTGTCACCTTCCAGTCGTGCCAACCTTTCTTGGTATGTTTCATTATTTACTGCTGTGTAGTTTACCTACGAGACAAGAAAACAGAAATATGCGTTTCAAAATCTAATATGATTCCAGAATATACTCTCTCTCTATATATATATAAATATGGAATAATATAATATATAATGTCCTTATAGTTTATCATAGAGGTTATTAGAGGAGTTATGTGACCATATAAATGCACAAGGCTGCAGGCTGAGTTATACAGGGAACTCTGAGTATCACTCATGTATTATAAGGGATAATGTACCCCCTACTGTAAATGATAAGGATATTAGCAGTCACTGAGGGGTTCTGTGACCATATAAAGGCACAAGGCTGCAGGCTGAGTTATACAGGGAACTCTGAGTATGACTCATGTATTATAAGGGATAATGTACCCCCTACTATAAATGATAAGGATATTAGCAGTCACTGAGGGGTTCTGTGACCGTATAAAGGCACAAAGCTGCAGGCTGAGTTATACAGGGAACTCTGTATTACTCATATATTATAAGGGATAATGTACCCCCTAATATAAAGGCACAAGGCTGCAGGCTGAAAGATCCTATTTGCCCCTACAAACACTGTATTTTGAATACAAATCCTTGACTTTAGTTGAATTGCAGTCACTAGGTATCCGTACAGGATTCTGCCTGTAATGAAAGCGGCACATAGAGGTGCTAGCGTAACCCGGCAGTAGTTATAGCTTTCTGAGTCAGACAGTGGTGCCTGTAACTCCATACGCCCAAGAATTTTATGAGACCCTCTGGCAAACAACACAAGCTCGAAGGTGATGTCATGCCGTACCACAACTTTTTATGAAGACTAGAATTATATGTAGCAGAATGCTGCCTTGCCTAACCTACTATCCCAAATGCTGGAGGGCTACAACTCTTAGCATACACCATCATCATCATCATCATCATCAGGGCCAGGGGTCCATCAACACCAAGCACAGATTGTTAAAGGAAATGTAAAGTTGCTCAGAGGCCTATTATAAGCAATTTACATACATATTAGTAGTTTTACAGTGCCAGCATAAAGAATGTAAAGCAACAGCGCCACCTGCTGTTCATGTGGCAACAATCGGCAGAAAATGACTTTAGTGAGAAAAGGAAAGTCTTGAAATGTTGCTCTGCTTAGAAAATAAAGTCAAGACTTTCCTCTTCTCACAGAATGAATTTTCAGCCAACTGCTGCTAGTTGTGGGGCCTCCTCATGCCTCTGTAAATAAAGAATAAGTAAACCTTCAAAATAAGATGATGTAAAATTGATGAGAGTGTTATTCTAAGCACGTCTGCAATTGACATTTATTGATATTTTTTCTAAGTCCAAGATATTACCGGATAAAGTACTGTCGTTATAAATGAATGTTGTTACAACAGCGCCACCTGCTGGTCACTTTTCAAACATGAAGTAGCCAAGGGCATTGTCAACTAACTCTCAACCCTCTGCTGACCCGCTATCATACACCCCTGCCCCCACTACCCGACCCTTCCCGCACTACCCTTTAGGGCAGGGATCCCCAACCTTTTATACCCGTGAGCCACATTTAAATGGAAAAAGTGTTGGGGAGCAACACAAGCATTAAAAAGGTTCCTGGGGTGCCAATAAGAGCTATAATTGGCTACTTAATAGCCCCTATGGGGACTGGCAGCCTACAGAAGGGTCTGGTTGTCATTTTACCTGGTTTTATGCAACCAAAACTTGCCCACAACCCAGAAATTTCAAAATAAGCACCTGCTTTGAGGCCACTGGGAGCAACATCCAAGGGGTTGGGGAGCAACATGTTGCTCACGAGCCACTAGTTGGGGATCACTGCTTTAGGGAATTGGTGTCTTTCAGCCCTAAACCCAAACACTTTGCCGGTATTCAGCAGGTACCCAACCCAATGCATTGCTAAACAGGCAGAATGTTAGTCTTTTATACAGAACTCTCTCCAGTGCAAAGTAGTAGGGGGGTTCACTTCCCATTTGTACCCAGTGCTCGGGCTGCTGTTCTGAAGCTCAATGAAAGAAATAGAAATAAAAAAAACATGCAGACACTTTGGCAGCCGGCGATGTGGGAATAGAGGGGTCGCCTGCGGGCAGAATGTTGGAAAGGTCTCAATGCAAACAAAATCCTCTATGGGGAGAGTGTTATTTTTGGAAGAGAGATAAGGAAGAGCTGATCCAGTTCCCTAAGTTAGTGGTTGCTTTCTTGACTGCCAGCAGTTAAAGGAGAGATATGGTTCCCCATCCTGTTACAGAGCTGTTGACCCTTTGAATGTTTTTGGATTCTCCCAGATTTATATCCCTGGGTGCACAGTCAGGGCATAGCGGGCATGCCTGGGTATTCCAAGGGCATGGCCAGAGGATACTCTACTTTTATTTTGTATATATTAGATCTTTTACATGACTATGATCTTTAGGGTAATGACACAAGGAGTCTTTGTATCCACCACACTGTGCCAAAGTGTTTAAAGGAAAACTATACCCTTAAATAATGTAGGGCTTTATAAAAATATATTGCATAAAACAGCTCATGTGTAAAACCCTGCTTCATCTAAATAAACCATCTTCATAAAAATGTACTTTTTTAGTATTATATGCCATTGGGTAATCCTAAATACAAAATTGCCATTTTAAGTACTAAGGGCCGCCCCCTGGGATCATAGGTGCACATAAACAAGCCAAGGCACACATACATGCTAGGCCCCATCAGCCAATGAATGGACAGAGTTCTGTCTTTTACTCCCACACTACTTCCTGTTACAGTTAGAGCTGCATTATTTCCTGTCAGGTGATTTCTGAGGGAGCACACAGCCCATCACTAAATGGCGGCTCAATGGAAAAGATATAAAAGGGCAATATTTACTGATATATATTCCAGATTCTTTAATTGGCCACTTAATATGATATAAGCTACCCTGGGTGGGTGTGGCTTTCTCCTAAGGAGCACTAGCCCAGGGTAAGTGATTATAATCATTGAGGGGTACCTCACTTTTTGGCACCCCCTCAGTGATTTTACCTTTCCTTTAGCGGTTTATTTATCCTTTAAAAGGTGGTCAACCCCTTTAAAGAGAATAAATGAGTCTTGCTTCTGTCAAAAGAACCAAAGGATCCAAAACTCTTTATACAAAACTGCTGCTTAAATGAAGTTTTTGTAAACTGACAGTATACGCTCCAATGCCTGTTGTGCACTACAACTTTGTTGCTGTGATATTATTTCAATGCCAAGTGAGTGCGACATTTGGATACCTTCAAGGCTAGCGTCCAGGCAGCTGCCTCCAATTACTTTGGTGACTTCAAACATGGCCCCATAATTTAAAGGGGAAATAAAAGGAACAGGACAAGCTCCCAATAAACATGATCTATGGCCTATACTATTATTGTGTCAAACAGTTTTTCCATGCAATGAAAGCAGACTGGGCCGCAGAGATAAGGCAGGTGAACACACACTAAATGCCACTTTTCACCAAGGACTGGCGGATCACGTGCCTGCCGAGAATGTTATCTGCGAATGACAGTGAAGGCAGCGATACCAATATATGTGGAAGCAATAAAATGTAATGAGAGTGTTCATAGTGGCGCTGCTTGCACTGATTGTGAGCATTGTTTAGCGATAAGGAAAATCAGTTGCCTTTGTTACTCATTTATGACTTCCTCCCCCGGGCCCCCCAAGCATGAGAATTAGATTGTAAGCTCTTTGGGGCAAGATAGGCATGAAAAATTCTGCGTACAGTTTTCTTCTGCATAAATGAAGCAAGGCTAAGAAGAATAGCTTGTGTATTTTTATTGGTGATCTAATAGGCTGAATTGGAGAGTGGGGGGTAACTTGGCCTTGCCTGCTCTGATATAAGGGCTCATTTACAGCCGCAAGCACAGCGAGCAAAGGGACATTTCGATCATGGTAAGCGTTGGGTGGCCGTGCAGATCAGGGGGGTGAGGATTGACTTGGCAGGCAGACCAAGTTGAGGGGGGATTTGGCACAGACAGGCAGGGTGCCAGGCCAAATAGTATTACCTTGGGCGCCCTTGGGCAACCAATCAATATTCACTAGTTACTGGCCTGCTGAGGTCTAAATAACATTAGCGGCTATTTGATGAATTGCTCAAGGCCTGGAATAACAATTGTTAATTGTGATCTCACCGTTAGCTGCAGCTTTGGGAGACCCCCATCTGCTATTGGAGGATTTTTGTCTCACTAGGTAATCTTGACCTGTGTGGTCAACTGCCCAGGGCGACAGTAATATAACGTCAGTATCGACACAATCCCTCGCCAGCTCACATACTACATACATACATACTGATCTAATTCTAATCACCCCATTGGTCTGTAATGTCCTTTCCTATTAGCAAAACAAAAACTGTAGTACCGTGTTAGCCAGTGTCAAAAATAATAAAAAAAACAACAAAACACAAATACAAGAGTATTGTAGAAATGATACCTACAGTATATTGGCTAACAATAAAAATACATTGCAAGCTTTCGGAGCTCTAAGGCCCCTTCATCAGGCCTTGAAATGCAAATATGAAAATTAACCATTGCCATCCCAGAGCAATACCAGTCTACATGGAGGCATGTTTACATGGAGCAGTTGAACTAGTTTGGGTGGCCAACTGGTCCTAGTCAGTAAAGTACCAGTTAAGAGGGGTTGCCACCTTTTAAAGAGTTCTTAATCAACCCGTGGGCTGGGGGCGGGTTGTGATGTTGATGTAATCATGATGTCAAGGGGGCGGAGTCATGACATCAAGGGGTAAGCGCTGTATTATCAAGCGTGGATCCACAGGAAATATGGTGAGTATAGGCTCTAGGAGGGAGATAAAGGGGTGGATTGGAAGTGGGCTGGGAGCATATTGACTACTTATTACAGATTAAAAAGCAAGTAGATTGGCGGTAAATTAGCAATAGCAACCCTGCTAGGCCAGCTAGCAACCCTATAGCCAAATCCGTGGCCAGTAGTACAGCTATGGGATCCCTTACCCGGAAACCCATTATCCAGAAAGTTCTGAACTCTGATTACAGAAAGGTTTATTTAATATTTAAATTATTTTTAGCAGACTTAAGTTATGGAGATCCAAATTATGGAAAGATCCCTTATCCAGAAAACCTCAGGTCCCGAGCATTCTGGATTACAGGTCCCATACCTGTACTAGCCAGTAAATTTTTAAACCCCTAGTTATTCCCCCACCCTGGACTGCCTCTAATCCAACCCAATCCCCTTTCCCAGCTCCCCACTAAAATACTATGATCTTCAGAAGTCCCCACCCAGTCTACCCCATTTACGTTATGGCCCTGCCCTCTTTATGTCGCAGCCCCGCCCCCATTCATAACGCAAGTGTTACAGCCCATAGCTTTCATTGGGAGAGTTGAGTAGTTGGACAGTCCCAGGTTGGAGATCACTGCTGTAGATGCTGATGCATTATTATGCACCCTAAGCACCCATGGCCGGGATCCATTCCCCATCACTTATCTCCTCTCCCCATGACAAGTGACAGCTACTCTCCCCATGTCATATAATTGCAGCACTTTGGGCACACCTTTTGCACAGCCCATCCCTGTATGTCTGAAAAGCTGTCACATTGGGTGGTGCTGAGTACTTTATGGCTAATCATCCTTAATTTACTGCTTCTATTAAAGGTGAAGTTCAACCTAATTGCAATTGTTTAGTGTAACAGAGACCAAAGTATTCAAGAGAACTTTACTTACCATAGTTCCATGAATGCTTATAAACTCTTACTAGCCTCTTCAATTGCAACAAAAAATTATTATGTACCTTATTAATCCCTGTTGGGATTTTGCTTGTTTGTCAATGGTTGTTGTAATTGTATAAACAATAAATAATAAAAAAAATAAAATAAAAGTGTTTTTAGCTGTTCTTTTTCTGGTAGCTAGAGCTGGCTTTCCCTAGCAACCCAGACATCATTTTGATAGTTGGAATATAATATAAAGAGGAGGAGCTGCATAGAAAAACGAGGAATACACTATAAGGCAATAGGCAAGATGGAGCTAGCAGGGCAAGGTGGGGACAGTAGGGCAAGGTGGGGACAGTAACACTTCATATCAGTGTGGCCCAGATAGATAAAGGCAGTCAGGGAGTGCTGGGATTTATAGTCCAATAACAACTGTAGGTTGGACAGTGATATCACAACTACAGACAACCTTGTGGTGCAGCACTCAGTATTATACACAAACTTCTGATTACTGCATAAATAAAGGGAAAGTATACCCTCTTCATGGGGGGGGGGTTACATTCACTGTAATTCTGTATATTGTTTCTGCAGATAGATTAGGAGTTATTATGCTGCATCTGGAGGTTTCATATCTGTGACAAATGAGCGGCCACAATCAGAACAGCTTCCTCCTGGGAAAAGCCCAAACTGGTTGGTTTAAAAGCATTAGTTTAATTTAAAATGAGCTTTTTATGATATCCACAGAAGTGTTCTCAGTCTATTTGCAATCAGGCTTTTTTTTTGGTAATTTTTGCCATATTTGCAATTTTTGTTCCGCAACTCACCTGCCTGGAATTTGAACTGCTGTGTACTAAGACTTGGTTACCCTAGCAACCAGGTAGCAGGTTAAATGTCAGAATGGGAGATCAATATAAAGATACATGTTTGAAAATAACAGTAGCTATAAATTGTAACTCCCACAATCAATCTGTTTTTGTTGACCCCAACAACTGGAGAGCATTTGCACACAGGCAAAATAGGAACACTATTAGAGTGCTCAGAACACTCTCTAAAGTGTTCCAAACTGTCTGCGGAAGTCTGGGTTTGGTGAGCGCCAAGAGAATGCTGCCTTCCTGAATGCAAAATGCCAATTGTAGTGATGAGCGAATCTGTTCCGCTTCGCCGAAAAATTTGCGAATCTTTCAAAAGATCCACGAAACGGCAAAAAATTCGGGAAACGCCGAAAATTTTCCCCACGGCTTTTATTTTGTTGCACGGCTATTCTTCTGTCGTCCGTGGCTATTATTTTGTCACATGGCTATTCTTTTGTTGCCCGCGGCTATTATTTTGTCGTGCAGCTATTCTTTTCACGCCTGTGACTATTCTTTTTTGACACTGATGCCAATTTTTGGACGTGCGGCAAATTTTTCTGCGGCTAATTTTTTCAACAATCCGCCAATGGCGAAATGCGGAAATTCGCCGCAAATCCATGCCTGGCAAAACATTTCGCCCATCACTAGCCAATTGTAAAGTCTGGTGGAAAAGGAATAATGGGTGGAGGCTGATTGGTTGGAATTTACCTACTTGGCCAACTTCATCTGCCCAATGGGTGCCCAGTTTACAAACAGAAAAACCATTACTTTAGGGCACAATTTGTACAGCAAAACGTAAAACATGACCCAACCATAGCTAGAGCAGCGATGTATCTTTATGGAAGGCTTGCCTTCTGCCAGCCAGAGCATTCCATTAGTAGCCCTTTACTCCCTTTGGTTTAGCTCACAGTTAAATAGTTATACCATATATGGGCCCAAGGGGAACGCACTCTCTTTGTATTCCCCTCAATATCCCTCTGCGGCAGCTATTTGTAATGGAAACAATTACCCTACAGGGCCATGCTGCAGACCCTCTTTTGCAAGCCCAGCTGTCAGTCTTCCTCAACTTTCCATTTTGCTCAGTTAATAAGGGAGATTTACCCTTATTTTGTTAGCTAAGATGATGTCATACAATACAGCCCCTTTTAACCGCTAGGCCCCCCCCTCTTTGGCTTTTTGTAATGAGATTATCACACAGCAGAGGGTCTATGGGAGGTGATAAGAAAACCCTTGGCAAGCCTACGAGAGAGGCTTCTTAGACAACACTGTAATAAATAATGCTAAACTTGTGCAGGCCTTGTAACCTATAGCAACCAACAAGATTTCTTTTAAACTGCGGACCATTCAATTCTATCTGCTGATTGGTTGCCATAGTTCACTGGATCCAGGGTGGGGGACAGGGGGTAGTGCAGTCAGGGGCCCTGTTGGTAACCCAAGATGGAAAGGTGTGATTTGCAGGTCTTGATAGGAACAGGGCTTGCAGGGAATGGGCAGGGCTTGCAGGGAAGTGGTCAGGGCTTGCAGGGAAGTGGTCAGGGCTTGCAGGGAAGTGGGCAGGGCTTGCAGGGAAGTGGGCAGAGCTTTGGAATAAATTAGGCATGGCTTAGGCTGAGTGAGTTATTATCTGGAAACCTGTTATCCAGAAAGCTCTCATATACAGGAATGTCATTTCCTATAGAGGCCCAGTTAAAAAGACATTTCTTCTTCTTTTAACTAATTTGCTCTTTACAATCCGACTGTACCTTATACTCGATGGTGACTAAGCTGCATGAATCTATATTGATGGCAAAATAATCTAAAAATGTTTTATTGTTAATGTTTTAGTCACAAGACCTGGTGTGTTTGTATTCCAGATAACAGATCCCGTACTAACTGGCTATGAAATAATGAATTCATGAATTTGGAATACAGCACAAGCTGCAAAGCAGAGGCTGAGTACAGATTTACTCTGCTGGTAAAATGTTAATATTTAGCTGCCCTTTAAATCTGACCGGCAGTGCGCTGAGTTTTGTTTTACAGCTGAACTTGGGCCTCAATTAAAGGTAAACAAACAAGTGAAAAAAATAAAAGAAAAATGTCCCCCCCCCCCCCCGGGTAAGTGGACTAAGCTGAAATATTAGGGCTGAAAACCAACAGCATTCCAGTAAGTTATTTTCTAACAATTGGGGGACTACAATGGGGGGAACTCTATAATCATGGGGCCCAATATTAAAAATCAGGACCCTTATCCCCAGGGGGCTTCAATTATTAGCCACACGCTACCAGGCCCCCAACACTTCATGCTGGCTATCCAAACAGTTGCTAAGAGGGTCACTGACCCTAGCAACTTGGCAAAGTTATGCGGTGACCCAGTTTGTAGCTGGGTACTGGGGGAAACATTTTACTTGTGCTAAATGCAATCAACACCAATGGGAAATGTTTTATGAACCTAAGGAAGAATCTCTATTTTCAGCCACTTGGCACCTTTTAAAAGCAGGGGTCTTATATACAATATAAATAATGGCTGGTTTGGCAAAAATGCCTTTGTTATAATGATTTCTATAGGTCCAACATATAATTCTGCAGGTCTTTACAGATATTATCCATCATTCTCATCAGCCCCTGCCCCTGTGGAGCTTACAATCTAAGGTCCCTATCCCATTCCCATCAGTCCCTGCCCCAGTGAGCTTACAATCTAAGGCCCCTATCACATTCCCATCAGTCCCTGCCCCAGTGAGCTTACAATCTAAGGCCCCTATCCCATTCCCATCAGTCCCTGCCCCAGTGGAGCTTACAATCTAAGGTCCCTATCCCATTCCCATCAGTCCCTGCCCCAGTGAGCTTACAATCTAAGGCCCATATCACATTCCCATCAGCCCCTGCCCCAGTGAGCTTACAATCTAAGGCCCCTATCACATTCCCATCAATCCATGCCCCAGTGGAGCTTACAACTTAGGTCCCTATCCCATTCCCATCAGCCCCTGCCCAATGGAGCTTACAATCTAAGGTCCCTATCCCATTCCCATCAGTCCCTGCCCCAGTGAGCTTACAATCTAAGGTCCCTATCACATTCCCATCAGTCCCTGCCCCAGTGGAGCTTACAATCTAATATCCCTATCACATTCCCATCAGTCCCTGCCCCAGTGGAGCTTACAATCTAAGGTCCCTATCACATTCCCATCAGTCCCTGCCCCAGTGAGCTTACAATCTAAGGTCTCTATCACATTCACATCAGTCCCTGCCCCAGTGGAGCTTACAATCTAAGGTCCCTATCACATTCCCATCAGTCCCTGCCCCAGTGGAGCTTACAATCTAAGGTCCCTATCCCATTCCCATCAGCCCCTGCCCCAGTGGAGCTTACAATTTAAGGTCCCTATCCCGTTCCCATCAGTCCCTGCCCCAGTGAGCTTACAATCTAAGGTCCCTATCACATTCCCATCAGTCCCTGCCCCAGTGAGCTTACAATCTAAGGTCCCTATCCCATTCCCATCAGCCCCTGCCCCAGTGGAGCTTACAATCTAAGGTCCCTATCACATTCCCATCAGTCCCTGCCCCAGTGAGCTTACAATCTAAGGTCCCTATCCCATTCCAATCAGTCCCTGCCCCAGTGGAGCTTACAATCTAAGGTCCCTATCCCATTCCCATCAGCCCCTGCCCCAGTGGAGCTTACAATCTAAGGTCCCTATCCCATTCCCATCAGTCCCTGCCCCAGTGGAGCTTACAATCTAAGGTCCCTATCCCATTCCCATCAGCCCCTGCCCCAGTGGAGCTTACAGTCTAATGTCCCTATAACAGTCACAGACACTATGCAATTTTGTCAGCCAATTATCCTGTCTGTAAGTGTGGGAGGAAACAAGAGTACCCAGAGAAAACCCACACAGACACAGGGAGAACATACAGACACCTTGCAGATAGTGCCCTGCTAGGATCCCAGTGTTACAAGGCAGGAATGCTACCCACTGTGCCACGGTGCCTAGAAGAATGCATTGTCTCTGTACCTGGCACAGATAAGGTAATCCTGCCACTGCCTAAATAGTTTTAATATCCCCTGTGGGGGTGCAACAAGTGCACTCAACTATGATTATGGGGAAGCCACTACATTTTTATCAAAGCACATGGGCCACTAGGGTAATGGTTGTACATGATAGAGAAATATAGCTTACATTTACTACAGCCTGCCAGATATCCTTGTAGTCCTGAGTTCTTAATGGTACACAAGGGGTACCCATTGCCGTACCTAACTAACTAACTAACTAACTTTAGGTACAGTAATGGACACCACTTTTCTAATGAAATTAAATCAGTTCTGTCACTTATGGTTAAGACACACTGGGCTACTTAGTAGCAGCTAAATGTGATGGTTTATAAACTCAAGAAAACACCCTGCCATAGACAATACAGGACCCATTATCCAGAAGGTTTTTCCAGATAAGGGGCCCCTAATTTGGATCTCAGTACCTTAAGTCAATAAAACAATAATTAAACCCAACAGTATTGTTTCACCTCCAATAAGGATTAATTTTATCTTAGTTGGGATCAAGTACAGGTACTGTTTTATTATTACAGAGAAAAGGGAATCATTTAACCATGAAATAAACCCAATAGGGCTGTTCTGCCCCCAATAAGGGGTAATTATATCTTAGTTGGGATCAAGTACAGGTACTGTTTTATTATTACAGAGAAAAGGGAATCATTTAACCATTAAATAAACCCAATAGGGCTGTTCTGCCCCAATAAGGGGTAATTATATCTTAGTTGGGATCAAGTACAGGTACTGTTTTATTATTACAGAGAAAAGGGAATCATTTAACCATTAAATAAACCCAATAGGGCTGTTCTGCCCCAATAAGGGGTAATTATATCTTAGTTGGGATCAAGTACAGGTACTATTTTATTATTACAGAGAAAAGGGAATCATTTAACCATTAAATAAACCCAATAGGGCTGTTCTGCCCCCAATAAGGGGTAATTATATCTTAGTTGGGATCAAGTACAGGTACTGTTTTATTATTACAGAGAAAAGGGAATCATTTAACCATTAAATAAACCCAATAGGACTGTTCTGCCCCAATAAGGGGTAATTATATCTTAGTTGGGATCAAGTACAGGTACTGTTTTATTATTACAGAGAAAAGGGAATCATTTAACCATTAAATAAACCCAATAGGGCTGTTCTGCCCCCAATAAGGGGTAATTATATCTTAGTTGGGATCAAGTACAGGTACTGTTTTATTATTACAGAGAAAAGGGAATCATTTAACCATTAAATAAACCCAATAGGACTGTTCTGCCCCAATAAGGGGTAATTATATCTTAGTTGGGATCAAATACAGGTACTGTTTTATTATTACAGAGAAAAGGGAATCATTTAACCATTAAATAAACCCAATAGGGCTGTTCTGCCCCAATAAGGGGTAATTATATCTTAGTTGGGATCAAGTACAGGTACTGTTTTATTATTATAGAGAAAAGGGAATCATTTAACCATTAAATAAACCCAATAGGGCTGTTCTGCCCCAATAAGGGGTAATTATATCTTAGTTGGGATCAAGTACAGGTACTGTTTTATTATTATAGAGAAAAGGGAATCATTTAACCATTAAATAAACCCAATAGGGCTGTTCTGCCCCAATAAGGGGTAATTATATCTTAGTTGGGATCAAGTACAGGTACTGTTTTATTATTACAGAGAAAAAGAAAATTCATTAAAAAAATGTATTTATTTAATTAAAATGTAGTCTATGGGAGACAGGCATTCCGTTATTCTGAGCTTTCTGCATAATGGGTTTCCGGATAACAGATCCCATACCTGTACTGAGAATTGCCTCTGCTAAAACACACCTAGAGACAATTATCAGTAAATGATCAGCATTGTATTTTTTAGTAGCCACAAGAAGTATCTGCTACTAGTAGCTCCGTGTGTCTTCACCCTTATCCTTCAGCTCAATACCATTACTTGTTAAATCATAGAAGTTTTTTTTTTACGTACTAAGATGAGAATATCCCCTGATCTTCCCAGTCCCCCCTGCCTATCTACATATCCTGCTCGGCATCCCTGTCCCACTACCTCAAAGCACAATATTGACACAAACGGGGTAAAAAAAAACCACCTCTGCTATGCAGTTCTGCATTGAAAGAAAATATACAATAAAACCTGGCTACCTATTAGCGACTGACAGCCCCAGCCTTGCTTGGGAGAGGTACCTTGTGTAACTGTGTGTAGTTAGTGAGCCGTTCTCTAAGCACAAACCAAAGCACTTACCCTTTTAAGCCACCTGAAATGCTTGTATATATCAATTTCAATATCCATGCTGTGCGCCCATTTCGCAGGTCAGGTCCCCGCTGCTGTGAGAAGTCTCCTTTGTCTGGCAACCTTGCCTTTTTGTCGTTCGTGGACTCGAATGCCTTGTTGTGTTCCTCCGAACACAAATAATCTGGTCACATTTTACAGTCGGCGCTCAGCCCCGCAGGCGGGCTCTGCAGTGATTTAACTGCCACACACTTAAAGAAGCCTACTGTCGCTCGCTGCAGCCTCCCTAGTAATGCTGCTCTGGCACGGGATCCCCAGACCGGTTCTACAATGAACCTATATTCCCTGAATGGATTTAGGAACCTCCTGTAATGTAGCTGCTGGCGCACAGAGGGAGAGAGAGTAAAAGCTAAATATTGCCGAGCCGTCACAGGGAAACTATTTTCCAGCAATGCCAGAAGCTGGAACTCATTACAAAGAGACCCCTGCTTCCTGTCTCTCTTTTACACACTGTTTATGGAGAGACGCCATAAGCAGCCCCTGTCAAACGCGCTGGGTCGCTCATGTATTCTCCAGCATCCAGAATAACAAAACCACAATATTAATGGGAATGACTAAAGTCTGGCATAGAAAGAATTGTTATTCCGTAGAACTGGGGGGGAGCTGTAACAAGCCTGGGGTGGTACTTCCAAAAAAAGAGAATGAAATATTCAGAATTTGGTACAAAAGAATCAGTCTGGACTGGGAGTCAAAATAAGCCCTGGCATTCCAAGTACACAGAGGCCCAAACTGCCCCCCAGCAGCCCAATAAATAGTGAGTGTCTGTGGCACCTTACAGCCCCCCCTGGCATTCCCAGTACCCAGAGGCACAAACAGCCCCCCAGCAGCCCAATAAATAGTGAGTGTCTGTGGCACCTTACAGCCCCCCCTGGCATTCCCAGTACCCAGAGGCACAAACAGCCCCCCCAGCCCAATAAATAGTGAGTGTCTGTGGCACCTTACAGCCCCCCTGGCATTCCCAGTACCCAGAGGCACAAACAGCCCCCCCAGCCCAATAAATAGTGAGTGTCTGTGGCACCTTACAGCCCCCCTGGCATTCCCAGTACCCAGAGGCACAAACAGCCCCCCCCCAGCCCAATAAATAGTGACTGTCTGTGGCACCTTACAGCCCCCCTGGCATTCCCAGTACCCAGAGGCACAAACAGCCCCCCAGCAGCCCAATAAATAGTGACAGTCTGTGGCACCTTACAGCCCCCCTGGCATTCCCAGTACCCAGAGGCACAAACAGCCCCCCCCCAGCCCAATAAATAGTGACTGTCTGTGGCACCTTACAGCCCCTCTGGCATTCCCAGTACCCAGAGGCACAAACAGCCCCCCCAGCCCAATAAATAGTGAGTGTCTGTGGCACCTAACAGCCCCCCTGGCATTCCCAGTACCCAGAGGCACAAACTGCCCCCCAGCAGCCCAATAAATAGTGACAGTCTGTGGCACCTTACAGCAGCCCCCCTGGCATTTGCCCAAATCCACAGATTGCCAGTCCGGGTCTGAGTGTGGGAGCCTGCGCCTGTATTGGTTGGGATACGCGCATCCTATAATGACTCCCTGGAATATATACACCCATTCATTTTTAGTTTTTACGCTGGCTTCCATAGTGCGTGTGTAATTTTCAGTCCTATTAGATATCATACATTTATAGAGTTTAAAAGTTTTATTAGGTTTGCTTATTCAGCTAAGATTTTTTATTGCCCCTTCCCGTTCCTCTACTAAAGCAGTCGCAGAGCTCTACAGGCAGCACTGCACCTACGCTGGGCCTCATTTACGAATGTCAAGGTGCCATTGCTGCAGCCCTCTGGGGTAATGGGATTATTGGGGTAACTACCAGGGGGCAGAGGGTGCACTTGCATCAGTGCCCGTTTTCCTGGTCAGACCTGCATTGGGGTGGGCAGAGTCCACTAAACCCCAGGGCTCAAGGCTGCAAGCTGATTGCACGGGGAAGTGGTGAGTCCGGTGTAAAGATTGGGCAAACTTTCCCGTGCAATCAGCAACCCAAAAAATGGGTGCAAACTGTCAAGCCCCTCATTTCTCATGGGATTTGTGCAGTCTGTGCTTTGCTCCTTGTGTTGCGCAATGCAGTTACCTGTGGCTACAAAGAACATAAATACATTGCCCCTCTGTGCCTTGTGCCCACTGGCACTCCCCAGGTAGCATGCCTGAATAATACACAAGCTATGGAGCGACAAAATGGGATGCCTACATACAGCCCTAAGCCTTATGAATACAGCACTGCAAAATGCAGTCAGCAATGTATTCATGAGAAACAGCACAGGTATTTTGCACTCTCTACCTGCACTTTTGCCATGAATACATTACTAACTGCATTTGGCAGTGCTGTATTCATGAGGCTGTATGTGGGCTTTTTGTCGCTCTGTAGCTGGTTTATTATTCAGGCATGCTACCTGGGGAGTGCCAGTGGGCACAAGGCACAGCGGGGCAATGTATTTATCTTCTTTGTAGCCACAGGTAACTGCATTGCACAACACAAGGAGCAAAGCACAAACTGCACAATTCCCATGTGAAATGAGGGGCATGAGAGAGGCCCATAAACAGGCAAATAATAACTGAAACCTGGAGGAGGAGCTGAGTTGGCAGTTTGCATTGGCCTCCGTAAGATATTGTTATCATTCTGGTGACAATATCCTTTTAGTATAACTACTGAGCACAGAACATGAGACGGCACTTGAGAAGTGCTTTTTTTGGTGTTATAACCGCAACCAAAAAAGTGCAGTTATCCACTAAAAATAACAGTTGTATCCTATGTTACTAGGTCTTTGATCTACAGACCCCCCCTCTTCCTATCCAAACAAACAAGGGGTTCTGTATGACTCCAGCGGGGCAGAGATTAGCCTTGGGGATGGTTTCGGTGCAGCTGGACCCCTCGCAGTTAGGCTAATTTATGTCCAGCAGAGGAGATGTAATCCAATCCCAACACTTTCCAGGCTACAGACGGGAGCAGCTTGGCAGCTCTTTCACTGGGATCAGATTAATCTTACTGGTCCAGATATCAAACCATTGGTAGCTTTTACACATCCGCTGTATATATAGACAGGGCTGTTAAACCCATTAGTATATTTGGACAGGAGGGAGGGGGGGATTAATCAGAATTGAAATGTCTCAGCAGCTGCAGAACCTCCAAAAATAAAGAGCAACCAACAGAGATGCAAGTGGGTGATGGGGTGATTACGCTGGGGCGCAGTCTTTCTGGGGCTCCACAGTGCAGTGGTTATATACAGGGGAAAGTTAATTGTGCAGCATAAATGTATATGGTGATTGGTAACTGTGCTGGCATTACAAGTAGGATAGTAAGTGAGTGTTTCCAAACTGGGGCCCCTAGCACTTTCAGCTCTATGGCAGCTCAATGGTGTCCGTTGCAAGGCTGGCAAGAGGTTCTGAAGCTGCCACAAAGAGAATGCCAAAACATCGCTTTGCCTTACTCCTCCATAAACTGCACTGGCAGAATCCCAATTCTAACTGATCAGAAGTCACAGCTGGCAGGGTAAGTGGCAGATTACCCATAAGGCAGAGCAGCAAATGCCAATCCATGCCCTGGTGTCAGGTGGCAAAGTGACAGCTGGGCTTCCTCTGGGCGAGACACTGTAGGAATGTTCTATTATTTTATATGCCAGGCTTTTCCCTAGTTCTCCAACAAATCTCCCCCCCAAGCCCGAAGTTATAGACAAGGTGGCCCCTGGCAATGTAGCAAGGTTGGGGCTCTATCTGACTTGGGAGAATGAGCTGCAGTTTATTAGTTGTACTTCCGGGGGGGTTACTGGCCGGGACATCTGACCATCTGGCTTAGCGCCGGCTGAGTTTATCCTTTGCATATAAATATTTACAGCTCCTTATTTCCTTTATTGCCGATTGGTTCACATGTGAATAACATTTTTCCCCTCAATGTCTTGGACTGAGCTGCAAATTTGATGACCTTCAACTTTCCCCTGTCCAATGTTATTTGCCCCGAGAAACTGGGAAAACGATTTATTGTGTTTATACACAGTTTGCTCAAATTGTTTTGCTAGGGCATTAACATAACAGCTATTTTTAATCTAAAACGCCACATGGACATGGGATGCTAATGGTCTAAGCCAGATGAAAACGGTTGAATACAGAGCAAGTGTCCAAAATTGCCCAGCAGAGCAGAACATGGCTGCCCTCACCTGGGGACACTACAGGCAATTGCCAATTTCATTTTAGGAAATGCAAGGATTAAATCAAATAAATTGATTAGAGAAATAGAACATTCACAGAGCTAGAGCCAGGGCCTTTCTTATTAATTGTAGGCCCAATGTTGGACCATTTTGCTGGGTCTTGCTGCCTGGTGGGCAAAATGCCTCTGGGGTTTGGAACTTCCTCGCTCCTACTGACTGCTGCTAGCTGCCTCTTTACCTATCTCCCTTGTTCCATTGGTCCCCAGAATTTCTTGGTATGGTCTGTCCCCCAAGCTTTTCATGACGCACCCATACATATCATTACACACTGTGGCCATCAACCATTTCACCAATACTTTGCCCCTAAGCTCATTTATGAACACAAGAGCTACATTTTTGGACTGCTGTTTTTTTACCCAAAATGCAGTATTTTGCCCCACATATCCAGCATAATTAATGTCTGTGCCACTTGTGTCATGCCCAGGAACCCTGATATTCTCATTATCATATATAATAATGCATGTATACATGTTACACTGCTACTGTAGCTACTCAGCAGCGCACCAACTCTGTGTGAATGATCCCCACCTGCACTGACGCTACAGAGCTGAATCCCTGAGGAACAATAATGAGTGCGGTTGTGTGTTTGTGGCTAATAGGGAACAATGGAGCCTTTATACCAGCCAGGAGGGGAAGCTACAAAGAAACTGACAATCTAATATTTGAGGATGAAAACAGAAAGAGGTGCAGCAAAACAATACAAAGGGGAAACGTGGGAAACTGATATCATCAATGTAACCACAGACTCCGAAAAAACTGCCTTTTAGTTTCTTAAAGGAACAATGACCCGAATATTTCCTTTAAAATTGGCAGCTTTCTGTTACTAAATATATCTAGTTATCTGCAAATTAAATATGAAAGGTTGAACCTTGGGCCCTTTGCGAATGTGCGGTGGAACAGCTGGGCTGTAAACAATGGGTATCAGATGGGACATAATTGCGTTTTTATAGATAGCTGGAATATCTGTCATAAAGTGTCACACAGCTGATGGAAATGAGAGAGGATTAACCATTTTAATAACTTTTCCTATGCAAGAACAAATGTGACTATATGAAATACGACTGCCGGTCTAATGTCCCTCTATCAAATATTTGAAACACAAGTGACGTTGCATTGGATAAACGGGCAAACAATCAGAGTGAGTTTAGCTTCACTGGCCAATCAGGAGCTAGCACAGGTGTCAGCTGTGGGAGGTTTTTGGAACACATCTTGGAACACCCCAGTTAAGCACCAGCCACGCCCAGTTACACCCCAACCACACCCCAACTGGTTTACAAATCCGGTTAACCAATCCGGAAAACTAATAAAAACTGCATGAAATGACGGCTCTGAGTCTGGGTGCTAATTTCACTGCCACACTGCCCAATAAACCCTGTATATATTTTCCCTTTAAATGAGCGCTACCCCCCAAAAAGACCTGTATTGTGTTCTTCTTGATAAAGAAATATAAACCCTGGAAAAAAATGAATGTAACACTCTTATGGTGAAGACACACAGAGCTACTAGTAGCAGCTACTTGTCACGGCTACTAAAATAGACAATGCTAAGCATTTACTGATAATTGTCTCTATGTGTGTTTTAGCAGAGGCAATTCTCAGTATTGTCTATGGCAGGGTATTTTCTGGCGTTTAGCAGACCTGACAAGTAGCTGCTACTAAGTAGCTAGTGTGTCTTCACCCTTATGATGATCCTATGATCCATTAGACAGCGCCTCATATGAAACAGATGTTCTTACTAGCTCTGCTTGCAGGTTCTGCCTGCTGTTCTGCCGCTGGTAGTGGTAGGTCCATTGGGTTCTAGTCCAGCTCACGCAGATATACAATATATTCTGTGCAGTTTCAGCAACTCCCTGTGCCCCTTGGAAGAAACAGCCGAGGAAAGTCCTTAATTAACGACAGCAAACAATGCACTAGGCCCGCAGCACTCACCTACCCACGCTGCCCAACCTACTGTTTGTTTCTCATTACAACGACCCATTGTTTCCCTTGCCAATGTCTTCTGCACCCTTCTCAGTTCTCACGGTCACTGCATGGGATGTTACCACTTATTGTTCTATATTGAGATGTCTGACTGCGAGGGAGGCAGGGAGAATGCCATTTGTATCCCTCATGCCTGATCATTGGGATTTTGCACTGCTTCTGCTACTGAACCTCCTTAATAAATGGTCCCTATACACTGAATTGCTATGTCAAGTTTTCCTTATAATGTATAATTAAAGAGAAACTATACCGCCAGAATGAATACTTATTAAACAGATCACAACATATACAACAGTTTATATCATATTAAGTGACCTATTAAAGAATCTTGCCGAACTGGAATATATATATCAGTAAATATTGCCCTTTTACATTTTTTCTCTTGAGCCGCCATTGAAAGATTTTGTTTGGTGAGGTCGCCAAACAAGCAGATCTTTCCCCCAGGCTCCTACCTTGAGTTAGGTGATATTGGGTTGATCCGACTATTCGGCCATTGCTGCTATGCAGGCCTTCGGATCAAAGACCACATCATCAAGCAGACCTGTTACTAAATCTGATGGAAAAAAAATCAAACCTGCCTTATTAATATCTGGCCAATTTCCATCCAGATACTGGTACAGTTGGCCGGTCAGAGGGCCCCATACATGGGCCAATAAGCTGCTGACTGGTGTGTCACCAACTTTTATCTACTCGTGTATGGCTGCCTTTACATGTGCCCAAGATTAGATGGTGCTGTTGAAGCCCAGTATATATATATAGTATATTATTCCCTTACAGTTTAACTACAACTCCCAGAACATTTCATTCAGCCGTCCCACTAAAGACATCTCACTGCCCATGACATTCCAATTTCCCAATAACCCAAAACAAATGTGGTTGAGCAGCTCATAGGGTCTTGAAGTATTATGGGCATTCTATAGGTGAGAAGCACCAAACCTCTCGTATCTGTGCCACCCTGAGAAATCACCCTCCCCAACATGAATAATAAGATTAGGCACCCATAAACAATTGTTCATACCCTACAGCAGTGGTCCCCAACCAGTGGCTCGGGGGCAACATGTTGCTCCCCAACCCCTTGGATGTTGCTCTCAGTGCCCCCAAACCAGGGAGTTATTTTTAAATTCTTGACTTGGGGGCAAGTTTTCGTTAAATAAAAACAAGATTTCCTACCAAATAAAGCCCCCTGTAAGCTGATAGTGTGCATAGAGGCTGCCTAATAGCCAATCACAGCCCTTATTTGGCTCCTCCATGAACTTTTATGGTGCTTGTGTTGCTCTTTCACATTTGTCTGTGGCTCATGAGTAAGAAAGGTTAAGGATCCCTGCCCTACAGAATGCAGTAGTACATGGATAGGTATCTAATACAAAACAAGACAAATACCTGTCTATCTATGGGTCAGCGCTTCCTCCATTGTCCCCAAGTCAGTGCTCCATGCAGCCGTAAGAATCAAAGTGTATGTCACTACCTGCACTGACTCAGCAGCACCCTCCCTATGTGCCCATTCCTTGTCTCTGCATTCTCTCTGGCAGCCTTTGACCTCTTCCTTATGGAGCTGAACCTTGCACCCAAACACCGGAAAGGAAGAACTAGCAATAAGGGCACAGTGTTGGGCAAAGGTCATATCTTTCAACAACTACTTGCGGAATGTAAAGGAATTTTAATGGCCTTTCTTATTATCAGTCTTTGTTACAGAAATATGCGGAAGATACAGTTTGAACAGTTTTGACCATTTGATACCATAACTGCTCAAGCAACTTACCTATGGTATTTATAGAGAGAGTCTGATTGGGTCCATTCTGACTGTGCCTTTACAATCTTTCCAGCCATAGAATTTAATTAATTGATTACTTAATGAATGAATGAATTCATTCATAACATTGTACTTTGTTTTCTGATACTAATACCATTTCTTGTTAAAGGAGAAGTACAGAGAAAATCACTAGGGTTGGCAATTTGTAAGGCCTTGTCAACCCCCCACTTGTCACCAACTCACCCAACAAACCCACCCCTCCCGCTTGCCTATTGCCCTGCTGTGGCTGGATATACAGAAGGGTCAGACCTAGGGTTAGGCAGAAGAGGTAGCCTAGCGCCCCCTACTGTTCCACCCTAGACAAGTCCCCTAGTTCCCATCCTGGATAGGGCCCTCCCAGTAATTCTAGTTATGTCAAAAACTGCCTATAAACTTCCTTAACAATCAAGCTAACGATTGCAGAAAAGTGTGAGGGCCAGGCAGGGGCAAACTCCACTGACCCCCCCAATGAATTATAAACTTAAGGTAAATTCCCCTGCCCCCCCCAGTGAACTTACTGATTTATTAGCACATTAATTATCTTATTATAGAGTAACATCAGCTGTTTATATTGGGATCTATTTACTGAATTATATCTCCTGTATGAACTTTACAGCAGGGGCATGACTGGTTATTGTGGAGCAGGTAAGGGGGGGTCTCAGATGACGCAGATGGTCAGTTGGTGGATCTCCCCTATGATTGGATTAGTTGTGGGTGGCTGTAGGTACACTGCCAAAAAACTGTCAATCATTGGATAATACAGCCAATTAGGATGGTACCCAGACTCATCATGGCTATGCTCTATTGTCAGCATGGGATTTAGAGCCAGCGACTACTCACCAAGTTGCTCTGCAGCCATTCCATGACATAGAAGGCCGTGGCATTTGGTACTTGATTTCGGAGTGCGTCTCTTTCCTGGGAGTTCTGCACCATTTCCAAGGAAACCTTCAGCTCCTCTACGAGATGCAGAATTGATAT
The DNA here is from genome assembly GCF_000004195.4 of Xenopus tropicalis. Classification (NCBI taxonomy): domain Eukaryota; kingdom Metazoa; phylum Chordata; class Amphibia; order Anura; family Pipidae; genus Xenopus; species Xenopus tropicalis. Next base: position 16,456,968 of record NC_030680.2, read on the forward strand.
GGTCCCAAAGTACTCCTCCGGAACTGGGGATCCGATTTCAAACACTCCATTCGCAAACTCTGTGGCTGCCTTTGTGCCTGAAACATTCCCACAGGAAGCAGAGAAGGTTATGGTTTCGGAGATGTATGCAGGCTGCTGCTTTGTTATACATGACATTTCTGTTATTTGGGACATGGGGATCCTCATTAACCTGATTTATGGCACAAGCTGCTGCCAGTTTACGGAGTTTAGGGACCCACTCACAATATACAGTATATATGCAATTTAACAGTCACAGGACGAGGCTGATTAGTAATTAATTCAGAGCCACGTTACATGGCAGCTCAGAAACCAGTGAAGCCTTCATCAGGATTTAATAATCAACCCTGCAGCTTCTATGACCTCATATTCCTGATGACCCCTTAATTTAGCTTCTCAACAGTAGCCCACAGCGCACTGAGCATGTGCAGTGCCGCTGACACACAAAAGATGGCCTAACAAGGTCAGAAGACAGGGAGCTGCAATGAGAAACTTTGAAATGCTTATCTTTATTTTATTAAAGGAGACAATAACCTTTCCTGATCTACTTGCTGAACTACGTGGCAATCTCGGGTAATTGTAAGAGAATGCAGAAGGCATATTCTTGCAGTTACCAAGGGTCAATGCATGTAAAGAGTTTTATGGACATTTTGTCACTCCCCACAAAAGTCCTATCTGTCTTTTCCCAGCTCTGTATAACTAATGAGAAGATTCTACAATGAGACTCCTGACTGCTCTCTGTTATTAAGTGGCTGCAGGTTGGATATTTAGCTCAGCTAATTCAAACAATATGGCTGCTCCTACTCAAATGCTTACGTGTAGAGATGGAATCTATAATGTGCATAGTAAGTCATGTTTTTGGAACTCTAAAACCAGGGATGGGCAATTGGAGAATCTGACTGCAGCTGGGAGTTGTAGTCCGCTGTCTGTAGGGGGCTGGGAGTTATAATTCAGCTACATCCACAGGTTTTCTCATGCCTGTACCTATATCTATTCTAAAAAAGAAAAAAAAACAGATTTTCCTCTATTTTCCTTTTTTTCATTTTCTCATGCGAAACCACAAGGTGTCCCCACAGCACTATAATGTGAAATGCGTGCATTGATAAAAATAAGGATCTGCGGGAGAAATATATTTTATTCCATTTGAGAAAAATAAAATCCTTGATAATCCTTCCTGTACTTTATATCATTATTTCATTGGTTGGCTGAGAATGCATTGTATAGGTATAGGACCTATTATCCAGAATGCTCGGGACTAAGGGTGTCCCGGATAAGGGGTCTTTCTGTAATTTGGATCTCCGTACCTAAGTCTACTAAAAAATCAATAAACCATTAATCAAACCCAATAGGCTTGTTTTGCCTCTAGTAAGGATTACTTAAATCTTAGTTGGGATCAAGTACAGGTACTGTTTTATTATTACAGAGAAAAGGGAATCATTTAACCATGAAATAAACCCAATAGGGCTGTTCTGCCCCCAATAAGGGGTAATTATATCTTAGTTGGGATCAAGTACAGGTACTGTTTTATTATTACAGGGAAAAGGGAATCATTTAACCATTAAATAAACCCAATAGGGCTGTTCTGCCCCCAATAAGGGGTAATTATATCTTAGTTGGGATCAAGTACAGGTACTGTTTTATTATTACAGAGAAAAGGGAATCATTTAACCATTAAATAAACCCAATAGGGCTGTTCTGCCCCCAATAAGGGGTAATTATATCTTAGTTGTGATCCAGTACAAGGTACTGTTTTATTATTACAGAGAAAAAAGAAATCAATTTTAAAAATCTGAATTATTTGATTAAAATGGAGTGTGTGGGAGATGGGCTTTCCATAATTCGGAGCTTTCTGGATAATGGGTATCCAGATCCGGACTATTGCAAGGGTCTCAGGACCGGACCTGGGGGGGGGGGCAACAGGCAGGTATGTCTCCTGCCTACCCTTTGTCCCTGCTCCCTTGTCATTGCCCCCGCGTCATTGCCCCCGCATCACTGCCCCCCGCATCATTGCCCCCGCGTCATTGCCCCCATCTCACAATGACAAGCAATGCAATGATTGACAAAGCAATGACTGCACTGCACACACACACGGGGGAAAAAAGGGTGTAGGGACGAGTTGGCCGACAGGGTTGTCTAGGGCACCCAGTAGGCTTTGCCTGCCCCTGAAGGATCTAGTGGGGGTAACTAAAAGTTACCTACCAGGAGCCCCCAAAAAGATCATTTTATGGCCTGACGAACCTTTGGGAATAAGACATTTTCCACAAACCTATGTTAAAACTGCTTATCAGTCAGTGTCCCACTGAGCCCCCCCCCAACAGTCACAGGGTCCACTTCCTTTGTACTTACACCCCTTTAATGATCACTTTGATTTTTGGCCCTAAGGCCAAAGACCCCCACATATAAAGGGGCTCATTATCAACAACATTTCCTGGAGAATAGACTGGTCAGAACAATTGATTTGGGCCCAAGATACAGAGACATTTGTGATCTGTTTGGTACTGCTGTAATTAAAGGGCATATAAACCTTCCCAAGAATGATGCTTTGGGTCTCTAAGTTTCACATCCCAAGCCATTAATAATAACAGAGGATACGGAAAAAGATTTGTTGCTTTAAGGATATGTCTCAATGGTTTTGGGAGTACAAATTCATCATGCTTTAACCCATGCCAACATATAGATGGAGCAACAGTGCTATGGAAGGTTTATGTCCCATATGACTAGTAACACGCAGTTCAGTAATAGGAATTCTCCAGTATATTATTGATGAGTAACTGTAGTTCAGCAACCATAGAAGTGGCTTCTTAAAGCTTAAAGTTTAAATGCAACAGTCTAAAACTAACATTCAGACTGAAATTGTAGAATAAAGCCCTAAAAATAACAAGTTGGAGGATGTTCATGATATAGTTGGCAGGCACCAATCGTACAAAAGAGACTCTCTGGAAATACATTGTAGGTCCCCCAAGGATATGTCAGATATACAATACATGCGCAGATTTTATCCATATCCAACTAAAATTTTTTAACCACTAAGCGACTGATCGCCATGTTACAAAAAGTATCGGAATGATAATTCAGAGCCCACACATGGTCTGAAAATTATATGAAATATATTGGTGCGTGTATGGCCAGCTTTAGTCAGGACCCCCAGAAGTTCCAGTTATATTTGACAGATTTGCTCCCCACACGTATACTAACACTGTACATGAGTCAGGACCCCCAGAAGTTCCAGTTATATTCGACAGATTTGCTCCCCACACGTATACTAACACTGTACATGAGTCAGGACCCCCAGAAGTTCCAGTTATATTAGACAGATTTGTTCCCCACACATATACTAACACTGTACATGAGTCAGGACCCCCAGAAGTTCCAGTTATATTAGACAGATTTGTTCCCCACACGTATACTAACACTGTACATGAGTCAGGACCCCCAGAAGTTCCAGTTATATTAGACAGATTTGCTCCCCACACGTATACTAACACTGTACATGAGTCAGGACCCCCAGAAGTTCCAGTTATATTAGACAGATTTGTTCCCCACACGTATACTAACACTGTACATGAGTCAGGACCCCCAGAAGTTCCAGTTATATTAGACAGATTTGTTCCCCACACATATACTAACACTGTACATGAGTCAGGACCCCCAGAAGTTCCAGTTATATTAGACAGATTTGTTCCCCACACGTATACTAACACTGTACATGAGTCAGGACCCCCAGAAGTTCCAGTTATATTAGACAGATTTGTTCCCCACACGTATACTAACACTGTACATGAGTCAGGACCCCCAGAAGTTCCAGTTATATTAGACAGATTTGCTCCCCACACATATACTAACACTGTACATGAGTCCGGACCCCCAGAAGTTCCAGTTATATTTGACAGATTTGCTCCCCACACGTATACTAACACTGTACATGAGTCAGGACCCCCAGAAGTTCCAGTTATATTAGACAGATTTGCTCCCCACACATATACTAACACTGTACATGAGTCCGGACCCCCAGAAGTTCCAGTTATATTAGACAGATTTGCTCCCCACACGTATACTAACACTGTACATGAGTCAGGACCCCCAGAAGTTCCAGTTATATTAGACAGATTTGCTCCCCACACATATACTAACACTGTACATGAGTCAGGACCCCCAGAAGTTCCAGTTATATTCGACAGATTTGCTCCCCACACGTATACTAACACTGTACATGAGTCAGGACCCCCAGAAGTTCCAGTTATATTAGACAGATTTGCTCCCCACACGTATACTAACACTGTACATGAGTCAGGACCCCCAGAAGTTCCAGTTATATTTGACAGATTTGCTCCCCACACGTATACTAACACTGTACATGAGTCAGGACCCCCAGAAGTTCCAGTTATATTAGACAGATTTGCTCCCCACACATATACTAACACTGTACATGAGTCCGGACCCCCAGAAGTTCCAGTTATATTAGACAGATTTGCTCCCCACACGTATACTAACACTGTACATGAGTCAGGACCCCCAGAAGTTCCAGTTATATTAGACAGATTTGTTCCCCACACGTATACTAACACTGTACATGAGTCAGGACCCCCAGAAGTTCCAGTTATATTCGACAGATTTGCTCCCCACACGTATACTAACACTGTACATGAGTCAGGACCCCCAGAAGTTCCAGTTATATTAGACAGATTTGCTCCCCACACATATACTAACACTGTACATGAGTCCGGACCCCCAGAAGTTCCAGTTATATTTGACAGATTTGCTCCCCACACGTATACTAACACTGTACATGAGTCAGGACCCCCAGAAGTTCCAGTTATATTAGACAGATTTGTTCCCCACACATATACTAACACTGTACATGAGTCAGGACCCCCAGAAGTTCCAGTTATATTAGACAGATTTGCTCCCCACACGTATACTAACACTGTACATGAGTCAGGACCCCCAGAAGTTCCAGTTATATTAGACAGATTTGCTCCCCACACGTATACTAACACTGTACATGAGTCAGGACCCCCAGAAGTTCCAGTTATATTTGACAGATTTGCTCCCCACACGTATACTAACACTGTACATGAGTCAGGACCCCCAGAAGTTCCAGTTATATTAGACAGATTTGTTCCCCACACATATACTAACACTGTACATGAGTCAGGACCCCCAGAAGTTCCAGTTATATTAGACAGATTTGCTCCCCACACGTATACTAACACTGTACATGAGTCCGGACCCCCAGAAGTTCCAGTTATATTAGACAGATTTGCTCCCCACACGTATACTAACACTGTACATGAGTCAGGACCCCAGAAGTTCCAGTTATATTAGACAGATTTGTTCCCCACACGTATACTAACACTGTACATGAGTCAGGACCCCCAGAAGTTCCAGTTATATTAGACAGATTTTGTTCCCCACACATATACTAACACTGTACATGAGTCAGGACCCCCAGAAGTTCCAGTTATATTAGACAGATTTGCTCCCCACACGTATACTAACACTGTACATGAGTCAGGACCCCCAGAAGTTCCAGTTATATTAGACAGATTTGTTCCCCACACGTATACTAACACTGTACATGAGTCCGGACCCCCAGAAGTTCCAGTTATATTAGACAGATTTGCTCCCCACACGTATACTAACACTGTACATGAGTCAGGACCCCCAGAAGTTCCAGTTATATTCGACAGATTTGCTCCCCACACGTATACTAACACTGTACATGAGTCAGGACCCCCAGAAGTTCCAGTTATATTAGACAGATTTGCTCCCCACACGTATACTAACACTGTACATGAGTCAGGACCCCCAGAAGTTCCAGTTATATTAGACAGATTTGCTCCCCACACATATACTAACACTGTACATGAGTCCGGACCCCCAGAAGTTCCAGTTATATTTGACAGATTTGCTCCCCACACGTATACTAACACTGTACATGAGTCAGGACCCCCAGAAGTTCCAGTTATATTAGACAGATTTGTTCCCCACACGTATACTAACACTGTACATGAGTCAGGACCCCCAGAAGTTCCAGTTATATTAGACAGATTTGCTCCCCACACATATACTAACACTGTACATGAGTCCGGACCCCCAGAAGTTCCAGTTATATTTGACAGATTTGCTCCCCACACGTATACTAACACTGTACATGAGTCAGGACCCCCAGAAGTTCCAGTTATATTAGACAGATTTGCTCCCCACACATATACTAACACTGTACATGAGTCAGGACCCCCAGAAGTTCCAGTTATATTAGACAGATTTGTTCCCCACACGTATACTAACACTGTACATGAGTCAGGACCCCCAGAAGTTCCAGTTATATTAGACAGATTTGTTCCCCACACATATACTAACACTGTACATGAGTCAGGACCCCCAGAAGTTCCAGTTATATTAGACAGATTTGTTCCCCACACGTATACTAACACTGTACATGAGTCAGGACCCCCAGAAGTTCCAGTTATATTAGACAGATTTGTTCCCCACACATATACTAACACTGTACATGAGTCAGGACCCCCAGAAGTTCCAGTTATATTAGACAGATTTGCTCCCCACACATATACTAACACTGTACATGAGTCAGGACCCCCAGAAGTTCCAGTTATATTCGACAGATTTGCTCCCCACACGTATACTAACACTGTACATGAGTCAGGACCCCCAGAAGTTCCAGTTATATTCGACAGATTTGCTCCCCACACGTATACTAACACTGTACATGAGTCAGGACCCCCAGAAGTTCCAGTTATATTCGACAGATTTGCTCCCCACACATATACTAACACTGTACATGAGTCAGGACCCCCAGAAGTTCCAGTTATATTAGACAGATTTGCTCCCCACACATATACTAACACTGTACATGAGTCAGGACCCCCAGAAGTTCCAGTTATATTCGACAGATTTGCTCCCCACACGTATACTAACACTGTACATGAGTCAGGACCCCCAGAAGTTCCAGTTATATTCGACAGATTTGCTCCCCACACGTATTACTAACACTGTACATGAGTCAGGACCCCCAGAAGTTCCAGTTATATTCGACAGATTTGCTCCCCACACGTATACTAACACTGTACATGAGTCAGGACCCCCAGAAGTTCCAGTTATATTAGACAGATTTGCTCCCCACACGTATACTAACACTGTACATGAGTCAGGACCCCCAGAAGTTCCAGTTATATTCGACAGATTTGTTCCCCACACGTATACTAACACTGTACATGAGTCAGGACCCCCAGAAGTTCCAGTTATATTAGACAGATTTGCTCCCCACACGTATACTAACACTGTACATGAGTCAGGACCCCCAGAAGTTCCAGTTATAATAGACAGATTTGCTCCCCACACGTATACTAACACTGTACATGAGTCAGGACCCCCAGAAGTTCCAGTTATATTAGACAGCTTTGCTCCCCACACATATACTAACACTGTACATGAGTCAGGACCCCCAGAAGTTCCAGTTATATTAGACAGATTTGCTCCCCACACATATACTAACACTGTACATGAGTCAGGACCCCCAGAAGTTCCAGTTATATTAGACAGATTTGCTCCCCACACGTATACTAACACTGTACATGAGTCAGGACCCCCAGAAGTTCCAGTTATATTTGACAGATTTGCTCCCCACACGTATACTAACACTGTACATGAGTCAGGACCCCCAGAAGTTCCAGTTATATTAGACAGATTTGCTCCCCACACGTATACTAACACTGTACATGAGTCCGGACCCCCAGAAGTTCCAGTTATATTAGACAGATTTGCTCCCCACACGTATACTAACACTGTACATGAGTCCGGACCCCCAGAAGTTCCAGTTATATTAGACAGATTTGCTCCCCACACGTATACTAACACTGTACATGAGTCAGGACCCCCAGAAGTTCCAGTTATATTAGACAGATTTGCTCCCCACACGTATACTAACACTGTACATGAGTCAGGACCCCCAGAAGTTCCAGTTATATTAGACAGATTTGCTCCCCACACGTATACTAACACTGTACATGAGTCAGGACCCCCAGAAGTTCCAGTTATATTAGACAGATTTGCTCCCCACACGTATACTAACACTGTACATGAGTCAGGACCCCCAGAAGTTCCAGTTATATTAGACAGATTTGCTCCCCACACGTATACTAACACTGTACATGAGTCAGGACCCCCAGAAGTTCCAGTTATATTAGACAGATTTGCTCCCCACACGTATACTAACACTGTACATGAGTCAGGACCCCCAGAAGTTCCAGTTATATTAGACAGATTTGCTCCCCACACGTATACTAACACTGTACATGAGTCCGGACCCCCAGAAGTTCCAGTTATATTAGACAGATTTGCTCCCCACACGTATACTAACACTGTACATGAGTCAGGACCCCCAGAAGTTCCAGTTATATTAGACAGATTTGCTCCCCACACATATACTAACACTGTACATGAGTCAGGACCCCCAGAAGTTCCAGTTATATTAGACAGATTTGCTCCCCACACATATACTAACACTGTACATGAGTCCGGACCCCCAGAAGTTCCAGTTATATTAGACAGATTTGCTCCCCACACGTATACTAACACTGTACATGAGTCAGGACCCCCAGAAGTTCCAGTTATATTAGACAGATTTGTTCCCCACACATATACTAACACTGTACATGAGTCAGGACCCCCAGAAGTTCCAGTTATATTAGACAGATTTGCTCCCCACACGTATACTAACACTGTACATGAGTCCGGACCCCCAGAAGTTCCAGTTATATTAGACAGATTTGCTCCTCACACGTATACTAACACTGTACATGAGTCAGGACCCCCAGAAGTTCCAGTTATATTAGACAGATTTGTTCCCCACACGTATACTAACACTGTACATGAGTCAGGACCCCCAGAAGTTCCAGTTATATTAGACAGATTTGCTCCCCACACGTATACTAACACTGTACATGAGTCAGGACCCCCAGAAGTTCCAGTTATATTAGACAGATTTGCTCCCCACACGTATACTAACACTGTACATGAGTCAGGACCCCCAGAAGTTCCAGTTATATTAGACAGATTTGCTCCCCACACGTATACTAACACTGTACATGAGTCAGGACCCCCAGAAGTTCCAGTTATATTAGACAGATTTGCTCCCCACACGTATACTAACACTGTACATGAGTCCGGACCCCCAGAAGTTCCAGTTATATTAGACAGATTTGCTCCCCACACGTATACTAACACTGTACATGAGTCAGGACCCCCAGAAGTTCCAGTTATATTAGACAGATTTGCTCCCCACACATATACTAACACTGTACATGAGTCAGGACCCCCAGAAGTTCCAGTTATATTAGACAGATTTGCTCCCCACACATATACTAACACTGTACATGAGTCCGGACCCCCAGAAGTTCCAGTTATATTAGACAGATTTGCTCCCCACACGTATACTAACACTGTACATGAGTCAGGACCCCCAGAAGTTCCAGTTATATTAGACAGATTTGTTCCCCACACATATACTAACACTGTACATGAGTCAGGACCCCCAGAAGTTCCAGTTATATTAGACAGATTTGCTCCCCACACGTATACTAACACTGTACATGAGTCCGGACCCCCAGAAGTTCCAGTTATATTAGACAGATTTGCTCCTCACACGTATACTAACACTGTACATGAGTCAGGACCCCCAGAAGTTCCAGTTATATTAGACAGATTTGTTCCCCACACGTATACTAACACTGTACATGAGTCAGGACCCCCAGAAGTTCCAGTTATATTAGACAGATTTGCTCCCCACACGTATACTAACACTGTACATGAGTCCGGACCCCCAGAAGTTCCAGTTATATTAGACAGATTTGCTCCCCACACGTATACTAACACTGTACAAGAGTCAGGACCCCCAGAAGTTCCAGTTATATTAGACAGATTTGTTCCCCACACATATACTAACACTGTACATGAGTCAGGACCCCCAGAAGTTCCAGTTATATTAGACAGATTTGTTCCCCACACATATACTAACACTGTACATGAGTCAGGACCCCCAGAAGTTCCAGTTATATTAGACAGATTTGCTCCCCACACGTATACTAACACTGTACATGAGTCCGGACCCCCAGAAGTTCCAGTTATATTAGACAGATTTGCTCCCCACACGTATACTAACACTGTACATGAGTCAGGACCCCCAGAAGTTCCAGTTATATTAGACAGATTTGTTCCCCACACGTATACTAACACTGTACATGAGTCAGGACCCCCAGAAGTTCCAGTTATATTCGACAGATTTGTTCCCCACACGTATACTAACACTGTACATGAGTCAGGACCCCCAGAAGTTCCAGTTATATTAGACAGCTTTGCTCCCCACACATATACTAACACTGTACATGAGTCAGGACCCCCAGAAGTTCCAGTTATATTAGACAGATTTGCTCCCCACACGTATACTAACACTGTACATGAGTCAGGGGACCCCCATTGGCCCTCTGTACTCCTGGTGCCCCACAGCAGGGGGCTGGCGTATGCCCTGCTTGCCATAACATCACGAGTAACTGATTAGAAATTCTCAGAGTAGCTTCCCCTCCCCAGAGTGTTTGTTGAATTAACAAACTTGTTTAAACAGAGCGTGTCAAGGTTATGCCTTCCAAACATGTGATTGCCGGTGCTTTTACCAATCAGTAGCCGAGTGAGCAGGAAAACAGACTCTGAAGTGCAGTTGGGGTAAGAGAGCCCCCGATAATGTGCACAGAACCTTCCTACCTCCAAGGCAGCTTAATAATTGAACTAAATTAACCCAGACTTCTACTGTCCCTGTAAAGTACTTTGTCAACTTTATAGCTTGGTCAGAACCAGTGCAGGGCCGGAGAAACACCTGCCTGGCACTTCATTCAGAGCCATTCTGCAGACTGAACTGAAGTATGTGCAGCCATGTAAAATGCAGCTAAATTAATTGCTAATCAGCCATGCAGGATATGGATTCAATATGTTATATATTAAAGGGGTGAGGTGGGAACCCTACATGAAAGACGTAGAATGGGCTTAGCCTAAGCACACCCAAATATATTGCTTTGGCGGGTTCATTTCCTGCAGTTAATAGGTATGTGGCAATGCCTGTTGAATTCTGAGATTTGTACATTACGGGGCAGAGGAGGCCAATAAAAGGTTCTGCTAGAACAGGTTTTACTTTAGCCAAACAAGATGGCGGAATTGATCAGTAAGGTAAGTGGAAAAGGATAGATAAACAGGAAAGCAATAGAGAGCAGTTTACAGACTGACAGCAAAACAACTGTATTCATAACAGCGCCACCTAGTGATAATGGCATACATAGTCAATAAACATCACTAGCTCAGCTAAATTGCTGTGCAATAATATAGTAGATTAACCCATGCTGGGGATTGGCAATCCAGTAATATCCGGGGTGTAGCCTTGAAACAATGTATTATCATCCTTCAACAGGCAGTGCTATTTTTGGAATAGCTGATATCTCCCATACTGGAATTGATGGGGTTCATAAGCCAGCATGGGGATCAGATTTTGGGACTAGGGTTGCCACCTGCCCAGGGCCGCCCCCGCCCCCCCACGAGTGCGCATGCCCGATCGCACATTTAAACTCCCATACGGAGCAGTGGGGAGAGGTCCCGACTGCTCCGTATGGGAGCCAAATTTAAAAATTCTGTTGCGGCGGGGCGGCATGCCGCCCCTAAACTTGTGCCGCCCTAGGCCTGGGCCTTTGTGGCCTTTCCACAAATCCAGGCCTGCACCTGCCTGGTTTTGACATGGACAGTCGGTTTTCAGAAGGGCTGCCCGGGTCAAAACTGCCTGCCCAGTTTCCCCAATATGGAAAACCATGCAGAAATATTGGCCAATCGCTGATCACTACATCATAGTCCCACCCCCGCAACACCATAGTCCTACCCACAGTGACATCAGGCCCCACCCCCTGCCTGGAGATAGCCGCCACTGAAAATGGCATCCCTATTTGGGACCAACCCTTAAACAAGTGAATTACAATGGGTTTGTTCCAAACAGACACACTATAACTACTATATACCTTATTATGCCACCCCCACATGTATAGGGATGTAATATCTCTGCTTCTTCTGGTATCTGAGGGAAATTTACCTGCTATGATGTCATCCATTTGCTCCAGAGCCGCCTCCAACATGTGACTGGCATCCGACATGGCTGCCGTGGCTCCTCCCTTCAGGCTCTAAAAGAAGGAAGTGTATATACATAAACATTGGATTCTCAAGGATCTGTGATTAATTTTCCTCCTGTCATGAGGAAAAGTGAGCTTTAGTAGGGGCTGCCCTAGTAACCTGAATGGGCAAATTTCAGTTTTTTTTAAGAAATTCAGCCATTCTAATGAAGAGTGTGGGGGCAAACCACTTAAATTTGTCTCTTTCTTGACTTCCATGGTCATTTCCAGGCCTAGGTTGGGTTCTGGCAAATGCCAGAGGGGTTTCTGTGTACTTAAAAATTTCAGGGCCTATATTTGAATCAGTATTTGCTCTATGGAGGTGAATTACTTTACAACAAGTTTGGGGTTATGTAATAAAAGGCACCAAGTTTGCCCAGGAACAGTAACCCATCGCAACCAATCAGCAGGCAGCGTTTTCTGGTCACCTGTCTAAAAGTAAATATCTTATTGGTTGCTATGGGTTACTGCTACTGGGCAAACTTAGTGCATTTTATTTACATATGGTATTGGGGTAGGAAAAATAATGACAGGTCAATGGAGTAACCTCATTTATTCTGATTTTTGAGTTTCTAATGATGGAAGTGGTTGTGTATGTGGAAATCTGATAAGTATTAAATGCTATTGTATTATTTTAGAATGCTTGAAAGAGATAGTTCACCTTTAAATTACCTTTTAATATGATGCAGACATTGATATCCTGAGGCAAGTTGCAACAGGTCTTCATTTTTTCCAGTTATTTAGCATTTTGTTCAGCAGCTCTCCATTTGGTATTTTAGCAGCTATCTGGTTGCTAGGGTCTTATTTACCCTAGCAGCCAGGCAGTGGTTTAAATGAGAGATGGGAATATGAATAGTAGAGGGCCTGAATAGAAAGACAAGTAATAAAAAGTAACAATAATAATAAAATTGTAGCCTTTCACAGCAATGGTTTTTGGCTGCCGGGGTCAGTGACCGCCCCTAAAAAATCAATAATAATCAAAAATAAATGAATACCAATTGCAAAATTGATAGGAATAGGACATTCTATATTATACTTAAAGTTAACTTTTAGTATGTTAATGAATGGCCAATTCTAAGCAACTTTTCAATCAGTCTTCATTGTTTATTTTTTATAGTTTTTGAATTATTTGCCTTCTTCTTCTAACTCTTTGCAGCTTTTTAACACTGACAGCACCAGAAAAACTTTGTGAAACTACAGTTAAATTGTTATTGTTACTTTTGTAGAAAATATTTTTCAATTCAAGTCCTCTCCTATTCATATATCAGTTTTTCATTCAATCCACACCCTGGTTTCTAAGGTCATTTGGATCTTAGCAACCGAATAGCTGCTGAAACGCCAAACAGGAGAGCTGCAGAACAAAAACTGACATCATTAAAAAACTACAAATAATATAAAATGAAGACTAATTGCAAATTTTCTCAGAATATCACTCTCTACATGATACTAAAAGTTAACTCAAAGGTGACATACTCAGGCAGGTAATTGTTTGGTACAATGTAAAGCAAACATAGCCTTCCTTTGTGAGTGAGGTCTAATGTGCAATGTTACAGACCCACGAGAGTGCTGATGAGTGGCCACACAAGAGGGGTTTCATAGACTGGTCCACTTTACCCCACATTGAAGCAATGTGTTTTGCAAATGATGCAAGATTCTTAAATGGGCCATAGGGTGCAGTTGGTAGGGGGTGATTTCAATAGGGAGAAAGCTGAGCAGACAGGAGATATGGAAGGAAGTGGTGGGCTGACTATGGTTGGTTTGGTGTGGGTACAAATGGGCAGGGTTGGACTGGGGGTTGCAGAGCCCATTGGTGCTGCTGCTGCAGGGGCCCCTGCACCCCCCAAGGAGCCCCCCGCTGCAGCCTTCATACCCTCCCCCCCAGGCGGGGCCCCCCACGACCCGTCTAACCCCCTCCCGACCCCATCTCCCTCCCTGGGAGTGCTCGGCTGGAATCGGGTCAGGGCCGGTGGGGCCCTTTTGCCTTGCCTTGGGTGCCAATACTACTTGGCCTGGCTCTGATGGGTCTTATTTATACTGCTGATTTGCCCTTTTTTACAGGGTTAAAAGAGAACCATGTTCTCTTTAGAATGTCACGTTACAATTCCCAGTATTCCAGCATGCAAGGCTAGGGATTGCTGATAATTATTAACTATGGAACACTGAGCTCGGAGTTAAGGATAAAATAAAATTGGGATTTTGCCAAATTGTTTACCATTTAAATAACTGCCAGTGGGAATATACTAAATGGTTCATTTACCCTTTACCATAGGCCCAGGCAAATGCCAGAGGAGCTGCTCTAAGATGCCATTGTTTATGTTTAGTGAATGTTTAGTACTTAGTACTTAGTATTTGCCCTGAGGGAGACCCACATAATGCCAGTGTGCTTCTCCTCTGGTAGCTGTGCATCTCCTAGTGTAAAGGATAAATAAACCTTAAAAACTATATGTAACATTGCTCTGGGTGCTTTTCTAAGCACTTATGCAATTAACATTCATTATTTGATTTTTTCAGTTTCAGAGCTTTTTATTAACTCTCAATGTAATACATTTTGTAACAACAGCACCACCCGCTGGTCAGTTCATTTAATGGTACAGTCAGAGACATATACCTTCAGAAGGAAAACAGGGAGATGTTTTGATGTTGCTCCGCTCAGGAGAGAGATCCGAAGCCTCAGATGCCCTTTCCCATCTCTTTCCTGAACAGATAAAACACTATTATATTGTACAGCATTTATCTCTTATCTGCTATGTAACTTGTGCCTTTTTTTTTCAATGTGAATAGCTGCCCCCGGGGCTACATAGGGTAGGGTTTTTGTAGCACACACATTTTACCAGTGCAGATCAGCAGTACTTCATGTATTAATTACTTTAAAGCTATTTCATTCTTTGGTGTTACTGTTCCCTTTGCTTCCCCTGCGGGAGCAGATGCTTCAGAACCTCTTTGGAAGCACATCTGTCACTCAATGCCCAACCCTGTTAATGTGCCAACACCCAGGCAAACTACTATTGAAAAGGTCCCGAAAGGGTTACAGTATGGGAGTCCCGGAAGTGTGACAGATAGCAACAGCACCCATAGTATGAATCCTATCCACTCATCCCCTGATATTTCCCCAGCATGTGCCTAATAAATCAAATAGTGCACAGGCCATTGAGGGGGGTGTGGCCTGGGCTGGGGGCCCATGTGGGCAAGAACATAGATAGAAATACAAAGTATATCTAATATGGTATTGGCACTGGCAATTGCAGCCCTTGTTATTGAACTACAACTTCCCCCTAAAGGCTGCAACTTCCCAGTTATAGTTTAGGCTTAAGATTTACATCCCACCTTATTATATCACAAGGGTCCCCTCTTCTCTAACAGAAATGCCCAGTCCATAGGTGCCATGCCAAACAGCGCCGCAGCCTCCTATCCTTGCATCATCAGCCCAAAACCATACGCGGGCGCCAGAAAGATACATGTCAAACAAGAACAAGAGCACAGACATAGGGTACGGCATTACTGGTCCTACCTGTTCTGCCGCTGTCACACCAATTTGTCTTCACCCCAAACACTCCTTAAATGCTGGACAGATTTTTGCCTCTTTTATAACCCATGAAAAAGAACCCCTTCTTGCCAATGAGAAGGATATAAGGAGATGCCTTTCTATAATATACAGTATATATATATATTTAAGGGAATGGCAGCAGAGAGCTGCCCTTTGAAATGGCTGGCATCATACACAAACAAGGTGACTTTCTCCAGGACCGGGGCACAGAGCTGGCAAGCAGGGCTACCAGTAGAACATAACAAACCGACGGCTAGTAAAGCAAACCTACCTTTTGTTATCTCTTCCTAGGGGAACCTTATTATTTTCTCTCTCTCGGCTCTTTAATGGGTGCAGGTCCTCCCTTGTAATCAGACCATAGTGCTCACTTTGAAGCTAATGACAAGTCTTGTGAAACACAGCACCACACCAAAGGCTCCGGCAGAACACGTCCCATAAAACCACACACACTCACTCACTCAGGCACATCCACAATTTGATTACAACAAATATTCAAGTTCAGCCTCTTCTGCCTGTGCAGAACTAGGGAGGGCAATAGGGAGAGATCACTGGCTGACTGGCTGCATGGGTTAAAGAGTTACTTTAAAGGCAGAGCCACATGTTACAGTGCAGTAGATGCTGCCTTATGAACTATAACTCCCATCATGCTCTGCCAGTTCAGCAACAACCATTGTGATCACTCGTGTAAAGCAACATTTATAAACAAAGAAGGGGTGGGTGGGTTATTAGATCCCCCCCCTCGGATTAGTTAAAACATAGCAGCCAATCAGTGGGCGCTTTCCTTGTTCTAGTCGCTCAAGCGCAGGGCAGTGCTAATTAAAGAAACATCAAATGGAATATGAATATTTGTTAACTAACGAAAATCAAACAAGTTTAAAAAATCCTTTGAGATGAAAGAAAAATATGTAATAGCAGCATAGGAGTAAATATTCTAGGAAGGGTAAAATAAACAAGGTGGGGGGGGGCAAGTTGTTAGGCCCCCCGGGTAATTCTAGTACTTACCTGCTAAATGGTGACTGACAAATTGGCACCCCTCACTAATTTTAGTTTTTAACTTTGCTAAAGTGTCTCAAATTCAACCAGACGGTGGGTATTGATGGTGCTGGGTTTGATAAAGACACCGCCGTCTCTGTAATATTGGCCCTTATATCTTAGTGAGTGGCAGGGGATGTAGGTGCCAGGGGCAAGGTGAGGGGAGACTATGGAGCCAGCAACAAGGCATTAAATAGATAGCTAATACACTGCCTAAATGTTCCCTGGAAAGTGTCATTATAATACAGGGATCCATCATTGGGTGTCAAATGCTAATCAATATACCTGCACTTCATACAACAATAATTACAAATACTGCCCTTTCCAGTGCCGGGCCAACTTGGCTGGGTGCCCTAGGCAACCTGGCAGGCACTCACAAACAAACTAGCGTGCAGGGCCATGCTAAATATGGGGGGAGGGAGGTAATATGGGCATTCAGGTGGTGGGGGGACCTGTGGGTACAAGGGTAGGTGAAAAAGGTCCGTGCCCTCTCCCCCTCTGTTGTGCCCATGTCACTCTGACTTATGTTAATCTTTTCTTGCAAAGCTTTCAATAAGAAACATAAAACCCCACTGTTGTGCCCCAGGCACGTGCCTCTTCTGCCTACCCCTCCTTCCGGCCCTTGGCTTTCCTATATTTTTATCCTTTGCCCCTGGTAATAACATTGGTATCAATCATCATTTTTATCAGCCAGTTCAGTAAAATACAGGCCAGATGGAATCCCTAAGGGGGTACCCCAGCTAGAAATGGACCCAGAAGCCAGGGAGGCAGCACACCGCAGGGGAGCATTTATTTTTGTTTTTATAAATTCCAACCCCACTATAGTTGCCCCCTTGGTGTTTAATACTGGCCACTATTTAAGGGGGGCAGCGGGTTACATAATACAGGTGGGACGTAGGGGTGATATAGGGACATCATGGGGCAGAAAAGGGATGGATTGTGAGCAGGGAAAGGGTTGATAAGGGCAGATCTAGGGGGGTGGCTGTGGTTGGTTGATGAGGGCAGAACCAGGGGGATGGGGACTGCCTATAGTTGGAGAGAATTGGTGAGGATCTAGGATTTAATTGGGCAGGTTTGGGAGGAAACTGGGTCAGTGAAGCACCACCAGCCAGGACTCAGTTACATTAACCACCATTAGGAGCATCAAGAGAAATTTTATTGCCCCTATTTTCTGCTGGAACACAGTGGTGGTCGAAATGCCCTATGTGTGATGGTCCTAGTGCTGCAATGGCAAGAACATAACATGCAAAAGTTATGGTGGCTGTAGGAAAAGGGGAAATGTTTCCAGAGTATTAGAGTAACTGTGCCTTACTTAGGCTTGGAAACTAATAATAAAGTGGAATCATATCTATGTCTTATAATTAACCCCTGGGATTGAGTGACTTTCTCCAAGCAAAAGAGAAGCCTTATATCCGCTTACAGGCACCAGCCATTTGTTTCAGTAGCCATAACAAGCCCAACTGCCGATCAATTAGCGAAGAGAAGGCGGCGCAGCAGAAATAGTCCCAGGATTATTAAGAACACATTCCTTTAGATCACGACTGGGTAAGGGCACCGGGGAGTTGTGGCTGAAATCTAATTCCTACATCCTACAGCAAGAAGTAAATAGTTATAGTAATAATCTGATATTAAATCAGCAATGTCTTATTAGCTTTATGCCTTAGGATGAAGACACACAGAACTACTTAGTAGCAGCTGCTTGTCATGGTTACTAAACTTCAGAAAATCCCCTGCCATAGACAATACTGAGAATTGCCTCTGCTAAAACACACTTTGAGACAATTATCAGTAAATGATCAGCATTGTCTATCTTAGTACCCACGACAAGTATTTGCTACTAGTAGCTCTGTGTGTCTTCACTCTTAGGATAGAGTCCTGCGCGGGTCCAGTTGGGCAGACACATGCCTGCTGACCTGCAACCCAACCCACAGCCGCCACCCCGCTATGTCCCCTATTTAGACTCACTACCCAAACCCACCCATAGTGGGTTTACTTACTACCTGACCAGAAGTGATGTCACCATGGACTGGAAGTGATGTCACTCTGGAGGGGGATCAACAGGTATAGGTAAAATATTGCTGCGTTGTCAGGGGCAGGTGGAAGGATAACAGCGACAGTTTACCCAGATAGCCTAGCAGGGTGCCCATGGACCACCCACCTGATTGATCGGTAACTTCCTACCCAAAACTGGACCATATTGTGGGTAATCTATGGGTATCCGACCCACTGCAGGTCTCTACCCTGGGAATATGATCTGTTTCTCTCACATACACATTAGCCAGGACACTAGCTATGGCCTGTACAATCCTGAGCCATATGTGCCCAAAATTGATCAGGTGGTACGGTTGAAAATAGCCCCAAACTGGCTGGGCATCTTTGTGGACTGAGGGGTAGGTTTCGACAGACCAAGTTGTCCAAAGCGACAATGTCCTCTGCCCAATGCACTATTTTGGCCAGTTTATCATTATCAAAGAAACAGAACAATGGAAAGTGGACATCTACATGCATGGAAAGTCATATGGTATCTGACCGTTCAACCCACAGGTTCACTCCTTTATATCATGTATGGAATGAACCCATGGGCAAGAAAGCATTCTGAAAAGACTTAAACTTCTACATAGTGGGACACAGAAAGGAATCTGTACCCTGAAATAATCTGTAAGCCATTCACCTCATACCACTGCCCTGAAAGCTCAAAATAACCTAGGTCATGCCGGTGGGTTCCCAGAAGGCCAGTAGCTTGGGCAATATCAGAGGCACACAGGTTGCTATGTTTAGATTGGTCATGGAATGTCTGCTGGGGAATGTCACAGATAAACATACAGCAGCTTATCTCCCACAGATACCTGATAAGAACATTCTCATGTGGAATGGCTGAAGCCCCTATCTACCAGACACCAGACCTATAACAAATTATAGCCTATGCCCACAACTGTCCATTAATACTAATACAAGCAGCAAACATTAGTATTGGGCTTTGAAATGTTCAGGTTTTGGGTTTGATCTGATCAAGTGTAGAGGGTTTTTTTTGCCCATATTCACCTTAAACATAATAGCATATTGACCACCCATGTCTTCCGGTTGAAAACAGCTGTGGTCAAGACGTCTGCCACCATAAATAGCACCCAACATGAAGTGACACATGGACCTCTGTGCAAAAATGCTCAAGCGAGCAGGTCCATCTGGGTGAGACAGCACTTTTTAATTGATTGTCTATAGTGAAAGGCAGATACTGTTCTCCGCCAGAGGGTAGGGGTGGTGATAATATTGCATGTCTGCCCACCCACTGTCTAATAACATAGTGGAATAGTAGCTGGCTTCTGGTAATACTGATCCTTCTGTGTGTCCGAGCATGTGACTGGGAAATTAGATTGCAAGTTCCACTGGGGGAGGGAATGATGTGAATTGTGCAGTGATGTGAGTTGTGCAATTGCAGAATGACCCCTTGGAAGTCAACCGCTTGGTCAGGGCTTCTCTTATAAGAGAACCATCCCTCCATGGCGCCTGCCTGGAGATCTTCAGCAAAGGGCAAATTTTGCACTCTAGGCAAATAGGGATTCTACACAAATATTATCCTAGCTAGAATTCAGGCTTAGCCAACAACTATCTGCTCTAAGGCCCCCAGGGTGGGCCAGCCTCACAGTACTGGTATAAGGGCATATATTTGGTCTTGGCCCCACCCTGAGGCTGATCAGGGAAAAGAAAAAATGAACATACCTACTTTTGTGTCCTGTCCATCAGATATCCTTGTGTGCTGCCAACATTGTTGTGTGGGCACAGGAAGCATTGACCATTCTGCTCATTTCCAACCTAAATAGGAAAAGAGTAGCCAAAGTCAAGGTTGGTTTTTACAATAGATATCAAATGAGATAGTTTCAGCCAAGTCCTGGTATCAAATGAAATCCAAAATCTGTCAAACCAGACCTGGCAAGGTTGGCTTTTCCAGTAGATATCAACTGAGATGGTTTCAGCCATGTCCAGGTCTCAACTGAGATCCAAAATAGGCCCTGACATTTCAAGTACACAGAGGCCCAAACAGCCCCCCACCAGCCCAATAAATAGTGACTGTCTATGGCATCGTACAGCAGCCCATCTGGCATTTGCCAGAACCCACAGATTGCCAGTCCGGGCCTGGCTAAGTCGACAATATAAAAAAAAAAAAAGTGAGGGACCAACTTTCTATGAGCACAAAAAACATGAACTCACATATTATTGCCAACTAAACCCCCCTTATAAATACACTAAGCCATTCATCGTCACATCCAGCCTAAAGGAGCAATTTGGTGGCCCATAAATAGGACCATTGGTCTGAGCATATTATCTAGCACTTATCTACAGCAATATCACATCTCATCAAGGGTCTGCAATGGGCTCCAACACATCAGTTGGCTCCATATCGTAGGTGATTTTACACTGGTCTCCCAGCTGATCTGTAGCTGCCGTGGGTCCTTTCTCCCACTGCAGTTTTTGCTAAAAATGTATATTATCTATAATTCATTTTCCAGAATATTTTGGTTTGAATCAGGGTCCGGCGCATCCAGCAGCAGTCAGTACAAAGTTGCCATGGCACTAAAGTCAAGATGTTCCAGTGCTCCATGGCATGGATATTTATTTTATAAGCACGTCGCTTAAAAATGTATTTTTGATAACATATCTGTCCAGTTATTTCTCATTTTAGTAGAATGAAAATGAAATGTAATAACTTGGTGGGCCAAGGGCATGGCTATATAAATCATAGCCTGGTGACAACCAGCTCCTTAGGTTCCCAGGGCTAACCTGAACCCTACATGCTTTTGCAGGAGTTTGTGGGGCTGACTGTGCCCTCAGCCCTCCCCACCCATCATGGCAGCACAGCTCAGTCTTCTGCCATTCCATCTGTCTCTTTTCATTTATATATCCTTACCTGCCCTGTCTGGTTAGTGATAGGTGGGTCTGGTGTGGGTTTGCAAGCAAGGAGGTGGCAGGGTAGGGTCCAGGTTGGGTGAGGGTGAGTTTGACCCACACATTAATACTACACACTGTTTTTTTTAAGTATAACTTAGCCACAGGATTAATACAGAATTGGACTAGACCACCAGGATACCAGGAAAAATCCCAGTGAGCCCAACCCTGTTGGGCCCTTCCATCAGCTCCAACCCAACAGTCTCCAGCAACCACCACTCCCCGCTTGATTGCTACTTACTTCGCTGTTTAAAATTTAAGATGGCCATGCGTTTCACAGTGGAACAATAACAGGAGCGACTGGGTGGTGGGCACTTGGGTACCTGGGTTGTAGGTGCTTTAGTTGGATACCTGGTGGGCCCCCGATACCCCAATCTGACTTTGGATTAGTACACCAACTATGGAAATAACACATAGGAGTGCTGGCAGGCACTCTGGTTTCCCAAAACATTGTCAATAGCAGCCATGTAGTAGGTAAAAAATGTATAAAGTTTATTTAATCTATATATAAAAACAGAGAAGGAAGCCTTACACATTTCGTACCAATAGGGTACTTAATCATAGGCTACCAAGTACAATTAGTACACCCACTAACCTTTCCACTGGGGCCTGAGCTGCCATTGCTAGCTAACCTAGCTGCCTACCTTGCTGTCTGTCACCTCAGAGGTAGGGTTGCCACCCAGCTGTTGTTTTACTGGCCTATCCAGTAAATTACCAGCCAAGGCCATTGATTGAATGTACAGTCAATATACTAGATAGAAGTTCCAAATTGCTGTGTTTTTGGGAAAATGTACGGTATGTCCCATTTCAATAGTAGTATCTATTGGTTTATCTCTCATTTTCTACCCGGTCTTTGGGCTCCAAAACTACTTTCCATGGCAAAAAGCCACCATTCTTGAGTTTCCTTTCATATACAGCCTAGAGGTCTGTATCCCAAACTCAGGGAAAGTTCAGTGCCGTGTATCTTTAGACATAGTTAGGAACACTGTTGCCCTTCAGTTTCAGTAGTGCCAGTAATAGGGACGCGGTGCAGCCCAGGGATATCTATGGGGCGACACTTGGAGAAATCTGAGCTGGCTGATTAAGTTCAGGATGTGATGTGCCATGTGATACCCACGACTCGCCCCTTGTTTACACAGGCAATATTTAACATGCCGGCACCAAGCTGCAATGGAAAGCCTTATTCTCATTGATAGCAGAGAGTTTTTCCAATTACTTGTGAACCAGGGCGACATTTATTAACAAGCCAAAATAGTTCACACCGGCGAATTTGACCCGTGTGGCATTTTAGTAGCAAAAATACACCTTCGAATCTTGCTATTTCTTTTTGGATCAGAGGGTATTTATATTCGGGTGCAAATCACCTGCACTGAGGAGCCAAAAAGCATCTTGGGAGCCACTTTTGTGGGATGTCTAACTTAAAGGATAAGTAAACCACAAGACAAAAAAAACGATTAAGAGAGAAACCATCTAGTGCTACCATCGACTTCACCGCTAAGGTCCTGAATATACATAAATACATTCCCCAACAAGTTAGCAGTGGAATAGGCAAATATGAGGGCGGAGTTTGGGGACCATGTGACACTGGGATGCACCCTTATGTCGTTTGGCATAGTATGTAATTTTCTGATTTTGTGTAATGAACTGGAACCATTAGATGTTTGCGTATTTCACTGCTAACTTGTTGTGTAGTGTATAAAGGATAAGTAAACCTTTAAAATAATTTGTAAAATGATGTAAAATTAATGAGAGGTAGAGATGTAGCAAACTGTTCGCCGGTGAACTAATTTGCGCGAGTTCGGAAGTTCGCAAACTTTTCGCGTATGTTCGCAATTTGGGTTCGCGTGGCGTTTTTCCCGCTGCGTTTTTTCTCGGCCTAAAAACGCCGCACAAGCCACACATGGCGTTTTTCAGCAAATCCCGTTTCCATGGTGCTAATAGTGCGAAATAGCAAAAAACGCAGCGTATTTCCGCTAGGCCTGCCAGCTGCCTTTGCGGTTTTACGCAACGCTGTGTCAACAAGGTATTTTTTAGAGAAATTTTTGCCCTTGATCCCCCTCCTGCATGCCACTGTCCAGGTCGTGGCACCCTTTCAACAACTTTAAAACAAGTTTTCTGGCCAGAAATGGCTTTTCTA
Organism: Xenopus tropicalis; assembly: GCF_000004195.4. NCBI lineage: Eukaryota > Metazoa > Chordata > Amphibia > Anura > Pipidae > Xenopus > Xenopus tropicalis. The sequence goes on from NC_030680.2 coordinate 16,480,855, forward strand.
GGTTTTAAAGTTCGCCTTCCCATTGAAGTCTATGGGGTTCGCAAAGTTTGCGAATATTCGCACTTTTTGGCGTAAGTTCCCGAACACGTTCGCAAACTTTTTTTTTGAGGTTCGCTACATCCCTAATGAGAGGGCTATTCTAAGCACTTTGCAATTTACATTCATTATTTATTTCTTATTTGAATTTCAAGATATTAAGGGTTATAGTACTGTTAATATGGATGTATTTTGTTACCCAGCGCCACCTGCGGGTCACTTTCAAACATTACGTAGTCGAGGACGTTGTCAAGAGAAAGAAAGAGGGCTGATCTGATGTTCTTCTGGTTAGGAAAAACGTGAGAAAAGTTATCGGAGGTTTCTAATGTTTCCCTAACCAGAAGAACATCAGATCAGCCCTCTTTCTCTCTCCTGACAACTTCCTTGGATACTTCATGTTCGGAAAGTGACCAGCAGATGGCGCTGTTGTAACAAAATCCATTCATATTAACAGTACTTTAACCCTTAATATCTTGAAATTCAAAAAATAAATAAATAATGAATAAAAAATGTATACTGCAAAGTACTTAGAATAGCCCTCTCATTAATTTTACATTAAATTATTTTAAAGGTTTACTTATCCTTTATACACTACACTACAAGTTAGCAGTGAAATACGCAAACATCTAATGGTTCCAGTTCATTACACAAAATCAGAAAATTACATACTATGCCAAACGACATAAGGGTGAATCCCAGTTTACTTATCCTTGAAGGTCTGTATGCCAGATGATGCCCTTCAGGGGCTTTTTATGCCCCCCCCCCCCAGCCTGTTCAAAGGCTCCATAGATATTCTTCTTTTATTTGCAGTAAACTCATTATACACATATGTTAGGCCTGTCCCCAAAGCACGGAATAAATGTAATACATTTGAGATATTCCATGAAAGCTAAGCACCCACCAACACAAAGTCTATGATTTTTCCTCTCCCCCCAACTGTTGTGGCTCAGGCACGGGACCTTGGCTGGGTGTTGGTATAACGTCTGTGTAAGCAAAGAAGCAGATAAAGGCTTTGCGGCTAATTTGTAAGATACATCCATTATGTCACATGTCATAATTCTCTCTTCCTGAAGATCCATTCCAGACAATGCCCTGCGAACCTTCAGAGCCCCCAGACAGCTCATCACCGGCGTGTCTCTTGGATTCCCTTGATGTAAAGTAAACACAGTGCTGTGATGTGCCATGCTCAGAAATGTGTGCAAGAGGTAATTATCATGCATGGCTATATGGCTAATATAGATATATGGCACTCAGGGTGGGGTAGAATTCACATAACTTATTTATTTCTTGGGGCAACCGCCATACACCAGGTGGTTGCACCAAAATTGCCTTGCACATTACGGCTGTGTAGTGGCTGTACTTGGTAAAGGTTAATTCCCTTTATTATTACCCTCTCCTCCATTATTCATTTTTTGGGTACCTGTATGACACTGGACATATAGGGGTGTCTTCATAATGCTTTGCACAGACTGTACACTATGGCAAGGTCCCTCCTCCAGGTGTAGTCTGGGCTACGTTCACAGAGGCAATGACACATTATTAGCTCTTCTTCAGGTTCTCCTTCTCTGAGTCATGGTTTGAGTTTCCTAGAAGTCTTTGGAGCTCTTGGTCCTTTATGAGAAGAGTTAACTTTTCAAGGCACTTGATATAAATGAGACAAGAAATCCGGTGTTTCTTTTGATAGAGGACTCAGTGCAGCATTTCAGTGCAGCTGGATCACAACTCTGGGCTCAGATTACAGCAGGGAGGGGGGTGAGGGAGAGGGAGCAAACTGAGCATGCTCAAGCCCATGCCCTGGTGGTTTTAGCTGTGAGAAGGAAATCTGACACAGAACCCCATGTGAACACAATAGAAGGAAAGAAATGCAGTGTTTCTTTGACAAAATCAATGTAAATTGCCAATGTGCTCAGAAAAGTGCTCTCATCTACTTTACATTCACTTATTTTATATTTTATGTTTGTGACTGCGTTCTCATTATCCAGATTACAAGCTCTACTGCACATCCCTATGGGACCTAGGCTACACATGTACCAGGACAACCCAAGGCTGGCATTATTGCTGTACCAGGGATTTCTTTGTGTAGTAGAGTTAACCTTTTAAGGCTCTTGATATACATGGGTGGCTTCATGATGCCTCCTTTAGGTGTGGTCTGGGTACGCTTAAAGAGGCATACATGGGTGCCTTCAGACTGGTACACTATGCCATGGACTCTCCTCCAGGTGTGGTCTGGGTACATTCAAAGAGGTAATGTCACCTTATTAGCACTTCTTCCAGGTTCTCCTCTTTCTAGCCATGGTTTGAGTCTCCTAGCAGTCTTTGGGGCCTTTATGAGTAGAGTTTACTTTCTAGGCACTTGACATACATGGGTGCCTTCATAATGCCTCCTCTAGGTGTGGTCTGGATAAATTCAAAGAGACAACATTACCTTAGAAGTGGTTTGAGTCTTCTAACAGGCCTTGTGGCTCTTTCCCCTTTTGAGTGGAGTTTAATATCTATGCAAAATCCAAGATGGCCATAATAGTGTCAATAGGCTGCCAGTTCTGTAAGGTGTGTATAAGTATGTATCTGCTGCCTTGGCATAGAGTGTGTTTAGTTACATCACAGTGTGGATCCAACTAAAGCTGGGCTAGGTTGCCAAATGAGCTGATCCCAGTTTCACCACTAACAATCTGGGTCAAACTGCTTTGATAGTGGCTCAATGATTGGATCATAATGGAGGGAGAGGAACCTATCAACAAACCAACAACTTCATTAAACATGACAGGCAATGTGGGGGGGGGGGTCTGTTAATATTTTGGGTTTATAAGAGGATAACATGTCCCACACTGTAGCCTGAGAGGTCTGTGGAATGGAACAAACTGCTTATTTTGTTAACAGCGGTTACAGGGAAGCAGAACATGATGTGAATTGTGGTGAGCACCGCGCCGTATAATATAAATACATGTCCACAATGATCAGCATCTCTTGAACTAGGCCACATTGTCAGTTTATATAAATAACCATAGTTATCCCTCTGTTCCAGCTGCACTTTTAAAGAAAGTTATGTAATTCAGCATTGCAGCTGCTCCCCAGATTAAAGTGCTGTTAGGGTGCTATGGCCAAGCCATGGCTCATGTATTCTCTTACATAGAAACACATACATACTGTTAAATAACAGATGAGGATGAAAAGGGCAAACATCCATTCAATTTGATCATTTGGTCTAATTAATTCTACCTACAATATATGGCCACCAGTACTGGAACTCTGACCATTGGAAAGATGGCCCAGAAGCCCAGGGAATCAAATCTCTGTACCTGGGAATAGAATGAAGTTTGCCTTAATTTCATTACCCTAATGCCCATGTTTCTCCCCAATTAGCCCTATAAGTAATAATGATTAGTGATGAGCGAATCTGTCCCATTTCGCTTCGCCATAAAATTCGCGAAACGGCAAGAAAATTAGCGAAACAGCGAAAAATTAGCGAAATGCATTTGCCGCACAATTTTTTTTGTCGCCCGTGTATATTTTTTTGTCGCCCATGCTTTTGCTGCGACCGCGCCCAATGTTGACGCAACTGCACCCGATTTGACGCAACCGCACCCTTTTTGACGCAACTGCTGCCAATTTGACGCGCGACAAAAAAAAAAATCTGCACAACGATTTTTATCGCAGCAAATTTTCACGGAAGTTTCACAAAACAATTCGCCAGTGGCGAAATGCGGAAATTCGCTGCGAATCCATGCCTGGTGAAAAATGTGCTCATCATTAATAATGCTAACTAGACATATTGAGCCTGTTAGTAAGAAACTACTGACCACGGGACAAGGGACATGCTCCGTAGCAATAATAAGGCATAGACTCTATCATACACAAGCAAATTACATGTTATAAGGGGTTTTTTGGACCCCAAACTTTCACTAACAAACAGCCCTGTAGCCGAACGCTACCTGGCAGCTCCCCAAAACCTTGCAAGAAGGGAAGCATCTGAGTTTGTTGTTTATTTATAGAGAAGTGTCATGATACAGAGAGACACAGGAGAGGACATGTATGGTACATGGAGCGTGTGCCCTGGGCCCCCAGTCTCAGGAGCCCCGATGGTCAACAAATGCCTTGTATGAATAATATAAAATATTTTTAGCAGTTTAATCAGAAATGTCCTACCACTCCTGCTCTACCTGTTGCTGAACTACAGAAGCCTGGACATATTACTGAAGGCTGACAGTCAGATATTCCCTATTCACTTGGGTTTTTTCCAATATTTAGACCCCAGGCTTTTGTCCTTGACTGGGCCCCCCCTGCAGCTTTAAAGGAGAAGGAAAGCAGCTGAGACAGTTTGTTCCCAATAGATTAGTCCCAATAGTGCAAGCTAGAATGCTAGATTTATTCTGTAGAATGCTTTATCATACCTGACTAAAGAGCCCTTGAAGCTTTCTCTGTTTGTTTAAGATAGCAGCTGCCATTTTAGCTTGGTCTTCATAGCTTCCTGCTTGCAGCTTCGTTATAGCTCAGATTACACATTCCTAAGGGAGGGGGAGTGAGTTTTATGAATTCTTATGGGAGGGGGAGCAGGAGAAGGGAGAGAGGAGAGAGCTGCACAGACTCTGGTCCCGGGAATGAAGGATTTTTCTGAGAGAGTAAGTCAGATACCCTAAGAACATATTTATATATAATTTTATATTTTTTTTTTTGCCCTTTATAGTCCAGAACAAAACCTTTTTTTACATTCTGCACCATTTGCAACAAAGATTAGGACACGGTTCCAGACCTTCCCATTCAGAACACGCAGAGTTTCATTATTATCACAAAACTCCCATGTACGTGTACATTGATTCCCTACCTAGAACCTCTCCTGCGCCCCATACAGCTCTCAGCACCGGGCGACACAGAGGAAATGAGTTTGATTCCTGACACATAACAGGGACATTTAGCTGACACCCGATGCTGATAATTTCCCTCCTTAAATATATTAGGAACTCAGCTAAAGGAAATGGAGCTCTGGCAAATCCCATGCCTTGTCAACAGTTCCTCTATGGCAGAATCTGCCACTGTATCTATTTAACTCTAATTATAACCAGGCAGCCGAGAATGGACTGAAGGAGTTTGTTAACTGCTGTCTTTCTGCTTTTAATGGCCCAGTAATATGTATTATAAGGGATAATGTACCCCCTACTGTAAATGATAAGGATATTAGCAGTCACTGAGGGGTTCTGTGCCCCCCATATAAAGGCACAAGGCTGCAGGCTGAGTTATACAGGGAACTCTGAGTATCACTCATGTATTATAAGGGATAATGTACCCCCTACTGTAAATGATAAGGATATTAGCAGTCACTGAGGGGTTCTGTGACCATATAAAGGCACAAGGCTGCAGGCTGAGTTATACAGGGAACTCTGAGTATCACTCATGTATTTTAAGGGATAATGTACCCCCTACTGTAAATGATAAGGATATTAGCAGTCACTGAGGGGTTCTGTGCCCCCCATATAAAGGCACAAGGCTGCAGGCTGAGTTATACAGGGAACTCTGAGTATCACCCATGTATTATAGGGGATAATGTAAGGGATAGAGAGACAGAAAGATGAAACTTTTTATAGAGAAGGGAAAGAGGAGAGGGAGAGACAGGGGACAATATAGAAAGCAGAGAGTAGAGGGAATAAAGTCAGATTATATAGAGGAGAGAGGTGGAAGGGAGTGAGAGAGAATAAGGGGAGGAGGAGGAAGAGAGATAGAGAGTGTTCTGTTGTGCCAAATCTCACTGTAGTTTGTTTTGTGCTTAATCCCTCATTAAACTGTGCTCCCATCATCAGTCAGACGCAGCGTGGAGCCGGCACATCCGCCTGATAACATCACCATGGGCGCACCCCCACTTTCTGCACATCTGCACAATAACAAGTGGGTGGCTTCACATTCTGCACCCATTTGTAAAGCAAAGGCGGATTTGTCTCTCCATAGAAAAGACATATATAGGTGCTGTATTGGATGTTTGTGCCACAACAGGTGCCTCAGGCCATGTGGCGTTGCTGGGATCTGTAGTTTTATTCTTTACTGCTGGTTGCTAGCGGCACTGGGTTGCTACGGCGAATACAGCAGTTTAAAATCTATACTGGAAAGACATAGAATTTATACATTCTAATAAAAGTTAATAATAAAGTGAAGTTCCCCTTTAGGGATCAGTATTGGCACCCCTATTGGCACCCTCCTTACAAAGGCAGAGATCCCAAGGCCTGGGGGGCCATGGCTTCCATTTATACATTAAGCTCCGTTCATGAGTTACTCTCTGCTCTGTCTGGGCCCTGAGCTCACACAGGAACATTGTTCCGGCGGAACAGGAGCCATTGTTGCACAAGAAACACACAGACATCTGGGCTGGGGGCTCAAACATTCAAATGCACAAAGGAAAGCAGAGAAAGGATGAATACGCCCCAGCACCGAGGGCTGTAACTCGTCAGTCAGCAAATGTACAACAAAAGCTCCTTCTGTTGCTGTGATATTTTACAGCGTAGTGTAGGCTGATCCAGCACTCTGACCTTCAGATATTGTAGACTGGGCCTTCCTGACTTGCTATCTGTATACAGTAGGGTGGAGGCAAGAGCCGGGGGCAGGCTGCCCAACCAGAATGAGAAGGGTACCCAGCACAGCATGTCTACCTGTAATTAATCAATGACACAGGCCTGTATTGTCTGGCTAGGAATGCTGGGAGCTGTAGTTTAATTAAATAGGCAAGGAGAATACCTGTAGCTCTGGGACAGAGCCATATGTGGCTAATAGTGACACAGTCAGGCTGTTGGCAGTCACTGCTGGAGGGACCCCGGGCACAATAACCTATGTAAGGCCCATTGTAATACAATTTGCAGCCCTCTATCTGTAACTGAACCACAAATCCCAGCATCCCCTGTATGCCTAATGATTCTGTGAGTTGTACAACTGCTGGTTCAATGAAAGCTGCAGGCAGAAAGCCCTTCAAACTCCATCTTGACCTACTGTACCCACTACCCCACTGCTGAAACTTCTCCCAACACCATCTTGCTTTACTGTAAGCGCCCCACAGTTACAGTGCCTTTCCCATATGCCACCTTCCTTTACAATACACACAATACACACTGTTACAGACCCTTCCCCCCTTATCATGCCTTACTATGCACAATTGTGCCTGTCCCTCCACTGAATGTCCCCCAAACCCTTTTCCTCACTCACAGGGGTTAATAACCTGCTGCACTCTCCTTTAACTCTTTATGCCGTTTCATACTGACCCACAAGCTCTCATAATGCTGTTATATTTCATCCCATTAAAAGTTCAGACTTTGCTTATTTATATGTTGAGCCTTACAAACTGAATGCTGCTCAAGGAAAAATGCTGATCTATGGCGCCATCTTGTGGCTAATTTCAAAAATTTATTAAAAGAAAGCCAAGTCACTTTTCATGATTTTTAATGTAATAATATGGTTTGGAACGGTTCCCTAAGCCCGTATTTCTCATTGGCATCTCTTATAATTTCCCTATAATAAGGCCAGCTTTAACTATGAAAATACTGAAGGCAAAGTTTGCAAAGTATTCATGTTATTATGGACTTTAATCTCTAATTACCAAACTATTGCTCTCACATTGCTTATATATTTGTTACAGTAATAATCGTGATTACAATAAACATTAACAGCACATCACTTTTGCACAACAGCAAATTCATCAGTTCTTACTCGGTACCGATGGCTAATGGGTTCCCCGTATAGAAATACTGACGTGATGCATCTGGAGCTGCAATGCGTGCCGCCTCTGCATGGCGCCATGTTAGGGATTACAAGGGGCATTTGTGCAAAAGATTTTCCTTTTGTCCTTTTGTATTTATGTAAAGAAAAGGAATAAAGGCAAAGAGACACCTGTACAGTAATACTCCTGTTGCAGGGCTTTCCCCGGCTTTTATAAAGGCTCTTGCGACTGTGCTGGCACAATTACTCCCACACTACAGAGTTCTTGTTTATTCTGTGTGGCTTATCTGAAACCCATTACTATAAATAATACAGACTGAGGAAAATGGCCTGCTGTATGGGCTACGATGGGACCCAGATCCACGACCCAAACCTGGACACGCTTGGACCCACTAGCTGATCCAACCCATAACTGCTTTGTCTGAATTCTGCAACTCACAATGAAACTGGAAGTGACATCACTGCAATATGGAAGTGACATCATTGAAAGCCAGAAGTGAGTGACATCATCAGAAGCCAAAGAAGGTAAAATAAAAACAGAAAAAAGGAGCAAAATCTGTTTATATTAAGTCCTGTGACCTGACCCAAACCCACTGACTCACACCCATACAGGCATCTGGAAGTCTAGTAATGTGCAGTTCAGCCCAAAACTCTTGCTTTGAGTGGGTTTGGGTGGAAAAGCACATTTTTAACAGATGGGGGATGGGCCAAATGCTACCCACAGCCCACCCCACCTACAACGTTAACACCCAATTCCACTGACAACTGCCTTCCATTGGCTTATTCATATACTTGGGCCTGCCTGCCCCACCCCTTCTGGTGACATCAGAGATGGGTAGGTTGGGCATGGGTGTATGGGTAATGATGGCTTACTGGGTTGGGATCTGTTCAGGTAGGGAGTGGGAGGTTGAGGGTTACAGAAGTCCTACCAGCAACCCACAAAATACCCACTTTTTTGCAGTAAACCCGCAGGTACTTGACCTGATACAGGGCTTTACCATAGAGTGATCAGGGATAGAGATATCAGTAAAGGTAAAAACCAGGAATAGGAAAGATAGAATGATGCCTATGTTTGCCTCTACCCCACACACTGTTGCCCCTAGTGGTGACCCATGGACCAGCATCCCACTCTGTTTCTGTGAGCTGTAGTCCAACAACAGATGGAGGGTCGAAGGGTGGATTCGCCAGTAATAGCCGCCATATTTCTTGCCTTAGAGGGGTCTCACTGTCTATGCTCAGTGCTGATGGTATTTTTATACTGGTGCCAAAACACATGCATAAGGCACCTTGTGTAGGGTCCATCATGGATGTTCATATTTGGCCCTTGTATCGAATTTATAGACAGTCTGGTACCCCTCATCCCAAGCATAAAGTGCCTTCTCTATGGGGTTATGCTTAATGGAGGCATGGCTGCTGTAGCGCCTCAGGAAATATAAGGTGGACATCTTGTTTTCAGTTATGATGCCGGAAGTGTCATAGATGCAATCAATATGGGATCGCCCCCCGCTGGCCGTGTTATACACCACGTACAGTGTCCCACATAGGACAAAGGCCGCCTCGGCATTGGCGCTCTGGCAGGACGTGTTCCAAGACTGTTCCATGACCATAGTCCGATAGTCAATCTTTGTAAGAACGATATTCCCACCATTGCCTGCATCTCCATGCATGGACCACAGGCCGTGCTCATCAAAGCCCAGGTCAATGAATGTGAATGGGGACAGCTGATAGGGCGGAATGCTACCGGCCCCTGCTAGTTCCAATATCCCTGTGACATTCTCGCCCCTCAGATCATATTTAACTATTTCATTCAAGGTGCCATTTCTGTGGAAAAACATGAAATTGTTGTGCACGGCCTGCCCGGTACCTTGCCAGGGATACGGCAGTGAGACGTTCTTGGCCTTTTCCATGGAATCTATGTTGGTGAAGTCCTCCATATTTGTAAATTCTAGAAATGTGTCCCCGTTACTGCCACTAAAGAAATATATACCCTCTGAGCTGTTCCCTGCGTTCCTCATCCAGGAACCGACGGCGCCGCCAGATCTTTTCACCATCTTCTGGGACTTGATTTTCGCTAACATAGTGGCACAACCTGCACAATACAGTAAAGAGTTTAGTAAGAAGGGTGCTGTCATCACACTATTGCCCAAATTGCCCATATTGCCCATATTGCACTGACATATCCACTAGATATCATTTCACTGTAGTGCAATAACATTATAATCATTCACAACTGTGACTGCCACTAGATGGCAGAATACAAATATGTCTATGATTAGTGATGAGCGAATCTGTCCCGTTTTGCCGAAAAATTCACGATTCTTTCAAAAGATTCGCAAAACGGTGAAAAATTTGGGAAGCGGCGAAAACGTTGGTCGCCCCCGACTATTCTTTTGATGCGCGACTACTTATTTTGACACTGCAAATATTTATTTTGACGCAGCGACTATTCTTTTGATGCACAACTATTTATTTTGATGCCCGCAACAATTTTTGGACGCACGGCACATTTTTCCCCTGGGAATTTTTTCATCTGTTTCAGGAAACAATCTGCCAATGGTGGGAAGCAGAAATTCGACGTGAATCCATGCCTGGCAAAACATTTCGCCCGTCACTATTTATGATTAACCATAGAGATGATCTGTTTTCTTGGAAAAGAGTTGTAATTCTCCTAATTCATCTAGTATAGCCCAGGGGGTTTATACATGGCATTTCACCCCATAATTTCCAAAATAAAATAGTTGCAGTCCAGGCAGGGAATCTGCAGTACCAAGGAGAAAGGATATAATTGGACCAAGTGGAGGCTTCTCAAATAAGAAGCCCCTTTACATACTGTATGTCATTCTGCTGCATATTCCCTTCTGTTGTTAATGTTGCATGGGTGAAACCAAAACAATTAGTTAGACAATAAAACCCAACATTATCAGATCATGGTCCCACTGCAATGACACAAGTTGCCTAGGTTGGAGGGCTCTTGTCTTGGTTGGAGGACTATAGTTTCCTCCAGATATGCTTCCAACTGATCCCTTTCTCACCCTTTCGGGTTTCCTTGATTCAGGACTGTCCTGCCACAATCATGACCATTAGGAGGTACAGTATGTGATTATATCACCTCCAGCAGAAGGTTTGCCACCTATCACTATTTTAGAAACCTAATTTGGTTGAGGGGGTGGAGGGATGATGTTGGTTGGTGGGGTGATGACATTTAGGTGCAGGATAATGATATTGGGGGGGGGCAACATGATGTGGCAGGTGAGATAGATAAGCCATAGCAGAAGTTTTGCTCAGGTATAGTGATGAGCGGATTTTTTCGGCAGGCATGGATTCGCAGCGAATTTCCGCATTTCGCCACTGGAGAATTGTTTCACGAAACTTCCATGAAAATGCGTTGCGCGGATATTTTTGTTTTTTTGCGTGTCAAATTGGGCGTGGTCGTGTCAAAAAAGGGCGTGGTTGCGGAAAAAAGGCGTGGTTGCGGCAAAAAAAGCACGGGTGACAAAAAATAGACGCGGGCAACAAAAAAAAAAATAGACGCAGGCGACAAAAAAGACGTGGGTGACAAAAAAATCGAGCGACAAATGTGTTTCTCGAATTTTTCACCGTTTCGTGAATTTTATGGCGAAACGGGACACATTTGCTCATCACTACTCAGGTATCAAAATGCTGACAAGTGGACAGAGAGTGTTGAACTGGACAGGTGGGAACCCTATTCGACAGGCAGCACAGGAAGGGGTCGTTGCAAAGCATGCTGAAAGAATTCTAGATGGTGAAGCCACCTTTACTCTAGGGTTGTCACCTCTATAGAGCTCCCTGAGCATTGCAGTACCATAAACATAGGCAGAGATCACTGGGGCTCTTAGCAAGATGTTTGAGGGCCCCCAAACCAAGGAGAAGACAATCTGCTTTGCTGCATTGTGACTTCTATAGAAACCAGAGAGTTGCAGTTGCTCTGCCCCTACCATAACTAATGTGTGCACGTGGCATAACATTCTCATTACATACTTGTGTTTAATTTTTGCATGATTTTTCTTTTTTCTTCTTCTGCATTTTCCAGTTGAGTCTTCACCAGTCGCTCGTCCATCTCCACGCACGTGTTTGAAGGGGACGCAGTCTCCAGGTAGTCGATGTCCCATTCGGCTCGTTCAATCCTGCCGAGAAGATTCTCCATCTCACTCTTTACATCGGCCCTGTATCTACTTAGTTCCTCAAGGCGGGAAATGAGTCTGTATGACAGGCCCTTGAGTTCATAATCATAATGGTGCAGGACTTGTTCACATTTGTACAGTCTGTCCTGAAACGAATAACAAAAAACAAATACATTCTGATGAGATTTTATTTTTATTACCTCTTAAACTGCACACGGAGCTCCACTTGTCTGGCAAGGTCACCAGATAAGCAGATCTGCAGCTGATTGGATCCAATCATTTTACCTTCATAACATTAGGCCAGAGAAATGATGACCTTCCCCACAAATATGTGATTGCGCTTGGTCCCATTGGAAGAGCCGTTAGTTCTCACCAGCCTCTCTGATCACTATTGGTCAGGAAGGTCTTCATTTTGACCCCATCAGTTCTGACCCATGTATAGTCATGAAGCTCCATGTGTCTGGCTAGGTTACCAGATAAGCAGATCTGGATCTGATGGCTCAAATTGGGTCAATGCAATCATTTACCCCCCAGCACATTAGACATCCAAAGTAATGGCCTACCCCACAAATATGTGATTGGATTTGGTCCCATTGGTAAAGCCCTTAGTTCTCACCAGCCTCCTTGATCACTATTGGTCAGGAAGGCCTTCATTTTTACCCCATAGTCAGGACAGTTCTGAACCATGTATAGTCATGAAGCTCCACATGTCTGGCTAGGTTACCAAATAAACAGATCTGGATCTGATGGCTCAAATTGGGTCGATACAATCATTTGACCCCCAGCACATTAGACAACCAAAGTAATGGCCTACCCCACAAATATGTGATTGGGTTTGGTGCCATTGGGAGACCCCCTCGTCCTCATCAACCTCCCAGATCATTATTGGTTAGGAGGGTCCTTATTTTGACACTACAATTCTGACTCATGAATGGCCATGAAGCTTCACAAGTCTGGCCAGGTCACCAAATAAGCAGATCTGAAGCTGATGGGTCAAAGTGGGCTGATCCTAGCCCTAGTACATTTGTCCACCAAAGTGATAACCTACCCCACAAAAATGTGATGGGGTTTGGTCCCATCGGGAGACCCCTTAGTTCTCACCAGCTTCCCCAGTCACTATTGGTCAGGAAAGTTTTCATTTTGACCCCATACTCAGGACAGTTCTGACCCATGTATAGTCATGAAGCTCCACATGTCTGGCTAGGTTACCAGATAAGCAGATCTGGATCTGATGGCTCAAATTGGGTCAATCCAATCATTTGTCCCCCAGCACATTAGAATACCAAAGTAATGACCTACCCCACAAATATGTTATTGGGTTTGGTGCCATTGGGAGACCCCTTAGTTCTCACTTATTGGTCAGGATGGTCCTCATTTTGGCCCTACAATTCTGACTCATGAATGGCAATGAAGCTTCACATGTCGCCAAATAAGCAGATCTGCAGCTGATGGGTCAAATAGGGCTGATCCAATAATTTGGCCAAAGCACATTAGTAGTGATAACTTAACCTAACAAATATGTGATGGGGTTTGGCTCCATCAGGAGACCCCTTAGTTCTCACCAGCTTCCCCAACCACTTTTGGTCAGAAAAGTCTTCATATTGACCATTTTGAAAATTCTGACCTATGCTTAGCCTGCTAAAGGTTCATATCAAAAGTCAGTGCAGTAACTTTTCTAGAACATGAACTGACCCCAGGCAATGAAGGAAGTCTGAGGCCACTAGATCTTTAATGTCCCTTCTTGTCACAGGGTATAGAACTGCTGCATCTCTTCCCAGCTACACCAACCTATGATATGACTATAAGTTTCCACAATACCAAATATTTCTCATTACAGAGAATGAACAAAAGAATCCTAGTCCAAGATTTATGTATATAAGTGTATAAATGGTAGACAGCAATCCTGCCTTGGGTGCCCAGTGCCAGCCAGCTAGAGGAATAAGTGGGTAACGTACCTCCAGAGAAACGACGCGGCTTTCAATGTAACGCACCATTATGGAGTCTTGGGCTTCACCCTGGCTGTTTGTATCTGTATATAGCACAAAAAGAACAAGTATCCGAATGAACATCAGTTCCATGGTTTCCTGCAATCTGATGGAGTCGTATATATGGCCGCTGTCCAGGAAAAAAGCCTCGTCCTCATATGAAAAGCTTTACACAGAGCTCCACGAGGCGGTTTTGCTGCTGTTTGTGTGGAACCGACAAACCCAAGGCAAGAAATTCCCAGTGTGAAACATATTCCTCTCTGCACACAGTACATGTGGCTTCTGAGCATTTGTACTCGCTGCTTATCACATCCATATGTTCAGTCTGCGCCCATATCTCCCCCACATCTGGAGCTGAAAAAATTCTCTCCCATAATTTAAAGAACAAGGAAAGTGATTTATGCATCATAGACCCCATGCATAGGCCCCCTTCCCTCCTTCTGAACCTCCCAAACTCCCCACTATGGTCCCCTTCACCCATACCAAAGTGGCAGAGTAGTGCAACTGGGTGGTGGGTGCCATGTCTGGCTGCTTCATCCTGTGTCTAGCTCTATGACACAATGGCCGACCAGGAACCTGTACAGTTAAAGCTGATCTGGTCCTTGCTAGGCATGTCCCTGGTCAAGCTTGGAAAATAATTTAGCACCATTTAGATCTGTGATGATGTCATCAATAGTAGGTGTAATATGCCTTTCTCTCTGATTGGCCCGGTTTGCATGTCGCATGTCTATGCATAATCTGATTTTACCAGGTTGTTTTGGTTTAGGTGCAACAACAATTGGTGAGACCCAGGGAGTTGGGCCTTCAACCCGTTCAATAATGTCAAATGTTTGCAGTTGCTGTAATTCCTTCTCCACTAGCTTGCGAACATGAAAAGGGATGCGCCTGTGCGGTTGAACTGAAGGTGATATTGACTGATCAATGTGTAGTTTTACCTGCAGACCTTTTAATTTGCCAATGCCTTGAAAGAGTTGCGGATGTTTATGCACTATATCAGGAATGTGGGATTCGTTGATATTGCTTACTAGTGTAACAAGTCCTAAGGCCATTGCACTGCTGCAGCTAAGAAGTGTGTCAGCAGCACATTCCACTACATAGAAAGAGTCAGTAATGGAATTATCTTTAAAGGTCAGTTCTGACTGAAATTTGCCACATATAGGCAAAGCATGTGATGAACCATAAGGAAATATTTTCAGTGCGGTACTCTGTATTGCAGGTTTGTTTGTAAAGTTCTGGTAAATGGTTTGGCTGATAACATTAACAGATGCCCCTGTATCAATAAGAGCTTCTACAGGATTGCCATTTATTAGAATTATCTGCCGTGGATTAGGAATGGCCTGGTCCTGAGGCAAATCCTTTTCTGTAACTGCAAACAAGTATGTGCTGCCTGAGTCTTCAGCTACAGCTGGTGCTACTGTGCTTACTACTCTCTTTCCGGGAGATGTTTTAACAGGTACAGGTAGATGTGATTTTGGAGCTGATCTGCATACTTTTGCAAAATGATTGTGTTTTCCACAGTTATGGCAAATTACCCCTTTTGCTGGACAGTTTTGCTGGTGTGGATATGGGCCACCGCAGTTATAGCAGGTTGCAGTTGGTTTATAGGCTTGATGGGGTTTTTGTGTGATATTAGCTAAAGAGAATGACTGATCTGGAATGCTATCAGTTTGCTCAATCATTTTAGCTTGATTATCTGCTGCATCATTAATTCGGGCAGTCTCTAGTAATTTAGCTAAAGTCATGGTGGGGTCTCTGAGTGCCTGTCGTCTCAGCTTGGCTGATGTGCACCCCTGTATAAGCTGCATGCGAATTTCTTTGTCTGCATCTGCAAATTCACATGTAGAGGCAAGATGTCTTAGTCTCACATGATATTCATCACTGTTTTCACTTGGTAACTGTTTTGACTGTCTAAACTTAAAAATCTCAAAAACTGAATTTTTATGTGGAGAAAAGTAGTTTGTTAGGGCAGTTTTGGATGCATCATAGTCACTGTCACCCCCTGTGCCAGGCAGAGTTATAAAGATATCATATACCTGCTCCCCAGCATAATGTAATAGCATGGCTTTCTTTCTGGCATTGTCAGTTATGTTCATTGCTTGGAGAAATATTTCAAAGCGCTTAAGCCATTTATCCCAGAGTGTTCCTAGGTTTGCTTGGGACTGATGCACATCAAAACAGGGGAAGTTAGGCAGACTGGCCATGCTGTGTGCTGGACTGCTGACAGTTCTGTGGGTTGTGAGTTGTATTACTGTGATACCTGTAGCTGATATCCCATCCTCGTCGCCAGTTGTGATAACCTGGTACACGGGTGAAGCAGAACTAGAAGACACACATGGAGATCTTAGATAGCAGGGTAGAACTCAGCTTTATTCATGGCTGCTCTCTCCACACAGTGTGTCCCCTCCCCTTCGCTACCACTTCCTGTGTCCCAACCTTTCTCATTACTCCACCCAGTGCTAAGCTGCTAATGCATATTAAAAGGAACAGTTAACATTCATACAGGGATGGATGGAACAACATTACAGTCACCAACACCACCGGAGAGATAGGGAGGAGGAGTCAAGCAGTCAGAAATGGAGGACACCATTACCAGGTATGCTTTTATTGCTCTTTAATACAGCGGAAGTGTCCTTTGTATACAGTAAAAAAGTCTTGAGAAGGAGATAGAAGTGTGCCAGGATGCCAAGGCAAGCCACGCTAATCTGGCACTGGGGTATTACAAGCCAATGTACAATGGATCACATGGGAATAGGGGAGGGTACAACTCTACAAGGACCAATGGGGAACACTGATTCCTTAGTCCTGATAAACTGAATTCCAGTCCAATAGGATCTCACAGTGTTCTATCCAAACTGTCATTCAACATGTGTTTATAGCCCTACTGTTATGGAACCCCACAAGGCCAGGTCGGTTTTGATGCCAGCCATGCCCCCCCCCCCACTGGTCTAATTACTATGAAAAAAATTCCTTGGCTTTACAAAACCAATAAATAATAAAGCAAAAGTCTTTTATAGTCAGGAATAACCATAAATTCTGCTCACGTTTACTCAACATACAGCAATAACAATACCCTGAACTTCTAATTGCCACTATCATCTATTATTTACACAGGACCAACAAATAATGTGAGCCTTATGGGGATAATTAGGAATATTATCTATTGGTTCTGCCTTTTCTCTTTTGATTTCTATTCAATTGCCTATTTGTATCTGCCTTGAACTCCCATAGAAACAATGAGCAGTTCCCTGGAACCAACATATTGTACCAAACACCAGTGATTCCTTATTGCCTCAAGTTTAGGGAACATAGTTATGAGTTTCAGTTATTCATGCCACCAACCTAATGAATCACCACACAATGAATACTTTTATTTGAGCCAAAGAATATACAGTATTTTTTCTCGACGTTATATTGGTCATGAAAAGTAATGGTTCCATTGCATTATTCCATGTGGGTAACTTGTCAAGATAATGACAGGGCCCAGCAATCACATCCTCGATGGAAGTGGCTCTTTTTTCTGCTCTGATTGAAATATCAGGCAATCGAGTAACAGAAGATATAAGAAAAGCAGAGCCAAATGGCCGGAAAGTGCAGCTTCCCTTATCCCCAAGGATATTTATCTTTATGCTTAAGAACACAGTTGTGAAGACAGGCCATGCTAGCTATAATGGGCCCCAATCATTTAGGTTCTACATGGCACCATCATTTCTAGGCTCCCCTCTCTCTAAAGCCCATGATGTGCAGTAGTAGGATATTGATATCATCAATATATAGGTGGGTTCTAAGAGTGCCGGCACTGATATCCTTGTGCTGGTCACTTGGGTCAGTGTTACATAGTTTCATAGGGTTGAAAAAAGACCAGAGTCCATCAAGTTCAACCCTTCGCTGCTTCAAATGGAAGCTCCATTCCTCTAATCTAAAGGGGGGGCCCCTGGTGCGTTGATCGTCTTTATGGGACAAAAGACACCCCCTATCTGCCTATAATCCCCTCTAATGTACTTGTACAGAGTAATCATGTCCCCTTACAGGCGCCTCTTTTCCAGAGAAAACAACCCCAACCCTGACTGTCTAACCTCATAGTTTAACCCTTCCATCCCCTTAACCAGTTTAGTTGCAGTCTCTGCACTCTCTCCAGCTCATTAATATCCTTCTTAGGGACTGGAGCCCAAAACTGCCCCCCATACTCAAGGTGAGGCCTTACCAGGGACCTATAAAGGGGCAAAATGATGTTCTCATCCCTTGAGTCAATGCCCTTTTTTATACAAGACAGCACTTTATTTGCTTTAGTAGCCACAGAATGACACTGCCTGGAATTAGACAACTTGTTATCTACAAAAACCCCTAGATCCTTCTCCATTAAGGATCCCCCAACACACTACCATTCAGTAGATATATTGCGTTTCAACTGCACGTGTCTTGCATCAGGCCATTTTCTGTTGTTATATCAAGCCAAAATTAATATTGCATTTCCCCTTGAATTAGGTGATTCTTGCTTGGACCCTGAAGGTTGCTTGAATATAGCTTTATATCTGTGTTCCATCAGATCTGACCATGGTTTCATCTTCCCACCAATTCTTTGTTATTGATTTTCTCATAGAGAACCCCTTGGCAATTCATTTCATAAGGGACCCTGTGTTCTTGGCTATTGGAACAGGCACTGGGATAGTAGGAATCTGTGTCTTTAATTAACCTTCTGAAATCCTGCCTGGGCTGTGGTTCTTAAGCTTGCTCCCCAAGTGCAGGGGGCCCAGAGACTTATCTCCATCCCCATCCGGAAGGCTAAAGGGACATATTTGGCAGAATGTTTTTTTGTCTTAAATTCTTTTGAATCAACTAGAGCAGCAGTTTGGGAGCTTGGGCAGCTGATATCCTTGATATAGTTAGAAATATGGCTGATATTGTTATATGATAGTAACCTGTAAAATGTTGGGCCTCATAGAGGAACTTGATCCAAATAAGTCTGAGGACTAATCGCTTGAGGGAAAGGAGAATAAAATACAAGGTGGTGAAGCCAATATAATAATTTTTGGAGAAATAAATACAAGCCAACGTCAATCACTGATTCATCGGAACTTTAGCAGGGGAACAAAAACCAATGGTATTTGCATTGATAAGCAAAACTCTATGGCCAAAGCCCAACACCCATTTGCCTCCATGGAACGAATCTGTCAGGTTCTCAGGGGACCATAAACACTTATAGACACCACTTTGTATCGATCTGTGCAGAGCTGACATTGGAAGTGTGATAAGTTGTTAAAGTGCATCA
Source organism: Xenopus tropicalis (assembly GCF_000004195.4). Lineage (NCBI taxonomy): Eukaryota > Metazoa > Chordata > Amphibia > Anura > Pipidae > Xenopus > Xenopus tropicalis. The sequence goes on from NC_030680.2 coordinate 16,499,970, forward strand.
TTCTGTGCTTGTCTTAAGACTTTTTGAAATCTTTATAGTGATTTCATATTTCATAAGCGCAAATAAAACTATTTATGTCCATATTTTCAATGGAAAATTGTAAACTGTGATGTCCAGGTAGAGTAACTAAACTCTTAATTGTATTAACTGGCTTATAAGGAATATTTAATTGTGCCATGGCTCCAACAGGCAGTTAGGATTCCAGTTTCAATAAAAATAATTAACTTTTAATCAAAAGAAAGGGAAAAAACAAAGAGGAGCATTAATATCAACATCAAGGTGTATGCTGATAGTATAAGGGAGTAAATGGCAACTTGTGGCCAGCAGGGGTCAGTATACGCTAGCCTGTGCGCCCAGCTTCCCTAGAGGCTGCTGAGAAGGAAAAGTAGGGCAAACTTAAATATTAAATAAACTTTGGGAAAACTGCAAGTACAATAAACCAAAATATGTATATATCTCGGTGTACTTTGTAGATGGTGTTACATAAGCCTGACTCTTCTTCAGAGGAGGGATGGCACGGAGTACTTAGATTTTACTAAAAATAGTACAGAGATTTTGTAAAGTATTTATATCTACAGGCTGGAATGTACCTTTACAGTGCGGTACCCTCACCCTCCTGTATACAAGCCCCCCCCGCCCCTTATGGTTTGGTCCTGGATCAAAGTGCTAAGGAGAGGGATAAAAATAGCTGGTGCTGCAAACAGACTCTAATATAATTCTGTCCATATATATATATATATATAATAGCAAAAATGTAAAGTTGTGTTTCCCATGAAACAGTTTAATTAACAAAATACACACATAGACAAAAGGTCCTCTGCACCCATTATCAATATATACATATATAAGCATTTTCTGTGTAAAGCTACTGAAAAATGTCCTCCTCCTCCACAGTCATCCCTGGTCTGTCCAGTCCTACACTCACTTATCTGATTCATTAAGAATTTTCCTGATTTATTTTTCATTTGTCTGCTGTTTATCTGAGATGGTGCCTATAGTAGCAGTGGGGGGATAATAGCCTCTGGGAAGGGACTGGGGCTGTGGGATAGCAGGTATAGTAGGGAGAGATGGTGCCTATAGTAGCAGTGGGGGGATAATAGCCTCTGGGAAGGGACTGGGGCTGTGGGATAGCAGGTATAGTAGGGAGAGATGGTGCCTATAGTAGCAGTGGGATAATAGCCTCTGGGAAGGGACTGGGGCTGTGGGATAGCAGGTATAGTAGGGAGAGATGGTGCCTATAGTAGCAGGGGGGGATAATAGCCTCTGGGAAGGGACTGGGGCTGTGGGATAGCAGGTATAGTAGGGAGAGATGGTGCCTATAGTAGCAGTGGGGGGATAATAGCCTCTGGGAAGGGACTGGGGCTGTGGGATAGCAGGTATAGTAGGGAGAGATGGTGCCTATAGTAGCAGTGGGGGAATAATAGCCGCTGGGAAGGGACTGGGGCTGTGGGATAGTAGGTATAGTAGGGAGAGATGGTGCCTATAGTAGCAGTGGGATAATAGCCTCTGGGAAGGGACTGTGGCTGTGGGATAGCAGGTATAGTAGGGAGAGATGGTGCCTATAGTAGCAGTGGGGGGATAATAGCCTCTGGGAAGGGACTGTGGCTGTGGGATAGCAGGTATAGTAGGGAGAGATGGTGCCTATAGTAGCAGTGGGGGGATAATAGCCTCTGGGAAGGGACTGTGGCTGTGGGATAGCAGGTATAGTAGGGAGAGATGGTGCCTATAGTAGCAGTGGGGGGATACTAGCCTCTGGGAAGGGACTGTGGCTGTGGGATAGCAGGTATAGTAGGGAGAGATGGTGCCTATAGTAGCAGTGGGTGGATAATAGCCTCTGGGAAGGGACTGGGGCTGTGGGATAGCAGGTATAGTAGGGAGAGATGGTGCCTATAGTAGCAGTGGGGGGATAATAGCCTCTGGGAAGGGACTGGGCTGTGGGATAGCAGGTATAGTAGGGAGAGATGGTGCCTATAGTAGCAGTGGGGGGATAATAGCCTCTGGGAAGGGACTGTGGCTGTGGGATAGCAGGTATAGTAGGGAGAGATGGTGCCTATAGTAGCAGTGGGGATAATAGCCTCTGGGAAGGGACTGGGGCTGTGGGATAGCAGGTATAGTAGGGAGAGATGGTGCCTATAGTAGCAGTGGGATAATAGCCTCTGGGAAGGGACTGTGGCTGTGGGATAGCAGGTATAGTAGGGAGAGATGGTGCCTATAGTAGCAGTGGGATAATAGCCTCTGGGAAGGGACTGTGGCTGTGGGATAGCAGGTATAGTAGGGAGAGATGGTGCCTATAGTAGCAGTGGGGGGATAATAGCTTCTGGGAAGGGACTGGGGCTGTGGGATAGCAGGTATAGTAGAGAGAGATGGTGCCTATAGTAGCAGTGGGGGGATAATAGCAGTTAAGGCCTGTCCAATCCTCTTTCCCATGAAGGGAATCTACCCGCTACATTTGGCGCAGCCGGCAGGATTCAAGCCGCTGGGCAGTGGAGAAGCCTAAGTGGAGAGTGCCCACCATGGAGCAGTGAAAGAGAATGGAATGCTGGTAGCCTTGTGGCTTACAAGGAGGAAGATGCGTAAATGGCCGGTAAGAGGAAGGGCTTTCCAAGGGGTCATGGGTTACCATGACAGAGAAGGGGGCCAGCAGAGCAGAAGGTGCCAAAAGTAAGCAGGAATGGGAGGCCCCACCCCCTAGAGTGGCATCACCAAGCCCAAAAGGAGCCCAAAATCTTGAGGAAAGCTTCGGTGTAGATGGAAATGGTGCAGAAAGAGGCCGAAAGTACACTTGGGTGGGTCTGTTTCTGAGCAGTTGACCGGGGAGGGTCTGAGCCTGTTAGGGCTGGTGTGTGCCATTTTCAACCAAAAGGTACCAGAGGCATTAGACCATTTGGATGCCCAGTGATGAAAAGATCAAAAGGCGCACGTTCTTGCCCAGGGTCTTTGTGAATGAGACCTACTGCCCCGCAGTTATAGCTCCTCCTCTTAAATCTTGTCCAACTATACACTTTGCCCAGCAGTTGCCCCATAAAGTGTCATTATTGTGCCAGAGCACAGAACCGCAGGTCCATAAAGGTCCAGTGACAATGAGATCATTGCTGCCCAAACCCTATAGATCCCCCTCTCTATACCCCCCCATTGTAAGTGCTAAGCAGGGTACAGTCTGTCTGCAGAATTCATTGGGCCGGGGGGCCATCCATTCTAGTGACGGGCGAGACATCATTTCTTATATAATAACGATGCCCGCGTCAGGAGATGTAGGAGCCTGAGCCGCGTAATGAGGCCACTGACATGGGAAGGATTAGGACAGATGAGGATTGTGCAGCGCCAGAAAGTAATGACTTCATGAGATTGTCTGATATTCCCTCTATGCACCGGGGAGAGTGTGCGGGTAATGAAGCCCGGCCGCCATGATGTGGGGACTGTCATAGTGCCCATTAATGTGAGGAATTGTTCAGCTGCTCTGATAGTGATCTAATGTGCAGAAATAAGTATAAATGTCTGTTTTTGGCCCTAAACATACCCGATTCCACAGGCCAAAGAAAAGGGACCAGTTCCCCACCCCCCTTAGGCTCACAGTGTAATGCAACCTCTCCCTCACCTTGTTCAATTGTGAACTGATGAATTATGGGACTCTGATTTCCATAGTTGTTGGTACACAGGCTGCCCGGAGAAGCGGAGGGACTACAAGTCCCAGAATGCATCATTTACCAATAACAAAAGGAAAGGTTGCTTATACTGTGAGCCTAAGGGGGGGTGGGGAACTGGTTCCTTTTCTTTCAGCCTATGGAATCAGGTATGTTTAGGGCCTTTTTAGGTATTTTTGTGCCCCGGGCATTGCAGGAAGTTTGGACTGGACCCCTAATGTGACAGGGAACATACACAGAAATCAGAGTTATCCCTCCTGCTATTACAATTCCCAGCATCCCCCCCAGGAGGTGCCCCCAACTCGGGCAACAAGAGGCTTGGGGACACCCCGACCACTTATGCCCCAGTCGAATGCTGGGAGCCATAGGTGGATTTTCAATAAGGCTAGAGGAGGCTAAGCCTCCCCAAACCTGCTCTGGCACCCTAAAAATAAAAATATAAAATAAAAAACCTGGCTCTGTTTCTGCGCTGTGCTGCAAATCTTCTCCTGTCCCTGCAAGCTCCGGGTTCTGCTCTAATCAGCTGTCCTCTGTTTGGATCTTTCTTCTTGTATATTCTCCAATCAGAGCACAGCTTTCTTGACAGACAGTAAAATTGACCAATCAAGACACAGATGCAGACAGGGATCGGGAAATTTTGCAAACTGCAGAAATGAAGACTTAAAAAAGAAGAATCTGCAGACTGTAAGTTTACCCATGAACCAGCTTTGAACTTTGCTGCAGTTTTCATCCCACAGGTACTATACACAGGTACTATACTGTATATGTTCTAAAGGCTGACCCACTAGCTGGAATTAAATTGTTTTTTGTCATCTGACATTTATAATATCCCCTACCCTAACAGATGGAGGGTAAGTTAATTTTTCCCCCTGACAAAGCTCATTGTGCTTTTATATATTTGTTATGGTTTTTTGCACATTCTATTTTTTTTTTTACTTTTGTCATTGTTTTTTTCATTTATAGTAAGTTACAGTGGGGCCAATGCTGTGTATCAGTGCCAGTGTTATAGTGCCAGGGCCGGAATATCTGCCATCAGTACCCACTGCTCCTCATGGCATATAATGTGCTGGTTTTGTATATAAAGACTGTGTCTCGCTGTATATAATGTGCCTGGGATGTCAGTACCTGCTGCCTCACTTTCTATAAAGCTAACTTAAACACATCTAATGGGGAGGTTAACTTTTAAGTTAACTTGTAGTATGTTATAGAATGGCCTATTCCTAGCAACTTTGCAATTGGTCTTCCTAGTTAATTTTATATAGTTTTTGAATAATTTGCCTTTTGCTTCTGCCTCTTTCCAGCTTTCAAATGAGGGTCACTGACCAAAAAGTATTGCTCTGTGCAGCTACAGTTTTATTTTTCCATGCAGGCCCCCTAACTAATCATATTCCCATCTCTTGTTTAAACCACTACCTGGTATATAAGACCCTAGCAACCAGATAGCTGCTGAAATACCAAATGGAGAGCTGCTGAACAAAAAGCTAAATAACCAAAAAACCATTAAAAATAAAAGAGGACTAATTGCAAATTGTCTCAGAATATCAGTGTCTACATCATATTAAAAGTTAATTTAAAGGTGAACTACCCCTTTAACCTAACTGAACACAAATGTATAGAGAACCCCTAACAGAAGTGCACGTATAAATGCTTTTACATCCTAAGCATTTTAGGGTTAAAAAAATCCCCCCCACCCGCACTTTTGCACAGTATCCCTGGGAGTCAGTTGGGAGGTTATTTTTTTACACCAGCAGTGAATCCACTAAGTGTCACATTAGCTGTAGGTCAGTCTGTGTATGGGCCATCTTTAGCCTCCCCAAACAAAAAAGTCATCCTCCGCCTATGCTGGGAGCTATGGTTCCAGGTTGGCAGTGGGGCGCAGAGAGTAGGGCAAGTTAGAAGGAAGGAGTGCATTATACACTGAATTACATTACCCAGTCCCAGTATTGCAGGCTTGGGCCACTGTAAGGGCCACTGTAAAGGGCACGTTGGGAAGCAGAGAGGGGTCACTGATCTTTTACAACACAAATGGGGTGTGAAGTTGTTTTTCGGGTTTTTGTGCTTGAATGGAATTCAGCTTTCTGTGTGTCTGTCACTATGGGAAACAACTTCATATGCAGTCTTGCAGCATTGGGAAATGGCGAAAGGTGCCCCCTTGTGCTTCCCGTAAGGTGATCAGGTAGCACAGAATGGAATGTCTAGTGGGTATTGGAACAAGGGGGGAACGGTTTTAGTTGTGGGGCAACCTGGGCAAACGAAAATTTGTGGGGTCCATTTTTTATATAAAGCAGGACTCACCACCAACATTTTGTTCTCCCCTTTGCCTAAAAGGCTGCAGGTTGAGCAACACTGATATAGAGAATATTGTACCCCCCCACTGTAAATGATAAGGATATTAGAAGTCACTGAGGGGTTCTGTGACCATATAAAGGCACAAGGCTGCAGGCTGAGTTATACAGGAACTCTGAGTATCACTCATGTATTATAAGGGATAATGTACCCCCTACTGTAAATGATAAGGATATTAGCAGTCACTGAGGGGTTCTGTGCCCATATAAAGGCACAAGGCTGCAGGCTGAGTTATACAGGGAACTCTGAGTATCACTCATGTATTATAAGGGATAATGTACCCCCTACTGTAAATGATAAGGATATTAGCAGTCACTGAGGGGTTCTGTGCCCATATAAAGGCACAAGGCTGCAGGCTGAGTTATACAGGGAACTCTGAGTATCACTCATGTATTATAAGGGATAATGTACCCCCTACTGTAAATGATAAGGATATTAGCAGTCACTGAGGGGTTCTGTGCCCATATAAAGGCACAAGGCTGCAGGCTGAGTTATACAGGGAACTCTGAGTATCACTCATGTATTATAAGGGATAATGTACCCCCTACTGTAAATGATAAGGATATTAGCAGTCACTGAGGGGTTCTGTGCCCATATAAAGGCACAAGGCTGCAGGCTGAGTTATACAGGGAACTCTGAGTATCACTCATGTATTATAAGGGATAATGTACCCCCTACTGTAAATGATAAGGATATTAGCAGTCACTGAGGGGTTCTGTGCCCATATAAAGGCACAAGGCTGCAGACTGAGTTATACAGGGAACTCTGAGTATCACTCATGTATTATAAGGGATAATGTACCCCCTACTGTAAATGATAAGGATATTAGCAGTCACTGAGGGGTTCTGTGCCCATATAAAGGCACAAGGCTGCAGGCTGAGTTATACAGGGAACTCTGAGTATCACTCATGTATTATAAGGGATAATGTACCCCCTACTGTAAATGATAAGGATATTAGCAGTCACTGAGGGGTTCTGTGACCATATAAAGGCACAAGGCTGCAGGCTGAATTATACAGGGAACTCTGAGTATCACTCATGTATTATAAGGGATAATGTACCCCCTACTGTAAATGATAAGGATATTAGCAGTCACTGAGGGGTTCTGTGCCCATATAAAGGCACAAGGCTGCAGGCTGAGTTATACAGGGAACTCTGAGTATCACTCATGTATTATAAGGGATAATGTACCCCCTACTGTAAATGATAAGGATATTAGCAGTCACTGAGGGGTTCTGTGACCATATAAAGGCACAAGGCTGCAGGCTGAATTATACAGGGAACTCTGAGTATCACTCATGTATTATAAGGGATAATGTACCCCCTACTGTAAATGATAAGGGCTAGTTATACAGCAGTAGCAGCCTAAAAATAAGGGGATTCTTTCTCCCCAAATCTCTTTAAACCAAACCCCCTATTTCCTCCCTCGCTCCGGCCGCAGTGCCTGCCAGTGTGTCAGCGCAATATACGCGGGACCCTTCCCCACATCATTCTTGTCAGGCACATTGGGAAATTTGAAAGGGTCAGGAAATAAATTGCCTCTTTAGAAAACCCTTCCTGCCAATAAGAGCCGGCGGATTGAAGTGCATGTATTAAGATGTTTGATGGCTCAAGGCCGGCGGCGCCCGAGGAATCATTCAAGGCAAAACGCTGGAGATTTTATAAATAAAATGATAAAACACAAGGACCCGATGTTTATATCTCGGAGGGATTGCGCACACTGATTCCCGCACTGGGCGTCTGCGAGAGTGCTGCACATTTACGCTCCTTATAATGGGGGACAGGTGCAAAAGTGCAAAAAACACACACAGATGTTTTGTACCCACAATGCACCTCACTGGGGCAGCTGTTTGCACTAAATGGGCGCATTCACTTAGCCCGACACAGTGAGCAAAGTGCAATTTCAGTACTTAATCGCCATGTTTTTTTCCCACAATGCATCTGTTTTCCCCAGAATTCATGTCATTGTTTGGATGCAAAGTGGGGCACCAGCCAGTGAAACATCGCCATTAAAGGGGTTGTTACCCCTTCATTTAATGTTAATACGTTACAGAATGTCCTATTCTTAACAACTTTTCAATTGGTCTTCATTTTTTATCATTTCTGAATTATTTGCCTTCTTCTTCTGACTTTTTCCAGCTTTCACATGGGGGTCACTGACCCCGTCAGCCAAAATCTATTGCTCTGTGAGGCTCCAATTTTACTTTTATTACTTATATTTTTCTTCAGTCCCTCTCCTATTCATATTCCAGTCTCTCATGCACACCACTGCCTGGTTTCTAGGATAACTTGGACCCTAGCAACCAGATAACTGCTTAAATGCCAAAGTGGAGAGCTGCTGCACAAAAGGCTAAATAATTCAAAAAAACACAAACAATAAAAAATGAAGACCAATTGCAAACTGTCTCGGAATACCACTCTCTTCATCATACTAAAACGTATTTTAAAGGTGAACAACCCCTTTACAAGTGTAGCTTCTGTGTGCATTGCATGTTGATGGGCACAAATCACAATTGTGTTAGTGAATTAACCCTTTAAAGGAAATCTAATCTCTCAAAAAATCCACGAAAAATTGCTCTTCTGAGCAACTGAAAGTCATACTTTTCATTTTCTAGTTTTTAAAGGATAAGGAAACCTTTAAAATAAGTAATTGCAAAATGAATGAGAGGGGCCCCTGAGCCCATTGGTGACACCTCCAACCCAAAAGCCATAGGCAACAGAACTGGGCAGTGGAATTAACCCTTTAGACCCCCTACAAAATCTCCCCAGCAGTTGTATAATATGTACATTGTGAATAAATATATTTAGAGAAGGGAAATCTTGGGTAAGCGAGTATTGCTGGAAAGCGGATGAAACCCTCCGACTGTCGGATGGTTCCGAGGTCCCTTCCCCGTTATCCCACTGAGGTTTCTCTCGCCGGGAAGTTGGATGGAAATGATAAATATTCATTGGAGCAGCCTCCCCGCTAAATATAGCAGCCGGCCATAAATAGAGCCATTGTTTTTCGGTTTAACAGAAGGGTACAAATGACTGCCGGCTGATGGGATTGCTTGAGAGATGAGGCCGGCATCCGTAAATGAGTTAAAGGTAAATTGGCTGCCGGGGAAAAGAGTTTGTATGTACACTGAATTAATGGGCTAACGGGAAGGCAGAGACAGGGAGCCGGGCTGGAATACGCCATAGCCAGATACGGATAAATGCTTTTTATTCTTTATACCATAACTGCCCCACAATTACAGCTTAGCAGTGGGTACAGCGGGATTTGCCCACAGTGCAGGCAGTTATGTGCTAGGGATGCACAGAATCTACTATTTTTCGGATTTGGCTGAAGCCCGAATCTATTTTCATATATAACTTAGGATACGGAAGGGGTTAAAGAGCAATATTTTCAACTTCCGTGTTTATGTGACAAAAAGTCACAGGATTTTCAGGATCTGGATTCAGTTCAGCCAGGAGAATGGATTCAGTCTAACCCGAACCCTGCTGAAAAAGCCCGAATCCTGGATTCTGTGCATCCCTAGTACAGTGTTGGACTGAGGCTTGGGGCCCACCTTTGCCATCACCCCAGACACGGAAGCTCCCAGCTCTGTTGCTAACCCTCCCACCCCACCATCTCATTGTCCCACCATCCTACCATGTACCTCTTGTGGTCAACACAAACTGTCATTGTTGGACTGAAGTATTTTAGGGCCCAATACCTCAGCCATCGAAGCTCCCATCTCTGTTGCAAACCCTCCCACCCCACCATCTCATTGTCCCACCATCCCACCATCCTACCATGTACCTCTTGTGGTCAACACAAACTGTCATTGTTGGACTGAGGTGTTTTAGGGTCAATACCTCAGCCGTGGAAGCTTCCATCTCTCTTGCAAACCCTCCCACCCCACCATCTCATTGTCCCACCATCCTACCATGCACCTCTTGTGGTCAACAGAAACTGTCAGTGTTGGACTGAGGTGTTTAGGGCCCAGAGGGGCCCAATATCTCAGCCATGGAAGTTCCCATCTGTGTTCCAAACCCTCCCACTCCACCATTCCATTGTCCCACCATCCTACCATGTACCTCTTGTGATCTCTGTAAACTGCTCCCTCCTGGGGCCAACCAGGATCTCTTCCTGTGGTCAATTTCTTATGTTCTAAACATTTGCCCTTAGTTCCCTTCCTTTCTACATCTACACTGGTCATTGGACAACTAAAAAACCTGCAAAAACCTGTCTTTGGGTGTGGCAGGGCCTGGGGCAAAGCAGACTAAAGTCCAACCTATAGAGTCACCCCACCAACTGCCAGAGGCTTGGGGATGCAGTTCAAATCTGAAAAGCTTTAGACACTAATTTGACCTATTGTATTGGCCGACTATAACTACCATCCTTCATACTTCCTACCTCCAATTGCTGTATGTCTTGTCCTGATTGAACAGTGATAACCCCCCCATTAAACAGACCAATGGGAGATCATTACTAAGTCAGAAGAACAAACTTTTTTGGGTTGGAAAGTTCTCCCTCACTTTCTCAAATGCACAGAACTTCCAGAAAAGTTGATTAATAAAACACGACCATCCATAATTTACTTTGAGATTCAAAAGCGAGAACTCAGGGCCGATTGTATGGAAATTCCAAGCCGCTGTCACTTCCCATCCTGTTAGACCCGTCTGGGGCTTCAAATTGCTTTCGACGTGCCCCCATCCCCGCGGATGCCTTTCCTTCTTCATAACTTGCTTCTAATAATGCCGTTTCCAGTCCCATTTAGGCAATTTACAAGGGGACGTGTAGATAGAATTTGTATCTGTCACCGAAGTCCACGGTACATGGGCGCGACAAACGTGGTGCATTTGGTTGATTGATGTATCTGTGAATACTGTCTCTCTCTCTCTATATATATATATATATTACCCACAGGTCCCTGCTATATTTAATCCCTGACTTCATGCTCGCTAGTCAGGTGACATGTACATGTATCCCAGGCCCTCTGGTACAGCAGCCAGCGCGCTGACACTTTATGGTAGAACAGTTCCCAGACCCAACGACTGACAGATCACCTTGTCCCAAATAGAATCAGAATCTCCTTTATTCCCCAGAATTCACAATCACTTTCTCAGCAAAGGAAGGAATATCACATTTAGAACAGAAATGATATATAAAGTGGCTGCAGAAAGATGAGCAATTGAGGAATTGTCTCCCTGAGGGGCTGATACTGGCACATACATTAGAGAGGTTTAAGGATAAATTAGGAGCGTATTTAGCAAGTTAGAAAATAATACTGACATTAATAATTTTAATACAAACAGGGCCGGACTAAGCCAGCGGGACACTGGGAAAAATCCAAGCCGGGGCAGGTATTGCAAATTTACCAGCAATCTCCCCAGATCCCTCTCCAATCTGCCTACCTCTTACTTTATTTCTTGCTGGAAGCATTCTATTACCCTACCTCCAGCAGTCGCATAGCTCCGCCCATTTTACATTATTGCCCTGCCCCCTTTTGTGCCCGTCCCCACCTACTGGTAAAAACTCTCTAGAAAGGTGGCAACCCTAGCCTTTGGGTGACACTGAATCCAAAGTTGATCCAGGGACTGGTCCAGTTGCCCTTTGGGAAATAAACATTTTGGAGACCCTGGTTGATCTTAACGGAGGTGTGTTTTTTTTTAATTCACCATCATATTCTATGGGGGTCATTTACTAAGTGCAAAGCAAGATGCAACAGTGGGTGCAATCCTACATGTTTTTTGCACTTTGCACCCTGCCCTTAGAAGAACTGGCACTGAAACGGAGAGCAGAGACCGGGTTTGCCCCATGAATACAGTATTGCCAACATTCGGCAGCTCTGTATTCATAAAGACAAGGTGGAAGGGCATTTTTGGACTCCTTAATTCCCTTGCACTTGCATTCGGGTTCCCACTAAATGATCCCTTATGTATTATGAAGGTTGTATATAAATTAGGGAGTAACAGAAATTCTCAGATTCATGGACAGGATGGGCAGAAAGGGGCAGAAAGGGGTTTAGACCTTGCCCCCACAGCATCACAGAGTCTGATTAGGTAGAGCAGATCAAAGTACAAAGTACATATTATGATGAGTAACTATTGATAGATATTTTCAATAAAAGAATCAGGGATATCCAACATGTGCCCCCCCCCGCAGATATTCCTGGCGGTTATGATAATAACTTCATATATCACTTACCTAACTACCAGGTAAAGAAACCCTGACCAAATGTTGACCCATGTATTGAGGTAGCAAACTATGGGTCTTGTAACCCATAGCAACCAGTCACATGATTGGTACCCAGTAACTGATATGTGCTGTAGATGAGGAGAAAACTTTATATTGATGATGTTACAGTGAGACAGTGGTGTCTCTGGCCAAGGTGCAGGGGTGGGCTTGCAATTGGGCCCCCGTTAAAGCCAATGAATGACCAGCATCACTCTCTGCTCCAATGCAAACTCTATATTATGGAATAATAATGAAGGCTGGTAAATCCTCAGGCTGCTCAGACTTTATCAGGTTCAGATTGGCACAAAGAATCCCCCAGTGAGTTCCAGTTTAGCATTTGATTACAGTGTTTTCTGGGTCAGATTAATAATTCATGGGACAAGCGAGTGGAACAGCCGTTGTCATCTTGTGTCACATTTAGGTAGGTGGCCCCGTGACAGGAGGAACAGCAGCCGCTGCATCACGTACAGAGGGGGAATCACTAGATATATATAATCCGGTGTAAAAAGTCATTTTCCTATTAAAAGCGTATCATAGAAAGTACATATATCTCTGGCCATTAGAGAATCCACTGAAGCCTGTGATTGGTCGTAGTCCAAGGAATGTCGGACTGAGATCTGGAATTTTTATTGTCCAAACAAGACAAGAATTACATCTCACTTCTCATTGGGCATGAATTATTCACAGTAAGAATGGTACAGTCCTGCCCCATAATTAGGTCACAGTTGCACTTAAAGAGAACCCGTCACACTACTGGCCTTAGAGGGAATCATTAGGGAAGACTAATAACTACAGACTATACAATTTCTTTCATACAATACAGAATACACACATTCCCTTCCCCTTACCTTTTATGAAATGCCTTCTGCTCTGAGAGCTGCCATGATGGGGGTGTGGCTTTATATGGTATTCCTATTGCCACACCCCCCCTGTACAGGTGTGATTACCCTGCTCCCGTCAGACATGCCATTAAACTCACTGCAGAAAATGGATTGAGAGCGTTATATTAACCACAGATATACCAGTAAGATTACCACAGATATTACCGTCGATTCAGATTGGCAGAGATTGAGTATGTGGTTCACCTTCAGGATAACTATTAGTAGGTTATAGACCTTTTCTTTTCAATTGGTCTTCATTTTTTTTAGAATTTCCTTTCCTCATCCAGCTTTCAAATGGGGGTCACCGACCCCAGCGGCCAAAAACCAGTTGCTCTGTGAGGCTATTGGTATTGTTATTTTTTATTCCTTATCATTCTATTCAGACCCATTGCTATTCAGATAGATATTCGGATAGTCCAGTCTCTCATTCAAACCACTGCCTGGTTGCTAAGGTAAACAGGAGCTTAGCAACCAGATAGCTGCTGACATTCCAGACTGGAGAGCTGCTGAACACAAAGCAAATTCAAAAACCACAAATGAAATATGAAGGCTAATTGCAAACTGTCTTTGTATGGCAGTCGCTACATCATACTAAGAGTTAATTTAAAGGTGAACAACCCCTTTCATGTTATACTGTAATAAAAGAAGCATAGTTTGCACCAGGACTGACACGCAGTCGTATTCCGAACAATAAATCTTCCATGAAAGACACATGGCCACATATTCCCCCTGATTGCGACTCCATCTCATATTATAGATTGCTATTCGGATGGCAAATGAAGGCGGCAGCGGGATCATTGCTCCCTGGGATTGCTATTGCTTGGCTCAATTTCCTGGAGGAGCGAGGGCTTTGCATTTACACGGAGCATTTTTACAAATTGGCACATGTGGATCAGAACCCACTCGGGCAGATCTATCAGCTGGGAATGTATTTCCGTACTTCATACGCGGCTATTTTTCACCTGTTTGTAAAATTGTGGGGGGGGGGTTTGTTCCCAAAGTGCTTTTCTCTGGACGTGTCCGTGGTATTAAGTGCTCATATATATGTGCAGTTGCGGCCTTTCCATGGGCGTCCACAGAAGGGGGCAAGAGAGGGCACTTGCCCCCCCCTGGAAAAGTAGCAAAAAAACAAAAACCTTACTCCGTTTCTGCACTTTCCTCTCAAGCCCGTTTTTGCTGTGCTCCGATTGGATCTTTCTTCTTGTGGATTCTCCAATCAGAGCACAGCTTCCTTGACAGACAGTAAAATTGACCAATCAGAGCACAGATGCACACAGGGATCGGGAGATTTTGCAAACTGGAAACAGAAATAAAGACTGAAAAGAACAATCTGCCCCTGTAACTTTACCTAAGAACCAACTCTCAACTTTTGCTGCAGTTTTCATCCCACAGGTACTATACACAGGTACTATACACAGGCACTATACACAGGTACTATACCCAGGCACTATACACAGGTACTATATACACAGGCACTATACACAGGTACTATACCCAGGCACTATACACAGGCACTATACACAGGCACTATACCCAGGTACTATACCCAGGCACTATACACAGGCACTATACCCAGGCACTATACCCAGGCACTATACCCAGGTACTATACCCAGGCACTATACACAGGCACTATACCCAGGTACTATACCCAGGCACTATACACAGGCACTATACACAGGCACTATACCCAGGCACTATACACAGGCACTATACCCAGGCACTATACACAGGCACTATACACAGGCACTATACCCAGGCACTATACACAGGTACTATATACACAGGTACTATACCCAGGTACTATACCCAGGTACTATACCCAGGCACTATACCCAGGCACTATACACAGGTGCTATACCCAGGCGCTATACCCAGGCACTATACCCAGGCGCTATACACAGGTACTATACCCAGGTACTATACCCAGGCACTATACCCAGGCACTATACACAGGTACTATACCCAGGCACTATACCCAGGCACTATACACAGGTACTATACACAGGCGCTATACCCAGGCGCTATACCCAGGCACTATACCCAGGCACTATACCAGGTACTATACCCAGGTACTATACCCAGGCACTATACCCAGGCACTATACCCAGGTACTATACCCAGGTACTATACCCAGGTACTATACACAGGTACTATACACAGGCACTATACACAGGTACTATACACAGGCACTATACACAGGCACTATACCCAGGCACTATACACAGGCACTATACCCAGGCACTATACCAGGTACTATACCCAGGTACTATACCCAGGCACTATACCCAGGCACTATACCCAGGTACTATACCCAGGTACTATACCCAGGTACTATACACAGGTACTATACACAGGCACTATACACAGGTACTATACACAGGCACTATACACAGGCACTATACCCAGGCACTATACACAGGCACTATACCCAGGCACTATACACAGGTACTATACACAGGTACTATACACAGGCACTATACAGTTCTAAAGAATCACTAGCTGACATTAAATTGTTTTTTGCCTGACCTGACATCTATAATAATTTATAATCTATCCCCTACCCTAACACATGGAGGGTAAGTTAACTCTTTCCCTCTGAAAAGAAAAAGTGTTTTTTGCACTTACTATTTTTTTTTTTTTTTGTCATTGTTTTGTTAATTTATAGTAAGTTACAGTGGAGCCAATGTTGTGTATCAGTGCCAGTGTTATAGTGCCAGGGCCTGAATATCTGCCATCAGTACCCACTGCATCTCCCTGTATATAATGTGCTGGGTTTGTAAATACGGACTGCGTCTCACTGTATATAATGGGGAGTCAGTACCCACTGCCTTTCTTGCTATAAAACTAACATAAACACATCTAAAGGGGTGGTTCACTTTTAAGTTAACCTTTAGTATGTTATAAAATGGCCTATTCCTAGCAACTTTGCAATTGGTCTTTCTAATTAATTTTTTTGAATAATTTGCCTTTCTCTTCTGCCTCTATACAGATTTCAAATGGGGGCCAAAAAATATTGCTCTGTGAGGCTACAATTTTATTATTATTATAATTTTGTATTACTTATTTTTCTAAGTAGGCCCCTTAACTATTCATATTCCCATCTCTTGTTTAAACCACTACCTGGTTGCTAGGGTAAATAAGACCCTAGCAACCAGATAGCTGCTGAAATACCAAATGGAGAGCTGCTGAACAAAAAGCTAAATAACTGAAAAACCATTAAAAATAAAAGTGAATTCGAATGCGAACTACCCCTTTAAGCTAACTGATCACAAACACAAATGTTTGCAGATCCCCTAACAGAACTGCGCGTATGAATACTTTTACATCCTAAACATTTTAGGGTAAAAAAAAAAAAGCACCCCCACCCGCACTTTTGTACAGTATCCCTGGGAGTCAGTGGGAACGGCAAGAGGTAGTTGGGAGGTTAACTTTTTACGCCAGCAGCGAATCCACTAAGTGTCACATTAGCTGTAGGTCAGTCTGTGTATGGGCCATCTTTAGCCTCCCCTAGTATCATCCTGCAAAAAAAAAATATATATTTTTATATATATATATATATATAAAAATATATATTTTTATTTTTATATATATATATATATATATATATATATATTTGTCTGTTGCAGGATGATGCTAGCTTACTTGCCCCCCCTTGGAAAATTTTCTGCGGACGCCCATGGGCCTTTCCATGCTGGGTGCCTTGGGAGAGACTCTCTATAGGCTATAGTCAATGCATTTGGAGGCCATATTCAGGGCCGCTTAATGGTACCAGTGGGCCAGGAGCCCTGCTGAGAGATTTGCCTCAGACGGCAGCAGCCTACTAGTCACCAGCGGTGGCAAAAAGCTGCTCCCAGTAACTTTAAGAGCTGAATTTCCGTGCAAGTACTCTCAATCCACCTTATGGCAGCAGTGCCGAAAAGGTAAGCACGGGGGTCCGGCATCTCGAAAGGTGGCATTAGGGCTAGAAACGCCCCTGCAGTGGGCCCAGGGCAAAGATCTTATGGGTGGGCCCCCACAACTGCTCCAATACATTTCTAATAGGGTAATGTTCAAGCGCAGGAACTTGGATACACTAAGACAGACAGAAAAAAAGTCTGTGCTTCCTGAAATAAACACGAGGTCCAGCCATCTTGGCTTGCCAGCCTGTACCAACAGCCCCGGGAAAAGATAAACTGGGAACACAATCGACAGCTTTTTATGAAAAATCTATCCTTTAGGAACAGGTGTTCTAATAGGAAAAGTAAATGTTACATTGAGATATTCTATTGGAATAAAACGAGGGGTCTTCCATTTCCTGGTGGGACTTGGGTAATTGCCCCTTTTGGCTATTATTAAAATGGCCCCGGCCACATGGGATCTTTCATATATAGGGGTTGCCACCTGTTGCCCTTTTATCCCCAGTGCCGTTCAGTTCAATATTGGCTGCCCACGTTATAGAGTTCTGCAAACCAGACAAAAACCTGCTGCCGTGATCCTTCATTTTGGTTGCCCACCTATCCAATTTTACCCAGACAACCCAATTTTTGGGCAGGACTCTAAAACTTTAGGAAATCTGGACAGGACTATAAAGTGAATAATGCCGAGATGAGCCAATCATCAATCACTGCATTGTAACCCTGTCCCTACTGTCACTGGTGGCCCATGGAATGGCACCTTCCCTGCCTGAACTTCACCTAATAAAAAGGAGGCTACCCTATCTCTGATCCAAATCTGGAGCTTGATATCCCCAGTTTGAGCTTTCAGGCCCATGACACCTTATTCTCCAGGAATTGTACTGAAGGCTAAGAGCCTCCCAATATCTCCATCTGGCAAAAGGGAAATCCCAGCAAGGTCATTCATATCTACTTTGGACCATATAAATAGATATCTGTGCTTTGGGTTCCGGTGGGATATTGGAAGCTGGCCATGAAGGGGTTACATTGGTGGAACCAATTAAACATGCACCCTGTGTCCTTCGCCGGCTCCTACTGTGCCACCATGACGTGCCCGGGCAGGGTGAAAATGGTTTGTACAAGCGCAGTATATCATATTTTGTAGACATATGAAAGCAATTATATGGCGAGAGAGAGAGCTTTAATGTCCTTCTCAGGGAACATTCTGATTGCCTCACGGGGGGACGAATGCTAACGTACAATCTGGGTCAATGTGCGTGCCGGGACATACGCGCTCTTACACTGGCACTCTGGTATTGGATAGATCAATCAGAGAGGGGGGGATATTAATAACATGTGATAATAGATAGATAGATAGATAGATAGATAGATAGATGTTACATATATAAATATAGTTACATAGTTAAGTTGGGTTAAAAGAAAAGAACCAAAATCTATCAATTTCAAACCCTCCAACCGACCCAAGTACAGATAGATGATAGATAGATAGATAGATAGATAGATAGATGATAGATAGATAAATAATAGAGAGATAGATGGTAATAAAACAGACAGATGATAGATGGATAATTTGATGATAGGTAGGTAGATAGATATTAGATAGATAGATAGATAGATAGATAGATAGATAGATAGATAGATAGATAGATAGTAAAAAGACAGGCAGATGATAGAAGGATAATTTAATGATGTGTAGGTAGGTAGCTAGATGAATAGATAGATGGATAGATGCTAGATAGATAAACAGACAGAGAGATAGATACTGTAGATGATAGATAGATAGATAGATAGATAGATGATAGATGATAAGATAGATAGATAAATAGATAGATAGACAGAAAGACAGACAGACAGACAGACAGATAGATGATAAGATAGATAGATAGATAGATGATAAGATAGATAGATAAATAGATAGATAGACAGAAAGACAGATAGATAGATAGATAGATAGATAGATAGATAGATAGGTGGATGATAAGATAGATAGATAGATAGATAGATGACAGAAAGACAGATAGCTAGATAGATAGATAGATAGATAGATAGATAGATGATAAGATAGATAGATAAATAGATAGACAGAAAGACAGATAGCTAGATAGATAGATAGATAGATGATAAGATAGATAGATAGATAGATAGATGATAAGATAGATAGATTAGATAGATAGATAGATAGATAGATAGATAGATAGACAGACAGACAGACAAACAGACAGATAGATGATTGATAGATAGATAGATAGATAGATAGATAGATAGATAGATAGATAGTAGAGAGATAGATGGTAATAAGACATACAGATGATAGATGGATAATTTGATGAGGTAGGTAAGTAGCTAGATGTATAGATAGATAAATAGACAGATGGATAGGTGTTAGATAGATAAACAGACAGAGAGATAGATCAAGATGAGTCCAACACAACTTGCCCTCAGTGCACCAATATGGGCGCTAATACGAGTCAATTTTGGACAAACCAGATGACTTATTCCAGTGATCTTACTAGATGTTTTTTGTTCATTTAAGGCCCCCAACCCCAAAACAGCCTAATGGTGGCCTGAACTAATTACACTGATTGGCATATAGATGAGTACGGGGGACCTATCGTTCCCAATTATTCATGACAAAAAAGACCTACAAACTTAAATAGTAATTATATTATTAATATACCAACACTAACCCTAATAATACTGGTTTCTAGCAATGATGGAGCATTTATGAGACTGCTGATTCATTATGGCAACCGACGTCTACGCTCTTACAATGTGGCCCTTGTTCTGGAGTCGCCATGGGAACCCCCGTGCAGCCTGGGATCTGGCCGTTGCTATTCATGTTGCACAGCAGCAAACAAAACCGAATTTTGGCATTTAGTGGATTGAACAGACTCCCAATGCTTTCCCTTTGTGTGGCCCTTGGTGGTGTTTACATACAATCATGGCAGCTTGGAGACCCAGGCGCCTTCAGACAAAAGGTTCTGTTTGCCCAATTCATTACTGACTGCAGTTCAGAACAATATTTTGCTGTTTGGGCCACATCTGGTTTTCAAAGAAAAAGCTTTAAATACATATTTCCAATTTTCAGTGCCATAAATTCAGCATGGGAACTCGGGAACTTAGGAACTCAGGATCGGCCCAATCCAAAGGTGGGCATATCAAGGAAAGATACGCTTGTTTGGCGACCATACCAATAGAACAGATACGTCACTGTAGGCCCAGCTTAGCTTTCTGGTGGAAATCATCATGGGTTAATGGAAATTTTCCTAGAATGGGGCCCACTGGGGGTACAATATGGTGAAAACCTAGGGGGGCAGCAGTTACCTACCCATTCCCAAGTATTCCCAAGATTTACTACTGGCCAGGGATTAGGATCATTCTTTACATAGCAAATAATTCCCTCTGCCATTTAAACTTTTATTCTTGAACCAACAAATGTATTTGTAGCTGTAATATTGGTGTGTAGGCGCCATCTCAGTGCATTGTGCCTGAGTCTGAGCTTTCAGCCAGCGCTACACATTAGAACTGCTTTCAGCTAACCTATTGTTTCTCCTACTCCCATGTAACTGGAGGAGTCCCAAGCCGGACTTGGATTTCTTACTATTGAGTGCTATTCTGATACCTACTGGGAGCTGCTATCTTGCTCCCTTCCCATTGTTCTGCAGATCGGCTGCTGGGGAGGGGGGGGGGATATCACTCCAACTTGCAGCGCAGCAGTAAAGTGTGACTGAAGTTTAGGAGTGCACAGGTCACATGGCTGTGGTACCCTGGGAAATAAAGAATATGGCTGTGTTTTTGAAAAACAGATTACAATGCGGGATTCTGCTGGAGAAGCTCTATTAACTGATGGGTTTTGAAACTGGAAGAGGAGGAAAACCACTTAGTGCTTGAGAGACAACACAGAGCCTGAACAGTAGTGCAAAGAGGGAGAAAGAGAGACAGAGTTGGAGCACCCATACCCACAGACAGTCAGAGGCACTCTCCCACAGAGGCAGCTGATCACCTACCAAGCTGTTGATGCTCTTTCAAAATATTTCCTCCTATCTTCCTATGGATAAAAATTCAATAGACAAGGTGTTACATGAAACTTGTATATATAAATAGATGTTGATTACATCCCATTCTTAAGAAAACATAATCTCCCTCCCATTAGTTGCTCTTCCCTTCCCAGTCTTTCATTTAAATGGTGCCTAACGAGACGATGGTTTAGATATCAATTGTGTAGAGCAGGAATTGGCATCAATGGTATTGGTATCAATGGCTCTCACTTGGCATTGTAGAACATCAACAGAAGATGACAGTTACGACACCTAAACAATTACCTTTGGAATTATAAAACGATGTTACTGATGGGTCCCCTGGGTCAGATGGGCTAGGGATGAATTTTGGGCAACCATTTTTTTTGGTTGGGAGCAGATCAGATTGGGGGAGTGCTCTCTCTCTGCTCCCAAAGGTTTCCTGCCTTGGAACCTAAGCGGCTGCAGAAGAAGCATATGAATATGAATATGGCTTGGATGTGGCTCCTACAATGGCGGCATTTTGCTGGTTAGGGTCGGGGCAGGTAGAGTTTCTGATCCACACGTCACTACACCACATTAAATCATAAATACAGGCAAGCTTTATAAAGTTTTTAGACTGAGGGGGAGAGGTGTCGGTTTGAAATGTCTCGTCTACAGAATTATCTGCAAGACATAAAGGAGACTATTTAACTACATCTCATTCCTTCTGTGCAATCATTTTTTAATATTTCTAGATTAAAAAATCACATCTTGTAAAATCCAACACCGCTACCATTGTTTCAAATTTAATTTCATGCCAAGCTAAATTGCCTTGTATCCAATTAGCATCCAATTGCAGCCTGCCAGTCATCCCTCCTTGCTCTTCTACCCTAGCTACATCCGTATCCGAGCGGCTCCTATTCGTGCTGCATACGAGTTTAGAGATGTGCGTCACGCCACAGGTTCAGTCAGCCACGGGGGTCCCTGCTCTAGTGGAGCTCACAACCCAGTTAGGCTCTGTTTCATCAAACACCAAGTAACCTGCCTGTATATTGTTAGACTGTGAGGGACACTCCTATACACAAGGCTCAATGCAAGGAGAACCCTAGTAAGAAATGACCCAGGGCTGGAGGCAGCAATGCCACCTATTGTACCTCCATGCCATCTGATACCCCTACTGATGAAGAATAAAAAACAATGCTACGAGTCACTGAATCAGGTAACCTATTGTTTCTCCTACTCCCATGTAACTGGAGGAGTCCCAAGCCGGACTTGGATTTCTTACTATTGAGTGCTATTCTGATACCACATGCCCCCTTATGAGGCCCAACGATTGGACAGGGTCCCATTAGCCAAGGTTGCAAACACATGAAAAAATTGCTGCTTCTGGCTTAGTTCTGCCTAGGACACCCCAAATCTTTCTATCTAATCTAACTGACCTCCAAGTTGAGCTTCCAGAAGAATCTAGGACAGCAAATAGGCATTATCCCAGATGTGTCCCTATCTGGCCTGGGTCCACCCAACAAAGGCTCCTAGAGCAGGGCCGGAACTAGGGGTAGGCAGAAGAGGCAGCTGCCTAGGGCGCAACGATTGGGGGGCATCAGGCAGGAGCCTCTCCTACCTACCCCTAGTCCTCTGTCTTTAGTTATTGCCCCCGCCGCTTGTCCTTAGGCGGTGGGAACAATGATCCATCACATCGCGAACCCCGCCCCCCCCCTGCGACTATGCATGTGCACCAAAGCGGGGGGATGAGGAAGGTGCAGGGGCGAGGTGGCCGACTGGGTTGCCTAGGGCGTCTGGTCGGCTTGGCCCGCCCCTGTCCTAGAGTATCTCAATGTAGAATCCAGCAGTGGCTTTTCAGTACTTTGTCCCTTGCCTTAACTTACGCCTAAACACACATCCATCCTTCTTCCTTGATGGGGAGTGCTCAAGAGAAACATCTTAGGGCTAAAGTAATTACAGTGGCAAAGCTTGTTATTGCGTATGCTCCTGGTTGGTGAGCAGTGCCAGAGAGGCTCCATATGGATGTGATGCATCTAAACATAATGTTGGCCAACCCTGTTGCAATAATCAGGGCAGGTCCAGGGCAAGGGAGGACACCATGGGGCATTAGTGAGGGGGAAGGGAGTTTTTTGGGGCTTTTTGTTTCCTTCTCAGTTAAAGTGCTATAACAGATTAGAAGGGACCCCGGAACCGGAATATCTCCTCCTATTGTAGTTTTAGGCTATACTTATAAGTTTAAATAATGCATCCTTCTGATTGGATGAGATATACAGATATGCATTTATAATCTCACCTAAATATGTCATTTAATGCAACAGCTTCTTTAAAAAAAACACAACAAAACAAGCTAAAATGGTTGAAGTGAGGGGAGTGTGGGGCAGCAATGCAGTACACAACCCTCTAGCCAAGACTTTCCTTCACCAAAGCGTTTCCCGGGCTGTGATTTGATAGTAATGGTTTAATTGGGGGGCTCTGCCTGCACATAGCATTTACACATGAACGGTTCCCAGTAATTACACATTTCTGTGCACTTCAGGCTGGTGTAATTGCTGCTTGAAGCCCAAATTATAACTTAGCGGTAACTGTAGATTAGGCGCCGATTATAAATCTTTTGCTTTTATAAATAAAGGAATAAACTGAAACGGTGCTTTAGGGAAGGAACTTGAAATATTGAAGAAATGTAAAAAATTCATCTTATAATACTCAAAAGCCATGTGTAGCAGCGCTTTGTGATGTCATAATGTATCAAACAGTGCTTGTGATGTCATGATTTATCAAAACAATGCTAAGTGATGTCATGATTTATCAAACAGTGCTTGTGATGTCATGATTTATCAAAACAATGCTAAGTGATGTCATGATTTATCAAACAGTGCTTAGTGATGTCATGATTTATCAAACAGTGCTTAGTGATGTCATGATTTATCAAACAATGCTTAGTGATGTCATGATTTATCAAACAGTGCTTGTGATGTCATGATTTATCAAACAATGCTTAGTGATGTCATGATTTATCAAACAGTGTTTAGTGATGTCATTATTTATCAAACAGTGCTTGTGATGTCATGATTTATCAAACAATGCTTAGTGATGTCATGATTTATCAAACAGTGCTTAGTGATGTCATGATTTATCAAACAATGCTTAGTGATGTCATGATTTATCAAACAATGCTTAGTGATGTCATGATTTATCAAACAATGCTTAGTGATGTCATAATGTATCAAACAGCGCTTAGTGATGTCATGATTTAGCAATCAGTGCTTAGTGATGTCATGATTTATCAAACAGTGCTTAGTGATGTCATGATTTATCAAACAGTGCTTGTGATGTCATGATTTATCAAACAATGCTTAGTGATGTCATGATTTATCAAACAGTGTTTAGTGATGTCATGATTTATCAAACAGTGCTTGTGATGTCATGATTTATCAAACAATGCTTAGTGATGTCATGATTTATCAAACAGTGCTTAGTGATGTCATGATTTATCAAACAGTGTTTAGTGATGTCATGATTTATCAAACAGTGCTTAGTAATGTCATGATTTATCAAACAGTGCTTGTGATGTCATGATTTATCAAACAATGCTTAGTGATGTCATGATTTATCAAACAATGCTAAGTGATGTCATGATTTATCAAACAGTGCTTAGTGATGTCATGATTTATCAAAAAGTGCTTAGTTATGTCATAATTTATCAAACAGTACTGAGTGATGTCACTTGACTCATTGAAACCTGTATGGTATTGGATACTAGGAGACTTCTATTTATTAAGACAGGTCCTCAATTGCACCCCCTATTTAAAAAAAAGATGTTCAAGTCCAAAGATCTGTAAAACTGGCCTGTGGCCCTGTGCCTTTCTATGGTCATAGAACTCCTCCTCGACTTTCTACACAAATGATAATATCCAGCCCCCCCTCCCCCCCATCCCATTCTCACCCACGGGGCCCCTTCTGCAACTGATTAGTGCAATGTAAAATGGGAGGGGCTGAAACAGGTGATACCCAGACTGAGATTTGAGGCTGCAGGTTCCCACCAGTCCCACCTGTAGATTATAATAAATAATGGACCCCCCTCCTAAAATGTATATATATATATATATCTATCTGGTCACGTAACTCCTTGGTGACTTCTAATGTCTTTATCAGTTACAGTCGGGGGTACATTATCCTTTATATGCAGCCAATAGCAATGTGTCAGTATGGGAACCAATACAAACAGAATACAGGCAGGAATGACAGCCGCCTGGGCACTTAATGTTGTGCTTTAATCGCCCCTAATCACAATGTTTTCCCGCTGGTTCATGATTTCGCCCTCCTGCCTATTAATTGGACGTGGTTTTACGCTCCTTCCAGTGCCTCAAATCCATAACGGTAATGGGCACGGGGAGACGGGGAGAGTGAGACGCGGCTGCACTCGCAGAACATGAGGCTGAGAAGCCAAAACAAATCTTTTTTTTCTTTTTTTGCCGAGCCGTTTTATAAATGATACAATACGTGCCCAAATTACATATATCCCAGTGCTCTACTGAAGTATATAGTATACTGTATATCGTTTTTAAACTAATTGCCTTCTTCTTCTGCCTCTTTTCAACTTTCAAACGGGGGTCACTGACCCCGGCAGCAAAAAACTATTCCTCTGTGAGGCTACAGTTTTATTGTTACTGTTACTTTCTATTACTCATCTCTGTATACAGGCCATTACCTATTAATATTCCAGTCTCTCATTCAAAGCAAAGCCTGGTTTCTAGGGTAATTTTGACCCTAGCAACCAGATAACTTCTTAAATTCCAAACTGGAGAGCTGCTACATAAAAAGCTAAAAAAAACATAAATAATAAAAAATGAAGACCAATTGCAAATTTTCTCATAATAGCATTCTCTACATAAAGAAAACCCCAAGTCCCAAGCAATCTGGATAACAGGTCCTATACCTGTATTTCATTACAATCACCTCTTTTTCTGTATGATAGGCAGGAATACAGGTAGCGCCCCAGCTCTGTGCAAGAGTAAACATTTCCAGAAAATGAGTTTAAATATAACGATCTAATAAGTCACCAAGGAGTTCCATGACCTTTTATACAGGTGACTTCATATTTTACAACAGGGGGTAAAGTCACATGACAGTAATGACATCACTGAGCACTGATTATAACCGATGACATCACTAAGCACTGTTCGTAAGGATGTAAGGTATTAAACATGTATAATGACACTTTCCATTAAAAAAAGAGGCTGTTGTTGCTGTTTGTCAATGGCTGACTGCTTGCATCACAAAATGGAAGGTGCTATGGGAATACAGTTGGGGGTGTGGATGTCTGGACATAATGAAGTGAGGGAAAAAATGTCTAATTCTAATATGGGGTATGCTGGGTGAGTGTGAATAGCAGTAACCTAACTAGCACCCCCTGCGCAACCGGGCCCCCCACTGCGCACCTGGTAAGTAGGACCTTGGCTCACTCTGATGCCCAGGGTGGCACCTTTGGCTTAGCTTGTATTTCAGCCATATGGCTACAGAAAAAAACCAGAATCTCTGACCCCTCTGCTGCCTGTAATTCTCCATATCATAGCTGAGGGCAGTGCAAAGACCTAATTCTCTGTCATCTTGCTGCCCTGTACACTGGGTATGGCACAATGGCACATAAGCACAAACCATAGGCATACATGTCTGGGCCCTCTTCGCAAATATACTCTGGCATAATTATCTCAATGTGACGGGGCCAAAGGGGAATGCATGCAAGCCGCCATGGTCTTTGCACTGCGGTTTGCAATGTATTCCTAAAGGGTAGGCTAAGGGCAACATGGAGCACCACTGGGCACAGGGTTCTATGGTGTCCTATACTTTCTGCCCACCCTAGTGCCTAGGCCCTGGACATGGGTGCTTAGCGGATGAGGATTAAGGGGACAATTTTTCATCTGGGGCCTTTGCAAATGACCCCTTATATCTATGCTCTATCAATGCTCTACTGGCCCACCTGGGAAAATCCCAGTGGGCCCTGATCATGTTGGGCCCTTCCACCTTCCCACAAGCAATGTAGGGACATCTTTAATTTTTTCCCCTGGAGGTGCAGCAAAGCTAAGTGAAAAGGGGCAGCGGGGAAAGTTGAATGGGGCAGCGAGGGCTGGGTGGTGGGCAATTGACCCCAGTCTGACTGTGGATAATAATGTCAGTTGGTGTTACTTACTGAGCTTTAAAGGGCATTGGCACATGGGGTGATTTGGGGAACTTTGGCACAGGCAATTGTTTGTAGCTTTGGGGGTACACTAAATTGCCCTATCAAGAGATTGAAGGCAATAGTGCCTTGGAGATGGCCACACCCCCCTTCAGGGCATTCACAAACCACCCAGTGGGGTCACTTACCCTGTTTGAGCCCCCATAATTATATACCATGAAACAAAGGATTCTCATTAAGGCACCGGCTGCAATATACATCATTTTATTAAGAACAAAATAAGTCGAACATACTGGGTTTATAGAAATAAAACACAGTACATTAAATGCGTGTTTAGAAGATTCTGATTTATATAAAATTTGGAAAAAATCGGAATGGTTGATTTCCTCTCGTATCATGAAATGGAAATAAAACATGCACCACCAACAATACGGTATAATAGAACAGGCCGTCAGCGCCAGGAGATGTCAGTGTAACACTAGGCTGGAAGTGTGCTTCAGGTCTAGTTTCCCATAGCAACCAACGGCTTACTGCTCTGATGTTTGCTATGGGTTACCCCAGCAATGGAGCAGACTTCATGCCTCTAAGTACAATGCCCCCCGACACTTCTCTATCCGCGACGGACGGTCTTTGACACTGCAATAAACACCATTTGAGGAGTCAATGTAACACTGACGTGATAGGACTTAATACAAAACAGAACAGACTGGAATTAAGAGTCAGAAACGATAAGGTTGGATGTGTAGGTGTCATAATTGCAAGTTATCTCAGAAAATACAGAAGAATACGACGATGTGCGGAGGAGACGTATACATGGAATCACCGGCATGCCTGAGTCCCATTCTAGTCATGTAGGAATTAGCCAAAGGGAGAAATCAGCAAAGAGGAGAAAAAGAACCCAAAAGAAAGTGAAAACAAACAATATTGTCTCATCTTGGCTCTTCCCTTCCGGCGTCCGAGGGCGCGGGCAGCGCTTTGATGGTGGCACTTCATGTCCTTGGTCCCAGTCTCCGGCATTTTTCTCTCCCCGGAAGAAACCTTCTCATTATGGAGAGGGGGGACCCTTCAAAGAATTGCACGACCCGTTGCCTGTGGCTGCGGCCTGAGCAGACCACTGCATAGAGAAAAGATAAGAGAAGCATAAAAGGGGAGAAAAAAAACAATAGAACAATAGAAAAATAAAAACAAAAATGGCATGTGTTATTATTGGAATTGCCAAATTCAGTGTTTTGGGAACCAAACTGTATAACTATGATCCCAAGCAGGGTTAGACTGGGCCAGTGGGAAACCAGGAAAGAACCCCGATCAAAAGCATAGCCACTCCCCTGCTGACCTCCCTCCTCCAATAAGGAATGCAAGCTTGGGGGCGGGGTTAAGCAGTTGGTTGACGGGCCCATTGGGGGTGTGGGTCACTGTGGCTGCCACCCCCACACACCCCAGTCCGATGCTGATCCCAAGGCAATCATCGGTCTGTCAGTTAAACCATCACAACTATTAAGTTGCCCTTCTGCATAATGCCCAAGCCAGGATTGGACTCTGTAGACCAGCGGTTCTCAACCTGTGGGTTGTGACCCCTTTGGGGGTCGAACGACCCTTTCACAGGGGTCGCCTAAGACCATCGGAAAACACATATTTCCAATGGTCTTAGGAATAATTTTATGGTTGGGGGGTCACCACAACATGAGGAATTGTATTAAAGGGCTGCGACATTAGGAAGGTTGAGAACCACTGGTGTAGACTATGGGGCTCATTCCCCAAGGCAGTTGCAACGCTGGAGCTACTGCCACCAGCAATCACAGCAGACTTATGGGTGAAAAGCACTGCCTTATGGGTAAAAAAAAGTGTGAAAAAGGAGCACCATCTGCCATGTTTTTTGCACCAAGCTCCATAGAGCAGCAAGACCCCAGGCAGAGGTGCTTTCTGAAAAAGCTTTCGTGCCCCTTAGTGCTCTTATATTTCTGTCCGGTTAATTAACCTGTTAACTTCCCTCATGTCCTTTCCTAACCAGAAGAACATCAGATCAGCCCTCTTTCTTTCTCCTGACAACTTCCTCGACTACGTAATGTTCAGAAAGTGACCAGCAGGTGGCGTTGTTGTAAAAAAATGCATTCATATTAACAGTACTTTATCCCTTAATATCTTGGAAAAAAATAACAATAATGGTAAATTACAAAAGGGCTTAGAATAGCACTCTCATCAATGTTACATCAACTTATTTGAAAGGTTTACTTATCCTTTAGACAGACAGAAATGTAACAAAAGCACCTATTTAATCCCTTTTGCCTGATTCGGCACAGTTGCTGCTGCAGAACGAAGCAGAACCTTTCACCCATGTTTGAGCGCTCGCCCATAGCTGGTTAAACAATGTGCTGCTAAATGTGATTTCATTATTGTTCTCGCTGTATTTTGATTATTCCCTGCTATTGCGACGCATCACTCCCCGTCGGGCCATTTCTCATGGCTCCCACCTGTTTCGCCCGCACTAATTGCACGCTGGTATGTACAAAGCTCTGCCATGTGACTCACTCGGGTGCGCCACACAGACAGATTAGGAGTTTATATGGATTGTATTAAACTCACACAACTCTTCTTACACAGTCATCAGAAATGTCAGACATATCATAAACGCACCAGTGTGGGGGGGGGAGTTATTATAACAGCAGCCGTGTAACTCCAGCCCAGGATGCCTGGCAGTCAGATTGGACCCCCCAGTGAGCCACAGGGCTGTCACTTTAATAACATAATATCAGCCATGGCCGGAGAGGTGGTAGGAGTCTCAAACAGGCAAGGACAATGGCCAGAGCTGAGCCTAAATTGAGTTGCACCCAAGTCAAGTCCTGCCATTATATGCCCCTCCTCCCCCATCTTTCCCCTCCCCCCTTTGCTTGCTAATTTTCTCCCACAATGCAGGCAACTTCACCACCTCCATGCGCTACTCATCTGGTCTCTGTTGGCCAATCCTGATGCCTAGGGCTGGAGTTTAAAAAAAACAGCAGAGCTATGTGTTTAGGGTCCTAGTTCCCCCCCTACCATTGCACCCTAGGCACGTACCTCTTCTGCCCACCCCTAGTTCCAGCCCTGAAGATAGCACCCAATCGTCTTACTATAGTCTGTGCCGGGCCAAATGGCCACCCATGGCAAGCCTTGATCCTCCCCTAGAAGGTGATGATTTGGGGGGGCAGGTATCTCTTTGTAACCCTTTCCCCTGCTTCTTACCCATCAAGCACAACAAAGATCCTTCAACTGGAAGCCAGACCTTTCCCTAGTTCCAACCCTGACTGTATTAGCTCAAAAACACAGCCCCACGGAGGCCAAAACCACTCCCTGTAGGCTACCCTTGAAATGGTCTTCATAGGCAGCTATTGTGTCACAAGAGCATACAGATAATATCAATAAAGGTCAATGGGGAGGGCAGAATCTGGCCCTTGGCAGTGCATTTTTGGGAGCACCCTATGAGCCATTACCCTAAGTAAGAGGTCGGGGGGCTAGGGAAAGCCAAGGTGTTTGTTTTAACAGGTTGGGAAGCTTGGAAGAGACACTGACATGTTCCTATAGAAACCTGGAACGTGTCAGTATCACTTTAATGGTGAAGGTATATTTATATTATATATTTATGTAAAGGTTGCATTGCTGTTTCAGCCTTGCCTAGATTGCCATTGTCCCTGGCTGGTCACAGCCTTTCACCCCTTTCCCTTTCACCTTCCTATTGTTATCAAATCTCATGATGCCCCTATAGGAAGCGAGGGGTGTGTCCCAGCAGCCTATGGGGTAAGTATGAGCCTCATTGGGGTGTAAACAGACAATAAAGGGAATAGAGTTACAACTCTATACTTTCTTCTAGCAAAGAAGGCCCCATAAATCAAATTTCAAGTGCTTTTCTTGATGATTGAATATTCTCGGCTTCCAAACAACCTGGTGAGTTGGCTCCTTTACAGAAGAAGTTACTTGTTAATTTTACTTTTTAAATGATACGTGCACTTTTGCCTGTTTGTATAAATTAATCCAGATCTCATCTTGGCGAGGATGAATCACTTTCACGGGCTCCTGCTAAGGTGCTGATTTTTCTCAGCCCACAGTACAAACAATGACAAACTCCTCCTGAACCATTTATTTTACATTGCTTCGATCTGGAATTAACCGTTTCTTTGGCTCAACCTTTCCTGCATTGTACCTCCAAGCAGGAGCTCTTAGTTCTCACAGACCACCCAGACATGGTTCCTCAGGGGCAATCTGCCGCCCAAGGTGACAAAGGACAACTGCATCATGGTGGCTCATAGCCTGATTGTCCTCTGCTACTACATGTCCAGCAGGCAATCATGTGGCCAGGAGGGGAAAGGTTTAGCGTTGCCACCTTTTCCGTGGCACCTTACCAGCCAATGATGTGGAGGCATGGGGGGATTGAAATATATGTGGTGTTATAATGTGGAGGGGCTATGATGCCGGGGGGGGGGGAGCAGAGGTGCTAAACTGTCTGGAAAACCAGAGGGAGCTGCAGGGTGAAAGAGGTAATGGGTGGGATGGAGGGGGAGTAGCAGGGGATGAGGCAGGGTGGGGGCTGAATTGGGGCAGGCTGGAGGCAGAATATTAGGGATTACAAATACCAGCAAGTACTTGATTATCAAAAGTTTGTGGACCCCCTCACCCTGCACAGGCAGCTCGGCCCCCAAATTATCTCCTTTGCCAAACTGCATACCCAATTACATGACCGGCCCCCTCCCCCTCCTACCTCCCCCATAACAGGTCATTATGTTCATGACACAGTGAAGGATGGGTGATAGTTTAGGAAGGCACAGTTTGAAGGGTAGAGAGACAAGAGACGGACATAAGCCAGGCCTGTTAAGTTGGTATGGACAGCAGTGAGGTTCATACAGCCACAGTAAATCCCCCTTTGCCCATTGATTAAAGTGGCCCTCTTGACAGGTCTGTGCTGTTGATAGGACAACTGAACGCAAATATTTCCAACCACAGTGAAAATACTCATGTCAATATG
This sequence comes from Xenopus tropicalis, assembly GCF_000004195.4. Lineage (NCBI taxonomy): Eukaryota > Metazoa > Chordata > Amphibia > Anura > Pipidae > Xenopus > Xenopus tropicalis. The sequence continues at coordinate 16,532,104 of NC_030680.2, forward strand.
GTGGAACGTAGGTCTTACCTCAGTAAGAGGATGCCAATGTGCTATAGGTTTCCTTGGGTACGACAGCATCTCGCTCCAGTGTTCCCGGCCTAAACTCTCCGCATCGTTGCCAACTTGACAGATACCAATAACCTCATTGTGACCTACACTGTGAAAAAGTTGGATATTGTTTTTCTGAAAATGTTAACTAGTAACATGGCGCTGAAAGCATCAATGGCAATTGCAAAATAATAATGTGTATGAACAACCCAACCAGAGACATGCAGTGCACCATCGCTCCGGTTGCGCCCAACATTACAAATAATAAACTCTGATAGCTCACCGGTCGTAATCCATTACGGCTATTAATAAACTGATTTGATCAATATTTTCTGGAGGGACATCGAACACTATGGCTTCATTGTAAACTGGATTGAGGGTGTTCCTCTTTGTGGATGTTTTCCTTTTCTTTAGCCTCCTCCCTTCGCACATGATTGAAACCTTCACGTAGGGATCTGCAGGATGACAGGAGGGGAAAAAAAAGGAGGAAAGATTAATTTGTAAGCATTAGGAACTATTGGCCATTGTCTGTTTTATACTCATAACTCAAGACTTGGATTTGAGTCCCTTATCTAGTACAACAGGCTCAGATATGTTTATTGGACAGCAAATATCATAACCCCAATGATGTATAGATCTTCTTATCAACTTATCTTCTGCTCTGCCCACCCTATACTTGATAGCTATTACTGCCTTGTCCCATCCTATATTCCATCACAATCAAGCTAATACAACATACATAAAGCTCTTCTACTTCAGCCTACTTTCTACCTTGATCACCTGAAACTCCATCAATATCCCACCCATACAATGGACAGTTCTTCACATTCAGCCTAGGTTATGTCTAGTCCATCCTATCATACCCAAAGAATGCAGAGATTGTATCATTCAGCCTAGGATCTTCTATTCTATAAATCATCAATATCATAAACAAATCTATATATAATTTGTCACATTCAACCTTTTTTCTGCCCTGTCTATTCTATACTCTTCCATGATCATGCCCAAGCATTGCCTAGTTAGTAACATTCAGCCTAGGTTCTACCTTGTCCATCACTATCACACACTCAACGTCTAGATTTTTTCTTTTAGCCCATTTTCTGCCTTGTCCATCTAAAATTCCATCAATATCACATCCATACAAGGTGTAGGTCTCCATATTCATCCTAGATTATGCTCCATCTATTGTGTACACCATCGCTATTATACCCAAAAAATTAGAAGATCTCATGCGACCTAGAATCTCCCTTGTCCAAACAATAAACCATACATATTATATACATACATGATATACGTATTTAGCCTAGTTTCTGCCTTATCTATCATATATACCCTCAGCATCATTCATTAATATGTGTTCTCTTCTCATTAAGCCTAGGATATGCCTTGTCCACCATATACTCCATCACTATCACACCCAAAGAGTGCAGAAATGTTCTCATTCAGCTAAGGATCTTCCTTGGCCATCTTATACTCCATTGCTATCATGCCCAAACAATACAGCGCCTTCACCCAGTAATATTTATACGTAGGCAAATTAGTGAAGCTCTGTAAAGCACAAATTTGGGGCAGGGAAAAAAAAAAGCAACAGGATCTTTTTAAAAGATATAACACGTATGTCCTAAACCAGGGATGGCCAGACTTGATTGCGACCGGACCGGCACGGAATGCGGAAGTGCAGCGTGAATGCGTACGTACATGATGCAGCATACGTACACATTCACACAGCACTTCCGCATCCCCGGCTTGATTGCAGTCTACCAGAAATCCATAAGGGATCATCTGGTGGACCACAATCGACGTATGGGCCACCCCTGTCCTAAACTATCTCATAATTTGTGGGTGAAAGCCCAACTGCATCTATTTCAAAAAGATAACCTAAGCCAGGGATCTTTAACCTTTTTTACTCAAGAGCCACACTTAGATGTAAAAAGTGTTGGTGAGCCTGAAAAAAGTTCTTTGGGGATGCCAAATAAAGGCTGTGATTGGCTATTTGGTAGCCCCATGTGGACTGCTGGCCTGCAGGAGGCTCTGCTTGGAGTAAAACTGTGTCTTTGGGCTTCCAAAACTTGCCTCCAAGCCAAAAATTTAAAAAAATAGGCACCTACTTTGAGGCCACTGGGAGCAACATCAAAGGGGGTGGGGAGCAACATGTTGTTCACGAGCCACTGGCTGGGGATAACTTAGGCCCTAAGCTTTCAGGGGTAACTCAGCTTCCTCAGGTGAAACCATCACAGTATGTATGTATCGTAGGACTGAGTCACTTTCGTTCCAAACAGTTAATTATGACTAACTTTCCTGAATACCTTCTGCCATATGTTGAGCTGGATATTTATAGAAGATGAATTCCAAGAAAAATAACTTTTCAATCAAGCAACCTTCTCACCTGATGCTCCCGTGATATCCATGGCCTTCAGGTTTCTTGCCTTTATGATCGTAATTGTGAGCCTTCCCGCAGTAGGGAGATAGCAGAGCGAAAACATCAAATCACCAAGATCAACGTTATCCTGCAAAACAGAAAGGGCTTGAAAAACTAAACACAAGACGCAAGCCTATTTATAGTTCCGCAAACTCCCGAGCAAACAGCCGGCTTTAGTACTCCAGCTACAAATCCCATAGCACTGTTCTGAGCTATCAAACGGAAAAGAATTTCCTAAAAGAGCTCCATTTTAAACCCAATTATTTCCATCAAAGGGATGAATTACTTTTTTTTTTTCTCCGTAAATCACATTTTAAAGGTTACTGTATCTAGAAGGCTAGCTGTCTGTCAAGTAAAATAATATTTGCCTTGTTCCTGGATGGAAGAACAGTGAATATGCATTATATCAGAACAGTTGCTATTAAATACATCCATCATGCTGTAAAAAAAAGTCAGCAAAAAGTCAGATTGCAGAGTTTTTTGTATTTTAGGTTTGCAATTACCTTCCATTTTATCCCTGTGTAACTTTAGATAAAACTGTGTATGCTTGATAAAGGGGTCACGTTGCCCCGAAACGTTGCACCTCCGCAATAAAAAAATTTTTAAGGGTTTTTCCCTTGTTTATAGCCCTGAGTGCCATTTGCTTTTTTTGTGGTTGTAACTTTAGAATAGGGACATGGGAAACCGGTTTAAGCAATCCTGGTTATAGTTCAGAGCAATCACCAGCTGGCGAACAGCAAGTAAACAGAGCCCCCACAACTAGCAAAACGAGACTCTAGAGCAGTAGCCCTCAAACTGTTAGGCTGGCCACCATAGGGTGGCTTGGGGCAGTGGTGAGCTCAGTCTAAAGGCCATTGAGTTTGAGAACTAGGAAGAATGGCAGTTAACTATTCTAGATACTCCTGAAAGCCCACCTTGAACACCAGTTGGGTGAGATTAGGGGCGAATATGTAGTTTCCGTCCTAGATATTCTTGATTATGAATGTCTAACTATGACTGAATTACTGATACACCAACAGTTTTCTATACCTGTAACCATTTAATTAGATAAGGGGAGCCCTGGTCAAAGTTCGAACCTTAAGGGGCCTTGAACAAACATTGGACCTTCAAGGAGGGCTTGGTCTGTAAATGTTTGGCAACCATCGTTCTATAGGTCCAGGCACAAGGCAAGGGCTTGTGACTGCTTCCTATTACATCACAAAATATGGCAATCACCCCCCACCTTGATGCCTACTAGGCATCTTGAAGTATCTTGAGGATACTAGGGTCATTACATAAAGGGTCATAGCAACTCTCCAACCTATCACATTTTGTGGAGCATCGGTCTCCAATATATTTGCCCTCTAGCACTGGTATTAGGCCAGCAACGGGCATCGACTCCCAACATATCCTGAGTGACTATTACAAGAGTGTTGCCCTAGTGTTCTCCAAAGGGGGCCCCAGGTGTAACTTGCCCATCTGTCAGAAGCAGCTATAGGGGGAATATATAGGCAAATTCACAAACGTCTCCTCTCTGCTTCAACTTAGCATTGAGGATGTGAGATACTAGGATGTAATAAGTGGGACACAAGTGTACAAGTGTTGATTTGAGCCAGTGATCAAAAGTATCTACAGAGGAAGCAGACCCTGTGGTTGCAGGAGGGCCCTTAGTTACTGAATTTGGCCGAAACCAAATCCTTCAAAAAAAAAAGGCTGGATTCACCCTGAATCCCGAACCGAATCTGAGATTTGGTGCATCCCTACTTTCACATAATAAATGGCTTGCAAGACCCCAAAACAATGTACATATCAATTCCCCATCCTCAGATAAACCAAGTAACTGGCAGGAGCAGTGTTTAACTGTTCACTAGTAGGTCCTGAGACTTTTCTTTTTGAAATTACAGGTTCCAGCAAACCTAATCCATAGGTTCCAAGAAAGCCTTTATTTTTGTTCTACTTTTTATTGTCCGTGTGGCTTATCCTGTAGCGATCAATAGGGATAAGCACAGGACTTTGTAACAGCCAACCAGATGAATGCTTTCATCATGTTAACTGTATTATTACCATCAAATCTAACTGGTGATTGGAAGGTATAGATTGCAATGCTACGGAAAAGGTTTAGTAACTTACTTAGAATTGTGTGTCTCAACTGGGTATACATGTAAAGATCTGGCTGACCAACCATGTAGTGGGTCAAATCAGCTTATTTTAACATTCTGGTTCATGGGCCAATGATCAGGTTATTATGAGGTCTTATGTGGTCATATTAAGAATTATGGGCCGCCTCCTGGGATCATATGACTCACAGTGCACACAAACAAGCCAAGGCACACATACATGCTAGGCCCCATCAGCCAATGAATGGGCAAAGTTCTGCCATTTACTCCCACACTACTTCCTGTTACAGTTAGAGCTGCATTATTTCCTGTCAGCTGATCTCTGAGGGAGCACACAGCCCATCACTAAATGGCGGCTCAAGGGAAAGGATGTAAAAGGGCAATATTTACTGATATATATATCCCAGTTTAGGGAGATTCTTTAATAGGTCACTTAACATAATATAAACTGTCTGTTGGTTAAGTGTTCATTCTGGGGGGATAGTGTTCCTTTAAGCTGTGTCATTACTAAGGAGTATATTTATAATGCTGTGTAAAAAGTGGATAAAACATTAATGGTGATGTTGCTCGTAGCAGCCAATCAGATGCTTTGCTTTTCTAACTTTTGAAATCTAATTGCTGATTGGATGCCTTGGGCAACATCACCGGTAATGCTTCACTCCACTTTTTACACAGCATGATAAATATACCACTAAGTTCCCCCTAAGCCCCCCTAACCCATAAGCCCCACAACAAAATCCATTTAAGGGCCCCCTATATTTATGGAATAAGACCCTAACCCTTGGACATAATATATTATACTAAGCTTTCTACATGGCAGCCTCCGCACCTATAGATTTTCAACTGAGATTCACTGAGCTAATGAGATATTATGGAAGATTATATGATATATTGCATTAACCAGCCATTTATATATCTTTTTTACTCAGAATTAGGGACACCGTTGCGGCCCAGAAAAACTCCATTTACATTAAGGAAGGAAGTCGGCACGTGCCCGTGTGTGTGTGTGATATAAAAGCAATTTGTATTTTAGCACCGAGTGCTCTGCTTGAGCGCAGATGGGTCAATGAAAATGACAAAAGCACTTAATAGCTCATCTGTGTTCCAGCATAAATACCTTTCAATTCTACTTTGCTAGCGGCTCTTGCTGGGGAGACCCAGGGTTCTTAGGAAATTCATTTCCATACCTATCAGAGGTTTTAGATTAAACATTGCTGGAGCTTTAGCAGGTAGATACAATTTAAAGAATCAGTATTTGCCATTGACAAAGAGGAGGACCGGCCTGAAGATGGGCTCTCAGCAGGCATAGGTCGGAGTTTGGGTGGAAAAAGGGACAATATTGAAAGGGTTTGTTTGAATAAACAATTAAATAATACATCGTTATTAATGACAACCAGTGGGCTGGTTCGTTACTACCTCCACAGTGTGGGCAAGGCGTCTGCTCAGTTAAAGTTGCCCACAACTTGCCCACGTGTTCATTTGAAATGGCTAATCATGCCTGATCTTTGCCCTAAAGCTGTGTAATGCCAGGGTGGGAGGCACAGATGATCGGTTTGATGACATGACTTTTCAGGATAACGCTAAGCATTTGTAGCAGATAGAACTGACAAATAGTAGTAGCTTAATGTTGCTGATTTTTTTTTCTTTTGTATTTTTGTCTGTGCAACTTTTCCAACTGTGCCCTCCCTGCCCCCATATTAGAGCACAAACACTGGATGTAATACAAAATAGTGTATCAATTGCTCAGGTTTAGCAGTAAAATCCAATAAAGTTTATTTATATTTACACATGAATGCTACATAGCCTTACGCGTTTCGTACCAAATGGGTACTTAATCATTTAAAGTCAAAATGGCCAGTCACATTTCAAGAAGGTTGACCAATCACTTGGCACATAATTAACTTTAATTATATGTCTATTGTGATTGGTCAGCCTTCTAGTAATGTGTTTGCCCATTTTGACTTTAAATGATTAAGTACCCATTTGGTATGAAACGCGTAAGGCTATGTAGCATTCATATGTAAATAAATGTTATTTGATTTTACTGCTAAACCTGAGCAATTGATACACTTTTCTCCCAGGATCCGGAGCGCCTGCTTATTCCATTTTTGTATTCCATATTGGCTCCCTGGTGCTGAAGGTCTGGGGCATGAGCACCTGGACCCCCAACCACTATTGGTAAGATTTCTACTCAGTTTGCTTAGCCCCATATCCCTCATTTGATTTCCCCAAACACTGGATGATAAGGACTTCTCTTGTGATACTGGCTCATTCCATTTAATTTCCTAGATGCTTTAGAAGTGATTCCATACTCCACTCTCTGTTACCTCCTTAGAGACTCCAGTAACACTGCGATTCCTTCTTGGAAGGACATGAAATCCACTGAGACCTGGTGTAATTGCCACAGCAATAAAAACCCAAAGTCAAACTACTCCAAGTTTTGTTGCTGGGAGAATTTTCTTCTTTCCACTATCCAATAGAATCACGCCTTACAAATAGGTATATGGTATAAGCCTTTTTAATGTTCTCTTTGCCCTTACTTCTAAACATTTCCTTATTTTGGGAGGAAGCATGGATACACAAATATATATAATGCCCCCCTACACTAAGATCACAGTGATTGGGGAAGGACCGGGGTTAATCTCATCCTGCTCTTCCACCATCATTAAAATAAAAGGAGAAGTAAAGTGATGTAAAAGAACTTGTCAAGGCACAGGGTAGGTAAGTACCCAGGAGGGTTGCAGTCTTTAGGTTGAGTAGCAGCAATGGCAGAAGAGGTATTTTCTGGCCTACAATGAGGCTATACCTACCCACCAAGGCAAGGATTGCAAAATGCCTACACAATTTAGAATGAACTCACCAGAACATTAATTCCACATGGCTATGGCCTAGAGTGAGGCATATGTTGAAGGCCTATGGGGCACATTAATTTAGATGATTGTCAAGTGGTAAGTGTCAATCTTATTTGGCCCTTGATCAAGACCAGAGATTTGCTAAAACATAGGTTTTGGACTTTACACCCATTTTGTGGTGGCGTGTATTTTAGTTAGGTTGAAATGGTTGATAAAGTAAGTCAAGCTTTAGTTGGCATTAACATGGAAGCCAATTTTTTGTTAATATCTGTGCAATAAAAGGGGATACTTTCATTTTCAAACCTATGTATTTGGTGTTGTAGTGTGGCTAAACCCAAGGATATGTCCTCTTATGCTCCAAGGATATGTCCATCTGAGCAAGAGCTACCAAGCAGTGACTCCAGTTGTTCCGACAGACTCATCATGGCCCAGGTGAGGATATTTTAGAATCTTCTACCAAAGAGGTCTATTGACCTCAGTAGTAGGGTATACTTTACTTTTAAAACCTACGTATCTGGCGTTGTAGTGGGGGAAAACCCATGGATACTTCCATCTACTGTATACCCCAAAGGTATGCCTACTTATACCCCAAGGATACTGTATGTCCACTTATACCCCAAGGATATGTCCACTTATACCCCAAGGATATGTCCACTTATACCCCAAGGATATGTCCACTTATACCCCAAGGATATGTCCACTTATACCCCAAGGAAATGTCCACTTATACCCCAAGGATATGACCACTTATACCTCAAGGATATGTCCACTTATACCCCAAGGATATGTCCACTTATACCCCAAGGATATGCCCACTTATACCCCCAAAAGTATGCCCGCTTATACCTCAAGGGTAGGTCCACTTATACCCCAAGGATATGTCTACTTATACCCCAAGGATATGTCCACTTACACCCCAAGGATATGTCCACTTATACCCCAAAGGTATGCCCACTTATACCCCAAGGATATGTCCACTTATACCCCAAGGATATGCCCACTTAAACCCCAAGGATATGTCCACTTATACCCCAAGGATATGTCCACTTAAACCCCAAAGGTATGCCCACTTATACCCCAAGGATATGTCCACTTATACCCCAAGGATATGTCCACTTATACCCCAAGGATATGTCCACTTATACCCCAAAGGTATGCCCACTTATACCCCAAGGATATGTCCACTTATACCCCAAAGGTATGCCCACTTATACCCCAAGGATATGTCCACTTATACCCCAAGGATATGTCCTCTTATACCCCAAGGATATGTCCATTTATACCCCAAGGATATGTCCACTTATACCCCATGGATATGACCACTTGATCAAAAGGCCATCAATCAGTGACTCAGGCTGTTCCGACAGACTAACTATGACCCAGGTGAGGATATTTTAGAACCCCCTATTGACTGACCTTGTAAAACCTGAGTTCTCGGGCACATAAATCTCTAGAATTCTTTCACTGGAAGAATTTCTCCTGCGGGGGCTGACTTCTTGCATTAACCATATGAAAGTGAGCGCTGAACACTCATTATGTCCTCATTAGTATTAACGAAGGGAAAATTGCTTACAACTGCTGGAGATGTAGATGCCAGATAAGAACAACATTACGGTAGCATTACCGTGGGCTTAGCAAACAAATGAATCGCTCGCTGCTTAATTACAGCAACAGATCATTTCCTCTGGAAATATTGGAACCACCGCCCTCCAAATAATTGCCCGTAAACAGAAGGAACAAATTCATCATAGGGGACTGTCTAATTAAGGCTCAGCGTTTCAGTAGGCGCTGCCAAGGTGAATTCCTTGTCGTCACGGCCATAACATTTCTAAAGCCGGATTTGTTGTTTTTTAATGAGTAATATGTTAGGGCGCCCAAAAAGTGCTAAGGGCTGGGAAATGACATTTCATTTTTATTATTGACAGAATGGGACGTAGAGCTATTCACAGGCTGGGATTTTTTTGATGGAAATAAAGGTCTTTCAAATAATAAGCCCCAAACATTTCTACTTGGCAAAAACTCATTAAGTAAGACGAGCAAGTGGAACTGGTGGGACCACAATATACAGTATACTCCCTATAAGAGCTTTTCAGTCTTCATGATCGTCCAACCTTGGCTCTTCAGTCTTTATTGGACTAGAGTATTATAATTATAATCCCCCTTCAGATATCACGGGTGCCTTATTCCTTAGCGACCCCCTTTGTCTGGGCCCCCCACTGGGACTGGGCATATCTCAAGGCTCCCACTACACCCCCAATGTTACCCTTTACTCCTCCACTCCACTCCATTGAAATGCATAAATTATTGCCCAAAATCCTGAAATGCAGTGGAGCATCCACATCACTTCACTTTTCCAGTTTGTACCTTTGTAGAGGTGCAATATCAAGTGCCATTTTGGTCACGGTGTTACATGCAAGTGTTACTAGGCGCAACAGCTTTTTGGTTCCCCAATCACCCCAGTTGGTTGGCTTACTATACACTATATAAACTGACAGTCGCTGGTGGCTCCTCAGTTCACTTGTTGGTTCGAGTATAGAGAAACCTCACCTCTCTATAAAAACCAGTGTATATAATTGTATATTTGTACTTCACCTCAATGTAGAGACATAAGATCATTAGATGAGCAGATCATTAAAGCCCCATTATACATTGATTTATGAGACGTACAGAGAGACGCAGCATCATTAAACACTCGGGGTCATTCCCGGTGAATAGACATATGGAGCAACTACACTAAATACTGTGTCATCCAAAGCTGATCCAGTGTCGCTATGTAAAGAAGCATTCGTCACTTTCCTCACTCAGCCCACACTATCCATATTCACTTCTGAAATACATGTAAATATACACTCTTACGCCCACTCACATATGGCAATAGGATAGTCAGCCTTGGCCGCCTCAGCTGTTGCAGGACTATAACTCCAGGGTGGGGTGCTGGGATTTGTAGTTTAGAAACTGTTTCTGGCAGCCCAGAGGCATCACCAGTCAGAAGCCGCTCTGCCCCCTGGTGACCTTACTGTGTTTAATTTCAGAGATGGGAACCTTCAATGCACTTGCGCACAGAACAAGTCGCTCCCTTACCTGGTATCATAGAGTTGGTAATCAACGTGGGCACAGTACAACAAATACCCCCCAGTATTAAGTCAAGACAATTAGGACCATAACCCACCGATCTACTCCAGGCAGTTACTCCCAGACACACACATCCAACCTGCTTTGACTTGACACCCTACCCACTATCCCCTTAGCCATTACTTTGAGTCCAACCTGCTTGACTCCCTACCCGCTATCCCCTTAGCCATTACTATGAGTCCAACCTGCTTGACACCCTACCCACTATCCCCTTAGCCATTACTTTGAGTCCAACCTGCTTGACTCCCTACCCGCTATCCCCTTAGCCATTACTTTGAGTCCAACCTGCTTGACTCCCTACCCGCTATCCCCTTAGCCATTACTATGAGTCCAACCTGCTTGACACCCTACCCACTATCCCCTTAGCCATTACTATGAGTCCAACCTGCTTGACTCCCTACCCGCTATCCCCTTAGCCATTACTATGAGTCCAACCTGCTTGACACCCTACCCACTATCCCCTTAGCCATTACTATGAGTCCAACCTGCTTGACACCCTACCCACTATCCCCTTAGCCATTACTTTGAGTCCAACCTGCTTGACACCCTACCCACTATCCCCTTAGCCATTACTATGAGTCCAACCTGCTTGACACCCTACCCACTATCCCCTTAGCCATTACTATGAGTCCAACCTGCTTGACTCCCTACCCACTATCCCCTTAGCCATTACTATGAGTCCAACCTGCTTGACACCCTACCCACTATCCCCTTATCCATTACTTTGAGTCCAACCTGCTTGACACCCTACCCACTATCCCCTTAGCCATTACTTTGAGTCCAACCTGCTTGACACCCTACCCGCTATCCCCTTAGCCATTACTATGAGTCCAACCTGCTTGACACCCTACCCACTATCCCCTTAGCCATTACTATGAGTCCAACCTGCTTGACACCCTACCCACTATCCCCTTAGCCATTACATTGAGTCCAACCTGCTTGACTCCCTACCCGCTATCCCCTTAGCCATTACTATGAGTCCAACCTGCTTGACACCCTACCCACTATCCCCTTAGCCATTACTATGAGTCCAACCTGCTTGACACCCTACCCACTATCCCCTTAGCCATTACTATGAGTCCAACCTGCTTGACACCCTACCCACTATCCCCTTAGCCATTACTTTGAGTCCAACCTGCTTGACACCCTACCCACTATCCCCTTAGCCATTACTTTGAGAGTCATGACCTGAATCTGTTCTGCCAAAACTGGCACCATGAGGGATCTGATGTCTTTAAACTTGGCTAAGTGACAAAGCAGGCAGTGCAGTAACCTTAAGGTATGGTGATCTAAATTACAGAAAGACCTCTTATCCAGAAAATCAGCGGTCATAAAAACAAAATTAAAAAAATGTTTTTGTTTCCCTCCTCATTTTTTTTTGGAATTTTTGGCTACAATGTTTATGTGGAAAAACCTCTAAAGAAAAATAAAGAGACTTTAATAAATATTTGACAGCAGTCTCTGTTGCAGAACAGCAGGTAGGGTGGGTAATGCTCGCGGGTAGGATTGTCAGCTGTACAGAGACACAATATCAAAGAGAATGAGAGATAAAATATTCATCCGCCTGTTAATTATATCTAAAAATCAATATTTGTACTTATTTATACAATAATAAGAAAAGCAATTTTGTTCCAGTGCAGTTGCTGCTAGCAACCAATCGGCTATTAATTAGAATAAGGAATGCACATTGTCTGATTGGTTGTTCCTGTATACAGTATATAAAAGGGGAATAAGATACAAAGAGGAGATAATCCCAGTTAGAGATACCACAAATGTTAAATATATTGGTTATTGTTAATAAATAGGCTACGGCTGTAGCTGGTCTAGGCATTGGGGGTGGGTAAGTGGATGCTGTTAGGGTTGAGGATGACTATGTCATACAGGGCTGCCATCAAGGGGATACACACAACCCTGTCAAGGACCTTAGTGAATCACCTGGACCGGCATGAAATGGGTGGGACTACTCAGTAAATAGGCACAGTTTGGGCAGATCAGGGACTTGGTCAGAAGGGCATATGGGGATTAGGGATGCACCAAATCCCCTTTTCTTTATTCGGCCGACCCCCTGAATCCTTCGTAAAGGATTTGGCCAAATACTGAACTGAATCCAAATCCTAATTACCATATGCTAATTAGGTTAAGGGAGGGTTAAATCTTCATTAACTAATTAGGTTTACGGGAAGGTTATATTTTCAACATCTATGTTTACGTGATCACGTGATTTTTCGGATTCGGTCTGGCCAGGAGCATGGATTTGGCCGAATACAAATGTGGCCATACACCTAAAGATCCGCTCATCTGGCAAGGTCGGATCTTCTCCTGATATCCTTACATATGGGTGTGCGGTATTGGGGGAATTTAGATCCAAATGATCTAATTATAATGACTGGAATAGGCAGTCGGTTCAGCGACCGCATCAATGAGCCGATGCAGTTCCCGATCCGACTGATTTTTTTAACCTGCCCGATCGATATCTGGCCGATTTCAGTGGGAAAAACTATGTGCCCGTTTGGAGAGGTTCCAGGTACCAGTTTATGCACTTCTAGTGGGAAGATTTAATGAAAGAAAGTGATATTACAGTGATATAGTTATAATAATAATAATAATAAGCACAGATTAAAGGAGAAGGAAAGGCATTTTGGCATTTTACTTCCAATAGATTAGCCACATTAGTGCCACATAGAGTGCTTTATCTATTCTGCAGAAAGCTTTACCATACCTGAGTAAAGAGCCCTAGAATTTCCCTCCGTTTGTTTAAGATAGCAGCTGCCATTTTAGCTTGGTCTCCCCAGCTTCCTGCTTGCAGCTCTAGCCATTGGTAGCTGAGATCACACATTCTGATGGGAGGGGGGAGTGAGTTCTTATGAATTCTTATGGGAGGGGGGAGCAGGAGAAGGGAGAGAGGAGCAGACTGAGCAGACTAGTGCCTCAAACCTGAAGGAGCCCTAAAGGAAAGGAAGTCTGACACAGAAGAACATGTGTACAATAGATGAATAGAAATTCTGTGTTTCTTTTGATAGAGGACTGTATTTACATAAAGCTTACTTATTTTTTACCTTTACTTCTCCTTTAAGTATTGAAATTACGCTCTTCATTGAGGACTTTCTTGTTAATTCTGGTAGGGATGCTATTATGGAAGTACTGATCTTTTATTATCCAGTGGCCAAGTATAACAGCCCAGCATCATACAGAGTGGGAAGCACTCTGCCAAGGTGACCAAGACTGGGACAAGTATTACTGGCATTCAGCCCCCTCCAGTTACCACCACTGCTTGCTCCTCCACTTGCCTGCAATACCTGCTGCTCTCTTATAAACTGCTCCCTCGCCTATAACGCCCCCCAAAAGTTATGCCCGGGACCCATTTCTCTTCTCCCTATCCCTAATTCCAGGCCTGACCAGGTCTGAAAAGAGCTTCAGCTGATAACTCTGAAAGAAGAAGACAACTGTTGGGCCAATGATACCATACCAAACCACAAGACCATACCCTTTGTTGGCTTCTTGTAACGGGTTTAAGACAAATAGCTAGAAATAGACCATGGTGCTTATGAAAGACTAGTGGAAAACAAATGGAACAATAATTAATATTCACTCCTTAGTATTTCTATTACAAATGAACCTTTACATTTGTAGGCTTTCCCTTAAAAAACTCATATCCAACTGCATGTCCATCAAAAACATGAAATAATTTCCTTTGTCCGTCTGTTTCCAGTGGCGCTGCCTATTGTTCCCAGTTTGTTCTGCTCTCGAAAATGTTCCCTTTCTCCATTCAAACCAGATTTAACAGGAATCAGACAATCCTGCACCTATTATAAGTCAATGAGTAATCCCAGAAGCTATTGATCGGAGAATAAAGTAACTGCCTTCCAGTTTCACAAAGCAATTTATACCATTTGAAAGGCAATATCTGATCATCCATCTGTCACGGTGCAAAGCAGAAGCATCATTGAATAGATTCCTCGTTCCTCATACATCTCAGCAGCGCAGTTGTCAGTTGTTGCTGAGCTGCGACCAATTGAGTAGATGAGGATATCAAGCCAATTCAGACAGGCCTAATGATAGAGTGGTTATGCCATGCAGCATATTGTTTTCCAGAGGTTGACATACAAGATGGGAAGAGCTGAGAAAATAGACAAGTAATTGTAGGAAGCCATCTCAACGTGAGAGGTTCTTTCAATTTCGAATGCTCGAGGGTTAGTATATTGCTTGTGTTGGGGATGAATAAAGAATGAGGAGAGGCAAAATATAAAAAAAAAAATCTATTGGCTACACAGTTCATGTAGCACATTATGTAAAAACATTCATTTCAATCAAAAATGGTGTGATAATGATCTACTCAAGAGATGTGGTGGCATTTGGTGAGTCAGCCCAGCCCAAGGTCTACATGAACATCTTCTATCTGCAGTTGCATGTCAAATTTACTGTTAAAATGATCTTTCGTTTTTCAAATACAATGTAATAGGATCCGGAAAAGAGTGTCCAGATGGAGCAAATGCTGTTTTGCCTAAAGGGTCACTGTTGTCTTCTACAAGCTACAAGCATGGGGCTGTGGACCGCAAATGGAAGCCTTGCATCTTCTGAAGCTGATAAACCTTTCTCGAATCCAGCCACAGACCTGTTTACATTACACACATGCCAAGGAAGTGGTGGGAGGGGCTATGGGCTAATGAAGTGTCTACCATTAATGTCAGAGAACATAATAAAAAATACTGTCTCTTTAATAAGATAGAGTGATACATAAAATTATTGCTACTCTTATGCCAAGTGCCTAGGGAATTCTATTGTCATGTTTACGACTGCTGCTTCCTTTGTGTTTTCTAGTAGGTTTTACCTGTCTACAGTTTCATACCCCCAATGGCCCTTATTTCAGCAGGACAGTCTTTAATTGGAGACCCCAACAGAACGAGACTTACTAACTCAATGTTGTGACATTCCTATAAGCTGAATGTAGGATTTGCTCCCTTTTCTAGTCTTGCTCTCCACTTCCCTTCTCCAGGTCCTTCTGATTGGAGTTGCTGAAACTTGGTTGAATGAGTCTCATGACTGGGCAGTTAATATTGGGGGGTATACATTGTTTCGGAGGGACAGGGGCAATAGAAAAGGAGGAGGAGTGTGTCTGTTCATTAAGCAGGAATTAAAAGCAAATATTAGAGAGGAAGTGATGGGGTTAACAGAGGGAGCTGAATCCTTATGGGTTGAGCTTCTCACAGATAGTAAGGAATCTACCAAACTAATTGTAGGGGTAGGCTATAGACCCCCTAATGTAAGCGAAGAGGAGGAGGCCCAGCTCCTGTTGCAAATAGAAAAGGCTGCTAGTTTGGGGCAAGTGATAATAATGGGGGATTTTAATTACCCTGATATTGACTGGGGCAATAGTACTGCCAGGACAGTAAATGGGAACAAGTTTATAAACTTGCTGCATGACAACTTTATGTCACAAGTTGTTGAGGAGCCAACCAGGAACCATGCTATACTAGATCTAGTGATCTCTAATGACCCAGAACGTATAGCAAATGTGCAAGTGGTTGAACCCCTGGGTAATAGTGACCATAATGTTATTTCATTTAATGTTTGGTGCAGGAAACAAATTTACACGGGGGCAACAAAGACAATGAATTTTAGGAAGGCAAATTTTAGCTCCTTAAGGGCAGCGCTTCAGGGCATAGATTGGGGCATTATGTTTTCTGATAAAAATACAGAGCAGAAATGGTTGTCATTTAAAATGATATTAAATCATTACTGTTCTCAATTTATTCCATTAATAAGAAAAAGTAGAAGTGTTAAGAATCACCCCATGTGGCTTAACTCTGAGGTAAAGAAGTTAATTGGGAGAAAAAGGAAAGCTTTTAAGAAATATAAGTCAGAGGGGACAGTAGCTGCGTTTAATGATTATAAACACTATAACAAGTGTTGTAAAACAGCAATCCGGAAGGCAAAGATAGAAAATGAGGAGCGCATCGCGGCCGAGGCCAAGACTAACCCCAAAAAGTTTTTTAAGTATATTAATAGTAAAAAGATGCAGGTTGAGGGTGTGGCCCCATTGAGTTACAATAACAATATGGTTACAGCGGATACAGAAAAGGCAGATGTGCTTAACCAGTTCTTTTCTTCTGTGTATACAGTAGAGGAGCCAGTGGGCCAAGTCCCACCCAATAGCTGCACTGTTGCCTCAGCTCCAACTACACAGTGGTTGGCACAGGATATGGTGCTTAAAGGGTTACACACGATAAATGTAAACAAGGCACCTGGGCCAGATGGAATACACCCTCGGGTACTGAGAGAGCTAGGGGCAGAATTGCAGTGGCCCTTGTTTCTGATATTCTCAGACTCTCTTTCATCAGGTATGGTACCTAGGGATTGGAAGAAGGCGAATGTCATTCCCATATTTAAAAAGGGAGTAAGATCTCAGCCTGGCAATTATAGGCCTGTAAGTTTGACATCCGTGGTGGGCAAGTTATTTGAAGGCTTGTTAAGGGATCACATTCAAAATTATGTAGTGGAGAATGGCATTATGAGCAGTAATCAGCATGGCTTTATGAAGGACAGGTCATGTCAGACCAATTTAATTGCTTTTTATGATGAGGTAAGTAAGAAGCTGGACAGTGGGGATGCAGTAGATATCATCTATTTGGATTTTGCCAAAGCATTTGATACCGTTCCCCACAAACGACTGCTTTCTAAGCTAAGGTCTATTGGTCTTAGTGAAGCCGTTTGCACATGGATAGAAAACTGGCTACAGGATCGGGTACAGAGGGTGGTTGTTAATGGCACATTCTCTACTTGGAATAAGGTCCTCAGTGGGGTCCCTCAGGGTTCTGTACTGGGTCCACTTTTGTTTAATTTGTTCATAAATGACTTAGGGGAGGGTATTATGAGTAATGTATCAGTGTTTGCAGATGACACAAAACTCTGCAGACCAGTCAATTCTATCCAGGATGTGACATCCCTGCAGCAGGATCTTGACCAACTGGCAATCTGGGCAGCTAAGTGGCAGATGAGATTTAATGTGGATAAATGTAAGGTCATGCACCTGGGATGTAAAAACATGCAAGCCCCGTATACCCTTAATGGGACTGCACTAGGCAAATCCATGGAGAAGGACCTTGGAGTCCTTGTAGATAATAAACTTGGCTGTAGCAAGCAATGCCAGGCAGCAGCTGCAAGGGCAAACAAGGTTTTGAGCTGTATTAAAAGGGGTATAGATTCACGGGAGGAGGGGGTTATTCTTCCCCTTTACAGAGCGCTGGTAAGGCCCCATCTAGAATATGCTGTTCAGTTTTGGTCTCCAGTGCTCAAACGGGACATTACTGAGTTAGAGAGGGTCCAGAGAAGGGCAACTAAGCTGGTAAAGGGTATGGAAAGTTTCAGTTATGAAGAAAGACTGGCCAAGTTGGGTCTGTTTACACTGGAGAAGAGGCGCTTAAGAGGTGACATGATAACTATGTATAAATATATAAAGGGATCATATAATAACCTTTCTAATGTTTTATTTACCAGTAGGTCCTTCCAACGGACACGAGGGCACCCACTCCGTTTAGAAGAAGGGAGGTTCCATTTAAACATTCGGAAAGGATTTTTTACAGTGAGAGCTGTGAGGTTCTGGAATTCCCTCCCCGAATCAGTCGTGCTGGCTGATACATTATATAACTTTAAGAAGGGGCTGGATGGATTCTTAGCAAGTGAGGGAATACAGGGGTAGGGGAGATAGCTCTTAGTACAAGTGAGGGAATACAGGGGTATGGGAGATAGCTCTCAGTACAAGTGAGGGAATACAGGGGTAGGGGAGATAGCTCTCAGTACAAGTGAGGGAATACAGGGGTAGGGGAGGTAGCTCTCAGTACAAGTGAGGGAATACAGGGGTAGGGGGGATAGCTCTCAGTACAAGTGAGGGAATACAGGGTTATGGGAGATAGCTCTTAGTACTAGTTGATCCAGGGACTGGTCCGATTGCCATCTTGGAGTCAGGAAGGAATTTTTTCCCCTCTGTGGCAAATTAGAGAGGCTTCAGATGGGGTTTTTTTGCCTTCCTCTGGATCAACTAGTAGTTAGGCAGGTTATATATAGGCATTATGGTTGAACTTGATGGACGTATGTCTTTTTTCAACCCAACTTACTATGTTACTATGTTTCTCCTGGTCCATTGCCCCATGGATTCCACTTGACTGCCTTCCTTATGGCCACCTTACTTTTCTTCCTCAGAGCATGTCCCATCCACCTCAGTTCCCTGTCTTTTATCCCATGCCCAAAGAGCTTTTTGATAGGGGAAGGGCCAAATGGAAAGTTGTGTTTTAGCCAGACTGTGGGAGTGTTTGTGGGTAACTGGGTAGACTGGGTATGCCTCTAAATAATCAATTTTTGAGATTTTGTAAGTCTCCTTAGGGCAATGGGTGATATTGTGTATTTTGTCAGCAAGGTGTTTAGTAACTATGTGGGCGAAAATTGCCCCTTTGGCAACTGGCTAAAAGAACTGGTGGGGATTGCCTTGGGGTACCTTTTGTTTCAACCCAGCTCTGCAATTGCCATTTAAAGAGAATTGTGGGAAATTTCCAGTGTTTTTACCCTAGCTCACAGAGCCACAAAGCACCCAACCTCCCCCCTTGTGCCTTTACCCCTAACCCCCAAATGCCACTATGATACATCTCTGCACAACCCGTAATCTAGCACTTGCCTCCTCTCTTCCTCAACATCACACATTGTTCCAAGGCTCAAATAAATGCATTTTCTGTTGAAGGAATTCTCTCCGTTTGTGATAATACGGGAAGACAGAATAGGCCAATTCCTGACACATGAGACAGCTGAATGATTGGTGTTCCTCTGCCAGCAAATGAGGCATGGGCTTGGGGCCGGTAAGAAAGTGGATGGAATCTCGGCTGTCAGTTCCGCAGCAAGAAACTGTAAGTTACAATTTGTCACTTGGTTGATGTTCGGATTGGGTTTAGGGTTCAAGCTTTAAGTAAGTCAAATTGCATTTGTCCATTAACATAACACAGGCCGAGCTGCCTGGTCCCTGTGAGACACGAGCCGGGCATGGCTATCTGATTCCTACTGAGGAAAGACCAAAATCATTTCTGTGTTACAGCTCCAATGTAATTGGGTTATCTAATTTACATTGGATTCTATTAATGTAACACAATTTCAGCCAAGACTCTTTAGATTGTAAGCTCTTCTGAGCCCTCCAATCCTATTTTTATTCTGTAGCCCTAGTTTGTTTAGATCAGGGATCCTTAACCTTTTATACCCGTGAGCCACATTTAAATGGAAAAGTGTTGGAGAGCAATGCAAGCATGGAAAGTTCCTGGGGGTGCCAATAAGAGCTATAAGTGACTACTTAATAGCCCCTATGTGGACTGGCAGCCTACAGAAGGCTCTGTTTGGCATTATAGCTGGGTTTTATGCAACCAAAACTTGCCTCCAAGGCAGAAATTCAAAAATAAGCACCTGCTTTGAGGCCACTGGGAGCAACATCCAAAGGGTTGGGGGCAACATGTTGCTAACGAGCCACTGGTTGGGGATCACTGATTTAGATATTGCAGGACCTGTGTCATTATAATTGCTATAATTGTAACTTGCTGGCACTATATAACTATATATGTAGAGATTAAAGGTTAATGACCACCATCCCACCCCTGCCATGGCCAGTGATGCCCAGGCATGCCCCAAATCTGCCCAAACCCCTTCCTGTAATCATGATCTACAATTCCTCCAACCAATGTGAAGTATGGCATCCAAATTCCTCTTGGGCCACCAATGTCACCAGGGGTTCATTTTTTAGTAGAGATGCTAAGGGGGAGATTTACTAATCCACGTACGGACCGAAAGCAGCCGAATGCGTTTTTTCGTAACGATTGGTATTTTTTTATGACTTTTTCGTCGCCGACGCAATCTTTCATATGTCCCGCGATTTTTTCGTCGCTATTACGACTTTTTTCGTATATTTTGCGCAACTTTTTAGCCGACGTCGCGAAAAAATCGGATTGGTTTTTCCGCCGTTTACTACCGCTCAATACGAAAAAATCACAACGGCGACGAAAAAGTTGCACAAAATACGATAACGTCGTGACGGCGATGAAAAAATCGCAACAAATACGAAAAATAGCGACGGCGATGAAAAAGTCGCAAAATTTTCGTTTCCAATACGATTTTTTCCCTTTTCGGGATTCGGATTCGTGGATTAGTAAATCTGCCCCTAAGTGTCCCCAAGAATTTAAAACTGACCAATTGCATAAAAGAATTTACTTTATTCTATGATTAGAAATCAGCTCTCAGTGTCTGTTCTGAAACGGGGCGCTATGTCTGGGAGTCTGACTTCGGCTCAGGGGATGCCTGGGTAAGGGGGGCAACATGGCGGTGGCCTGGCATTCTAAATTCTACCCCAGGATGCTGCTTTTTCATGGAAGAGGAGCCCTAAGTAAGAGGTTAGCGATTGGAGTCACTACGGTGTGCATAACAAATTGGCAAAACCACCCCACAAAGCTACTTTTTGTTTTCCCTTAAAGGAGACATATAAAGAGTTACACCCCCTGCAGAGTCCGCCCCCCCTGAACTGCACCACAACAGATGGGCAATGCTGCAATCTTTGCCTAATTAATTAGTAAAAGGTAAAGTAGAGCGTCAGTGTTGGGGGCCACCATCTTGGGTCCTTTTACCAGCGATAACTGACCAAGAAGCATTCCCGGTTCACTGCACTGGGGCCCCCTGTGGCCTAATTTGAGAGGAAGCTAGGAGGGCTGTGAAAGGGGTACATTCTTACTATGGCCCCTAGTGGCCCCCACTAGGCTAGTGAACCCTACAGTTTGGGAGGAGCCTAGAGGGCTTGTTAACAATGCAGTCTGCCCATTTCCCCAACTTATGATGCCATTGCCCCAACCCCATGATCTTCCCACGCCCAACCCGAAGACTGGTATTATGGCCGGTAGGATGGTATACGCGGCGCCGCAATTTGCCAAAGTGGCCAAAGTTTCCTCTCAAAGCAACTTAGCCGACTTCAGCAAATCGCGGGGCCGTGTATGCCATCCCATTGCTGGGAGATAAGTCGCCCGCGACAAGGGAGATTTGTTGCAGCACGACTAATCTCCCCGTGAGTCACGGCCCTTAATAGAAAAAAAAGGTGGCAACAGTAGGGAGTGGCAGGAATGCCAAAACCAATGCTCATTTTTGTCCATATATTTGTGTGTGCGCTGCTGCCATAAGCTGTGAGCGTAGATGCTACAGCGAAGGAGAAAACAATGTTTTTAGATGGATGTAGAGCCATCGTCAGGGGGGTTTGTGTAGGAATAAAGCCAATTAAGAGCAGTTAATTAGGAACTCGGCTAAGTGAAAACAAACACAAGACAAAGGCTTAGTGACAGCTAATTCCACACATTTGTTGACACAAACACGGTAAGTCCATTACGCTTTATGACTTTCTCTTATACATAATTGATAACGTGGTTACCTCTCAGCGCGGCTGTCAAGCACTTACCCGTAATGCTTGCGAGATTGAGAACCAATTGGATGTGAGTGTGGGATTAAGAACCAATTGGAACAACTTGTCATTTTTTCTTCTCACTTGGTAAATTATTGTGAAAAATTTACTTTCTGGTAACCAAAAATGTGTTGTTGGCACGTCAACCTGATATCCCTCTCTTACCCCATTACCCACAGTAACTACCCAGTCACCTAAATCTTTCTTACCCTTCGAGAAGCATTGAAATGCACCCGGAAATCCACATTGAAATGAGCAGAGCAGGGAGTGTGGTTGGAGGATGTGACCTGGGTGGAACAGGGGCGGGTCTGTGGGCAGAAAGGGCATGGCCTGGGCAGAAAGGGCATGTTCTGGGCAGAAAGGACATGTTCTGGGCAGAACAGGGCAAGGGTAAGATGCACCTGGTTTATAACAGAGCTGTGTTTGGGTGAAGACTTTTGCACGATTTTGATACCTATGTTTGGGGCCATATACGGCTGATCCAAAGTGCCATCTAGTGATGTCCAAACCTGCAGGTTGGACAGGATCGGGCTGACTCAGAACCTCTTTAGTAGGTTTGCAGGCAGGCCTGAAATTTGCCCATAACCAACCCCGTGTGCAACTTTACTCTGCAGTGGGATGCCCCGGTGGCTGCCTGCCATTTTTTTATTATACTTGTGCCTGTGTGCCCCACCCTCTCAGCAATAAGGGGGTCATGGGTATATAAGTGATGTTGATGCAGAGGGTCACGTAGGGTTTGGCTTGGGTGCAAGCAGGTTCCTTCATACAGAGACTGGTCAAGCGAGTGCTGACCTTGCCCAATAGTATTGTCAAACCCACCCAATATCCCTGCTATCCCTGCTATCCCACGCCTGATCCTAACACTCCGCACCAACCCAGGCCCCTATTCATGGACTAACGCTCAACCAGTGCTGGACTCGGAACCCAGGGGCCCAACAGAAAACCTTAGACCTAGGCCCGCTTTTGAAACTATTTTTCGTCCTTTCCTCAAACAACATCTTTATTCTCCTAGTCTTTTTTATTTCCATGCTAGCATCTATTCTTCCATCTATTTCTTCCCATTCAGAAATAGGGAATGACCAAGAAATGGGCCAAATGTTGAGCAGGAGGGCCCACTCACACCTGGGCCCACCGGGAGTTTTCCTGGTATCCTGGTGGGCCAGTCCGACACTGAGCTCAGCCCACCTATCTGTGATGTCACAAAGGGGGCGGGAGGAATAGGTGCCCCTATAAATACAGGCTGCCAGAGACAGAAGTGGGGCATAGTAAGGTTGTGGGTTGGGCAAGGAAGGAGAAGCTTGGCTCAAACCCTCCCCTACACTAGTGTTGGTTGTACCACCCCCAAGACTTTAGATGGCGGCAGTAAGAGAAACTGAGTTACAGTGAATCGTGTGAGCCGGGCACGCGCACGCTCGGAACCTTTCCCCTCAGTACGAAGGGGAGACTGTGAGAAGAGCAGGTGTGAAAATGTAAATAAATTAATTAACAAGAAAGTAGTAAATTTCACTGGAAAGGTGCGAATGACGGCACTGCCTGCGCTATAAATACATTCGCATCCCGAGGTGAAAGAAATTTCCAAAGTCGTGACAAATCACCTAGAAATTTCTGCATTAATTCTGCAGAGGAACTTTCTCATTCAGCTTTTTTTTCATTACTAACCTTTAATTGTGGTACAGTTACAGCCCTGCTTCTAACGAGCTTCCTGACACACAGACAGGGAATGAACACGGAATTAAACTTCCTGGTTTAGGAACACGCCCCTTCCTATCCCCCAGGAACAAAATCCGGAAGGGTTTTTTTCCCCTTGCGACGCCCCCCTAGTTAAAAATGCAGGGCAGGTGAATGGAAAGCTCATAGGTCTGTTGAGGGCCAATGGGGTGTGGTCTGTCCTAAAGGGGGCATAGCTAAAAGGGCCAGAAGAGTTAGCAGGTTTTTGGGGTTTTTTTTTGCAAATGCCAGAGGGGCTGCTGTAAGATGCCATAGACAGTCACTATTTATTGGGCTAGTGGGAGGCTGTTTGGGACAGCAGGTTTTATCCTGGCTTTAGATGAGCATTCTCCTGATTGGCAGTTGTGGGCAGGAAGTTAGAAACAGGAAGTGATGTGGCTGAAGATGGCAGCTGCCAATTGCACTGCTTTACTTTGATGTCCTTCATTGGTTGTCCTTTACTTTGATGTTCTTCATTGGTTGTCCTTTACTTTGATGTTCTTCATTGGTTGTCCTTTACTTTGATGTTCTTCATTGGTTGTCCTTTACTTTGATGTTCTTCATTGGTTGTCCTTTACTTTGATGTTCTTCATGGAGCCAGGTCACCTTGTTTTAAGTGCCCAAGCTGGTGCTGTGGTTATAGATCTTAGCTAAAGCCATGTTTTGTTGCCTTGCTGTTTTTTTGCCTGAATATTGACTCCTGTATCTCTGCTGCCTGCCACCGACTTATGCCTGACTTGACTTCACCTCCGCCTGATCCCTTTTTGAACCACGTTCACTGGAATACCTTGGCCGTGTGTAGGATCCCTGTCAACTCCGCCACAGAAAGTCTGGGGCCCCAAAAGGGCGTTGGTGAACACTGGGGTTGGCAGGGCTCTCCTGTTACACCAAAAAGGTTACTCCTGGCAGTTTATGGGCTCCTCTAATCTACAGTCCGTAATAGAAAAATTCTCGCAACCATGCAGGTGGTTCCCAGTCTCCCCAAATGTAGGGTTTCCACCTTTACAGGTCACACTAAGGGGGGCGGCAAGGGGTGGATCAGTGATGCAACGGGGGTAGAGTAATGAGTAAGGGGGGGCATGGTGAAGCAAAAGGGAGTAGAGCAGTGACATAAACGAGGGGTCTGATTTTGTGAGTATGGACAAGGAGCTGAGTTGAGATGGAAGTGGGGATTGGCGGCAGGACTGGGGTGGAATGACAGCTAGTTACACATTTACTGCCAAATACATTGCATTTGTAATACCAGCCCCGGTCTTTGCCAGTAAAATACCAGCTAGATATCAACCCTACTAACAAGCACAATAGTTTTCTCCTTCAGCCAATCCGCCCCAGATGGGACGTCCCTTCCGGTGTTTTAGTGACGTCACTGTTTTCAGCAGGGATCCCCAACCTTTTAGACCTGTGAGCCACATTCAAATGGAAAAAGTGTTGGGGAGCAACACAAGTATGGAAAAGGTTCCTGGGGTGCCAAATCACTTCCAGGGTGTGGCCAGAAGAGTTGGTTGGATCCTTTTTAATCTGGATATGGTTTGATCTGGGGAGCTTGGGGGTTGGATTGCTGCTTTGTAGGTCTGGATCAGGAGCGGATCTGCTGAACTAGACCAATGTGAAGTAGCATTGCTGCTACAGGGGCACTTTTAGCTGCTGGCACCAACATGGTTGGGTAGGGGAAAGGGGGGTCTCTGGTGGCATCTATCAGTTAAAGACACAGCGAGGGTGGGGTGTAACTTGAATCCATTATTATTATTATTATTCTCAATTTTGTACATACAAAGGAGGTCCAGAGCCTGTGCTGTATGCTTGTGGTTGTTTTCATATTTAGCTGAATACAGTCTGCCTCTTGGAACCATTTTCACAGTCGCTTCCTCCGCAGGCACTGGCAAAATACAAACATTTTGATGAGTTCTTACAAAAAAAGTAAATGTTATTTTAGGGGGAAAAGCCACAAGGTTGTTGCTTTCATCCACACTGCTCAGAAGGGCGAGACACGTCTTTATGTTTGAGCGGCTTGCCAGGGCGTGAAAGCTGGGCCCCCCCACAGCTGACTGCTCTTGTGGCCAAATGATGCGCATCCCAGAAGTCCCGAGTCGCTCAGTAGTCAGAGATTTGCTTGGCTTCCCGTGGCTCCTGATTGCATTCATCTCGCCGGCAGTTGGAAAAATACATTTCTCTCAGCTGCTCGGCTCACAACGGGGCACGGCTGGATAAAACGGCGCGGTTAGAATGGCACGTAGGCCTGAACCTAAACACAACAATGGCTTTTTGTGTCATCTGAGGCAGCAGAGATGGGTTAGGGGAAGGAGACAGAGGCTGAGCTCTACCAATCTTTATGGCACATGGGACGTATTCTCTACTGGCAGCTCTAATAGCAAACTTCTGTCACAAGTACAATTGCTTAACCCTGTAAAAGTGGTTGCTAGCTGCCAGCTCATCCACTAAAGAACAAATTGGCAGTTTAGTGGGGAGCTACAGCCTGCATGACCGATATCTGCCATTGACAAAGACAGCATGGGGTTGTTGATGTGTGTACTCTTCCTAGGGCTCTATTATAATTTGATAGTTTGCGGGGGGGGGCTGCAGTTTGATCATCCTGGTGTAGCTCACCATCTGGTTGTCCTATTTAGGTTAAGATACACTTTTTTGGCCAACTTGCTAAAAGTGCAGGTGTTTCATGTATAGGCAACCTAAAGGGGATGAAAATTCTTCCCCCAAGGGTACATGTGGTGTGAGAATTTGTATGTGTCTGGCCTAGCTGGCAAATGACCACCTATACCCTGCCCCAATTGGCCCATACCCTGCCTCGAATGCTCCCATGCCCTGCCCCTAATTTACCCAAAGCCATCTGTTACATCACCACTGGCCTCCCTGGACTGCAGGCTGGTAAGACTCAGGGAAAAATATGGCAACCCTAGTGAAGCCTGGGGCCCCAGAAGTGGGCTAATTAAGGAAATGGACTCCTGTCAATATGGTGACAAGTGAATAAAGAGCTCTGTTGTAGGAAGTACAGCAGCACAAGGTACAGAAGGCTTGTAAGCTTGGCATTCATAGGCCCCAACGAGGAATATTAGGTGGCTTACAGTCCCAGAAGTTATCACTGGGATCGGATTGTGAGTGTTAAGACTAAGGTTACTGCAAAGTCCATTATAGCGGTCCAGCCCCTGGAGGTCAACTTTCTGGGCAAGGCTTCCACAGTTATTGAGTGTTCCACTTGTTACGTGCAATTAATCAACCAATCTACAACAGCACCCCTGCCCCTTTGATGTCTACCGTGCGTGCCCCTTCATAGATAGTTTCCCATGCCTCCTACAGAATAGTCCGGTCATTAACAATTACACATCTTCTACAACGGCCTTGTCCACCACAAGATAAGACTAGAAAGCTTACTGATCTGCCACCCTTAAAATATCTGCTCTTTATAGGTAATTGCATGCCAATTACCTTATACGCTGCCATATTGAGTGTCTATTGCATTGTTTTTTAAACTGAACCCAACTTGTTCCTTCCTATCATCTCTTGAAGTAGGTCGAGCCCACCACCACTTTGCTGCACTGAGCTAGAGCTCGGGACTGTGTTGCCTTCATGTAACTGCTGTAGGATAGAGCTCCAGTGCTCATTAAATATAGATAACCTCTCGCTTGCGCGGCTGCTCTCTAAGAGTTCTCTGTTCTTGCCCCTCCAACAAGGGAATCCACTGGCGCTTTTGAACACTACAAGCGAAAAGTGACCCCCGGGCTTCCTTCTTAAGAATAAATGCTTCAGAAGTTTAGCCAGTAAAAAAGCCAGTGAATAAAACATATTGCATGTCAAGTCCCTTTTATCTGCCATATGCATTATATTTTATCTTGTTCCGACAGGAGAAGCTTAGGGAGGTAGTCACTTCCTTACGCGCAATAATTCTTAGCCGTCTTGGCCGGAATAGTTTCTAGATATCATCTATTTACAGGGATCAAAATTAGCAGCGGTGCAGCCGGGACTGTATAACCAATAGGATACTGTATATTCAGACAGGAGATGGCTGCATTGATGTATTATTCTCTATTTACTTTCCCAGAGTTCAGTTTGCAGCCTTTGCCCTTAGGGTACAGGAGACAGTATAAACAAACATTAGGGGTTGTGCCTATGTATTTCCTCGCAAGGTGATTATCAAACTGAAAGCCAAGAACAATGGAGAATCAGTGCAAGACAGAATGTGCAGACTTTGCTGATCACAAGGGTGGGTCAAACTACTCGGCTTCTGATCTCCCAACAACAACTTGTATTAACTGAGACGAGAGGTACCAAAATACCTTCTTCTAAAGGCTGGGCAAATTTGCACCCAGGCAGTAAACCATAGCAACCAACCAGTGATTGGGTTTTTTTCAGGTTGATCAATAAAAGCAAACATTTGATTGGTAACCATGGGTTACTGCCCAGGTGCACGTTTGCAGCCTTTGCCGTACTGTACAGGGGACAGTATGGGCACCAGGCTGACCCACACATCATTGGCTAGTAGTGGATTTATGTCTATCCAGGCCTAGTGGACCCTTTGCTGTGGAGCAGGACACAGGAGCAGAGCTGGGGTGAAGCAGTCATAATGGGGGTGCAACATGGGTTGGGGAAAGAGGGGCACATCCCAGGGCCAGTGTAGCAATTAATCCACCCCTGCCTCTAGTATAACTATATTTTTCTTAAATGGCTTTCCCTACCTTTTAGGAAGATCTCTGCAGATTCTGTCTTGCATTGGAACACTAGCCATTTTGATCATTGTCTTATAAGAAAAGGCATAGGCACAACCCACCGTCCCTGTATAGGGTGGGGCTTGGGCAGGACATGGCTACCACCTTTTATTGTTGAGGGAGGGGTGGTGGGGAATGAGCATGTTGGGTGCAGTCAATTTTGTCCGTGGGGAGGTTCTGGTCATAAAAAGCAGTTTGGAGCAACTAAAAATTAAGTTCTGCTGGGAGAAACTTAGGAAATAGGGGGAATTACAAATTTACCGGCTGGTAACTAAGAGCACTGGCCCTAGCAGGAGATTTACTGGCTACGGAAGGTAGCAAATTAAACTACTCACAAGGTCCCTTCATGCTTGGGACCATCCCTACCTCCCAGCCTTTAAAGTAGAGACACACAGAGCTTCTTAGTAGCAGCTCCTTGTCACGGGTACTACTAAACACCAGAAAATCCCCTGCCATAGACAATACTGAGAATTGCCTCTGCTAAAACACACGTAGAGACAGTTATCAGTAAATTATCAGCATTGTCTATTTTAGTAGCCACGACAAGTAGCTGCTACTATTATTATTATTATTATTAACATTTATTTATAAAGCACCAACATATTCCGCAGCACTGTACAATAAGTGGGTTTCATACATTGGACATACAGGGTAACATATAAAGCAACCAATAACCAATACTAGAGGTAAAGAGAGCCCTGCCCAAAAGAGCTTACAATCTGCTGTGTGTGCCTTCACCCTAACACCAACAGATCTGGGAGTTGGTTAGAGGTCGGAAGCTGTTTGGGGTGTTTGGGGTGGATGTGGGTCACAGTGACAAGTACAAAAAGGAAAATAATGCAAAAAAATAACCAGGGCAGAAACCTATAGCAACCAAGCCAAAAATAAGTCTCAGATTGGCAGCTGATGAATTACCAAACTTTGCCCAGTAAGTGAGTAAATAAGCCCCGGCGTATGCTCAAACACAGCAATCAATGGCGCAGATACAGTAGCACAAATCCGTTTGTGCTTCTGAGTAACGTCAATGCGAACGATCTTGGTGTGAAGCACTTCAAAGCCGACATTAAATATGTATAAGGGGGAAAATATTTAGCATAACTCCCGGCACCTATTGGGACGTATAAAATAACATCTACGGAGAGCTTGGCCCGTCCTTTAAAGGAGAAGGTCTCCGCAGTGTTAAATAATGTAAGCTAATGAAAAATATCCGCACAGTAAATTGTCTGCTGCGCTCTCCAGTAGATGCTTCTGTGTGTTGTGTGGAAATTGTTGCGCATCTGGAGATGCCAGTTCTGCTTTGTAAATATTTAAACCCGGCATTGCATTATGGCGCTCATCTGGCACAGGGAAAAGGCGTGATTGGTTTCTTGCGGTGTAGTTTGCCATTAAATGAAGTTTTAGTATGATGTATCCAATGGTATTCAAAGGCAATGGATCATTTTGGGATTAATGTTTTTTTTTGTGACATGTAGCTCTCCAGTTTTTAATTTTTTATCCCTGGTTGCTAGGGTCCTGGTTACCCTAACTACCAGGCTGTAGTTTGGAAGTCATGAATAAAAAATGGCTTCTTTAGAAGGAGGAAGTAATAACATGTAACAAAAAAAAAGATGTAGCTGTTAAAAAGAATATTTATTTTTTGGTTGCCAGAGTCAGTGACTAAGGTAATTCTTTTTTTTTACAAATTCCTTCACATTGTCCAATGTCCCATTCCACTTATACCCCAAAACCCATGGTAGGATAAATACAGTGCCAATTCCATGTATAATACCCCAGAACACATGGCAGGATAAATACAGTGCCAGTTCCATATATAATACCCCAGAACACATGGCAAGATAAATACAGTGCCAATTCCATGTATAATACCCCAGAACTAATAGAATGATAAAGTGCCAATTCCATTTATAATACCCCAGAACAAACGGCAGGATAAATACAGTGCCAATTCCATATATAATACCCCAGAACTCATAGAAGGATAAATACAGAGCCAATTCCATGTATAATACCCCAGAAACCATGGCAGCATAAATACGGTACCCTTTCCACTTATAATGCCCCAGAACCATTGGTAGCATAAATACAGTGCAATTCCAAATATAATACCCCAGAACACATAGCTGGATAAATACAGTACCATGTATCATACCCCAGAACACATGGCAGGATAAATACAGTGCCAATGCCATGTATAATACCCCAAAACCCATGGTAGGATAAATACAGTGCCAATTCCATGTATAATACCCCAGAAAACATGGCAGGATAAATACAGTGCCAATTCCATGTATAATACCCCAGAACACACAGCAGGATAAATACAGTGCCAATTCCATGTATAATACCCCAGAACACATGGCAGGATAAAAACAGTGTCAATTCCATGTATAATACCCCAGAATACACGGCAGGATAAATACAGTGCCAATTCCATGTATAATACCCCAGAACACACGGCAGGATAAATACAGTGCCAATTCCATGTATAATACCCCAGAACACATGACAGGATAAATACAGTGCCAATTCCATGTATAATACCCCAGAACACACGGCAGGATAAATACAGTGTCAATTCCATATATAATGCTCCCAGAACACACAGTAGGATAAATACAGTGCCAATTCCATATATAATACCCCAGAACACACGGCAGGATAAATACAGTGCCAATTCCATATATAATACCCTAGAACTCATAGAAGGATAAATACAGCGCCAATTCCATGTATACTAGCCCAGAAACCATGGCAGCATAAATACGGTACCCATTCCACTTATAATGCCCCAGAACCAATGGTAGCATAAATACAGCGCAATTCCAAATATAATACCCCAGAACACATGGCTGGATAAATACAGTACCAATTCCATGTATAATACCCCAGAACACATGGCAGGATAAATACAGTACAAATTCTATATATAATACCCCAGTAGAGATGTAGCGAACTGTTCGCCGGAGAACTAATTCGCACGAAAATCGGGTGTTCGCAAGTTCGCGAACTTTTAGCGATGTTCGCAATTTTGGGTTCGCCTTAGCTGGAGCCAAATTTTGACCTCTCACCCCAGAGCCAGCAGATACATGGCAGCCAATCAGGCCGCTCTCCCTCCTGGACCACCCCCGGACCACTCCCTTCCATATATAAACCGAAGCCCAGCAGCCATTTTACATTCTGCCTGTGTGTGCTTGATGAGTTAGCATAGGGAGAGAGCTGTGCAGGGGTTTGAGGGACAGTTCAGGTAGCTTTGCTGACTAGTAATCTACTTTCTACTGCTCTGTATGTAGCTGCTGGGGACAGCTGTCCTGCTGATCTCATCTGCTGTAACCCAATAGTCCTTGTAAGGACTACTTTTATTTTCTGATTACTGTTACTCTTCTTTTCATTGTGTACTGCAGCTCCGTCTGTGTGTGTTGGAGACAGGTGTGCTGCTCATAGTGCAGTAAGCACCAACCACACATTCACATCATTTTTTTTTATTTGTGTTTTTTTACTTTGCTACTGTAATTTATAGAGCCCAGTGCTATTAGTCTAGCTGTGTTGGGGACTGGTGTGCTGCTCCTAGTAGTTCACCCCCAGCACCAACCAGAGATCACTTTTTTTTTATTATTTATTTTTATATTTTTTTTTATTTAACTTACTGTTCTTTAACGTGCCCAGTGCTGTTTGCTGTTATTCATAGTAGTGCACCAAACACGTTACACATAGTAGTGACATTGCATTGCAATAAAATCTCCTGAGCGATGTTTTTCCACCAGCAATAATATATTCCGTATCCACTACTGCGGCGTTTTGTCTTTGCGTGTGAACCGGCTGTAACCTTTACACGACTTGATTGGCATGTAGACGCCGGATGTTTTAAAGCAGTTTATTACACAAGTTTAGAAATGTAGTGTGATTTCTGCCCTTTACAGCACAAAACGCAACGCTGTGTCAACAACGTATTTTTCAGAGAAATTTTTGCCCTTGATCCCCCTCCGTCATGCCACTGTCCAGGTCGTGGCACCCTTTAAACAACTTTAAAATCAGTTTTCTGGCCAGAAATGGCTTTTCTAGTTTTTAAAGTTCGCCTTCCCATTGAAGTCTATGGGGTTCGCAAAGTTCGCAAAAGTTCGCACTTTTTAGCGGAAGTTCGCAAACGGGTTCGCGAACTTTTTTTGTGAGGTTCGCTACATCTCTATACCCCAGAACTTATAGAAGGATAAATACAGTGCCAATTCTATGTATAATACCCCAGAACTCATAGAAGGATAAATACAGTGCCAATTCTATGTATAAAACCCCAGAATTCATAGAAGGATAAATACAGTGCCAATTCTATGTATAAAACCCCAGAACACATGGCAGGATAAATACAGTGCCATTTCCATATATAATACCCCAGAACTCATAGAAGGATAAATACAGTGCCAATTCTATATATAATATCCAGGAACACATGGCAGGATAAATACAGTGCCAAGTCCATGTATAATACCCCAGAACTCATAGAAGGATAAATACAGTGCCAATTCAATGTATAAAACCCCAGAATTCATAGAAGGATAAATACAGTGCCAATTCTATGTATAAAACCCCAGAACACATGGCAGGATAAATACAGTGCCAATTCCATATATAATACCCCAGAACTCATAGAAGGATAAATACAGTATCAATTCCATGTATAATACCCCAGAACTCATAGAAGGATAAATACAGTGCCAATTCTATGTATAAAACCCCAGAATTCATAGAAGGATAAATACAGTGCCGATTCTATGTATAAAACCCCAGAACACATGGCAGGATAAATACAGTGTCAATTCCATGTATAATACCCCAGAACTCATAGAAGGATAAATACAGTATCAATTCCATGTATAATACCCCAGAACTCATAGAAGGATAAATACAGTATCAATTCCATGTATAATACCCCAGAACTCATAGAAGGATAAATACAGTATCAATTCCATGTATAATACCCCAGAACTCATAGAAGGATAAATACAGTGCCAATTCTATGTATAAAACCCCAGAATTCATAGAAGGATAAATACAGTGCCAATTCTATGTATAAAACCCCAGAACACATGGCAGGATAAATACAGTGTCAATTCCATGTATAATAGCCCAGAACACACGGCAGGATAAATACAGTGCCAATTCCATATATAATACCCCAGAACACATGGCAGGATAAATACAGTGCCAATTCTATGTATAAAACCCCAGAATTCATATAAGGATAAATACAGTGCCAATTCTATGAATAAAACCCCAGAACACATGGCAGGATAAATACAGTGTCAATTCCATGTATAATACCCCAGAACACATGGCAGGATAAATACAGTGCCAATTCCACGTATAATACCCCAGAACACACGGCAGGATAAATACAGTGCCAATTCCATATATAATACTCCCAGAACACACAGTAGGATAAATACAGTGCCAATTCCATATATAATACCCCAGAACTCATAGAAGGATAAATACAGTGCCAATTCTATGTATAAAACCCCAGAATTCATAGAAGGATAAATACAGTGCCAATTCTATGTATAAAACCCCAGAACACATGGCAGGATAAATACAGTGTCAATTCCATGTATAATACCCCAGAACACATGGCAGGATAAATACAGTGCCAATTCCACGTATAATACCCCAGAACACACGGCAGGATAAATACAGTGCCAATTCCATATATAATACCCCAGTACAAACGGCAGGATAAATACAGTGCCAATTCCATATATAATACCCCAGAACTCATAGAAGGATAAATACAGCGCCAATTCCATGTATAATAGCCCAGAAACCATGGCAGCATAAATACGGTACCCATTCCACTTATAATGCCCCAGAACCAATGGTAGCATAAATACAGTGCAATTCCAAATATAATACCCCAGAAAACATGGCTGGATAAATACAGTGCCAATTCCATATATAATGCTCCCAGAACACACAGTAGGATAAATACAGTGCCAAATCCATATATAATACCCCAGTACAAACGGCAGGATAAATACAGTGCCAATTCCATATATAATACCCCAGAACTCATAGAAGGATAAATACAGCGCCAATTCCATGTATAATAGCCCAGAAACCATGGCAGCATAAATACGGTACCCATTCCACTTATAATGCCCCAGAACCAATGGTAGCATAAATACAGTGCAATTCCAAATATAATACCCCAGAACACATGGCTGGATAAATACAGTGCCCATTCCATATATAATACCCCACAACTCATAGAAGGATAAATACAGCGCCAATTCCATGTATAATACCCCAGAAACCATGGCAGCATAAATACGGTACCCATTCCACTTATAATGCCCCAGAACCAATGGTAGCATAAATACAGTGCAATTCCAAATATAATACCCCAGAACACATGGCTGGATAAATACAGTACCAATTCTATATATAATACCCCAGAACTTATAGAAGGATAAATACAGTGCCAATTCTATATATAATATCCAAGAACACATGGCAGGATAAATACAGTGCCAAGTCCATGTATAATACCCCAGAACTCATAGAAGGATAAATACAGTGCCAATTCTATGTATAAAACCCAAGAATTCATAGAAGGATAAATACAGTGCCAATTCTATGTATAAAACCCCAGAACACATGGCAGGATAAATACAGTGCCAATTCCATATATAATACCCCAGAACTCATAGAAGGATAAATACAGTGCCAATTCCATGTATAATACCCCAGAACTCATAGAAGGATAAATACAGTGCCAATTCTATGTATAAAGCCCCAGAATTCATAGAAGGATAAATACAGTGCCAATTCTATGTATAAAACCCCAGAACACATGGCAGGATAAATACAGTGCCAATTCCATATATAATACCCCAGAACTCATAGAAGGATAAATACAGTGCCAATTCCATGTATAATACCCCAGAACTCATAGAAGAATAAATACAGTGTCAATTCCATATATAATACCCCAGAACTCATAGAAGGATAAATACAGTGCCAATTCCATGTATAATACCCCAGAACTCATAGAAGAATAAATACAGTGTCAATTACATATATAATACCCCAGAACTCATAGAAGAATAAATACTGTGCCAATTCCATGTATAATACCCCAGAACACACAGCAGGATAAATACAGTGCCAATTCCATGTATAATAACCCAGAACACACGGCAGGATAAATACAGTGCCAATTACAATTATAATACCCCAGAAAACATGGCAGGATATATACAGTGCCAATTCAATGTATAATACCCCAGAACTCATAGAAGGATAAATACAGTGCCAATTCCATGTAAAAAAACAAGAACACATGGCAGGATAATTACAGTACAAATTCCATATATAATACCCCAGAACTCATAGAAGGATAAATACAGTGCCACTTCTATGTATAATATCCAAGAACACATGGCAGGATATATACAGTGCCAAGTCCATGTATAATACCCCAGAACTCATAGAAGGATAAATACAGTGCCAAATCTATGTATAAAACCCCAGAATTCATAGAAGGATAAATACAGTGCCAATTCTATGTATAAAACCCCAGAACACATGGCAGGATAAATACAGTGCCAATTCCATATATAATACCCCAGAACTCATAGAAGGATAAATACAGTGCCAATTCTATATATAATATCCAGGAACACATGGCAGGATAAATACAGTGCCAAGTCCATGTATAATACCCCAGAACTCATAGAAGGATAAATACAGTGCCAATTCAATGTATAAAACCCCAGAATTCATAGAAGGATAAATACAGTGCCAATTCTATGTATAAAACCCCAGAACACATGGCAGGATAAATACAGTGCCAATTCCATATATAATACCCCAGAACTCATAGAAGGATAAATACAGTGCCAATTCCATGTATAATACCCCAGAACTCATAGAAGGATAAATACAGTGCCAATTCCATGTATAATACCCCAGAACACACGGCAGGATAAATACAGTGCCAATTCTATGTATAAAACCCCAGAACACATGGCAGGATAAATACAGTGCCAATTCCATATATAATACCCCAGAACTCATAGAAGGATAAATACAGTATCAATTCCATGTATAATACCCCAGAACTCATAGAAGGATAAATACAGTATCAATTCCATGTATAATACCCCAGAACTCATAGAAGGATAAATACAGTGCCAATTCTATGTATAAAACCCCAGAATTCATAGAAGGATAAATACAGTGCCGATTCTATGTATAAAACCCCAGAACACATGGCAGGATAAATACAGTGTCAATTCCATGTATAATACCCCAGAACACACGGCAGGATAAATACAGTGCCAATTCCATATATAATACCCCAGAACTCATAGAAGGATAAATACAGTATCAATTCCATGTATAATACCCCAGAACTCATAGAAGGATAAATACAGTATCAATTCCATGTATAATACCCCAGAACTCATAGAAGGATAAATACAGTGCCAATTCTATGTATAAAACCCCAGAATTCATAGAAGGATAAATACAGTGCCAATTCTATGTATAAAACCCCAGAACACACGGCAGGATAAATACAGTGCCAATTCCATATATAATACCCCAGAACACATGGCAGGATAAATACAGTGCCAATTCTATGTATAAAACCCCAGAATTCATATAAGGATAAATACAGTGCCAATTCTATGTATAAAACCCCAGAACACATGGCAGGATAAATACAGTGTCAATTCCATGTATAATACCCCAGAACACATGGCAGGATAAATACAGTGCCAATTCCACGTATAATACCCCAGAACACACGGCAGGATAAATACAGTGCCAATTCCATATATAATACTCCCAGAACACACAGTAGGATAAATACAGTGCCAATTCCATATATAATACCCCAGAACTCATAGAAGGATAAATACAGTGCCAATTCTATGTATAAAACCCCAGAATTCATAGAAGGATAAATACAGTGCCAATTCTATGTATAAAACCCCAGAACAGATGGCAGGATAAATACAGTGTCAATTCCATGTATAATACCCCAGAACACATGGCAGGATAAATACAGTGCCAATTCCACGTATAATACCCCAGAACACACGGCAGGATAAATACAGTGCCAATTCCATATATAATACTCCCAGAACACACAGTAGGATAAATACAGTGCCAATTCCATATATAATACCCCAGAACACACGGCAGCATAAAAACAGTGCAAATTCCATGTATAATACCCCAGAACACATGACAGGATAAATACAGTGCCAATTCCATGTATAATACCCCAGAACACACGGCAGGATAAATACAGTGTCAATTCCATATATAATGCGCCCAGAACACACAGTAGGATAAATACAGTGCCAAATCCATATATAATACCCCAGAACAAACGGCAGGATAAATACATTGCCAATTCCATATATAATACCCCAGAACTCATAGAAGGATAAATACAGCGCCAATTCCATGTATAATAGCCCAGAAACCATGGCAGCATAAATACGGTACCCATTCCACTTATAATGCCCCAGAACCAATGGTAGCATAAATACAGTGCAATTCCAAATATAATACCCCAGAACACATGGCTGGATAAATACAGTGCCAATTCCATATATAATACCCCACAACTCATAGAAGGATAAATACAGCGCCAATTCCATGTATAATACCCCAGAAACCATGGCAGCATAAATACGGTACCCATTCCACTTATAATGCCCCAGAACCAATGGTAGCATAAATACAGTGCAATTCCAAATATAATACCCCAGAACACATGGCTGGATAAATACAGTACCAATTCCATGTGTAATACCCCAGAACACATGGCAGGATAAACACAGTACAAATTCTATATATAATACCCCAGAACTTATAGAAGGATAAATACAGTGCCAATTCTATATATAATATCCAAGAACACATGGCAGGATAAATACAGTGCCAAGTCCATGTATAATACCCCAGAACTCATAGAAGGATAAATACAGTGCCAATTCTATGTATAAAACCCAAGAATTCATAGAAGGATAAATACAGTGCCAATTCTATGTATAAAACCCCAGAACACATGGCAGGATGAATACAGTGCCAATTCCACGTATAATACCCCAGAACACACGGCAGGATAAATACAGTGCCAATTCCATATATAATACTCCCAGAACACACAGTAGGATAAATACAGTGCTAATTCCATATATAATACCCCAGAACTCATAGAAGGATAAATACAGTGCCAATTCTATGTATAAAACCCCAGAATTCATAGAAGGATAAATACAGTGCCAATTCTATGTATAAAACCCCAGAACACATGGCAGGATAAATACAGTGTCAATTCCATGTATAATACCCCAGAACACACGGCAGGATAAATACAGTGAAATTCCATATATAATACCCCAGAACACATGGCAGGATAAATACAGTGCCAATTCTATGTATAAAACCCCAGAATTCATATAAGGATAAATACAGTGCCAATTCTATGTATAAAACCCCAGAACACATGGCAGGATAAATACAGTGTCAATTCCATGTATAATACCCCAGAACACATGGCAGGATAAATACAGTGCCAATTCCACGTATAATACCCCAGAACACACGGCAGGATAAATACAGTGCCAATTCCATATATAATACTCCCAGAACACACAGTAGGATAAATACAGTGCCAATTCCATATATAATACCCCAGAACACACGGCAGCATAAATACAGTGCAAATATCATGTATAATACCCCAGAACACATGACAGGATAAATACAGTGCCAATTCCATGTATAATACCCCAGAACACACGGCAGGATAAATACAGTGCCAATTCTATGTATAAAACCCCAGAACACATGGCAGGATAAATACAGTGCCAATTCCATATATAATACCCCAGAACTCATAGAAGGATAAATACAGTATCAATTCCATGTATAATACCCCAGAACTCATAGAAGGATAAATACAGTATCAATTCCATGTATAATACCCCAGAACTCATAGAAGGATAAATACAGTGCCAATTCTATGTATAAAACCCCAGAATTCATAGAAGGATAAATACAGTGCCGATTCTATGTATAAAACCCCAGAACACATGGCAGGATAAATACAGTGTCAATTCCATGTATAATACCCCAGAACACATGGCAGGATAAATACAGTGCCAATTCCATATATAATACCCCAGAACTCATAGAAGGATAAATACAGTGCCAATTCCATGTATAATACCCCAGAACTCATAGAAGAATAAATACAGTGTCAATTCCATATATAATACCCCAGAACTCATAGAAGGATAAATACAGTGCCAATTCCATGTATAATACCCCAGAACTCATAGAAGAATAAATACTGTGCCAATTCCATGTATAATACCCCAGAACACACAGCAGGATAAATACAGTGCCAATTCCATATATAATACTCCCAGAACACACAGTAGGATAAATACAGTGCCAATTCCATATATAATACCCCAGAACTCATAGAAGGATAAATACAGTGCCAATTCTATGTATAAAACCCCAGAATTCATAGAAGGATAAATACAGTGCCAATTCTATGTATAAAACCCCAGAACACATGGCAGGATGAATACAGTGCCAATTCCACGTATAATACCCCAGAACACACGGCAGGATAAATACAGTGCCAATTCCATATATAATACTCCCAGAACACACAGTAGGATAAATACAGTGCCAATTCCATATATAATACCCCAGAACTCATAGAAGGATAAATACAGTGCCAATTCCATATATAATACCCCAGAACACATGGCTGGATAAATACAGTACCAATTCCATGTGTAATACCCCAGAACACATGGCAGGATAAACACAGTACAAATTCTATATATAATACCCCAGAACTTATAGAAGGATAAATACAGTGCCAATTCTATATATAATATCCAAGAACACATGGCAGGATAAATACAGTGCCAAGTCCATGTATAATACCCCAGAACTCATAGAAGGATAAATACAGTGCCAATTCTATGTATAAAACCCAAGAATTCATAGAAGGATAAATACAGTGCCAATTCTATGTATAAAACCCCAGAACACATGGCAGGATGAATACAGTGCCAATTCCACGTATAATACCCCAGAACACACGGCAGGATAAATACAGTGCCAATTCCATATATAATACTCCCAGAACACACAGTAGGATAAATACAGTGCTAATTCCATATATAATACCCCAGAACTCATAGAAGGATAAATACAGTGCCAATTCTATGTATAAAACCCCAGAATTCATAGAAGGATAAATACAGTGCCAATTCTATGTATAAAACCCCAGAACACATGGCAGGATAAATACAGTGTCAATTCCATGTATAATACCCCAGAACACACGGCAGGATAAATACAGTGAAATTCCATATATAATACCCCAGAACACATGGCAGGATAAATACAGTGCCAATTCTATGTATAAAACCCCAGAATTCATATAAGGATAAATACAGTGCCAATTCTATGTATAAAACCCCAGAACACATGGCAGGATAAATACAGTGTCAATTCCATGTATAATACCCCAGAACACATGGCAGGATAAATACAGTGCCAATTCCACGTATAATACCCCAGAACACACGGCAGGATAAATACAGTGCCAATTCCATATATAATACTCCCAGAACACACAGTAGGATAAATACAGTGCCAATTCCATATATAATACCCCAGAACACACGGCAGCATAAATACAGTGCAAATATCATGTATAATACCCCAGAACACATGACAGGATAAATACAGTGCCAATTCCATGTATAATACCCCAGAACACACGGCAGGATAAATACAGTGTCAATTCCATATATAATACCCCAGAACACATGGCAGGATAAATACAGTGCCAATTCTATGTATAAAACCCCAGAACACATGGCAGGATAAATACAGTGCCAATTCCATATATAATACCCCAGAACTCATAGAAGGATAAATACAGTGCCAATTCCATGTATAATACCGCAGAACTCATAGAAGGATAAATACAGTGCCAATTCCATGTATAATACCCCAGAACACACGGCAGGATAAATACAGTGCCAATTCTATGTATAAAACCCCAGAACACATGGCAGGATAAATACAGTGCCAATTCCATATATAATACCCCAGAACTCATAGAAGGATAAATACAGTATCAATTCCATGTATAATACCCCAGAACTCATAGAAGGATAAATACAGTATCAATTCCATGTATAATACCCCAGAACTCATAGAAGGATAAATACAGTGCCAATTCTATGTATAAAACCCCAGAATTCATAGAAGGATAAATACAGTGCCGATTCTATGTATAAAACCCCAGAACACATGGCAGGATAAATACAGTGTCAATTCCATGTATAATACCCCAGAACACATGGCAGGATAAATACAGTGCCAATTCCATATATAATACCCCAGAACTCATAGAAGGATAAATACAGTGCCAATTCCATGTATAATACCCCAGAACTCATAGAAGAATAAATACAGTGTCAATTCCATATATAATACCCCAGAACTCATAGAAGGATAAATACAGTGCCAATTCCATGTATAATACCCCAGAACTCATAGAAGAATAAATACTGTGCCAATTCCATGTATAATACCCCAGAACACACAGCAGGATAAATACAGTGCCAATTCCATATATAATACTCCCAGAACACACAGTAGGATAAATACAGTGCCAATTCCATATATAATACCCCAGAACTCATAGAAGGATAAATACAGTGCCAATTCTATGTATAAAACCCCAGAATTCATAGAAGGATAAATACAGTGCCAATTCTATGTATAAAACCCCAGAACACATGGCAGGATGAATACAGTGCCAATTCCACGTATAATACCCCAGAACACACGGCAGGATAAATACAGTGCCAATTCCATATATAATACTCCCAGAACACACAGTAGGATAAATACAGTGCCAATTCCAAATATAATACCCCAGAACTCATAGAAGGATAAATACAGTGCCAATTCTATGTATAAAACCCCAGAATTCATAGAAGGATAAATACAGTGCCAATTCTATGTATAAAACCCCAGAACACATGGCAGGATAAATACAGTGTCAATTCCATGTATAATACCCCAGAACACACGGCAGGATAAATACAGTGCCAATTCCATATATAATACCCCAGAACACATGGCAGGATAAATACAGTGCCAATTCTATGTATAAAACCCCAGAATTCATATAAGGATAAATACAGTGCCAATTCTATGTATAAAACCCCAGAACACATGGCAGGATAAATACAGTGTCAATTCCATGTATAATACCCCAGAACACATGGCAGGATAAATACAGTGCCAATTCCACGTATAATACCCCAGAACACACGGCAGGATAAATACAGTGCCAATTCCATATATAATACTCCCAGAACACACAGTAGGATAAATACAGTGCCAATTCCATATATAATACCCCAGAACACACGGCAGCATAAATACAGTGCAAATTTCATGTATAATACCCCAGAACACATGACAGGATAAATACAGTGCCAATTCCATGTATAATACCCCAGAACACACGGCAGGATAAATACAGTGTCAATTCCATATATAATGCTCCCAGAACACACAGTAGGATAAATACAGTGCCAAATCCATATATAATACCCCAGAACAAACGGCAGGATAA
Source organism: Xenopus tropicalis (assembly GCF_000004195.4). Classification (NCBI taxonomy): domain Eukaryota; kingdom Metazoa; phylum Chordata; class Amphibia; order Anura; family Pipidae; genus Xenopus; species Xenopus tropicalis. The sequence continues at coordinate 16,575,226 of NC_030680.2, forward strand.
ATACAGTGCCAATTCCATATATAATACCCCACAACTCATAGAAGGATAAATACAGCGCCAATTCCATGTATAATACCCCAGAAACCATGGCAGCATAAATACGGTACCCATTCCACTTATAATGCCCCAGAACCAATGGTAGCATAAATACAGTGCAATTCCAAATATAATACCCCAGAACACATGGCTGGATAAATACAGTACCAATTCCATGTGTAATACCCCAGAACACATGGCAGGATAAACACAGTACAAATTCTATATATAATACCCCAGAACTTATAGAAGGATAAATACAGTGCCAATTATATATATAATATCCAAGAACACATGGCAGGATAAATACAGTGCCAAGTCCATGTATAATACCCCAGAACTCATAGAAGGATAAATACAGTGCCAATTCTAAGTATAAAACCCAAGAATTCATAGAAGGATAAATACAGTGCCAATTCTATGTATAAAACCCCAGAACACATGGCAGGATAAATACAGTGCCAATTCCATATATAATACCCCAGAACTCATAGAAGGATAAATACAGTGCCAATTCCATGTATAATACCCCAGAACTCATAGAAGGATAAATACAGTGCCAATTCTATGTATAAAGCCCCAGAATTCATAGAAGGATAAATACAGTGCCAATTCTATGTATAAAACCCCAGAACACATGGCAGGATAAATACAGTGCCAATTCCATATATAATACCCCAGAACTCATAGAAGGATAAATACAGTGCCAATTCCATGTATAATACCCCAGAACTCATAGAAGAATAAATACAGTGTCAATTCCATATATAATACCCCAGAACTCATAGAAGGATAAATACAGTGCCAATTCCATGTATAATACCCCAGAACTCATAGAAGAATAAATACAGTGTCAATTACATATATAATACCCCAGAACTCATAGAAGAATAAATACTGTGCCAATTCCATGTATAATACCCCAGAACACACAGCAGGATAAATACAGTGCCAATTCTATGTATAATAACCCAGAACACATGGCAGCATAAATACAGTGCCAATTCCATGTATAATAACCCAGAACACACGGCAGGATAAATACAGTGCCAATTACAATTATAATACCCCAGAAAACATGGCAGGATATATACAGTGCCAATTCAATGTATAATACCCCAGAACTCATAGAAGGATAAATACAGTGCCAATTCCATGTAAAAAAACAAGAACACATGGCAGGATAATTACAGTACAAATTCCATATATAATACCCCAGAACTCATAGAAGGATAAATACAGTGCCACTTCTATGTATAATATCCAAGAACACATGGCAGGATATATACAGTGCCAAGTCCATGTATAATACCCCAGAACTCATAGAAGGATAAATACAGTGCCAAATCTATGTATAAAACCCCAGAATTCATAGAAGGATAAATACAGTGCCAATTCTATGTATAAATCCCCAGAACACATGGCAGGATAAATACAGTGCCAATTACATATATAATACCCCAGAACTCATAGAAGGATAAATACAGTGCCAATTCCATTTATTATACCCCAGAACACACCGCAGGATAAATACAGTGCCAATTCTATGTATAAAACCCCAGAACACATGGCAGGATAAATACAGTGCCAATTCCATATATAATACCCCAGAACTCATAGAAGGATAAATACAGTATCAATTCCATGTATAATACCCCAGAACTCATAGAAGGATAAATACAGTGCCAATTCTATGTATAAAACCCCAGAATTCATAGAAGGATAAATACAGTGCCAATTCTATGTATAAAACCCCAGAACACATGGCAGGATAAATACAGTGTCAATTCCATATATAATACCCCAGATCTCATAGAAGGATAAATACAGTGCCAATTCCATGTATATTACCCCAAAACTCATAGAAGGATAAATACAGTGTCAATTCCATATATAATACCCCAGAACTCATAGAAGGATAAATACAGTGCCAATTCCATGTTTAATACCCCAGAACACACGGCAGGATAAATACAGTGCCAATTCTATGTATAATACCCCAGAACACATGGCAGGATAAATACAGTGCCAATTCCATTTATAATACCCCAGAACACATGGCAGGATAGATACAGTGCCAATTCAATGTATAATACCCCAGAACTCATAGAAGGATAAATACAGTGCCAATTCTATGTATAATACCTCAGAACACATGGCAGGATAAATACAGTGCCAATTCCATGTAAAATACCCAGAACACATGGCAGGATAAATACAGTACAAATTCTATATATAATACCCCAGAACTCATAGAAGGCTAAATACAGTGCCAATTCTATGTATAATATCCAAGAACACATGGCAGGATATATACAGTGCCAAGTCCATGTATAATACCCCAGAACTCATAGAAGGATAAATACAGTGCCAAATCTATGTATAAAACCCCAGAATTCATAGAAGGATAAATACAGTGCCAATTCTATGTATAAATCCCCAGAACACATGGCAGGATAAATACAGTGCCAATTACATATATAATACCCCAGAACTCATAGAAGGATAAATACAGTGCCAATTCCATTTATTATACCCCAGAACACACCGCAGGATAAATACAGTGCCAATTCTATGTATAAAACCCCAGAACACATGGCAGGATAAATACAGTGCCAATTCCATATATAATACCCCAGAACTCATAGAAGGATAAATACAGTATCAATTCCATGTATAATACCCCAGAACTCATAGAAGGATAAATACAGTGCCAATTCTATGTATAAAACCCCAGAATTCATAGAAGGATAAATACAGTGCCAATTCTATGTATAAAACCCCAGAACACATGGCAGGATAAATACAGTGTCAATTCCATATATAATACCCCAGATCTCATAGAAGGATAAATACAGTGCCAATTCCATGTATATTACCCCAAAACTCATAGAAGGATAAATACAGTGTCAATTCCATATATAATACCCCAGAACTCATAGAAGGATAAATACAGTGCCAATTCCATGTTTAATACCCCAGAACACACGGCAGGATAAATACAGTGCCAATTCTATGTATAATACCCCAGAACACATGGCAGGATAAATACAGTGCCAATTCCATTTATAATACCCCAGAACACATGGCAGGATAGATACAGTGCCAATTCAATGTATAATACCCCAGAACTCATAGAAGGATAAATACAGTGCCAATTCTATGTATAATACCTCAGAACACATGGCAGGATAAATACAGTGCCAATTCCATGTAAAATACCCAGAACACATGGCAGGATAAATACAGTACAAATTCTATATATAATACCCCAGAACTCATAGAAGGCTAAATACAGTGCCAATTCTATGTATAATATCCAAGAACACATGGCAGGATAAATACAGTGCCAAGTCCATGTTTAATACCCCTGAACACACGACAGGGTAAATACAGGGCCAATTCCATTTATAATACCCCAGAACACATGACAGGATAAATACAGTGCCAATTCCATGTATAATACCCCAGAACACATGGCAGGATAAATACAGTGCAGATTCCATATATAATACCCCAGAACTCATAGAAGGATAAATACAGTGCCAATTCCATGTATAATACCCCAGAACTCATAGAAGGATAAATACAGTATCAATTCCATATATAATACCCCAGAACTCATAGAAGGATAAATAAAGTGCCAATTCCATGTATAATACCCCTGAACACACGGCAGGATAAATACAGTGCTAATTCTATGTATAATACCCCAGAACACATGGCAGCATAAATACAGTGCCAATTCCATGTATAATAACCCAGAACACACAGCAGGATAAATACAGTGCCAATTCCATGTATAATACCCCAGAACTCATAGAATGATTAAGTGCCAATTCCATGTATAATACCCCAGAATACATGACAGGATAAATACAGTGCCAATTCCATGTATAATGCCCCAGAACACATGGCAGGATAAATACAGTGCCAATTCCATATATAATACCCCAGAACTCATAGAATGATTAAGTGCCAATTCCATGTATAATACCCCAGAATACATGACAGGATAAATACAGTGCCAATTCCATGTATAATACCCCAGAACACATGGTAGCATAAATATGGTGCCCATTCCACTTATAATGCTCCAGAACACATGGTAGCATAAATATGGTGCCCATTCCACTTATAATGCTCCAGAACCAATGCTTGCATAAATACAGCACCAATTCCAAATATAATACCCCAGAAAACATGGCAGGATAAATACAGTGCCAATTCCCTATACCCTAAGGGTAATTTATACCTACTCAAGAGTCTGAACTAGCAGAGCTGAAAGGCACAGACAGACACTACTTCCAATAGCAGTTGCTACAATAAAGTTGCTAGGAATTTCATTCTCTTGCATTACACCAATTTTTATTTTGGGGTTATATCCCCTTTAGAAGAAGAGAAATTAAAGATATACCTTGTCCATATACAGTATATATAGATCTATTTCCCTTTAACAGAAATGTTCCTAAAGACTGTGCTTTTCCTACAGGAGAAGTACAAGGATAAGTGAGAAAGGGCAAACAGCAGAGAAGTAGAATTTATTGCCACAACATGGAATATTGACAAATCCACCACAGGGAACCCTCGTGCTGTGTCACAGCCAAGCTCCAGCAGCAGGTGTTTCTATGGCTACCAGAGGTTACCATCATCTCTTCTCTATGGGGAGGGGGGATTAACAGAAAATGCACAGATCTATCTACAGTATTTATCTATCTATCTATCTATCTATCTATCTATCTATCATCTATCTACAGTATCTATCATCTATCTATCTATCTACAGTATCTATCTATCATCTATCTATCTATCTATCTATCTACAGTATCTATCCATCTATCTATCTATCATCTATCTATCTATCTATCATCTATCTATCTATATATCTATCTATATATCTATATATCTATCTACAGTATCTATCTATCTATCATCTATCTATCTATCTATCTATCTATCTATCATCTATCTATCTATATATCTATCTATATATCTATCTACAGTATCTATCCGTCTATCTATCTATCTATCTATCATCTATCTATCTATCTATCTATCTATCTATCTACAGTATCTATCTATCTATCTATCATCTATCTATCTATCTATCTATCTATCTATCTATCATCTATCTATCTATCATCTATCTATCTATATATCTATCTATATATCTATCTATCTACAGTATCTATCCATCTATCTATCTATATATCTATCTATCATCTATCTATCTATCTATCTATCTATCTACAGTATATATCTATCTATCTATCTATCATCTATCTATCTATCTACAGTATCTATCCATCTATCTATCTATCTATCTATCTATCGAACTGTACTTGTTTGGTTCAGAGAAATGGATTTAAAATCTGGAAACATTACAACAAGGTCTTGGTATTGGAATTTAAAGAATAACTATTCCCTCAGAATGAATACTTAACCAACAGATTATATCATTTCAAGTGGCCTATTAAAGAACTTACCAAACTGGAATATATATATATGAGTCGATATTAATCTTTTACACTGTTTACCTTGAGCCGCCATTTTGTGATGGGCTGTGTGCCTCAGAGATCAGCTGACAGGAAATAATGCAGCTCTAATTGTAACAGGAAGTAGTGTGGGAGTAAAAGGCAGAACTCTGTCCATTCATTGGAATGCCATGACCATGTCCCTGATGTCATTTGTGATGACACTGCCTGGTTTTGAAAACGACTAAAGTTGGCAATGCTACCCCCATACCTCCCAACTGTCCCGATTTTCGCGTGACAGTCCCTCTTTTGACAGCTCATCCCGTAGTCCCTGAAAAGTCCCTCATTTCCCTTTGATCTCCTGCACTGAAGCTAAAAAAGATACAAATTTAATTAAAAGTAGCTTTTGGCAGAGCCCAGAAATCTTAATGAGTGTAACCCGCATTTAGATACAGTATTTCTCACTTTTAATTACTGTAAATAAGTGGGCTTTTGGCAGAGAGCCCAGAAAGCAGTGTCGGACTGAGATGGCAGGGGCCCCACAGAAAACACTGGATCATGGGCCCACTCTCAGAACTTTAGTTCCTCCTCCCTTAAACTCTTTATTATCCTAGTCTCTTCTCTCTACATACTAAACTATTCTTCCATCTATCAGGCTTCCTTGTTCCCATACAGGAATAGGGAATGACCATGCAATTGGCCAAATAGTTAGAAGCAGGAAGGCCCCTTGACACCTGGGCCCACCGGGAGTTTTCCTGGTATCCTGGTGGGCCAGTCTGACAATGCCAGAAAGGTAAAAAGCCCCCCTGCACTCAGATACAATTGTAACTAATAAGCTAAACAGGTCTCTTAGGGGGACTGAGACTCACAGCTTTAAGGACAATTTCACCTTTTTCAGCAAAACTGTAATAACACATAAAACAGGGCCCCAAAACCCCCACAAATGTGTTCAAACTTTAAATAACCTGCCAAATTTAGTCAAATAGAAGTGGTATTTAGGGGTGTGTGGTCACAAAAATGGGCGTGGTCAAACAAATTTGTATCTGTTTTCAAAATGTTGGGAAGTATGCTACCCAAGTACTGAACCCCCCCACCCCCCAAATAATATGGTCTTTCCCAAAGCACGATGTACTGTGTTATATATGGAGCAGTCCTTATAGTAAAGGGTCAGTATAATTCCTATGGCTGCTCTAGCAGGTTTTAGAAAAACAATTCCTTTGATATTTTCCCTGTACATTTGCAGACCTCAACCCTCCTGGGCTGTTCTGAAGCCCCCCCCCATATTTATATCCTGCTGGGGGCAGGGCTTGGGCATGATCTGGGCAGAACTGAGCATGGTTTAAGCATATCATGTGTATCTCACATATGTCTAATACAGGCATGGGTTCCGTTATTTGGAAACCCCTTATCCAGAAAGCTCTGAATTACGGCTAGCCTGTCTCCCATAGACTCCATTTTAATAAAAGAATTCAGATTTTAAAAATTGATTTCCCTTTTCTCTGTAATAATAAAACAGTACCTGTACTTGATCCCAACTAAGATATAATTACCCCTTATTGGGGGCAGAACAGCCCTATTGGGTTTATTTAATGGTTAAATGATTCCCTTTTCTCTGTAATAATAAAACAGTACCTGTACTTGATCCCAACTAAGATATAATTACCCCTTATTGGGGCAGAACAGCCCTATTGGGTTTATTTAATGGTTAAATGATTCCCTTTTCTCTGTAATAATAAAACAGTACCTGTACTTGATCCCAACTAAGATATAATTACCCCTTATTGGGGGCAGAACAGCCCTATTGGGTTTATTTAATGGTTAAATGATTCCCTTTTCTCTGTAATAATAAAACAGTACCTGTACTTGATCCCAACTAAGATATAATTACCCCTTATTGGGGGCAAAACAGTCCTATTGGGTTTATTTAATGGTTAAATGATTCCCTTTTCTCTGTAATAATAAAACAGTACCTGTACTTGATCCCAACTAAGATATAATTACCCCTTATTGGGGGCAGAACAGCCCTATTGGGTTTATTTAATGGTTAAATGATTCCCTTTTCTCTGTAATAATAAAACAGTACCTGTACTTGATCCCAACTAAGATATAATTACCCCTTATTGGGGCAGAACAGCCCTATTGGGTTTATTTAATGGTTAAATGATTCCCTTTTCTCTGTAATAATAAAACAGTACCTGTACTTGATCCCAACTAAGATATAATTACCCTTTATTACCCCTTAATAGCTGACTGTAGCTTGCAGTTTCAGCCTTGAATAAAACTTCATTGTTCACTATGTAGACATCTTTAATAGTTAAGGATTTTTTTTTTACTGTTCAAGCCTACCCACGGATCTCATACATTGATTCACACCTAGCATAAGGATTATTTATTCCGGCAGACATCATCTTCACAGGAAATTTCTTGCGGATATGTCACTGCTCTGGAAAAGAGGAGCAAAAGGAATTGACTTCAAAGTTTAATGTAAAATACGGTCTATGAAATGAAACACTTTGGTTCCGGTCGCACCGCGCCGCCATTCGCTTCCCTTAATGTCTCGGCAATAAGCTTTCCGCTAATATGTATCATCTTAAACACTGTCACATTGTATTACAGAGCAGGGTGACCTGCACACTGTAACCATAGTTACCCACACAATCGGTTTCAGGCTTGTATAAAAAATGTGGTATTTTTTTAAGGTAGCAAGTAATTTATTGGAAAAAAGGGGTTCAGTCTGGCTGCCTTAAGCCAATGAGAACTAGAATGTAAAGTCCTGCGCGGAATAAATTTTTGGCCCCTATGTGGCCCCCAACCGCGACCTGGACCTGCAACTCGCATTTCTACCCGCTTGGACCCACCACCCCACCCGATCCCCAACTGCCTTATCCATAACACGATCCGTGACCCACTGACTACCATTAAACAGGAAGTGTTGTTGCTGCAAACTGGAAGTGACATCATCAGAAATGGGTGGGGATAGAAAAAAAAATTAAAAAATGTTTAAAGGGGACCTGTCACCCAAAGAAATAATTCCAAATCCTTTTCTATCATATTAGTTAAGCAAACTAAATGTTACTTATACTATATAAATGATTTCATTTTTTTTCCCTTTCAGTCTTAGAATTTACAGTCACAGGCAGCAGGCCGGCGCCATTTTGTGGATACTGTAATTAAGGAAATCTTTGTATCACCCCAAAATATTATGTTTTGAAATCTAGGTGATGTCAATGAAGTACAGGTATGGAACCTGTTATTCAGAATGCTAAGGACCTGGGGTTTTCCGGATAAGGGATCTTTTCGTAATTTGGATCTCCATACCTTAAGTCTACTAAAAATCATTTAAATATGAAATAAACCCAATAGGGCTGTTCTGCCCCAATAAGGGGTAATTATATCTTAGTTGGGATCAAGTACAGGTACTGTTTTATTATTACAGAGAAAAGGGAATCATTTAACCATTAAATAAACCCAATAGGGCTGTTCTGCCCCCAATAAGGGGTAATTATATCTTAGTTGGGATCAAGTACAGGTACTGTTTTATTATTACAGAGAAAAGGGAATCATTTAACCATTAAATAAACCCAATAGGGCTGTTCTGCCCCAATAAGGGGTAATTATATCTTAGTTGGGATCAAGTACAGGTACTGTTTTATTATTACAGAGAAAAGGGAATCATTTAACCATTAAATAAACCCAATAGGACTGTTCTGCCCCCAATAAGGGGTAATTATATCTTAGTTGGGATCAAGTACAGGTACTGTTTTATTATTACACAGAAAAGGGAATCATTTAACCATGAAATAAACCCAATAGGGCTGTTCTGCCCCAATAAGGGGTAATTATATCTTAGTTGGGATCAAGTACAGGTACTGTTTTATTATTACAGAGAAAAGGGAATCATTTAACCATTAAATAAACCCAATAGGGCTGTTCTGCCCCAATAAGGGGTAATTATATCTTAGTTGGGATCAAGTACAGGTACTGTTTTATTATTACAATGAAAAGGAAATTATTTTTAAAAATGTGAATTATTTGATTAGAATGGAGTCTATGGGAGATGGCCTTTCCGTAATTCGCAACTTTCTGGATAATGGGTTTATGGATAAGGGGTCTGATACCTGTAATGAGAAATATTTAAAAAACAGAAATAAATACAAAATGGGTGAGCAGTAAATGTTTCCTTTAATGTACAATGTTGACCCTACTCTCTCACTGAAGCATTGGTGGCTACTGCTAGTCCTACACAAGGCTACAGATATGCATAGAGCACATATAGGGTGGGGGGGGGGGTAAGTATTTGCTTTGTTTTCCTGAAAAGAAATGAAAAATTGAAGGGTGAAAAGGTTTTGGGTAGAGAAATAGGAGACAAAGAACCCCCCCCCTCAGCCACCATTTCTATATTCAGTAAATACTGTTAAGAGCTTAGTGGATTGTTATACAAGGGGTTGCGTGACCCAGATTTATCCTGGATGGTATTAGAACTGGGAAATAAAGCCAAGCAATGCTTTTTCCCATAAACCCAGCACAGAGCAGAATATCTAAATACAAACCAGTGCTAATCACTGTACATGCCATATGACATAGCATTTAGCCATATTGCAGGTCTTGACGTAGGCACAATTTATATTCCAAGTTAAACGCGGGCACTGCCATCTCCTGTGAATCAGCTATGATGAGAGTTTGTTAATTTAATCACCAAAAAGCCATATGTCCAATGAATAGGATATTTAAAGGGACACTAGACTCAAAGTAAGGTTTTATTTTTCCTAAATGCTCAGCATAACATATTGGCCAAGGTCCCTTGATTATCTGCCTAAGTGTGTTTATGTGCATCAAAGGGGTCGGCCATGTTGGTTCTAATTAAGGGACATCTTTTCAAGACGTTTAAGAACCAATGCCCTCTAGTGGCCAAATAATTCAGAAATATTATTCAGCTTGCACAATTAGTACACATTAAATAAAGTAAAGTATCTATGAGCCCAACAGACAGACCCTAGAATCAAGAACCTATGGGGTAGCAAATAATTCTGCTGTAAATTTAACAATAATGCATCAAAATTGTCAGAAATTCCCTTAATAATACAGGTATGTATTCCGGATAAGGGATCTTTCCATAATTTGGATCTCCATAACTTAAGTCTGCTAAAAATCATTTAAACATTAAATAAACCAAATAGGCTTGTTTTGCCTCCAATAAGGGGTAATTATATCTTAGTTGGGATCAAGTACAGGTACTGTTTTATTATTACAGAGAAAAGGGAATCATTTAACCATTAAATAAACCCAATAGGGCTGTTCTGCCCCAATAAGGGGTAATTATATCTTAGTTGGGATCAAGTACAGGTACTGTTTTATTATTACAGAGAAAAGGGAATCATTTAACCATTAAATAAACCCAATAGGGCTGTTCTGCCCCAATAAGGGGTAATTATATCTTAGTTGGGATCAAGTACAGGTACTGTTTTATTATTACAGAGAAAAGGGAATCATTTTTAAAAATTAGAATTATTTGCTTACAATGGAGTCTATGGGATATGGCCTTTCTTAATAATGGGTTTCCGGATAAGGGACCCCATACCTCTATTAATAAAAAATAATAAATACTGCTCTGTGTAACAATGCACATGGTTTGGAGTATCTTTTTACCCCAGTGATGATTGAGGTACTGGTTAAAGTGTATTGGGGAGGCATTTGCAATATGTAGCCTCTGTGCTGGGGGGGGGAATCAATGATGTAAGAGAGCTGTGAAAGTGATGCAAATGGGTAGAGTGATGACATGAGCGGAAGGACCTATGTTTTTAATGGGTTGACTGTGGGCATATTGTGACCGATCAGGACAGGTAATATTTTAGCAGGCATAGGGTGGATCAAGGGCAGAACAAGAGTGTGTTACAAATTTACAAGTACACTGATGGTAAATTTGTTATACTGGCCCTGGACTTGGGTGCTATTTAAGTTTGCCACCTCTGCTGGCCTTCTTAGCCGGGCAGGGGGCGGGGGGTGATGTCACGGGGGGGAGAAGAAGTGGGGCTGTGGCATTGTGGGGTGGGGAAGAGGCGGGTTGTGTCATCACAGGGGCGGGGCAATGATGCCACGTCAATGTTAGTAAGTCCTGCCTGGTTTTCCTGGGAAACCGGGCATTAGATTTTGACCAGGAAAGGCCTTCCGAAAACTGGGCTGTCTGGGTCAAAACCGGACAGGTAGTAACCCTAGCGCTATCTTACCTGCTAGGCTAGTGAAATTCTGGCCAGTTGGCAACCCTAATTAGACTGGGCCAGAACTAGGGGTACACAACAGATGCACAGCAAGGGGGTAGCTGGGTGCAAGATGGTGGTGGTGGTGGATGTGGTGGATTGTAAAAGACGGTGCAGTGTGGACCAAGTGGGGGGTGAGGGTGGTAGACAGGTGAATGAGTGGGTGGGGGCAGTCAGGAAGCCAAGCTAAGTAGTATGGCTGTACTATTGGTCACCTTACTGGCCTGTAGAGAGTCCCCCATTGACCCAGCACACCAGTACGGCAAAAGGAGTGTTCCTGAGTGTGCCAACTCCTTCGCTAAAGCTCCATTTGAAGCAAAGAATATTCATAAAGAGCTTTGTCCTGAATGAATTTACTTCTAGTCCAGGGCTTAATAAACCCAGAGCAACCAAAACCTTAGATCTGTGGCCGTCGGAGCCTCAGAACATCATTCACAATAAGAAGAAGAGAAATCCATGTAACCATCACTGAGGCCAAACGCACTGAATTTTTAATAAGGAGATGCTTTTGTGTTTCGGTCGCCAGCGGATGATTAAGTAAGTTGCCAAATTCTAAAGTGATGGATTCGGCAGCCGCTCTCTTGTTACAAACTCCCTGATAAATGACACGGGGTCCCCGCAGATGTCCCACCCAAAAATCAATGGCAGCGACAGAGCAGAAGCGCCGGGCTGGGGAAGAGTCGAGATGTAGATCGCTAATGCAGAAGATGACAGGACAAAATTCACAACAACACATAAATCATTTAGCATGAAAAAAAACCCCAAACACGCGAGTCTATTCAATTTACGTGAAACGCAGTCGCCAGTTTCACGCAGTCGAGCCAATTACATTCTTTATAACAGAAGAACATTGTCCTTACGTTACCTTCCGGCTAGAGCAACAGTTACCCAATCATGTCTGCAAATGTAGAGTATAATGAGCTATTTTATAAAGATTAACCCTACATTTACATGGGCTATCCTAGCAAAAGTGACTCCTTAATGATTAAGATGAAAGGATAGACTATCACTCCCTTTTCCTCCTTGTCCCCTCAGTTATTTTATTTTGTCTGGCTTTTCTGATCTTCCTCTATATTTTTTTACATTGTGTCATTTATTTTCACATTATTAAACCCTTCTGTTCTAGGGTTCCCCCTGTCTGGTTTTAACCTGGACAGATGGTTTTTGCAAGGGCTATCTGGCTCAAAGTCTGCCTGCCCAGTTTCCCAAAGTAGGAAATCCAGACAGGAATCCCTTTGAATGATCAGCCAACCGCCAATCGCCATGTCAAATCCCCAATGTCAAATACCTGATGTCACAATCCCGTTCTTGACTTACCCAGTCCCGCCCCCATGATGTCAACGCACCGCCCCTTGCCTGGAATTAGCGAATGAAAAAGGTGGCAACCCTATTTTGTTCTTCTTGTCATGAAGTCAAGGCTATCAGTGTTCAGGGCAAAAATGTTGGAGGGCAGATTAGTGACAGAAAGAAGGCCTGGTCGGGGTCAGGTGGAGACTAATAAGCGAGTGCAAAGGATAGGGGAATTACCAACCCCAGCTGGTAACTTACTGGCAAGACTGATTAAAGACTGGGCAGATGGCTACCCTAGGCCTGAAGAACAATGTAAAACTTGGGGCCAAAAAATCTTAACAAGGCCTTGCCCCTTTTATCATACACTCTTGTGGCACCCCTGCTGTCATGAGTGCTGCATAATCAATTTACATTTACCTTTGCGTTAATCGTAGACATGCCAACATGATCACTGCATAAAATGAATAACTGCCTTTACATTAACCCCAGACATGGCAGTAAGATCACTGCAGAAAATGGATAATCTGCTCTGCAATAACCCCCAAGGCTTGCCAGCAAGATAACTGCAGAAATGGATAATCAGGTCTGCATTAACCCCAGACATCCCAGTAATATAAACTGTAGAAAACGTATGAGCTCTGCATAAACCCCAAGGCATACCAGTAAGATCACTGCAGAAGATGGATAATTGGCTCTGCATTAACTCCCAACATGCCAGTAAAATAACTTTAGAAAATAAATAAGCAATGCAATGACCCCAGATATGTCAGTGACACGAATGTAGAAAATGGCTACTACGCATTGCATTAAGCCCAGATATGCCAATAAAACAACTTTAGAAACTGGATAATGAGCTGTCTAACCCTAAGACATAGAGAAATCACCTCAGAAAATAGACAGTAAGTTTTGCATAAACCCAAAGACATGCTAGTAAAATTATTGTAAAAATCGGCTCTGAATTTACCCCAGACATGCCAGTTAAAAAGCTGTAGATAATGGATACTTAGCATTGCATTTTGTCCCCCGTCCCTGTAGATTGTGCCCCTGCTAGGAGCTTTTTCTGGGTCAGCGTTTGATATATGACTGGGTTTCTTTCTGTACGTAGAGGAGCCGTGTAATTAGACTAAAGGTCTACATTTGCAAGACGCTGCCATGACTAAATGTTTTGGAAGGAGCTGTAGGGTTGGCACCCAGCTGGTATTTGACCGGCCTAGCTGGCAACAAATTTACGGGCAATATACCTATAAATCCCTCCCTTCCCTGACTCATGGCCAATCAGCCGCTTTTTAAATAGACATGGCGTCTGCTCTGCCCATCTCCCCGCCCCACACTCCCATTGCCCACCCCATATGTGCAATCCCCGGCCTAGCCCACCCATTTCCCTGCCCGTCCCCAAGTGAAGTCACTTCCTTACCCCCTAAGATTCCAATTTGGTTCAGCCAGAAGCGCAGATTTGTCCAAATCCTGTTGAAAAAGGCCAAATCTTGGCCAAATCCCGAACTGAATTCTGGATTTAGTGCATCCCTGCTGCCAACTCCCCAAAATACTCTTTGACTGTCCTGCTCCATCAATCTACAGCTTTAAATATCTCTTGTCATGACTTATCGTGCTTGTGATGTTCTGTAGGTACTGATATTGCTTATATTCACATACATTTATATTAGATCGGCTTCATCCTGCAAATATATATATCTCACATGTTGCCAGCCCAAGGTGCACATTATCTACAAAATATATTTCCCTAAAACAGGACAATTGTGCTGTACTTACATTAGTGACATGCTCAATATCCCTCCAGATATTGCTTTCCCTGGGAAAATCAGCCAAGTCTAAAAAATTATCCACTATGACCTGGCCAATGACATCGTGTCTGGAAAACCTGTCGAAGTCATAGACGGAGAAGTGGAGTTTCCTGGTGGGCAGGTCATTATAAGGTACAGGGAATAGGAAAACCTCATCGAACACCGGGTTGAGAGTCTTTCGATGGACCTTTGTCTGGTGCTTGGTCTTCCGATCTGGAAGCAAGTAGATCTTGACATAAGGATCTGAGGTTCCAGAAAAGTCCTTGGCTGGAAGGTTGACCGCTTTGTGAATCTTTACTATAAGTTTTTCCAAGTCACAATCATACTTAATGATGAAATTGAGCTTCCCGCAAGATTTGCTATTGTTCCTCCTGCCATCGTCCGTCTCCACCGACTTTTGCTTGTACAGCTCTGGTTTGATTCGCCCAATGCCCGTCAGCTGCTCTTGCTTTTGGAACTGCTGGATGTTGAAATCCGGGTTGGAGAGGTTTAGTTGCCTCCTAATGGAATTGTGTCTTGAAGAAAAAAGAAAACATTGATTACAACTACATAATAGAAATGGATAGTCTTGGACATGTTAAAAATTGTAGGGTTGCCAATGTCCTAAACATTGTTGCTCCACCATATGGACTACAACCCTCAGCATGCTGCACCTTATTATCAAAGAATGTTGGTCGCTGTGGTCAAGCAAATGTATAACTGCTCAATAAAATGTTCCCTCAGCTCTCCAAGGCCGAGCTCTCTCAGCTCTCCAAGGCTCTCCAAGCCCAAAGAATGCCAGAGGATCCACCAATGAGAATCCTGTCTGCTCTCTGCACATCTGGCTCAACATTTTTTGTTCTTGCTATTGTCTCTGGAGGAAATAAACAGGTCCAAGCATCCCAAAAAGGGCTATACCAGCCTTTCTGATGTTTAATTAATATCAGCAAGCCAAGCTTTCATGTTAGATGACAGCAAGATGACTGATATAGTGCTGGAGGGCGTGATTCTTTATTGAGCAAATACTTGCATCTGTAATTAACCTTGGCCTCCCATTGGAGAAAGTGTATGTTTATATCCCCTATAACTATTGTATTAAAAAGATTTCTGTATTGGCCCTCACTAAATGGACACTTGTTAAAAAAGCCTGGTGTGTAGCAGCATATACTGAATACTAAATCCTCCACAAAATATTTGGCTGCAACAACCAGACTTGACCTCTTAATGGCATATTAAGAATTGAGAAAAATCCCCCAAAGGCTTTAAAATCTCTTGACTTGTACCTGGACTTGCTTCAGCTGAACACTTTGGATTCAGACAAGTAAAAAGTGCTTGGGTTTGGCTGAATCCCAAACAGAATCTTGGAATTGATGAATCCCTACTGAACCTTCTGACCTGTCATCATTTTAATGCTATCTAGTGTTGGAACTATATGACATTTATATGATTCCAGTGCCACTAATGAAGGAGCCATGGGTTATTGCCCTGTGGCAATTTGTGCAGTGTAAGTTAGTGTTTTGTTGTATATGGGCAGTGGGCAGGGCCAGAACTAGGGACAGGCAGAAGAGGTAGGCACCTAGGGCAAAATGGTGTTTAGGACTGCCACCTTTTCTTCAAGTCTTTATATCAGTATGAAGTAAGGGGTAGGGACAGGTCTGAAAGGGGCAGATTAACATTGTGGGGGTGGAGTAATGACATTGAGGGGCAGAGCTGGACAGAGACTGTCAAAATTCTGTGAGTAGGCCAAGACTAGGGGCATACAGGACAAAGGTAGAGAGGGTATCAGGGCAGCTTGAAGGCCGGCAGGGTCTAATAAGAAGGAATTACAAATTTATTAGCTGGTAGATTGTTATGGCCCTGGCCCTGGCTGGTATTTTACCAGATACGCTGGGTGCCAGGTGGCAACCCTAAGGGTGGGGGTAGCACGTACCCTTATGCCTGCCTACCTAGACTTCTAGCTCTTCTGCAGCTAATCACCACCCCTGCTCATATGACCCAAATACCTCCTGCTCCTTCTGTAGCATGGGCATCAGCGGAGGGGGTCAAATTTTGGAACTTGATTGCATGGGGGTAGGGGGAGGAGCTTGAGGAGGTGTGACAAGTGATGGGTGGCATGATAAGTGGGGTTCCTGCCTTAGGTGCATTCGCTGTATTCAAACAGCAGCACCTACTACTGCATACAGTATGTCGGAGCTGATAACCAAGGGGGTAAATGTGTGTCACCAATACAAAGTCATTACATTAGAGTGCGCCAGTGTCACCTTCGCTTTTATACTAATGTCAAGTGGCTGAATTTAGTTGGGTGACATTCAATTTTAGCCGCCGCTGGACAAAAGATTAAGTGGAATTGCCTTGTCCAGAACCAGCGCCAGTTCATTTGTGCAACAAAAAGGAGTTAATCATTATTTTATAAGGTTTCCTAGAATTTCCAGATGGAAAGGCTTGATCTCAGTGGGTCCATATGTCTCAATTGTAAGTCATTAAAGCTGCGGCTGCTGCAGCCGTTTCTTTTCTAATCCTTCGACTCTGCACAGAGAAAACGAGATCCAGGACAGCCCTGCTTGTAATTGCCCCTTCAAGTGAAATCCTCTGTGTTCTTTTGCAGCAGCCTAGTCATGTTGCTGGAGTTTTCCGACACTTGTTTAATGCCTCAGCGCTTAACAAACAATGCTAGGAAACAAGAAACCAAAGAGCACGCAGAAAATTTTATGTGGTTGCGGGAGGAAATGTTCCTTCGCGTGAAGCGTATAATAGCAGCGACACTGCTAGATAAATTGACTATAATTTTCTCTTTTTTTACATTTGGCAGATGGAAATAGTTTATTCAGTATTGCCCAGGAAACGGGTGCAGCTCTGTGCTTAAGCATTTGGGTTTGAGGCAATGGCTGCTATAAATTTTTGACTATACAGTATATTTTTCAACATTGCTGCCATTAGGGTTTGTGCTGGACATACACTTTGCCTATGCTTTTAAAGAGAAAATATCTATGTTTTTTTGGTGTTTATTGCTCTAAAAAGGGCGAAATTTTAAAACACAACTAAAGGCACATTCTATTTCTTGATCCCAAACAGCAAATTCAAACTAAAGGCACATTCTATGTCCTGATCCCAAAGAGCAAACTCAAACTAAAGGCACATTCTACTTCCTGATCCCAAAGAGCAAACTCAAACTAAAGGCACATTCTACTTCCTGATCCCAAAGAGCAAACTCAAACTAAAGGCACATTCTACTTCCTGATCCCAAAGAGCAAACTCAAACTAAAGGCACATTCTACTTCCTGATCCCAAAGAGCAAACTCAAACTAAAGGCACATTCTACTTCCTGATCCCAAAGAGCAAACTCAAACTAAAGGCACATTCTACTTCCTGATCCCAAAGAGCAAACTCAAACTAAAGGCACATTCTACTTCCTGATCCCAAAGAGCAAACTCAAACTAAAGGCACATTCTACTTCCTGATCCCAAAGAACAAACTCAAACTAAAGGCACATTCTACTTCCTGATCCCAAAGAGCAAACTCAATCTGAAGGCACATTCTATGTCCTGATCCCAAAGAGCAAACTCAAACTAAAGGCACATTCTACTTCCTGATCCCAAAGAGCAAACTCAAACTAAAGGCACATTCTACTTTCTGATCCCAAAGAGCAAACTCAAACTAAAGGCACATTCTACTTCCTGATCCCAAAGAGCAAACTCAAACTAAAGACACATTCTACTTCCTGATCCCAAACAGGAAATTCAAACTAAAGGCACATTCTACTTCCTGATCCCAAAGAGCAAACTCAAACTGAGGGCACATTCTATGTCCTGATCCCAAAGAGCAAACTCAAACTAAAGGCACATTCTACTTCCTGATCCCAAAGAGGAAATTCAAACTAAAGGCACATTCTACTTCCTGATCCCAAAGAGCAAACTCAAACTGAAGGCACATTCTATGTCCTGATCCCAAAGAGGAAACTCAAACTAAAGGCACATGCTACTTTCTGATCCCAAAGAGCAAACTTAAACTAAAGGCGCATTCTACTTCCTGATCCCAAAGAGCAAACTCAAACTAAAGGCTCATTCAACTTCCTGATCCCAAAGAGCAAACTTAAACTAAAGGCGCATTCTACTTCCTGATCCCAAAGAGCAAACTCAAACTAAAGGCACATTCTACTTCCTGATCCCAAAGAGCAAACTCAAACTTAAGGCACATTCTACTTCCTAATCCCAAAGAGCAAACTCAAACTAAAGGCACATTCTACTTTCTGATCCCAAAGAGCAAACTCAAACTAAAGGCACATTCTACTTCCTGATCCCAAAGAGCAAACTCAAACTAAAGGCACATTCTACTTCCTAATCCCAAAGAGCAAACTCAAACTAAAGGCACATTCTACTTCCTGATCCCAAAGAGCAAACTCAAACTAAAGGCACATTCTACTTCCTGATCCCAAAGAGCAAACTCAAACTAAAGGCACATTCTACTTCCTGATCCCAAAGAGAAAACTCAAACTAAAGGCACATTCTACTTCCTGATCCCAAAGAGCAAACTCAAACTAAAGGCACATTCAACTTCCTGATCCCAAAGAGCAAACTCAAACTAAAGGCGCATTCTACTTTCTGATTCCAAAGAGCAAACTCAAACTAAAGGCACATTCTACTTCCTGATCCCAAAGAGCAAACTCAAACTAAAGGCACATTCTACTTTCTGATCCCAAACAGCAAACTCAAACTAAAGGCACATTCTACTTCCTAATTCCAAAGAGCAAACTCAAACTAAAGGCACATTCTACTTCCTGATCCCAAAGAGCAAACTCAATCTGAAGGCACATTCTATGTCCTGATCCCAAAGAGCAAACTCAAACTAAAGGCACATTCTACTTCCTGATCCCAAAGAGCAAACTCAAACTAAAGGCACATTCTACTTTCTGATCCCAAACAGCAAACTCAAACTAAAGGCACATTCTACTTCCTAATCCCAAAGAGCAAACTCAAACTAAAGGCACATTCTACTTCCTGATCCCAAAGAGCAAACTCAATCTGAAGGCACATTCTATGTCCTGATCCCAAAGAGCAAACTCAAACTAAAGGCACATTCTACTTTCTGATCCCAAAGAGCAAACTCAAACTAAAGGCACATTCTACTTCCTGATCCCAAAGAGCAAACTCAAACTAAAGGCACATTCTACTTCCTGATCCCAAAGAGGAAATTCAAACTAAAGGCACATTCTACTTCCTGATCCCAAAGAGCAAACTCAAACTGAGGGCACATTCTATGTCCTGATCTCAAAGAGCAAACTCAAACTAAAGGCACATTCTACTTCCTGATCCCAAACAGGAAATTCAAACTTAAGGCACATTCTACTTCCTGATCCCAAAGAGCAAACTCAAACTGAAGGCACATTCTATGTCCTGATCCCAAAGAGCAAACTCAAACTAAAGGCACATGCTACTTTCTGATCCCAAAGAGCAAACTTAAACTAAAGGCGCATTCTACTTCCTGATCCCAAAGAGCAAACTCAAACTAAAGGCGCATTCTACTTCTTGATCCCAAAGAGAAAACTCAAACTAAAGGCACATTCAACTTCCTGATCCCAAAGAGCAAACTTAAACTAAAGGCGCATTCTACTTCCTGATCCCAAAGAGCAAACTCAAACTAAAGGCACATTCAACTTCCTGATCCCAAAGAGCAAACTCAAACTTAAGGCACATTCTACTTCCTGATCCCAAAGAGCAAACTCAAACAAACCAGCAGTCATCTAAAAAGCCTCTATATAAGGAGATACTCTTTAGCTGAAAAGGCTAACACTCTGTAGCTGGGGAAAGGGATGGGTTTATTTATACAGAGGCTTCTCAGAGTGCATTGCTGGTTTATTTGACTTTGCTCTTTGGGATCAGGAAGTAAATGTGCCTTTAGATTTATTCTAAATTTCTGCCCCGTTTAGAGCAATCGAGTACAAAAAAATGGATAGTTTATAATTAAATAGGCATAAAGTATCTTCTTCTCTATTCATTTAGCCAGTGTCCAAAAGAGGGGTATATAGTCTCTTTAAGTTCTAGAGTGTAGCACTATTGGCTAGCAGCTGTTAGGACTAGGGTGGAAGGGCAGGCAGTTGGGTTTGGGCCAACATCCACACAATATTAGCAGGTTGCAGGTGGTTCTTATTTCTTCCATCAGCCTCGCTGTCACCTTAATATGCCTGGTTATATCTCTGGGAGCCTCTATTTATAGTTGCGTGCCTGCCCCACCCTGCCCTCTTCATTACGTCAAAGCATGTGTAGGTCTATAAATAGGGGTGGATTTCTGAGCCTGGCTGGGTATGGGCATATTAAAGTTGGGGGGTGGGATGACATTTGTTGACTAGCACATCACCAATTGACCATTCTCGGCCTCCCAATGGTTTCATCTCAACAGTTTGGGCACCGCTGACTTGCAATGGTCCATGGTTTGTGGTGACTAATAATTATGGGTACTCGGTTACTTATGGGGAAGAAACCAAAGTCCTGGCCCCTTGTCAAGCTATTTTACCCTGGTCATCTTCAGTTGTGTTGAAGAAGAACCCCTAGAACCTGGCTTTTATTCTGTGTATTCTGTGATATTCAGCTGCCATTTTTAATCAGAGCATCTTTACCGTAAATATTCATTTCACAGTTTCCCTTTCTTTAATCAAAGTTTCATTTTATTTATTACTGTTGGCATGAATTCCACAGTGACAATTGCTCCCTTTCGACCCCTTTACAGGCTGTCATCTCAAACTGTCTAGTGCCACCAAAAAAGCACAGGCGCTGTAGCGTGATCTTGTTAGAGCCGGCACAGGTGTCGGAGCTATTTTAGACGTGTTACATATTGTTCTATACCCTGACACCCAACTAGTAAAATATGTTCGGATGGGAAATGCAAATCTCTATGTTCTCTCCTGCGAAATGAGGGTCCACTCTACCTTTATTACTTTCCCTTTATATCTATCTAATAGAAATATTAACACTTGGATGTATATTGTTATTTTGCTCTTGTTCCTCCCAGCTTCTGGGGCTAATGGCACTGACCTAGCAGAGGAGGTTGGCTCTGTGATTTGGCGGTGCATCCGGACATTATGGACACAGTTTTCCTTGGTACTGGTCTTGGCTTCCAGTTGGATATCGGGGGAGGTGTGGCTGATCTTCATTGATGACTCTGGAAAGAGCGAGGGTTGCCCTAGGTAGTTGTCGCTGTAGTCGCGCTCATTGGTGTCGCTGTCCGTGTAGTTAAGTTGCTCATGTTCTGTGATCCCTTTCAATCCATGCTCACGCCATGGGATCCAGCAGAGTTTCCAAGACACAAAGAGTGAGACCCCAAACAGGGCAAGCCCACAAGCGGTGACCAGCAGGGACAGCAAGCTCACCGAGACATCTGAAAATAGGAGAAAAATAATAAGAATTGGTCAAATGGCAACAGTCTTGGACACAATTAACACAAAATACCTCATACTGCGGGGTTTGGTGGAACTTTTCTACTATCAACCCTCTCAGAATTACCCATGACTGCAACTAAGCCCTAGTAAAACTTGCTCCAAATCTTTTCATTGCACTACTTAGCTCGCAATGCATATAGATAAAAACATATTTACATATACAAGAAACCATATTGGGCCATGTCTTATCCAGTTTTAGGCTTTCTGTTAGGTCTGCCAAGCAGGAGCACATGCACTGGAGAATGATTGGCCCCTGGGTTGGGTCCTGGTTGCCATTGCACATGTTCCTGGTTGGTTGGTTGCCAGGTGGTTGGGGGGGGGGGCAAGGGCCCACTGTGGAGGTGCTAATAGTTAGGGTTGTAGGCTGTTCTTCTTACCATAAAACCATGGCAGGATACGGCCCTTCTGCTGAGCACAGGCATTCAGCTGTAATAAGCACAATTCTACAGGAAAATATAAAGGCATAGCTCTCCTTATCTGTAAATTATAAAACTCATTTATCATATATATTCCTGCCAGTTGTGCCTGAAAAAAAAAGACAATGCCAAGTCTCCTCCATTCATAGAAAGGCAAGTTGAATTCTAGAGATGTTGCCCAATACACAGTGTTGAACTGGCCCATCAGGATACCAGGAAAACTCCCGGTAGGCCCAGGTGTCCCTCCTGCTCACCCAACCAATTGCTTTGTATGCCTATACCATGGCCATTACTCAATTATATGTGAGGAGAAATGGAGAAAAGGATAGATATGTACGTATAGTATGTATAAAGAAGTAATTAAGAGACTAAAGAAAGTGAGTAAACAGACAAATGGAGAGTGGGCCTAAGGTCTAAGGTTTTCTGGTGGGCCCTTTGCACCCCAGTCCAACACTACCAACACACCAGCAGTTGCTCCTCAGATACTGTCCTGCCGATGCACGGCATGTTAGTTTTACAGTAAAGCAATGCCCACCAACCTCGGAGGAGGCCGCTCTCCCCTCCTTTGCTTTTTTTCCACTTGAGATGAGATCTAAAGAAGTTCATGGAAGTCACATGTAATACATTTCCCCTTTGCCGCTCTGAAACTGCTGCAACCTTATGTCCTTCAGCCCATAGAGAACATTATCACTTTCCAAGTACAAAGCCCCTTGTTGCAATTTCACAGCATTTCCCACAAGCCCTGGGGCCTTTCCCTTAGGATCTGGGTCATGAAAGGGATAATGTAACTTCCTGGCTAAATGTCTGCACTGCCTTTGTGTAAGGTGCCAGCCTTAACACTGACCCTGTACCCTGTGTTTGGGTTGAGAGTCAGGAGCCAGTTAAAGAACAACTATACCTCCAGAATACTCAGATTATTATTATTATTATTATTATTATTAACATTTATTTATAAAGCGCCAACATATCCCGCAGCGCTGTACAATAAGTGGGTTTCATACATTGGACATACAGAGTAACATATAAAGCAACCAATAACCGATACAAGAGGTATAGAGAGCCCTGCCCAAAAGAGCTTACACTCTACAAGATAGTTTATATCATATTAAGTGGCCTATTAAAGAATCTTACCAAACTGGATGCAGGGACAACTCCTTAGCTAAACTCCAAGCCTGAAACTCGCACTATGCCAGAACTGATATTTCACATTATTCTGCAGAGTAAACTGGCCTATTACAGGGCATATTTCCCTGTGTGATTTTGTTTGTAATAAAAACAAATAATAAACCAGAAACTCTCGCAATAGGAAAATAAAGTCCTGCTCGGAGGCCGCTACGTTACTACGATAAAGCTGAAATGATGTTTCAGATCAGCAG
Source organism: Xenopus tropicalis (assembly GCF_000004195.4). Classification (NCBI taxonomy): domain Eukaryota; kingdom Metazoa; phylum Chordata; class Amphibia; order Anura; family Pipidae; genus Xenopus; species Xenopus tropicalis. Next base: position 16,599,282 of record NC_030680.2, read on the forward strand.
AATAAGAGCAGCATTTAAAGAGAAAAGGGATTAGGGATTATACGGCAGCAGCAAACAGCCCAGAGCATGGTTATATGAAGGTTGGCATGGCGACTGCAGCCCAGCAGGTACCTTACATATCAGATAAAATAACCCCCTACTATACAGAATACGGATACTGGAAGTCACAGCGGATTTCCGTCATGGAATTTGAAATTTTATACCTATAGGTGGGAGCAACCATACTGCTGGCCCTTTGTTTGCTTGTTTAAAAAAAAAAAAGAAAACATAATTTCAAGCAACTTTACAATATACATCAATTAGAATTAGCCTGCCTTCAGCCTGCATCCTCCTAATCCCACAATTCCCTGCACACGTGATGTCAGTAAGGAAAGGAACATCACAGTGCAATGCATTGTGGGTTATGCAGTTCCTGCAGGCTGTCTGTAAGCTGTGGAGAAGTTGTTACAATTTGTAACATCTGTGTTTTAGTCCCTCCTCCCCTGCCAGGAATTCAAATAATACAGAAAGGGAAGACTGTTCATTCATACTTAGATTATTAGGTATATTAGGGGTTTCTGTGTTGTGTGGGGATCTTTAACTAATATTGGTTCGGAAGCCGAAGTTGCCCTTTAATATTCCACTTACACTCGGCTATCTGCAAGAGAATAAGGACCTCTGAATTATTGATGGACAAGTTGGAAACCTATCAATGAAAGGAATCATTCATCATTTTATTTAAGAGTGACGAATAACCGTACGATTCATGAGAGGTGGGGGGGTCCATCTGTCATCACATCCAAATCCATATTTTCCCAGTTCAAACTGAATAAAGAAAGGGTTTGGGGCCAGGAGCTATTGTTTACAGAATTGCCAGATACATTATATATCACTTAATAGCCACAAAGCTGAAACCAGACGCATTACTGGCTGCTCTCCGGAAGCCCAAAATGTCTGCAGAACATCTAGTGGGACTGAATCCCCTTACACGCTGTTTAATAATGCATGTTCCTGATGGCACTCATGGCACTAGCGCAGCGTTCCGCACTTGGGCCTCATTTCCTGCACTTACAAATAACCAGTATTTTCCATGGTGTCAACAGGGGCAATTAGTTATAACAGGGTCTCATTTCCAATCATCATAAAAATCAATTACAATATGGGATCCCTTATACGGAAACCCGTTATCCAGAAACTTCTGAATTATGGAAAGGCCATCTCCCATAGACTCCATTATAAGCAAATAATTCCAATTTTTATAAATGATTTCCTTTTTCTCTGTAATAATAAAACAGTACCTGTACTTGATCCCAACTAAGATATAATTACCCCTTATTGGGGGCAGAACAGCCCTATTGGGTTTATTTAATGGTTAAATGATTCCCTTTTCTCTGTAATAATAAAACAGTACCTGTACTTGATCCCAACTAAGATATAATTACCCCTTATTGGGGGCAGAACAGCCCTATTGGGTTTATTTAATGGTTAAATGATTCCCTTTTCTCTGTAATAATAAAACAGTACCTGTACTTGATCCCAACTAAGATATAATTACCCCTTATTGGGGGCAGAACAGCCCTATTGGGTTTATTTAATGGTTAAATGATTCCCTTTTCTCTGTAATAATAAAACAGTACCTGTACTTGATCCCAACTAAGATATAATTACCCCTTATTGGGGGCAGAACAGCCCTATTGGGTTTATTTAATGGTTAAATGATTCCCTTTTCTCTGTAATAATAAAACAGTACCTGTACTTGATCCCAACTAAGATATAATTACCCCTTATTGGGGGCAGAACAGCCCTATTGGGTTTATTTAATGGTTAAATGATTCCCTTTTCTCTGTAATAATAAAACAGTACCTGTACTTGATCCCAACTAAGATATAATTACCCCTTATTGGGGGCAGAACAGCCCTATTGGGTTCATTTAATGGTTAAATGATTCCCTTTTCTCTGTAATAATAAAACAGTACCTGTACTTGATCCCAACTAAGATATAATTACCCCTTATTGGGGGCAGAACAGCCCTATTGGGTTTATTTAATGGTTAAATGATTCCCTTTTCTCTGTAATAATAAAACAGTACCTGTACTTGATCCCAACTAAGATATAATTACCCCTTATTGGGGGCAGAACAGCCCTATTGGGTTTATTTAATGGTTAAATGATTCCCTTTTCTCTGTAATAATAAAACAGTACCTGTACTTGATCCCAACTAAGATATAATTACCCCTTATTGGGGGCAGAACAGCCCTATTGGGTTTATTTAATGGTTAAATGATTCCCTTTTCTCTGTAATAATAAAACAGTACCTGTACTTGATCCCAACTAAGATATAATTACCCCTTATTGGGGGCAGAACAGCCCTATTGGGTTTATTTAATGGTTAAATGATTCCCTTTTCTCTGTAATAATAAAACAGTACCTGTACTTGATCCCAACTAAGATATAATTAATACTTATTGGAGGCAAAACAAGCTCATTGGGTTTAATTAATATTTAGCAGACTTAAGTTATGGAGATCCAAATTACAGAAAGATCCCTTATCCGGAAAACCCCACGTCCCGAGCATTCTGGATAACAGGTCCTATACCTGTATTATATTCTTTTATTTTTGGGGTGGATATGATTTCATTCTGTTGTATAGTTTCTTTAAACATTGTCCTAAAATATCATTGGGGTGGTTGGCAACAATTTGCTTTTATTTTTTACAGGGCCAGACTGGGCCAGTGGGCACGGTCAGATTAGGCCAGCAGGAAACCGTGAAAAAATCCGGTGGGCCCTGGGGGCCCAGACCTGGCCCTTGCCAGCGATCCCGTGGCCAACAGTGTTCCTCCCCTGACACGTTACATTTACGCGTGCTCAGGGGAGGACATCGGGCAGGGGCCCCTTAGGGAGGTTAGGGAGGCTCAGTGGGGGCCCCTGTGCGAGGTTAGGGGGTGCAGTGGGGGCCCCTAGGGGGTGCGGGGGACGCGCCGACAGGGGCAGGGCCTTGAACCCCCAGTCCGACCCTGCCAGTGGGACACTGTATGGTGCTGCTGAATATGTTGGCGCTATAGAAATACGTTACTAATAATGATAACAGATTCTCTCCCTTCACTTCACCCCAATACCTCCAGCCATGTCTATTTCCCACACACACAGATGCTCTGATGTTTCTGCACAATAAGCTGCTCAGAGCCTTCACTAATCACCGTGTCACTCCCTGCCCCCCCATGATGTCACTCCCTGCCCCCATGATGTCACTTCCTGCCCCCATGATGTCACTCCCTACCCTCATGAGGTCACTCCCTGCCCCAGGACATCATGATCCACCCCCCTGCCGAAAGTTCAGGGCATTAGAGGTGGCAACCTTAGTCCTGGCCCAGGTCTGCTCTCTGCAGCCTTGCGCCTAATAAAACAAATGTGATGCAACGTGAGTGCATGAATGTGTGCGGGGGCTTATTGGCTGCAAGTGTAGGAACAGGGAATGCACCTGGGGTGGGGGCCCTTGGGGTGACAGCTCTGGTGGGCACCCTAATCCGAACTCCAGTTTGGAATTCCAGCAGCTTTGTGTTTGTGCCAAGCAAGTGAATGAGCCCCGCTGACAATCCTGCCCTATAACACGTCTGTATAATACAGCGCAAGGCCAGAGATAACAGCAGGCAGGTTTTTAAAGCTCAATAAACGCAACTCTCATTTGACCTTGGGAGCATCAGCTTTTCCAGTGGATAAAAAGGATATGTATTTTTTTAATGCTCTGGGGATTGTGCATACATTTAACATATGTCTACTTTGCTGCGCTGAAGGCACGGATAGCAGCAAGCACAGTTTGTCTGAATCGTGAATCTCTTACTGTGTGTAGAACAGGGATTCCTAAAGGGTAAGTAAACCTTTAAAATATGCTGAGGTAAAATTGATGAGACTGCTATACTAAGGCCTTTTGTAATATACATTCATTCATTATTTATTTATTTTTAATTCCAAGATATTAAGGGTTAATATGACTGCAGTCGAGGAAGTTGTCAGAGAAAGAAAGAGGGCTGATCTGATGTTCTTCTGGTTAGGGAAACATTAGAAACCTCAGATAACTTTTCTCACGTCTTTCTCATGCCTCGTCAGCACTGCGGTCCCTTCACTTTAGCAAGCAGAGCCCAGGGGAGAGATACTCCCTGCTATCAATCCTTGTTGGAGCACAGACAGCCCCTACTAGCTAAATCTATCTGTTTCACTTTCCTAAAAAGTGCTATAACAATAAGGAACCTGCCACTGACTAAAGCCTCATTCATGGGGTCCCTGCTCCCCGACTTCACTAGAGGTAGGGTCCCTGCAGGGCAGCACAGCTTTACTAGGGCCTCATTGGTCCCAGGCTTAGTGGAACATCCCCCTGGTACAACAGATACAGGCCAAAGGGGTAGCCCCACCCCTAACCAAGCACTAAATTAAAGTGTGGCAGGAAGTGGTCATAAGCCTAAGGGCCAATAATAAAAATATACTAATTAGATCACCCTGACACATGGGCATCTGCCCAACAACTAGGGAATAACGAAGTGTTGGGATTTAAAGCCATAGGGGCCATTAACCCTATGGATCCCTACAAATCAATAAAAAAGGGTGATAGTGTCTATCTATATATATATATATAATTTATATTCAGAAATGTGGGGACTGTAGAAGCCAGTAACTGGATATAAGAAAAAGAAAACTGAGTTCCTCACAATGCATTCTATTTCCTCCCCCCTTTGATAAGGCCACTTCAATGGGACTAAAAAGATGGCACGGAAAATTTGCAAAAGGAACTCTCAATACGCGGTTGGCGTATTCCCATGGCAACGGGACCTTTTTAACTCGAAACACTCACGTTTTACCTTGAAATCTTGTCTATGAACCTTCCCATTGGAAGTGCTTGGAAGGAAAACTACTGACATTATTCAGTTCTGAATTTTGGCTTTTCTCTGTGCATCCCACCGGCGCAAAATCCGTTACGAAAACAACAAATGAGTCTAATTTATTATTTTTTATGAAGGGGATTTAAAGGAGAATGTAACAAAAATATCAAGTGACATTTACAGTAACGTGAACTTCATAGCAGAGTGAATGGTATATAGATATTGGACCTGCAGGGAGAATGGTATATAGATATTGGACCTGCAGGGAGAATGGTATATAGATATTGGACCTGCAGGGAGAATGGTATATAGATATTGGACCTGCAGGGAGAATGGTATATAGATATTGGACCTGCAGGGAGAATGGTATATAGATATTGGACCTGCAGGGAGAATGGTATATAGATATTGGACCTGCAGGGAGAATGGTATATAGATATTGGACCTGCAGGGAGAATGGTATATAGATATTGGACATGCAGGGAGAATGGTATATAGATACTGGACCTGCAGGGAGAATGGTATATAGATATTGGACCTGCAGGAAGAATGGTATATAGCAGTGCTGTCCAACTGGCGGCCCGCGGGCCGCATGCGGCCCGCGACCCCCCTCTGTGTGGCCCTCCACCTCTCTGGCTGCTTTGATGGCTTACCCTTGTGTAAACTTTAAATGGTTTCAGTACTGAGATTAACTGCCCCCCCTGCATGGTTCTCACCTCAGATTCAGGCTGTAATCCTCCTGTATTGTTTAAATATGTAATCAACTGTACTGTTCACACCTTTTAATCTATGCATTGTTCACCCCCTGCAGTGTTCACACCTTAGGCTCAGGCTGTAATCACCCACATTGTTTGTCTGTTCACACCTCAGACATTGTATGTAGTGCCTGGACTATGCTGTCTGTGTGTAGGCAACATAGGGTAGGCAGAATATGGCACATAGGCAGCATAGGGCAGGGAGGGTATGGCATAAACAGGCAGCATAGGATAGGTAAGGTTTTGAACACACAGGCAGCATAGGGCAGAGAGAGTATGGCACATACAGGCAGCATAGGACAGGGAGGGTATTGAACACACAGGCAGCATAGGGCAGGGAGAGTATGGCACACACAGGCAGCATAGGACAGGGAGGGTATTGAACACACAGGCAGCATAGGGCAGGGAGAGTATGGCACACACAGGCAGCATATGGCAGACACAGGCATCATAGGGCAGGCAGAGTATGGCACACACAGGCAGCATATGGCAGACACAAGCATCATAGGGCAGGCAGAGTATGGCACACACAAGTAGGTGCCTGTGAGAGGTGAACCTCGCAGGGGTTTGTTCTGGGAGTTTGTTAGCAGTTGGAAATAGCCATTAAATGGTCCCTAAGGTGTGTAATTATATGCTGGGGGTTGCTGTGCTATCCACAGGGGAGGAGGAGGCATATGGATTTTAGGGTATGTCTTAATATGACATAATATAATTCTTTCACATATGAATGATGGTTGATATTCCTGCAGTGAGGACCAAGCATTTGGGTTTTTGCTGCACTACCACCATTGTGATTAAATGGGTGTGGTTTGAAGTGGGTGTGGTTTAAAAGGGGGGAGTGGTCAAAACTGGCTTTCATTAGCGGCCCTCCACCATGTATGCGCGAGAAATTCCGGCCCTCGGCACCACATAAGTTGGACAGCACTGGTATATAGATTACATCAATAAAGGACTATATATAGGTGACATCAATATAAGGAAAATGATATAAAGGTGACACAGAACACAGGTGGAATAGAATATTGGTGACATCAATGTAAAGAGAACGGCAGATAGGTGACAGTTAGAATGGTATTATGATGGATATAGAGTTGCCACCTTGCCAGTATTTAACTGGCCTAGCCAGTTACAAAATTTACTGGTAATGTACTTTCCCTCCCAGTCTGCCCATTTGCCCTCCCCATTCTCTTTTTCCTTACCCACCCCACCCATTTTCCCACCCCGTATGTCATAGCCCCATCCCCAAATGATGTCATGGCCTGTCCCAGTATTACGATAAGAAAAAGGTGGCAACCCTATTTACCCTGTTTATCAAGATGTCAGCATGGTTCAGGTTGTTTTGTTCTATAAAATCATTATGTGGTGAAGAATCAAGGCAAATGCCAACTAACCCAGAGGTATGATTGCACAGATACCCTATGAACAATGGGCAACGGGGTGAGGACTGTTATGTGCCCTCCTCCACGCCAGCCCATGCCTCTTGAATATAAAGCTGCCAAATAAATGCATAAAGCTGCATCTGTGGTGCAAAGCGCAGGGTAGAATGCAAATGTGCACTTTACAAATGATGCCTTGGATCTTCTAGCAGGCCTGGACTGGGATTCACTATAGGCCCTGGCATTCCAAGTACACAGAGGTGCAAACAGCCCCCCAGCAGCCCAATAAATAGTGACTGTCTATGGCACCTTACAGCAGCCCCTCTGGCATTTGCCAGCATCCACAGATTGCCAGTCTGGGCCTGTCATCTAGGCAACAGTTGGGTGCCACTTGGGAGACTCATTACAGCCTTGTATAGAGTGTGCAAGAAAATTATCTTTTTGTACTTTTTTGTACTTGAAAAAAATGCCACGTGGAAGTGGGTTTTGTCCAAACAAGAACACTCAAACGCATGGGCATGCGTAAGAGCTCACAGCTTTGAAGGAACATTGTCTAGAGACCTGTCCACCTTCTGTATACAGGTATGGGATCCCTTATCCGGAAACCCGTTATCTAGAAAGCTCCAAATTACGGAAAGCCCATCTCCCATAGACTCCATTTTAATCAAATAGTACAGATTTCCTTTTTCTCTGTAATAATAAAACAGTACCTGTACTTGATCCCAACTAAGATATAATTACCCCTTATTGGGGGCAAACCAGCCCTATTGGGTTTATTTAATGGTTAAATGATTCCCTTTTCTCTGTAATAATAAAACAGTACCTGTACTTGATCCCAACTAAGATATAATTACCCCTTATTGGGGGCAGAACAGCCCTATTGGGTTTATTTCATGGTTAAATGATTCCCTTTTCTCTGTAATAATAAAACAGTACCTGTACTTGATCCCAACTAAGATATAATTACCCCTTATTGGGGCAGAACAGCCCTATTGGGTTTATTTAATGGTTAAATAATTCCCTTTTCTCTGTAATAATAAAACAGTACCTGTACTTGATCCCAACTAAGATATAATTACCCCTTATTGGGGGCAGAACAGCCCTATTGGGATTATTTAATGGTTAAATGATTCCCTTTTCTCTGTAATAATAAAACAGTACCTGTACTTGATCCCAACTAAGATATAATTACCCCTTATTGGGGGCAGAACAGCCCTATTGGGTTTATTTAATGGTTAAATGATTCTCTTTTCTCTGTAATAATAAAACAGTACCTGTACTTGATCCCAACTAAGATATAATTACCCCTTATTGGGGGCAGAACAGCCCTATTGGGTTTACTTAATGGTTAAATGATTCCCTTTTCTCTGTAATAATAAAACAGTACCTGTACTTGATCCAAACTAAGATATAATTACCCCTTATTGGGGGCAGAACAGCCCTATTGGGTTTACTTAATGGTTAAATGATTCCCTTTTCTCTGTAATAATAAAACAGTACCTGTACTTGATCCCAACTAAGATATAATTACCCCTTATTGGGGGCAGAACAGCCCTATTGGGTTTATTTAATGGTTAAATCATTCCCTTTTCTCTGTGATAATAAAACAGTACCTGTACTTGATCCCAACTAAGATATAATTACCCCTTATTGGGGCAGAACAGCCCTATTGGGTTTATTTAATGCAAGGATCCCCAACCTTTTTAACCCGTGAGCAACATTCAAATGTAAAAAGAGTTGGGGAGCAACACAAGCATAAAAAAAGGTACCTGGAGGTGCCAAATAAGGGCTGTGGTTGGCTATTTGGTAGCCGCTATGGGGACTGGCAGCCTATAGAAGGCTCTGTTTGGCTTTACACTAGGTTTTATGCAACCAAGACTTGCCTCCAAAGTAGTATTCAAAAAATGAGCACCTGCTTTGAGGCCACTGGGAGCAACATCCAAGGGGTTGGGCAGCAACATGTTGCTCACGAGCCACTGGTTGGGGATCACTGATTTAATGGTTAAATTATTCCCTTTTCTCTGTAATAATAAAACAGTACCTGTACTTGATCCCAACTAAGATATAATTACCCCTTATTGGGGGCAGAACAGTCCTATTGGGTTTATTTAATGGTTAAATGATTCCCTTTTCTCTGTAATAATAAAACAGTACCTGTACTTGATCCCAACTAAGATATAATTACCCCTTATTGGGGCAGAACAGCCCTATTGGGTTTATTTCATGGTTAAATGATTCCCTTTTCTCTGTAATAATAAAACAGTACCTGTACTTGATCCCAACTAAGATATAATTACCCCTTATTGGGGGCAGAACAGTCCTATTGGGTTTATTTCATGGTTAAATGATTCCCTTTTCTCTGTAATAATAAAACAGTACCTGTACTTGATCCCAACTAAGATATAATTACCATTTATTGGGGGCAGAACAGTCCTATTGGGTTTATTTAATGGTTAAATGATTCCCTTTTCTCTGTAATAATAAAACAGTACCTGTACTTGATCCCAACTAAGATATAATTACCATTTATTGGGGGCAGAACAGCCCTATTGGGTTTATTTAATGGTTAAATGATTCCCTTTTCTCTGTAATAATAAAACAGTACCTGTACTTGATCCCAACTAAGATATAATTACCCCTTATTGAGGGCAGAACAGCCCTATTGGATTTAATTAATGTTTTATTGATTTTCTAGTAGACTTAAGGTATAGAGATCCAAATGAAGGAAAGACCCCTTATCCGGAACACCCTTGGTCCCGAGCATTCTGAATAACGGGTCCTATACCTGTTACCTACAACCAAGTGTTGGTGCCTCTCAACATAGCAGCTCCTTAACAATAAAAGCAACCGCTTGTGGGGGTTCTGATATAATATGTAGGAAATCCCTGGGATGACACAGTTCCTGGGTAAGTGAGGGCGACCAATCAGAAAAAAGCCTACAGGTAGTATGATCTTACTGTAAAATCACCATGTTCCTCATTTCTCATAAAATTCTGGTGAAATCATCTAAAAAACTTTTTTTTGTTCAAAATTGTTCCCTGTATTGTTACCCTCCGTTATCTGCTGTTCTTTTATCTATTACAGCAAAAAAACACTTTTAAATCGAAGAGCAAAAAAGAAAAAAAAAATCCCATTAAGGTTTCCAAGATGGAATTCTTTGCAAATACAGTATTTCAGAAGACAGGGACAAAATTGGAAGATGAAAGCTTGCCCTGGAGCTGACAAGGATAAAGCGCTTCTTGCTTTCGGTGGCCACACAAATGCAATTTAAGATAAGACAAGGTCTTACATCCGATGTCCGGTGCTGCCGAGGAGTAGGATATTTGTCAAAGATAAGATTATATCCAATTTGATAAGAAAAGGCTAACGCAATTATGTAATTTAACCGGATTAAAGAAGAGTACACTGGAGGAGATTGAGAACAAGCAGGCTGAAATATTACTGACTTCAATCAATGAAAATGGGGCTAGAAGGAAAGCTGACAAGTGTAGGGACCACGTGCGGCCCAGAGAGCAGCTTAACGCTCGATAAATTCTATGCACTGTCATTAGTGAAGCACCAAATCCAGGATTCGCTTTGGGATTCTGCCAAGATTTGGCTTATTTTGGCAAGATTGGGCCGAATCCATGTGCCTAACCAAATCCAAATCCTTAAAAATCACATTATGTTTTGTCACATAAACACAGAAGTTGAACATTTTCACCACAAGCGAAGTGTGTGGTTCTGGAAATTAGGATTTACTGTAGAGTCAGTATCTAGCTGAATCTTCCATGAAGGATTCGGTGCGTCCCTAACTGTGATACGGTTATAGGGTCTATAAACTGGGGTGTGTTCCTTATGAGAACTTAAGCGACACAACCTTGAAACATACAGACAATCTAGGCACTACATTGTAGATGAACCACAATACATGGGGGCAGGTCTCCACAGACCTCTACAGGCAAGAAAATGAACATTTAGGAAGGCTCACACTGCCCAAAACAGACCAACTGCTACATAGTCGTATCTAATAGAGTCTTCAGAGAGCTTTGCGCAGTGGCAGTATCATAGCCAATGAGGTCAAACTGAGGTGTGATTTTTGCTAATTGTGATGAAGCTGAAGCTTGATGAAAGCGGAGGGGCTGTGTTCCCATTAGGGAAGAGCTGCTGACTTATTTTCGTCGGGGGCTTCGCACATGCTCATTATGCCTAATCATGCTTCACTTCCTTGCCACTGCGATTAGGCGGGAGGTATTTTTCTTTTATTCCTTCCAGCTGCCAGCTGGAGCCTTACCAAGGCGATTAATGGCATTGCACCCGTACACTTCTGCACCCTTTTTGTGTTTGATTTGTGCACCCTGGATAGGTGTCATAGTCCTCTGGGCTTGACCCTAGGCCAAGACTTGGTGGATTTCACCCTAGCTTCGGTGAAGGTGGATCTGCCCACACATGTTGTTCATTGGCGAAAGCCTTGGACACATGAGCATCGGAGCCCATACCTTCGGGTAGGACTCACAGGCAATGACTCAACATTGTATCTAATAGAGTCTTCAGTGGAAGGCCTTTTGTTGTGTTTAACACAACCTTGAATCATACAAACATTCTAGACACTACATTCTAGATCAGCGGTGGACAAACTGCGGCTCTTTAGCCCCTTGAATTTGGCTGTTCCAGGTGCGGGCTCAAATGTACAGTGCGATAGCATTTTCGTTGCCCGTAGCAAAAATCAGCAGGAGGGGTGTGGTCTTTGGGCTACGGGAGATGTGGCGCAGGTGGGGGCGGGATACGCAGAGCAGGGGAGGTTCGCTCCTTTCATGCACGAGTGAGTCAGTGACAGTCTGCAAAAAATTTGGCTCTCAAAAGAAATTTCAATCGCTGTTTTGTTGATATTTGGCTCAGTTGACTAATAAGTTTGCCCACCACTGTTCTAGATGAACCACAATACACTGGGGCAGATAGTCTCCACAGATCTCTACAAGCAAGAACATGAAAATTTATAGAGGCCCACCTTCCCCAAAACAGACCAACTTCTCTATAGTCATATATAATAGGTTCTTTAATAGAAAGCTTCCTGTTGTGTTCACTACAACCTTGAACCATACAAACATTGTACGCACTACATTCTAGATAAACTAAAATAAATTGGAGAAGATCCCCAGACATCTACAGACAAGGACATGAAAATTTTGGGAGGCTGATCATCACCAAAATAGACCAACTGCTACACTGTCATATATAATAGGGTATTCAATGGGAGGCCTCCTGTTGTGTTTAAAACAACCTAGAATCACACAAACATTCTAGATCAGTGCTGTCCAACTTCTGTGGTGCCGAGGTCCGGAATTTCTCTCGCATACATAGTGGAGGGCCGCTAATGGAAGCCAGTTTTGGCCACTCCCCCATTTAAAACCACACCCACTTCAAACCACACCCATTTTATCACAATGGTCGCTGCAGGGATATCAACCGTCATTCATATGTTAAATGTTATGTTAAATTGTCATATTAAGACACACCCTTAAATCCATATGCCTCCTCCTCCCCTGTGGATAGCACTGCAACCCCCAGCATATATTTCCAACTGCTAACAAACTCCCAGAACAAACCCCTGCCAGGTTTACCTCCCACAGGCAGCATAGGGTAGGCAGAGTATGGCACACACAGGCAGCATAGGGTAGGCAGAGTTTGGCACACACAGGCAGCACTCTGTCTGTCCTATGCTGCCTGTGTGTGCCATACTCTGCCTGTCCTATACTGCCTGTGTGTGCCATACTCTGCCTGTCCTATGCTGCCTGTGGGTGCCATACTCTGCCTGCCCTATGCTGCCTGTGGGTGCCATACCCTCCCTGCCTAATGCTGCCTATGTGCCATACTCATGTGTATGTGTATAGGCAGCATATACCAGGCAGTACATACAATGTCTGAGGTGTGAAGAGGTGAACAATATGGGTGATTACAGCCTGAGCTAAAAAGGTGTGAACAACACAGGGGATTACATTTTTAAACAATACAGGGGGTTTACAGCCTGAATCTGAAGTGATAACCATGCAGGGGGGCAGTTAATCTCAGTATTGATACCATTTAAAGCTAACACAAAGGTAAGCCATCAAAGCAGCCAGACAGGTGGGGGGCCACACAGAGGGTGGTCGAGGGCCGCCAGTTGGACAGCGCTGTTCTAGATGAACTGCAAGAAATTGGAACAGATTGTCTCCCAGACCTCTACAGGTAAGAACATAAAAAGTTAGGGAGGTTCACCCAAAACAGACCAGTTGCCACATAGTCATATAATAGGGTCTTCAGTGGAAAGCTTTCTGTTGTGTTCAATACAACCTTGAATCATACATACGTTCTAGGCACTATATTCCAGATGAACTGACAATACATTGGAGCAGATTATCTTCCAGACCTCTACAGGCAAGAACATAAACATTTAGGGAAGCTCACCCTACCTAAATAGAAAGCTTCCTGTTGGGTTCACTACAACCTTGAATCATACAAACATTCTACGAAGTACATTCTAGATAAACTAAAATAAATTGGAGAAGATCCCCAGACATCTACAGAAAAGGACATATAAATTTTGGGAGGCTGATCATCACCAAAACAGACCAACTGCTACGCTGTCATATATAATAGGGTATTTAATGGAAGGCCTCCTGTTGTGTTTAACACAACCTAGAATCACACAAACATTCTAGAACTGCAATAAATTGGAACAGATTGTCTCCCAGCCTCTAGAGGCAAGAACATAAAAAGTTAGGGAGGTTCACCCAAAACAGACCAGTTGCCACATAGTCATATATAATAGGGTCTTCAGTGGAAAGCTTTCTGTTGTGTTCAATACAACCTTGAATCATACATACGTTCTAGGCACTATATTCCAGATGAACTGACAATACATTGGAGCAGATTATCTTCCAGACCTCTACAGGCAAGAACATAAACATTTAGAGAAGCTCACCCTATCCAAAATAGTCTGACTGCTAGTGTGTTTAACACAACCTTGAACCATACAAAGATTTTAAGCACTATGTGCACCACATATATATCTTTGGCTTGTCCATTGGACACACTGATGCACCATGTCTGTAAGTTTGCAACCTGTCTGTGTCATTCATACTGGCCTTCAGGATGGGGGGCTGACAGTGACGATACTTGGGGGTGGGGAAATGGGTAGGTGCCCTGCCCCTTCCGCTAAATGGGTAGGTGCCCTGCCCCTTCCGCTAAATGGGTGGGTGCCCTGCACCTTCCGCTAGTTTTATAATTAGGCCAGGTTTGAAAAATCAGTGAAAGCTGCAAATTGCCCATTTGCAGGGTTTTTTTTATTTTGCATTATAAATGCTTGGCTATATCTGAGTTCCATCCATCTCCTCCTGATTCACTCTAATTTAGCCTTGTGTCTTGTCACTCATTAAACATTGTTTATTGCAGTGTATCCATTCATATATTGTCCATTACTTAATGTCTCTCTATGCATTCCCTCATGTATTGGGCTGCTTGTAAATATTCTCTTTCTGTTCTCCAGTATTCCCCTGAGCAACATTTATATTCTTACAGTGTCAGTCTGATAGCAGGGAGGCTTAAACCGGCCTTTCTTTCTTATTAATCTTGTATCTACCCTTGTGTATTCCCCGAGCTGCACTTGTCTCTGTGTTGTGTCACTGTGATTGGGTGGGGGAGTCATTTCTCAGGCCCTGTGCTATGGCTGTCAATCTCGGGTTCTAATCCCATGTATTTGCTTTTTGGTGTGACTGCAGGTGGCAACCAAAGGAGACAAGTCAGGCAGCAAACCCAATCTAGTAGACATGGTAGGGGTCGAGACACACATTAGCAATACCTATCAATAAAACTTCATCATGCCCAATCAGAAATAGTCTTAACCCATTAGTAATGGATTAAGATGACTTGGAACCTTGGGTTATATTTGGTAGATCCACACTGCACTTTGTACAAATGAATTTAGCCCTGTTGGCTTCTGCCATGTTTACGTTAAAGAAGAGAATAAAAAGTCATGGCTCTATAGGAAACTGAAGTTCTCAATTGTGTTCCAGCAGCAGGCAAGCTCACAGCATTGGGCCCCCAGACATCCTTATAACCTGCCAATGGTCCCTGCAGTCTCCCATACAATTCTTTAATTGAGTCCAATAATAGACCTATGTATAACAGGGATGCAGTGTCTCACTTATGTGTCCCCTCTTTCTCTCTCCCTTCCTCTTCTATATGAGGTGACTTCTTCTAGCCAATAGTAGTTTTATGGTCATCACATTAAGAGTGCCTTGGGACCTGGGTTGTTCTCAAGACCTTGGAACTGACTCAACTTAGGATCCATCCTCTCAAGTTGGTTAGGACAGGAAAAAACTAGGAGGTATTTTGACAGAGAGTGGGTGACAGTTAGCTTTTTCCCTTTCTCCCAAGCTAGTTGGACATTCAACCTTTGGTCAGGGCCCCTTAGCGTATAATATACTACTACGAGGCTCACATTTATTGTTTTTGTCAAGTAGCAAGTGACTTTCTCATCATAAATTGCCTTTAGGCTAAATCCTCTGTCAATGCTCAAAGATTCCCTCACCCTAGGGGGCCAGATCCACAGTTTGGGGACCACTGTCTCAAGATGTACAGTTGAGCCAGGAGGTAGCACTAGAGTCTTCTGTTGGACCAAAAATTCCAACAAGCACTTCACTACTAATTTTATACCCAAGTGCCCATGGCTCTGGCAAGAGTAGCCTAAGAGACTTTAAGATTATAACACCACTCTGGACAAATATATCCGCCACTCCAACAATTGTAATACAGTTCTAATTGGTTGGCTAAGGGGGTGGTAGTTATATTTCCATGCAGCAGATCTTTGAGTGAAATGGAAGATACACAGGAGAGTACAATATTCCCAACATTAAGGAAGAGCTAGAGAATTGGCATTCCTTTGCTATTAGCATGCAACGCAGAGTGACTGTGAGGAGTTTCCAGCACGTCCGAAGATCAATGGACACTAAATAAATGGTATTAATTATCAGAAGAGAGGAAGAGACACTTCCTGTGCACACCAAGCTTAATGATGTAATCGATACGTGTAATGACACATAGATTGTATCATTGCTCCCGTAGCATAGATACCCATTGCTTACTTCCTCAACTACGTGAGAACCTGGATGCCCTTCACTACTAAAAACCCACGAATCTACAATTCTTCAGTGAGAATTAGACTATAATTTGAAGAATAATTTTCCATTCAGTTAGAAAGTAAGTTAAGAATGGTTATCCTCTTAATTGGCATTATTTATGGTAAAGGAGCCAGTGTCATATGATGGTTATGTACTAACCAGGAAGCCTTAGACCAGGGATCCCCAACTTTTTTTTACCCATGAGCAACATTCAAATGTAAAAAGAGTTGGGGAGCAACACAAGCATGAAAAAGGTACCTGGAGGTGCCAAATAAGAGCTATTTGGTAGCCCCTGTGTGGACTGGCAGCCTACAGAAGGCTCTGTTTGGCTTTACACTGGGTTTTATGCAACCAAAACTTGCCTCCAAGCCAAGTATTCAAAAAATGAGCACCTACCTTAACACCACTGGGAGCAACATCCAAGGGGTTGGTGAGCAACATGTTGCTCACGAGCTACTGGTTGGGGATCACTGCCTTAGACATAGCACCTCTCTTGTCCTCCATTTATTAACTTATTTCTTTATTCTTCTCTTGAATCTGTATTCTCTCTTCTGATCTTCTGCTTCACCTTCACCAACACATCCCTATTAACCCCAACTGTAGGGTCTTACCCAACTTCATGTTACCTCATTAGTCTCCACTCCACTTATCTATCTACCTCCTCATCTCCCCTACCCAACCTTTCCAACCCCTTCACATTCTGTTTTCTCCTGCCTCATCCCTTAAGAAATGTTCTGTCACTAAATATGTGTTCACCGTATAAAGAATTTTAATAAGATTATATACGTAAAAGTGCTGCCTCAAACCTTAGTCGTGTAAATGGTGTTGCCCTTCCCATTCAGTCATGTCAAAGTTGGGCTTGGGTAGGTGTGGGTCATTTGAAAGTGGATTAGGGTTGGGCCAGGGTCACAATTTTTCCAACATGTGCATTAATAGCCTATGAACACCCAGCATTCAGGAAGCAGATGTGTTATGAGGCTACATTTTTAATATTATTATTAAGAAGTCACTGATCAACCAGTCCCGTCCCCAGTGCTCCCAGTTACACCCCAATCTTTTCCCTTCAATAACAGCCAACTGCTCCCAATTTTCATGGTCCTGCCCCAATCACTGGTCCCTTACATAAGCCTCCTTTTAGATGGAAAGCCTATGTGCTGGTAGTACAGCGCCTAAAGTTAGGGTTGCCATTGGCCGGTATTTCACCTTCCTAGACAGTAAAACATCCACCAAGGCCAATATTACAAATGTAGCCCTAAATAATACCCTCAAATTTAGCCCCAGGCCTGCATACCTAAGCCCTGGACTCAAATCCTACCTCTTCCCTATCTCCACTCAATCCACCCTCTTTAGCAGTACCTTGTGTTGTAGCTCCTTTGAAGACACCGCCCTCTTGTTATGTCCTCATTTGTCACCTTCCCCGACCAGTATAAATGGTGGCAACCCTACCTTAAGTTTAATTACTATTTTTCTTTCTAGTCAGACCCTCTTCTGTTCATCTTCCAGTCTGTCATTAATTCAACTGCCTTGTTGCTAAGGGTCAGCAGGAACTTTGCAAAAATATAAGTCTGAGTTTCGAACAAAACAATACATAATTCCACAATGGGGGGAAAAAAATAATGGATGATGGCCAGCTGCAAATAGACCTACAATATCACTGTCTACATCATAGTGAAACTATACCTTGTTGATTTTAAGGTGAACGTCCCCACGAGTGACAAGGAAAGGGGACAATTTACTAACGTGTTTGCTGTGCAACTAATATCTAATGTTCTTTATTATTATTATTAACATTTATTTATAAAGCGCCAACATATCCCGCAGCGCTGTACAATAAGTGGGTTTCATACATTGGACATACAGAGTAACATATAAAGCAATCAATAACCGATACAAGAGGTGAAGAGAGCCCTGCCCAAAAGAGCTTAATATCTAATGTTCTTTCAATATATTGACTATATTGTTTAGTCAGCTATGCAACCTGGGATGGGAATCAGAATGCTGATAGACTTGCCACAATGCTTCATGATTTATGCCACCCCAGGGCAGCCCAGTACATTCATGGCATTCTGTATGCACCTCGCACACATCCTGAAATCCTGAAATACTCTCTCAAATCCAGATACTATGAGAAATTCCACATTATAATAGCAGGTCAGACTGGGACATCCAATTCCCTTCATATCACCGGCCATTGTCTGGCAAGCACTAGTGATGATTAGAGTGCCCTCTCCCAGAGCCCTCCATTACTCATCAAGACATTATAAATAATGGGTCATTTCGATTTGCCCGACATTTACCTCCCAGACAGTAACGGCTCAGGTCTTTAACTTTTTACACTTCTAATTAAGCTGTCAGCCTTGCGCCGATTATATTGGTGGGAAGATACTGTATTTTATTTTGTGGCAGCGGCTGGTCCTGATAATCACATTCCCAGCGAGGAGCGGGTCATTATATTTCTGCTGCTATTGTTAGGAAACGTTGGACTTCAGTAACACCCAACATAATTACTTAATGAGGCAGTGCAGAAAATAACAAAATAATAGTATTTGCATTATTTGCGCTCACCCAAAATCTCACCGTTCAATTGAATTGGGTAATAGCTCTGGCATATTAATGCCATAAAGCAACGATGTATGTAGGTTATTAGAATGGAGGATATGATGTCGATAATAAGATGCTGATGGCCTCTCTCAAACCTTCTATACAGAGCTGTCAAGTAGTAATGGGCGAAAAGTTTCACCAGGCATGGATTCGCGGCGAATTTCCGCGTTTCGCCATTGGTGGATTGTTTCGCGAAACGGATGAAAAATTTTGCCGCGGAAAAATTCACCGCACGTCCAAAAATTGTCGCCGGTGTCAAAAAAGAATAGTCGCGAGCGACAAAATAATAGCCGTGCGACAAAATAATAGCCGCGGGCGACAAATCAATAGCTATGCGACAAAATAATAGCTGCGTGCGACGAAACAATAGGCGTGCGACAAAACAATAGCCGCGGGCAACGAAACAATAGCCGCGCGACAAAATAAAAGCCGTGGGCGACGAAATAATAGCTGCGTGCGACGAAACAATAGCCGCGTGCGACGAAACAATAGCCGTGCGACAAAACAATAGCTGCGGGCGACGAAACAATAGCCGCGTGCGACGAAACAATAGCCGTGCGACAAAACAATAGCTGCGGGCGACGAAACAATAGCCGCACGACAAAATAATAGCCGAAAAAAAATTGTCGCCGTTTCGCGGATCTTTGGAAAGATTCGCAAATTTTTCGGCGAAGCAAAACGGAACAGATTCGCTCATCACTACTGTCAAGCCATCTGGTTTATTTGAGAATTACCTGAATTTATAAAGCAGGTAGGGGTGGAGCTGAAGGCATGGTCAGCACGTAATTGGGTCAGGGTACAACTGGGAGTGGTCAAGGTGTAACAGAAATCACTTCCAGGAAGCCTGAGCTTATTTGTGGTTTATGCCTGAGATTCTAGCTTTCTTCAAAACAATATTCAGACCACACTTGTCTTAGGTCCTAATACAAAGCATTGTTTACATCACTGCAGGGTTCTGAGCTCTTACCTGGTGTAATTAGCAGTTTAAAGGTCAAACCATGTGATCGGTCATTTAATATATCAACCAGGTTAGAAAATTTCGGTCGGATTACAATAAAATCGGCGCATGTATTGTGTATCGGATGATATCCTTGGGAACCTACATTGGAAGTCACTTTTGTACAATTGGTGTCTGCCGACTATTCCATGTTCAGAACATTCTCCGATTTGTTATTTTTAGGGCTTTATCCTACAGTTTCAGGCTGAATGTAAGTTTCAGATCGTTGCATTTAAACGTACGACTGATATCAAAACGTTCGTTGGAAGAAGACTAAAATCTGAACATGTATGGCCAGCTTTAGGGCTTCTCTATTTGCCAGAACTCTGCAAGTGATAGGACCAGAATAGTAAAACACCAGCTAGGGCTGGGGCCAATATTACAAATTTAAACACCTGCTCCAAAATTGACACAAACCCCACTCTAAAAATGCCAGACATAACCGCATCCCTTTTGACCCTGTTATAATTGCAGCCAAGCTCTGAGTTGGAACTTGGCTGCATTTATGCTGGAATTATGGGGAACACTACTGCTTTATGGGTAAAAACATAGTAACTTTCATCCAAAACTGCACTGGACACTAAGACGTGACTGTGTAGATCCAGAAATCCCAACAGCCTTGGATATTATCCTTGTCCAAGAAGTCATCCAAGACACTTATAAAAGAGCAATTTTGCTATAGGTTTAAGTTGGCCTTACATATGCACAAGCAGAGAAAATTACTTTCTTTCCCAATTATCTGGGGAGGGGGGTGGGTTGGTGGTTACACTTTCTCTTTAATAAAAACACCCCATGGTGTTATATTGTTTCTGCATAATGTACACATATGGATATTCCATCTACACTTACGCTGCCTGCTTTTTAATAAAGAGTCTCTGGGATCTTTTCCCGGGGGAGCAGTAATATTTCTTGAAGTCTCTAATTGTTGTCTCTGTATAGGTGGAATAATCTGTTTAAGTAGTGACAGTAGTTCAATATACGTTTTGTCATTACGTGGGCGTGTATTTCACCATTGTCTGCGCTCATTATCGAGTCAATTAAATTCTGCTCTTCACAGGAGAAGTTTATTTTCGGCGTGGGGAGAAGGTGTTAAAATAATCGTTAAACATTGTTCTCCATCTGTCCACATGCATCATCCGCTCGCCTTCTACTTTTCCTGGAGGCTGGAAAACAAGTTAGAATCCATATCGACAGTTACGGGATATAAGGAATAATGTTCCCTGTTGTATATGAACATCTCAGGGCATCAAGGAGTTCCACAATGATGAAAGATCAAGTGCGTTTATATAGGTCATGAAGCTCCAAGGAGACGACTTCTATTCTAATATCCAACTGGCATCTCATCCGGACTACAAACCTACTGGCCTGAAGAGATTCTACCCTTCTCCGAACTTCAAAGTTTGCTCTGAATTGCAGAGAACGGAGCAGGGAATTTTTTAAAGAAGGACTTCACTAGAATTTGGCTTCAGGGAAGGATGAGAGCACAGCTGAAAGGTGATGGAGAACAGAAGAGAAGGAAGGCATGGATGAAGAAGGGCAGCAGAGGACTGCAGAAACGTAGCCGTTGTCAGAAGGGTTACAGTGTTTTTTATGGAGCCTACGTGGTGTGTAACTTATAGCAGACCTAGGCTAGACACAAACTGCATGTTAAACAAAAGATTTAATAAGAAAAAAACTGAACATGAAGACCTCAAAAGAAAACACAAAGCAGGTAGAAAACAAGTTCAATTTTAGGTCTAGGCAGGCGGCAAAATATAGTCCGAAAACAGACACAAGGTCGGGGCAGGTAGCAGACAAATGAAAATCCAATAACAGGCCAAGGCCAACAGCAGGGAGTCAGAGCCAGAGGAACAGGTGCACAGGTGGCCCAGGTTGACGAATAAGGCATAAAGGAGACCTTAAACAGCCCCCTCATTGGGCTATTGCCTGCAGCTGGATCATGGGTGTGGTTACCAGGGTATCCACCAGGCCCTAACCACACAAGGTTGAGCAAATTTGCACTGATTCAATCATTCAACCAAAGAGTAATTAGCTTTGATGAGTCTAACTAGGCACAGCTTGCCATAGATGCACATCCACTGACCTTAACACGAATATATATATTTTAGATTCTGTATCTTTAAGACAAGTGCAATAGTTTCATAAGATTCACAGAAAGACTGTTGATCCCCTATATCTCAGCGTAAACCATCCACAGCAGTGCTGCTCCACCCAAATGTTGCCGGGTCTACAACCCCCCTTATACTATCAGGGGATATATCATAATGGCAGGGCAGGATACCAAGTCCAAATACTTAGCGCGTGTCTACATAAAATTGTAATACTGTCTCTACTGATTATAATGAGCACAGGAAAAGCCTCAGCTGAGCCATTTGCCAGTTATACCCCATGATGGGAACATATTCTTCCTGTAAATACTTTCATTTTGAGCCCATGAGCACTTTAAATCGATAAGCAATAAACCCTGTTGTTGCCGGATTCAGAGGGAGTGACAGAACTAAATGATTTACTAAAACCCAAATGCGCACAGATCATAAATGGATGTGCAGACGATACTGAGTCAGAGTGTAACTGTGTGGGGGATCCTGAAGGTCAGCGAGGTTGGCATTGTGATAAGAGGGACAATATTGGGAAATATATTAAAGCCTAATGGAAACCTCAACAGTACCCAAGGGTACCATCTGGCAGTGTTACATCAGACTGGAGACGTATGTAGTCTGCGAGTTGAAGGATGGGGCTTACATGACTCCAAGAGAACTGAATGCAAGGAGTCAAAGGGGCATGTCAATGCTGTGAGGCCTGAGCTTTCATGGGGCTGATGTTACTGTGCACACTCAGCCTTGGTGCCTCCAAATCATCTTTAAACATGTTAAAAATACACATATTTTTATATTGCCAATCAAGATACCAACCATGAACTATGGGATCAGGAGTAACCTACATTACTTGTCCCTCCAAGATACAAATCATGAACTATGGGATCAGGAGTAACCTACATTACTTGTCCCTCCAAGATACAAATCATGAACTATGGGATCAGGAGTAACCTACATTACTTGTCCCTCCAAGATACAAATCATGAACTATGGGATCAGGAGTAACCTACATTACTTGTCCCTCCAAGATACAAATCATGAACTATGGGATCAGGAGTAACCTACATTACTTGTCCCTCCAAGATACAAATCATGAACTATGGGATCAGGAGTAACCTACATTACTTGTCCCTCCAAGATACAAATCATAACTATGGGATCAAGAGTAACCTACTGGTCCCTCCAAGATACCAATCATGAACTATGGGTCAAAACTAACCTACTGGTCCCTCCAAGATACCAATGATGAACTATGGGTCAAGACTAACCTACTGGTCCCTCCAAGATACCAATGATGAACTATGGGTCAAGAGTAGTGATGAGCGAATCTGTTCCGTTTCGCTTCGCCGAAAAATTTTCGTATCTTTCAAAAGATCCGCGAAACGGCGAAAAATTTGCAAAAAATTGTCTCTCGCGGCTATTATTTTGTCACGCGGCTATTGTTTCGTCACCCACGGCTATTATTTTGTCACGCGGCTATTATTTCATCGCCCGCGGCTATTATTTTGTCGCGCAGCTATTGTTTCGTCGCCTGCGGCTATTATTTTGTCGCGCGCCTATTATTTCGTCGCCCGCGGCTATTATTTTGTTGCACGGCTATTATTTTGTCGCACGCGGCTATTATTTTGTCGCACGCGGCTATTATTTTGTCGCACGGCTATTATTTTGTCGCCCGCGGCTATTATTTTGTCGCACGCGCCTATTATTTTGTCGCACGCGGCTATTATTTTGTCGCACGCGGCTATTCTTTTGACGCCCGCGACTATTCTATTTTTACGCCCGCAACAATGTTTGGACATGCGGCGAATTTTTCCGCGGCAAATTTTTTCATCTGTTTCGCGAAACAATCCGCTAATGGCGAAACGCGGAAATTCGCCGCGAATCCATGCCTGCCGAAACATTTCGCCCATCACTAGTCAAGATTAACTTACAGTACTTGTCCCTCTAAGATACTGTAAGTTACTCTTGACCCATAATCAAGAGTAGATAATGATGAACTATGGGTCAAGACTAATCTACTGGTCCCTCCAAGATATCAGTCATGAACTATGGGTCAAAACTAACCTACTGGTCCCTCCAAGATATCAGTCATGAACTATGAGCCAAGAGTAACCTACTGGTCCCTCCAAGATACCTATCATGAACTATGGGTCAAGACTAACCTACTGGTCCCTCCAAACCAAGTCAGGTAATAAAAGTGGGAAGAGTTGACCCGCAGGAGACCTCATAGGAGAATGGTCAAATGGCACTAATCTAACTCGTTAGCCCATGGGCAGTTGCATTCATGTGCTGAATTGTGCATCAAAGGGTTCAACAACAACCCTATATCTGCACCAAAATGGTTAATTGGTCAGTTCCATTTTCACTTTAGATCTAGCAACTCTGAGTATGGCTCACACGCTGAAATCATACACTTTTGTGGTTAATGACCTTATATTGTGTCAGAATCCAAGGGCATAACAATAGGCCCAGTAATGTGCAACAATGGGCCTATAGGTGGCACCAAGCTCCATAACTGACTACTTTACACATTTGAACCAAAAACATTTGCTCTTATAACTGTACTTGCCTTAAGTATTAGCTACTTCCAGGCTTGTGTATCTCTGCCCTGAGCAATGAGTATATTCAACAATAATCTGTCATACTAAGACCAGTAAGAGATACAGAAACCATCACATCCCCAAACTTATTTTGTTGTTACTGTTTGTTATGCTACAATCCAACCTGTGCTCAGAAAACACTATCCTCTTCGCCATCTGGAAACAAATCATTCCCTTAATCTTCCCCAACAGAGCTCGTCCTTAAGACTGAGCAAATATGACAGTGACCTGAATTAAAGGAGAACATGTAACACCATCTGCAATTCCCTTCAATACGTGATTATATGCCCAAAGACATAAATCCCCCAGCCCCACAAAGAAGTTTGCCAGCCTTGCGGGATTGGTGCCATATTCTGTATGCAATTACCGATTGTTTTGTGTTTAATAGACCGTTTGTCACTTATCACCCTGTCAGTGTATGGCAGAATGCGAATACAATGCAGGACAATGGGGCGACGCTGCTGGTCTTTGCTCTGGTAATGGCGTCAATCATCATCCTACTGATGAGCTACAAGACAGGTGCGACTCTCTAACGCTGAATAAGGGGCAACAAGGCTGGTTGGAAATATACTTGCCAGTGCAGTAGCAAGTTCTGATAGCAGTATCTCTCTACAGAGGATCAGGGCCCACCAAGATGGTTCCTTGGGTCCTGGGGTCCATTCTGACCCTGACTTTAAGGCATTACAGTGTGTTAAAGCACCTTACTCCCTTCCATATTTAGTTTATTAATGGTTTAAATATTAATTTACCACCCCCCCATAAGCTGCTATCAGTGAGTCTGGCACACTGCTTGTGGCCTTGGACTGATGGATGGATCATTAACACTAATGGGACGAAATGTCAATGAGAGAGTCAGACTGGTGTATGTCTCTATGGCCAAAGAACAAGAATGCTGCTAAACCAAAAGGGTGGAAACGAGTGACCAAATGAAGTTTGTCCATTGGGTGTAGGCACCCACTTACAATGGCTCCTAAGCTGTGGGTATACACCCACCGTGAACACAACAACAACTGTATCAGCTGTGTGGACCACCTTTGGTCATTATTTCCACATGAATCTACTGACTCCTGGATAGTTATTCCCCCTCCGTGCCAGGGACCACATGGGAAAAGCTTGACTTTCCCTCTAGAGCCAGCTAATGACCCTGATCCATCCCTTTTGCTAGTTTTATCACCCACTCCACTAATAGCTGGGTTTTTTAGACTAAAGGTCCCCATATACGGGCCAATTGTAGCAGCCGATATCAGTCCCTTGGACTGATTCGGCAGCTTATTGGCCCGTGTAGGGGCAGAAACTACGGCTACATCCGACCAATATCTGGCCTGAAATTTGCCAGATCTCGATCGGGTAGGTTAAAAGATTCAGTCGGATCAGGGACTGCATCGGCTCGTTGATGCGGTCCCCGAACTGACTGCCCCATTGCCGCCATTATAATTCGATCGTTTGGCCCCAGGGAATCTTCATGTGTATGGTGACCTTTACTCCCAATCCTCCAGTAGGTGGGAATGGGAAGCCCCCAAATCAAAACCCATTTCCCTCTATTTTAGAGAACATTTTATTAAATCTCTTGAAATCTCTTGGCTGGGAATGAACTAATTGCATAGATATTTCTTATAACATAAATATCACATTATTTAGTCATGGGGGCAGCCATTACAGTTCCAGTCGACATTTATCGTGAAGGGGGTGGGGTTTCTGGCAGATCAGGGCATACATGGGTGTGGGGACATATTTCATGGTCTTCAAAAAGATATGCTATAGTGCTAATGCTACCCCCATTAATAGGAACAGTGATTAAACAGAGGCCTAAGGTAGCCCTTCAGTTGAGTTCAGAATCTGATCCCTGCAGTCACAAGTAATGAAATGAGTATGAAAGACATTATCCTTATTAATAGGGCAATCATATCAGCACCACATTTTGCAGCTAGGCAATTTTGTAAGGATTCCGTGCCCCAAAAGAATTAAGAGCTCAGAGATTTTCTCTTGTAACCGACAGGCAGCTCGAAACAATTGGCCTATCGTTTCTCTTCCAAAAGGGTCACTTTCCAAAAAGGTCACTTGCTTCACTAGAGCCAGAGGTGAATTTCACAGATGGGCTTTACAGGTGAATATTTAGGCTCCATGTTTCTGGTGGACATGATTTTAATTTGATTTTGCACTGCTGCAGGGGTCAGTTTTACAGAAGTTGCCCAGTACCTTATATACTACCTGCTAGGTCTGCCTTCAGTCCCATTCATTCATTATCTATGAACGTGAATATCAGTCACCCTATAAAGAGAATCTATGGTTCCATTCTTTGGAAAATGGCACGTCTGCTTCTTTGCTCCCCGAGCAACTGATTCTGATCCCTGCAGCTGAGATTCCAAGTACTGTAAAGACAAGTCAAGTTGGAGACTTTTTTTTTGCCCACTATGTGCTATGGGCCTGAAATCATCCTAATTGTGTTCTTGTGCGCTGTAAAACTAATCACGTTTATTTTCTTTATCCCCTAATATTGGCCCACCGGGGATGTGCTGGAGTCTTAGTAATTAAGCAGAAAGCAATCTCATAACCCTTATTAAAAACAATATAACTTGCTACTCAGCAAAAAACAACAGCTTATAGCATTCCCCGTAGAGCATTGAATCACCCAACTGAAAGTCAAGGAAAGTGATAAATATTCCCCCAACTAGTCAGGAATATTCCCCCCTGAACTGGGGGCCGGAGCCGGGGTCATGAGTCTTATTTAATTAATCGCTCACGGCTACACATACGAGTAGGTTCTACAAGTCCCTATTTCTGTAGATGAAATAAAACAGATCAGTTGGCCCTTCCTGTACCTCTGCCCAACCCTATCCAGCGCTGCCAGTCCCTAATTCTATAGGAGCAGGGATGGGTAAGGCTTTTGCCCAGTCTACTTGAGAGACAATGGCAGCCAAAGCAAGAATAAAACATTGTGCTCAACCAGCAACTCTTTAATAGAAACTAGGCAGCTGGTTAATTTATTTCAATATCCATAAGGTTTCAGGTTGGACAACACTGCTATAAAGTGCCACTGGCTTTGTACCACCCTATTATACCTGCTATGCCACAGTCCCACCCAGCAGGATACATGAGCTGCACCTATAGGCACAACTGGGCTAGACTGGTGGTGGATACTGGGTATTTTACTCCAATAACTGAAAGGTTGCTGGTTGCACAACACTGCTATAAAGTGCCACTGGCTCATATTATACCTGCTGTGCCACAGTCTCACCCAGCAGGATACACAAGCTGCATCTTTAGACACAACTGGGCAACTATAGGCACAACTGGGCTAGGTTGGTGGTGGATAATGGGTATTTTACTCCAATAACTGAAAGGTTGCTGGTTGGACAGCACTGCTATAAAGTGCCACTGGCTCCTATTATACCTGCTATGCCACAGTCCTACCCAGCAGGATACATGAGCAGCACCTATAGGCACAACTGGGAACCTATAGGCACAACTGGGCTAGACTAGTGGTGGATACTGGGTATTTTACTCCAATAACTGAAAGTTTGCAGGTTGGACAACACTGACATAAAGTGCCACTGGCTCCTATTATACCTGCTATGCCACAGTCCCTCCCTGCAGGATACATGAGCTACATATATAGGTACAAGCTGGGCTAGGTTGGTGGTGGATACTGGGTATTTTACTCCAATAAGTGAAAGGTTTCAGGTTGGACAACACTGCTATAAAGTGCCACCCTATTATACCTGCTATTATACCAGAAGGATACATGAGCTGCACAAATAGGCACAACTGGGCTAGGTTGGTGGTGGATACTGGGTATTTTACTCCAATAACTGAAAGGTTGCTGGTTGGACAACACTGCTATAAAGTGCCACTGGCTCCTATTATACCTGATATGCCACAGTCCCTCCCTGCAGGATACATGAGCTACATATACAGGTACAAGCTGGGCTAGGTTGTTTGTGGATACTGGGTATTTTACTCCAATAAGTGAAAGGTTTAGGGTTGGACAACACTGCTATAAAGTGCCACTTGCTCTGTGCCACCCTATTATACCTGCTATGCCACAGTCCAACCCAGCAGGATACATGAGCTGCACCTATAGGCACAACTGGGCACCTATAGGCACAACTGGGCTAGGTTGGTGGTGGATACTGGGTATTTTACTCCAATAACTGAAAGGTTTCAGGTTGGACAACACTGATATAAAGTGCCACTGGCTCTGTGCCACCCTATTATACCTGCTATGCCACAGTCCCACCCAGCAGGATACATGAGCTGTACCTATAGGCACAACTGGGCTAGACTGGTGGTGGATACTGGGTATTTTACTCCAGTAAATGAAAGGTTTCAGGTTGGACAACACTGATATAAAGTGCCACCCTATTATACCAGAAGGATACATGAGCTGCACCAATAGGCACAACTGGGCTAGGTTGGTGGTGGATACGGGTTTATTTTTCTCCAATAACTGAAAGGTTGCAGGTTGGACAACACTGATATAAAGTGCCACTGGCTCTGTGCCACCCTATTATACCTGCTGGGCTATCTGCGCTAGATGGCAGTTAGTATAGATGACACCCCGTGTGCTGCTTTTAGGCATTGCTTTCCTGCCCAGCAAATGAAGATAAACTGAAGCCCCTCTCTCTGCTCCAAGCCCACCCAAGCAATGTAAGTGTGTTGCAGAGACTGCCCAACACTATAGAATATAACTGGCATCACATCAATAGATACATTCATAATAATAATAATAACAATAGGCACTTGCTGTTGATTTGGGGATAGGATTTGTAGCTGTGTGGGTTAGGCACAAGCTCACAACACATTGAACAATAAATAGCAAATAAAGAATATACAGCGATGAAAAACCACTTCAACTTTTTCTTTCACGGAAACAAAGGTTCCCATCGGGGAAGCAGCTGATGTGCTCGGTGCCTAAGTGCTATATAAGCTCTCAGCTCTGTGTATCCAGAATATTGCTCACAGATCACACACAGACACACACAGACACACACCTGAACCCCTGTGTGTGTGCCATCCCACCCCTCCCTGTGTATTCATTTGGCACCATAGCAATACATACAGGTCAATGCTTATAGTGGGGGTTTTATTGACAAAAAGGCAAAAAGTGGTGGAAATGCAGGGGATTTGGGGGAAAAAATATAAGTCAGTACTGGGTATGAACGGCAAGTGGGGGTCCTGCTGTTCACAGAGACGTGCAGAGGACCCTACATTTAAGGGTGAAGACCCACAGAGCTACTTAGTAGCAGCTACTTTTTCATGACTACTAAACTCCAGAAAATACCCTGCCATAGACAATACTGAGAATTGCCTCTGCTAAAACTCATGTAGAGACAATTATCAGTAAACGATCAGCATTGTTTATTTTAGCAGCTGCGACAAGTAGCTCCGTGCGTCTTTATCCTAAGGGTAAAGACACACAGACCTACTAGTAGCAGCTACTTGTTGTGGCTACTAAAATAGACAATGCTGATCATTTACTGATAATTGTCTCTACATGTGTTTTGGCAGAGGCAATTCTCAGTATTGTCTATGGCAGGGTATTTTCTGGAGTTTAGTAGCCATGACAAGTAGCTGCTACTAGTAGCTCTGTGTGTCTTTATCCTAAAGGGAAGGAGTTAACATTGCTTGGGAAAACTGGTGGCACAGGCGGTGGGTCCGGCTGTACTTTACATGGGGAGATCACTATAATGGGGGGCTCTTTGCTAAGCTACAAGTCTCTGGGCGCTGGCACGCCTGGCAGCAGCAAGTTGGATCCTATTCTTTTGGGCAGGGCCCTCTTCACCTCTTGTATCGGTTACTGATTGCTTTATATGTTACTCTGTATGTCCAATGTATGTAACACACTTATTGTACAGCGCTGCGGGATATGTTGGCGCTTTATAAATAAATGTTAATAATAATAATAATTCTTACCTTCTGTGCCAGGGTAGTGAAATGAGCAAAGGCTCAGTAGTGGGTAGGGGCACACAGAGAGTGCAGGGGGGCTCACTGTGGGGATAGAGACCAATAGCACAGACAACTGCAGGGGGGCATAGAGTTCAATGAGAAAATAGTTTTAAAATGAGTCTTGGGGGCCCTTAAATGCTGTTACTTGAGCCCCTGTAACTTCTTGCTGCCTCCCTGGGAATAGAATTGGGGGGGTGCGGATTTACCTGAGTCGGAGAGTCGGGGTCGGGCACGGTCCCGTAAGTAGTAGATGAAATCCAAGCAGCTCTCGTCCTCCACGATGCCACTATAGCACAGCTCCGCCAGCAGCCTCACCGCTTTCAGACAGAGCTCCTGCTCTCTGTCTCCAGGCATTTCCTACCAGCATCCTTGTGCCCAGCCCTTGCTGCCCCTGCTGCCCTCCTGCCCCGCCGCTCTGCCCCTGGCAGAAATCGCACCAGCGCTTGCAGCTGTAGGAGACGCGTCTTGTCGCTCCCTAGCGCTCACCTACACTTCGCAGGAGGGACCGGCTCCGCCTCTCAGGCTGCTGCTGCTTGGGTTGCACATCCCTTTATCCAGCGATAGTCGCAGAAATTCCTGCTTGGGTCCGAGTAGGCTTGGGGGTCAAGGCGCAGGCAGAAGTGCGATTCAGCGGCTCCCAGGCAGCTGCAACTTTATTTGATGCTGGAAAGAGCCCAGTGCGCCTGTATGTGCTGCCGCCTCCCCAGTATGAGCAGGAGAAGCCCTATGGGCTGGGTGCGCACCGCTGGCTGGCAGGGGAGTGGAGGGAGGGGGGGGGGAGAGGGGAATTACATGGCTGCTGGGGAGTAGCAACTGCCTGTGCTTCTCACTCACACCTCTCTCCCCCAGAGCTTCACCGTTTATTTAACTTTTAGTGAGTTATACAATGTCCTATTCCTAGCAGCTTTGCATTTATTCTTCATTATTAAGGGTGAAGACACACAGAGCTACTAGTAGCAGCTACTTGTTGTGGCTACTAAAATAGACAATGCTGATCATTTACTGATAACTGTCCCTCTGTGTGTTTTAGCAGAGGCAATTCTCAGTATTTTCTATGGCTAGGTATTTTCTGGCGTTTAGTAGCCATGAAAAAGTAGCTGCTACTAGTAGCTCAGTGTGTATAGTTTTTTAATTATATACCTGCCTCTTCTACATCTTCCCAGCTTTCAAATGGGGGGTCACTGACCCTGGGTGCCAAAAATCTTTTGCTCTGTGAGGGCTCTGGCACACGGGGGAGATTAGTCGCCCGCGATTAACTCCCTGTTCGCGGGCGACTAATCTCCCCCGTGTGCCAGAGCCCTGAGGCTACAATTATATTGTGATGTTACTTTTCATTAATTATATTTCTATTTATATTCCTGTCTTTCATTCAAATCTCTGCCTGGTTGCTAAGGTCAACAAGACCCTAGCAACCATATAGCTGCTGAAATTCCAAATTGGAGAGCTGGAGAGGGGGTTGTGAACTGGATGCTAATGCCATTATAGCTGCCATATTATTGCACGCTTTTCGCCAGTGATTTTCCATATTGCTGCAATGCAATTATGCTTGAATTTGGGGAAAGAGGTAACACTGTGGGGAAAGGTATATTTCCACTTGTGTCTGTGTTAATAAATCAGCGCAACTTAAGCCATATGGCAAGTTGTTGGCCCTGTTCCCGTGACTGTAGTTGCCAACCTGGGACCCTGGGCTGGTGCCCCTTTTCTTTTTTTTATTGACCCCCCACATCACCCACTTTTTGTGTGGCCAAGGGCGGCTCAGGGGATCACTGGGCAAATAGATGAATATGGCAGCAACGCAGTCTAATGAGAAGTACCCAGGGTTAGACTGGGGTGTGCAGGGCCCCCGGGGCTGCCACCCTAGGGCCCCCACACCCCCACACCCCCAGGGGCCCCAACTGCCTGACCCCAGCATGCCTAACTCATACTTACCTGACCAGTGGGTATCGGGTTGGTGGGAGCCACTGGGTTTTTTCCAGTTGGCCCAATCCGACCCTAGAAGTACCCAGACTGGTTCATGTTTTTAGAGAAGAGGAGCATCAGCCCAGGGGGCCCAGGTTAGAAACTGTGTGGGGGGGGGGTGCCTAACAATTCAACACCCCTGTGTGTATTTGGCTTATGTTGTCCTTTAGATGTCCAACATGAGTGGATAATTAGAGTTACATAGAGTCACATTTAAACAAAGGGGGCAGGAACCAATGAAAATGCTGGTGCCCTATCTGAGAGGGGGTGGTACAAATAATGGCAAGTCCAATATGGGGTCCTCTAGCTCTTGTTCAGCTACTAACGCCTTATCACCCACATTAGAGTTCACAAAAGGGCCACAGGGTGGACGTCTAGTGGTGATAGCTAGCAGTATAATATGGCCATTTTCTTTATATATGTTTCCCCCAAGGGGGCCCTCAGCTCTGCAGCTCATTCAGAGTTACATGCACTTATTGGAGCCAACTGAATAATGAGCCCTTCTGACCCTCCTCGTAGCGACGTAGCACTTGCTGTTTCACCGATCTGGGGTTCAAAATGCAGACTATGCCCAATGGCCAAATACATGCAAAGCTCCTATACAAGCAAGGACAGGTCTTTAAATAGAACACGAGTAACAAGATGTTAATTAATTATTAATGGGAGTGTTTCTTCGTTGCTATCCACATCCCTTATTGGAAGAATTCCAGTGTAGTAGGTAAAAACACACTTGGCTGAATGGGCCACCTGGACTTGTGGTGCTACTGGCAAAAGCAAATGGTCCAAGCCAAGTGTTTATATTTTTGTTGATAAAGCAAATGGGGGGTTATATAATGAAATTCACTGAGCTTGCCCAGGAGCAGTAATCTATAGCAACCAATCAGTAGGAAGCATTTACTGGTCACTTGTTTCAAAGTAAATATCTTATTGGTTGCTATGGGTTACTGCTCCTGTAAATTCTACCTGGGGACCTGTAAATTCTACCTGCTGATTGGTGGCTACAGGTGATTACAGGGTTGGAATGGGCCAGTGGGACATTAAGAAAAAACTGGTGGTCCCTGCTGACCAATACCTGATACCTATAAGAACTGTCGCTCCCCTGCTTCCTTCCCTCCCCTGATTGTGGTGAAGTAAGTCTAAGGTGGGCATACACCCGTGTATGGGCACTAACGGCGGGCCTGCCTGACCAACATCTGGCCTGAAATCGCCCAGATATCGATTCCAATATGCCGTCCCCGATACCGAATTCAGTCGGACCGACTGCGCCCATTACCGTCGCTATGATTTTTACACCGGTAGGTGTATGGCCACCTTTATCTAGGTGCACAGGGGAAGGGGTGAGTGGGTGGGGGGGGGGTGATTGGGCCCCTGGAGCACCAGCCCCAATGGGTCTCAGACACCCAGTTCAATGTTGGGTGATTAGACCACATATAGGGGTTACTTGGGTATAATGTTGGTACTTGGGTATAATGTTGGTACTTGGGTATAATGTTGGTACTTGGGTATAATGTTGGTACTTGGGTATAATGTTAAGGTACTGCACTTCCACCAGTCCATTTGTGTGGTCAGGAAATCACTTGTATTTGGATCCCAATCAGTTGCCATGTTATTATGTTGGGTAAGTAGATACATCATAAATGGCCAAGGAGAGAATGCTGTTTGTCTCTGAGAATCAGATCCCAGGCACTTATATGGGATGTGTCAGATCATAACAGTGTAAAAATCCTGATCCACCAAGAAATGACTTTCCCTTAATGGGGGCAAGAAGTGGGAAATGCTTCAGCCATAACTCTTCTCAGGGTCAGGGTTGCGAATAAGGTGAAAGACTTGGTAGAGAGAGATGCGCCTAATGGAAAGAAATGGCCGCGGCTGGACTTTTAGGCGGGATTGTTACATGGAAGAGCTTTGACATTAATGGGCACCCAAGGGACCACACGTGTTGAGGAGTGCTGACGAAATTAACCCAGAGAATGATTCGGCAGAGAAAGCACAAGGAGACTTCTGTTCTCTCTCTCTCGTGGAATTAGGTTAGGCATTCTCGGCTCTTAGAAACAGCAACAAACCTTGGCTGTCCTTTGTGCCATGTTTTGTTATACGAACATCATGTGTCTTCTTAAGTGAGCCGGACAGAGAGGGTGAATGTGAAGGTTTTCTGTAGGACCTATAAGATGTTCCTTGGAAGAGAAGATCAGAATAAGAGTCTAATGTGTAACCCAATTCCCTTTCTGAGCGGAACACGTACACGCCTCATCTCATCGACAAGATAAAGAGTCTGGATTAATATTTGTCACATGCTCGGGGGTTCCAAGACATTTATGACCCCAAGACATTTTTTCTTATCACAATT
Source organism: Xenopus tropicalis (assembly GCF_000004195.4). Taxonomy (NCBI): domain Eukaryota; kingdom Metazoa; phylum Chordata; class Amphibia; order Anura; family Pipidae; genus Xenopus; species Xenopus tropicalis. The sequence continues at coordinate 16,633,946 of NC_030680.2, forward strand.
CTTAACCCATTGCTATTTATTTATACGAGCCAATGTTCTCTTTACTGTATTCTCATATAAAGTCATTTGGTACATAGAAAATGTATTGCATGTTCACAGCTATACACAGTAGTGGGAAGGGTTGTGTGAGGGTTAAAAGAGACACACTGTGTGAAAAACAAGAATGTGCCACTGCATTGTACTCCACTATATATAGAAGGAATGTGCTTTAAAAAGTAGTGTTTCAGGCTTATTTATTGAGAAATTTTCCCAGAAAACCTATTAGTCCCGCCCCTGCTGTCTCCTTTCCCAGGCTGTGCAGGGGGGCCGACGGCACTCAGCACACTGCACTGTCGGACAGCAACCAATCAACAGCTAGGCTAACCTGATAGGGAACTGACGCCTATCTTAGCTTGTGGGACTGCAGGGCTGTGATTGGCTATCCCCCTCCTACTGTGCTTCTGGCAGGGACTATTAGGACAAGCCCACCCTTCATTTGAAACACGGACAGGGACCATATCTATAGGGATCTCCAGCACCATATAGTATTTATTTTTGCCTAGAAGATTGGGGTGTTTTTAAGATATGCTATGTTACCTTTAAACATTGTTCAGCCTACAAAGGGGAATATTATCCTCTCTCTCTCTCTCTATATATATATATATGTGTGTGTGTGTGTACATGGGCAGATATATCAAAGTTCTATAGGATTTCCAGACATTAGAAATGTAATGAACTTCTGATCCAGCGGTAGATCATAGATGAGTCCCTTATAGTTCAACCAACACTTAAATGTTAAATACATAGTTACATAGTTACATAGGGTTGAAAAAAGACCAGAGTCCATCAGGTTCAACCCTTCCAAGTAAACCCAGCACACACAACCTATACTTACCAATCTATCCACTCACATAACAACATAAACTATATATACAACCACTAATACTAACTGTGTGGAAGATGCTTCTTTTGCTTCAGTTGGATCTTCTCAGAGGCACAAGTGAATGTATAATGGTAGGAAGGGTTTGGATTCCTTGTATTGTTGTTGGGTTACCCTGTGTGTAGGGAAGTGTTTGAGAATATCTTACAAGTTCCCAGGGCTGACGCCTTCTTCTTCCAAAAATGCCCCGGCCTGGGATACTTTTCTCCGCAGTGCCATGTCATCATTCTGTTCCAGTGTCCCAGCATCCTCGATGCTTGCAAGCCTGAAGTAAACTGCTAGAGTAAGTAATGAGTTACCTAATAATGTGGCACCCCCCCCCCCCCCAGTGATTCTACCTTTCCTTGTCCCTTAAGGAAAACTATACCCCATCTATAAAAATATATTGCATAAGCAACCTCATATGTAAAACTCTGCTTCATCTAAAAAAAACATTTTCAAAAAATATACTTTTTTAGTAGTATGTGCCATTGTGCCAAGGCACACATACATGCTGGGCCCCATCAGCCAATGAATGGACAGAGTTCTGCCTTTTGCTTCCTCGCTTCTTCCTATTACAGATCGAGCTGCATTATTTCTGGTCATGTGATCTCCAAATGAGCACACAGACCATCACAAAATGGTGGATCAAGGGAAAGGAATAAAAGGGAAATATTTACTGATTGCTGTTTTGCCGAGATTCTTTAATAGGTCACTTAACATATTATAAACTGTCTGTTGGTTACGTATTCATTCTGGGGGTATAGTTTACCTTTAATTTGCAATACTATGAGCAGGACACATCTCTTCAATACTCCCAACTGAGATTTGCCCTTTACAGTGAAAACAACCATTTCTCCAGGGATGAAAAAACACATGACCCACGCATCCACCTACACTTGCTCACACCTCACTCACCAATAAAAACTGCGTGACGATATCATTGTTGGAAATGATAATGGCCACAGCTTTATTTATAAATACAAACAGTGCACATAGATTAAATACAAACTTGTAACATTTTAATCATAACAATACATCAAATAATAAGTGCAAATATTAACAAACCGAAAACACTGACCCCGAGCCCCTTGCCAGTCTGCCCTTCCACAACTACCCTGAGCCATGCTATCCTCCAGCCGCCAACTCCCTAGCTCAGAGGATAACCGCCGCCAATCCAGGACCTATCCGGTCCCCTTTCTCAATTAGCCATGTTCAGTACCCACCCAGCGCTTTATAGCGCACCTTTCTTATTCCATCCACCAATGGTCACCCACCTTAGGGGTTAGACCATCCACTCTACCTGATCTGGCATACCAGAACAAGCTTCCCTCCCCGGCAGACTGACAAGGACCCGCCAAAGCTGTGACAACTACCATGACGCCAATAAACCGCGTCATTTTCCTACTTCTCCCCCCCTTTCTAGCTAAATCCTATGTACCCCTAACCCTCCGAGGCCACATAAGTGACAGCTAGAAACAATAAGTAACCCAATAGAACCAACCCCCAACTAGGGAAGGGTGGGTGGGGACCTTTCCCCTGCTGCTATCCTCCAAAATGGTGGATAGCCAGCCCTCACTATGTCTCCTATATATCCTCTCCTCCCGCCTCATTTCTCCCCTCCCCTTTGGCTTAAACTGACCTATCCGGCTAGTGATGCTGGGCTGGGTCATGCAGCCCCTCCTCCGACCTTGCTGCTCCGGGGCTAACACTACTGTTTTTGCTTTTCATAGCTTTTCACAGTTTCCAAACAGTCTCAGGATAAACCTGGTCAGCATGAACACGAAGAGCCCTCACAAACAGAGGAATGGAAGGCTTACTAACTGCATTAAAATCAGCCACTGAAGGAGCCCAAAGAACTGGGTAACCACACACAAATCATGTAGAAGTAAAATGAATACCAGGAGCACTTTACAGCTTAGCTGATACTTCTACATCACAGGACCAAAAATAGCAGATGTAGACGATTGCTCTGGGCTAAATAATATCAAATGGGATTCCCAGATGATCAGCTAAGAGAATATACACAACATATTGGCAATTATCGCAGATACCCTGCAGACCACCTAGCCACCAGATACACAGGCTTCATAAGCACAAGAGAGTCCCTCTGAGTGTTTCATGAGATGTTATAATGCAAATCCATTTTCCATATAAACATGAATTTACGAGATCAATATAAAGTCAGCAAACTCTGCCTTAGCCCTATACTAAACACATTACACATTATAAAAACCCTCCAAAGACACCAACATCATAATATCTCAGTCTGGGAAAAGTAACTGAATAAAGACAAACAGAAGTAAGGTAAAATACCCGGCTATATAAACTGGCAGCAAACATGTTCTAGTCTAGTGATCCCGACATGTTGCTCACCACTCGCTTTAATGTTTCTCCCATTGGTCTCAAATTAGGTGTCCACATGGGGCTACCAAATAGCCAAACACAGTCCTTATATGACATCCCCAAAGAACTTTCTTTATGATTGTGTGACTCACCAACACGTTTTACATCTGAGTGTGGCTGACGAGTAAAAAAAGGTTGGGGATACTTGATCTAGTCCATAGAGTAGGGAAAAATTCACAGCAAGTAGTATGCAATACAAGTCCATAAGATAGGCAAGAGGTCTGGACAAGTGGCAAGCAAAACAAGTCTGAGGAGCAGGTGAAGGGTAAAAAAAAACCAACAAATAATGCAAGATAAAGACAGGACTTACGACCCAGGACTCTCTGGAACAGATGCTGAACCACTAGGAGGAACTCAAAGATCCAACACAGGGTGAAGAAAGAGGCAGAATTGAATACTCACTAAGCTGTACCTCATGCAGCACCTCTAAAGGTCCCCATACACAGGCCGATCTTCTCCTGATATCCCCACCTACGGGTGGCCCTGGGGCCAAACGCTTGAAATATAACGACGTGTATAGGCAAAGTTGGTTCGGGGACCGCATCAACGAGCCGATGTGGTCCCCGATCCGACTAGATTTTCTAACCTGCCCGATCAAGAGATCTAGGCCAGATATGGGTCGGCCGTCCCAGTATGGGGACCTTAATCCTAACCAGGTCAGAAAAATCCTCAGCAACACCTAAAGACAAATTGTATGTTAGATACAATCAGGCCTTAGATAATGAGATATCCAGATCAAACCCTTCCCCTTACAACAGGATTAATGATTCCAGATCTACAAAGGAGAGACTGGACCTTCACCAAGCAATGAATAAGTACCTAAAATTAGACAAGTTCTAAAAACTCAGAACACTATACCTCTGAGATCAAAAGTAGGGTTTGAGCTTACATGTGTGAAAACACTGGGACAAATAAGGGCATTGGGCTTGTATTGTCCAAATGGGAATAGGACTTCTGAATTGAAACTGATGAGCCACGCTACTTCCAAACCTTTTATGAAGTCAAGTGAAATGCCTCAACCATATAGAACTTCCTAGGAAGCTTTTCTATAGATAGTTCTGAATGCTAGTATGACTCCATACAGTCTCTACCAGGTGTATAAGGTAGGAAAAATAGGGAAGGAGGCACTTTGTTGGTATTTAAATTAAACTTTTCACCACATTATCCACTGAAAGTCAAATTCCAACACAACAATAACTGTGCTATGTCATCTACCAGGGAACTCAAACACAGCTCATTAACGTATACTTTCGGGTTTTTAGCTGCTTCATTCTGGCTTAGAATTGAAGAAAGAAGACCCTACTAAGATCAACATTTTTTGAAGGTAACAAAAAATACTCAATAAATAACCTCTAGACACAATGGTGCTGTCTTATAGACTGATCTTAGACACATTATAGTAGACCCTACCACTGAGTGGAAGAATTAAAATGATCTTACTGAATTAAAAGTTGTATTATATTTATTACAGTGATGTTTTTTGAAGTTTCTGTAGGTCTTTCCACGTCTTGTCCATAATAACCTTCCAACAACTTAATTTATTTATTTGTAATTCTCTTTGCATTCTTGCCCATAATAATCTCCCAACATCTTCATTTATTTTACTTCTTCTCTTTGCATTCTTGCCCATAATAACCGCCCAACATCTTCATTTATTTTACTTCTTCTCTTTACATTCTTGCCCATAATAACCTCCCAACACCTTCATTTATTTTACTTCTTCTCTTTACATTCTTGCCCATAATAACCTCCCAACATCTTCATTCATTTGACTTCTTCTCTTTGCATTCTTGTCCATAATAACCTCCCAACATCTTCATTCATTTGACTTCTTCTCTTTGCATTCTTGCACATAATAATCTCCCAACATCTTCATTTATTTTATTTCTTCTCTTTGCATTCTTGCACATAATAACCTCACAATATCTTCATTTATTTTATTTCTTCTCTTTGCATTCTTGTCCATAATAACCTCCCAACATCTTCATTCATTTGACTTCTTCTCTTTGCATTCTTGTCCATAATAACCTCCCAACATATTCATTTGTTGTTCTTCTCTTTACATTCATGTGCAATAACCTTCCAACGTCTTCATTCATTTGTTCTTCTCTTTGCATTCTTGTCTCTAATAACCTCACAACATCTTCATTAATTTGTTCTTCTTCTCTTTACATTCTTGTGCAATAGCCTTCCAACATCTTCATTCATTTGTTCTTCTTTTCTTTACATTCTTGTCCATAATAACCTCCCAACATCTTCATTCATTTGTTCTTCATCTCTTAACATTCATGTGCAATAACCTCCTGACATCTTCATTCATTTGTTCTTCTTTTCTTTCCATTCTTGTCTTTAATAACATCTTCATTCATTTGTTCATCTTCTCTTTCCATTCTTGTCCATAATAACCTTCCAACATCTTCATTCATTCATTTGTTCTGCTCTTTCCATTCTTGTCCATAATAACCTTCCAAGATCTTCATTCATTCATTTGTTCTTCTGTTCTTACCATTCTTGTCCATAATAATCTTCCAACATCTTCATTCATTCATTTGTTCTTCTGTTCTTACCATTCTTGTCCATAATAACCTCCCAACATCTTCATTCATTTGACTTCTTCTCTTTGCATTCTTGTCCATAATAACCTCCCAACATCTTCATTCATTTGACTTCTTCTCTTTGCATTCTTGCCCATAATAATCTCCCAACATCTTCATTTATTTTATTTCTTCTCTTTGCATTCTTGTCCATAATAACCTCACAATATCTTCATTTATTTTATTTCTTCTCTTTGCATTCTTGTCCATAATAACCTCCCAACATCTTCATTCATTTGACTTCTTCTCTTTGCATTCTTGTCCATAATAACCTCCCAACATATTCATTTGTTGTTCTTCTCTTTACATTCATGTGCAATAACCTTCCAACGTCTTCGTTCATTTGTTCTTCTCTTTGCATTCTTGTCTCTAATAACCTCACAACATCTTCATTAATTTGTTCCTCTTCTCTTTACATTCTTGTGCAATAACCTTCCAACATCTTCATTCATTTGTTCTTCTTTTCTTTACATTCTTGTCCATAATAACCTCCCAACATCTTCATTCATTTGACTTCTTCTCTTTGCATTCTTGTCCATAATAATCTCCCAACATATTCATTTGTTGTTCTTCTCTTTACATTCATGTGCAATAACCTTCCAACATCTTCGTTCATTTGTTCTTCTCTTTGCATTCTTGTCTCTAATAACCTCACAACATCTTCATTAATTTGTTCTTCTTCTCTTTACATTCTTGTGCAATAACCTTCCAACATCTTCATTCATTTGTTCTTCTTTTCTTTACATTCTTGTCCATAATAACCTCCCAACATCTTCATTCATTTGTTCTTCATCTCTTAACATTCATGTGCAATAACCTCCTGACATCTTCATTCATTTGTTCTTCTTTTCTTTCCATTCTTGTCTTTAATAACATCTTCATTCATTTGTTCGTCTTCTCTTTACATTCTTGTGCATAATAATCTCCCAACATCTTTATTCATTTGTTCTTCTGCTCTTTCCATTCTTGTCCATAATAACCTTCCAACATCTTCATTCATTCATTCATTTGTTCTGCTCTTTCCATTCTTGTCCATAATAACCTTCCAACATCTTCATTCATTCATTTGTTCTTCTGTTCTTTCCATTCTTGTACATAATACCTTTCTGACATCTTCATTTATTCATTTGTTCTTGTTCTCTTTCATTCTTGTTCTCCTTTCGTTTCTTCTTCCTTGTTTTCAAAAAAATATTCATAAAAAATAACTTTTTAAAAAAAGAATTTCCAGGACTAGTTGCTCGGAAGCAATGCACTGCATGATTTCTCGGCAACAAAAAGTTAATAGTGACGGATAATCTCTTGCCTACAGATACTACAATCTCTCTGCACTTAATAGTGATGGATAATCTCTTGCATACTCATATTAAAATCTGTGCAAACAGTAATGCTCTATTTTTATCATATTCCCCAGCTATCACTCATACGTAATCTTCATCTTGCTTATAATAAAATATGAACAATATTTCAACAATAAATGAGTTAATATTTACATTAAAATATCTTAAATATATTGTATTTTTGAGCCAATATTCCTGCTTTATCTGGCTGCTGTTTAGTGTGCATACAGGTTCAGCCACAAGCCACAAGTCACAAGTCAGTGATTAATGGACCTGCTAAAGGAATTAGGCACAGAAATAATGAGAGACCATAGAATAATGGGTCATAGGATGGAGCTGTGAGCAGGAGGGCTTAAGGTGACATAGAACAATATCATGAGGATTGGTTGCTTGATTTCATATTTTACTGCCTAACCATGCATAGGCCCTTTGGGAGGTGGTTCAAAAGTCTTTCCTATGGTGCCATTAAATTAGAGCTTGTCTACCAGTGCCTATTCACTACTATTGATTAATGTGCATTGAATCACCCTTAAGTGCCATGGGCTGCACCTTACTCACTTTCTATGATTAGTGTAATTTCACTATTCATGTTTCAAACTAATTGCTTGTCTTTATACATTTGATGACAGACCACGACAGGAATGTTTCCAGCATCTAAAGGTGCATTGAACAAACTTTGGACACAGTTGGGATAACTGGACAGGGTCCTTTGCAAAAATATTCAGGGGAGCCCGGCACATACCCTATGGTAAGCTAACCAGATTTTTGGAGCAAAATCTGGGGACAGAGACAAACATTTTTAGGCCACGCCCATTTTGACAGACACGCCCCCAATAAACCACTTCAGTTTTATAAAGACACCCTCAGTAAATATATAAATCAACACAGATAATGGAGCAGAGGAAATCTTTTAGTGAAAAAAGTATCGCAGTCCTTCGGGACAGAGGACTTCAGCTTACAAATTGGCCAATGAGGGAGGCACTTCAGGTTTACAAAAAAAGGTGGAATGTGGTGCTGCTCGTGGCTCCCTGATTAGCCAATGAGGGAGGCACTTCAGGTTTACAGTGAAAGGTGGAATGTGGTGCTGCTCGTGGCTCCCTGATTAGCCAATGAGGGAGGCACTTCAGGTTTACAGTGAAAGGTGGAATGTGGTGCTGCTCGTGGCTCCCTGATTAGCCAATGAGGGAGGCACTTCAGGTTTACAGTGAAAGGTGGAATGTGGTGCTGCTCGTGGCTCCCTGATTTGCGCAGTGACGCCTTCTGCACCGAAGGACCTCCTAAGATGACTGATTGAATATCTGCCGATCCAGGGATTGCACAGGTTTTTTTTTTGCCCCACAGGGATGGCAAACGGGGACAGCAGCTCTGAAATATGGTAGATCCCCGTCAAACGGGGACGAATGGTAACCATACACTATGGCCACCGCCTGTTTGCAGTGAAGGGAGAATACCATACCACAGTTGGCAGTCTGTGCCTGATTCTTGAGTCAACTGATCAATTTAAAAGTCTCAGCTCTGCTGGGCCTACTGAGTCGCAACTGATTACCCTTCAAGGTGGGGGTAGCTCCAGGATTCCAGAGCATCATTAGGTGTTCAATTGTGTGCTCCTAATAAACACTGTGAATTGCGTTGGTCTTTTAACAACTAATACTAGAGATATACTGAGTTAATATCGACCTCTAATCCTTATTGTCATTAATGCTAGAAATATACTTATCTGCGATTTGTAACGTCGGCTCAGTGAAGCAGTCCGAGGCTGAACTGTTCTACCGAGTGTCGTAAAACTGTCCTAACACCAAATTGGAGCTAAATAGAAAGGTTCTATGGGAGCAATAAAGTGCACGTCATAGAGAGTTTCAGAAAGCAAATTCAATTTTATCCAATGCAACTTTATTATAAGAGGGGGACATCTGCACACAACAAAGCCAAAGGATCAATAAATACCCCTTTCTTGCTGGTAAAACTGCAGTTAATAGATTATTGGCATATTGTGGCCTTTATCGCAGAGGGGCAGTTTTAGAATAACTTCTTTGACAATAAAACCAGTGTAAGTTGGTGGGATGTTGGAAACAGATTGTGATTAAATTAAACTCAATCAGTTCAGCCCTTCTGCCTGAATTTTCTAGAGGTGTCCTGGGTTTTTACATGCTGTGGTAATAAAAATGATTACATAATATACATTATAATATGTCCTTAGTGATTTTATTAACTGTTTTCTTTCCAAGTGGCCTTGCTGATGCTAGGGGCCCAAGGTAATTTTCCTATCTAAAAACAACTCCGGGTATCCAGCACTTCTTCTCTTCCTGATTACATATGGGTTCTGGGTCAGACTGTGGCTAAATGATATTAAAATTATATTAAATCATTACTGTTATAGATTTATTTGCTTTAGAAGAAAATTTAGCTGCATTTAAGGTATATAAACACTATAACAAGTGTTGTAAAACAGCAATCTGGAAGGCAAAGATAGAAAATGAGGAGCGCATTGCAGCAAAGGCTAAGACTAACCCCAAAAAGCTATTTAAGGTATATTAATAGTAAAAAGTTGAATTATTGAATTATGATAACAATATTGTTAGCATGGATACAGTAAAGGCAAATGTGCTAAACCAGTTCTTTTGTTCAGAGTATACAATAGAGGAGCCAGAGTATCAAGACCCACCCAATAGCTGCTCAGCTCAATCTAGTCAGTGGTTGATGCAAAACATGGTACATAAAGGGTTACTCAAAGTTAATGTGGCACCAGGGCCAGATGGAATACACCCTCAGGTACTGAGAGAGCTTAGTTTAGTGCTAGCCAGGCCTCTGTTTCTGATATTCTCAGACTCGCTTTCATCTGGTATGGTACCTATGGATTGAAGGAAAACTGATGTCATTCCTATATTTAATAAGGGATTGTGCTCTGGCAATTACAGGCCAGTAAGTTTGACGTCCATGGTGGGCAAGTTATTTGAAGGCTTGTTAAGGGATCACATACAAAATTATGTAGTGGAGAATGGCATTATGGGTAGCAATCAGCATGGCTTTATGAAGGACAGGTCATGTCAGACCAATTTAATTGCTTTTTATGATGAGGTAAGTAAGAAGCTGGACAGTGGGGATGCAGTCGATATAATTAATAATAATCCATAATTACCTTGGTACTACCATGGCTGGTCCTCAGAGTATTTACTGTGACCTCAGCATTAGTTATTGCAGGAGAATATCTACCATTTCTCTTAAAAATCCTCTCAAATGAATGGTCACCTTGGATCTAAATGGATCAAACCACCAAGTTATGACCATGAAAATGAAATTCAGGCTACAAATCACTGAAGTCCTTGCAGACTGCTGGTAACAAAGCCTCTCCTCAAATTTCCCTCAGATCCATACAAAGCCTCATTACCATCAATGAAAAGTTGCATCAAAGCCAAATAGCAATTATTCAATATTTCTCCTGACTTTGATTTGAAGTCTGCTTGTACTGTACCTCCCAACATGGTATGGCTAAGCCCCTGTGGAATATGTTTGAGCATTAAATATTGATCTATGCTATGAATATCCCACCACAGGCTAGCGAGCTTGTATTGGAGAGCTGGGAGATGATAATGGAGATGGGGGTATGTAATTTCAGTTGCAATAGAAGGAATATTCAGCGAGGAGCTATGATTAGAAACAATAGTGGAACAGAAGTATTTATGTTTGTATGTTGTATGGATAGATAGAAAGATAGACAGATAGGTATATATCTATAGAGCAGTGGTTGTCAACCTTCCTAATGCCGAGACCCTTTAATACAGTTCCTCATGTTGTGGTGACCCCCCAACCATAAAATGATTCCTAAGACCATCGGAAATATGTGTTTTCTGATGGTCTTAGGCGACCCCTGTGGGGTCCCGATCCACAGGTTGAGAACTATAGAGCCAGGCTTGTAATAAGACTATTAAATCCTGCTTGCTTGCCTGCATGAACATCTGATGAAGAAGCCCAGGTAGCTCTGGAAGCTTTGTACCTCAGCCAATGGTGTCATTATCTCTGCTGGCAAACGCGGTACAGCCGCCCTATAAATGCTTCTTGTGATATTTGTCACATGTTTTAAATTGTCCTGTAAATTAATTATTCTTAATTAATTTCTGTGAGACTCTCCATCTCAAAACTTTCTGCAAATTTAATGAGTTCTAGCAAATGTGGTAGAGCCTGTCCCATCAGCCAGACAGACTGGTCTACTGAAATAAATGAGGTTTGAAATGCGTGCTGTATTTAGGGGCCACAATACATTTTTTACTTGTTGCTTCAGGCCAGTATCTCTGCCTACACCTGCTGTATCCCAATACCCTTTGCCAAAGTTTTGGCTGACTGTTATTTACCCTCTTGCCTGCCCTGTCCCCTCCTGTCATATGAGAGATTGGTGGGTCGCAGGCCCAGACTGGCAATCTGTGGGTTCTGGCAAATGCCAGAGGGGCTGCTGTAAGATGCCATAGACAGTCACTATTTATGGGGCTGCTGGGGGGCTGTGTGGGCCTCTGGGTAATTGCAATTAGTTTGAATCCCTGTCTTGGCCTGGCGGGTCGGGCATGTGTATATAAGTCATTGCAGAGCAGCAGGCTTGGAAGGCTTCAGGTTTGGTGAGGGCCGGTAAGGGTTGATGCGGGTTAAACATGTTTGCACTACCTTGGAAGACCACCAAATGTTCATACATCCCCCTTAGCTCATAAAAAGGTTCCAGATACAGGAAAACTTAGCCACTCATCCCTAGTCCCAAGAGTATACTGTATTGGAGAGCAATCTCCTTCCAAATCTCCTTCAAATTCACCTTCTAGGAAGGCATTAAGGTATATCTAGGAAAGAAAATAGGTATTATGCTTAAATCTCACACTAAATGGACTTCAGGCTGAGCCCCCTGTCAGGGCTCCCATCAGCAGTCATGTGGCCCCATACTTCTAAGTTAATAGGGACCATCCCCCAGGTGCCCCTACTGTATTTATTAGCCCATTGGTTAGCTGGGCCCCCTGGGTGCTGGGTAACATGTAAAAAATAGTCCCTTGCATGCACATTCACACCCCTGATATGCCACAGCCACTCCCTAATCATGGCAAATCCCTGCCCACAATATACCCAAACCTTACCCTCTCCATAACAAGAACAGTAATATAATTTTTTACTTTTAGGGCCCCCTCTGTCATGGAGTCCCTGACAGCAGTAACCTCTTTACCCCCTTGATAGTGCCCCTGCCCCCCTGTTAGTGTCCCAGCCCCCCCCCCCCCCAGGAGGCCCAGCCCCATAGTTTATGGGCCACAGTCTTATAATATCAAACCAGTCGGCCAGTGTGTAGTTCCTTTACTGTTCAATATTGGGGTAAGTTTAGGACAGGAGGCCATTGCTGTGCTAGTGTTGATATGTCAGTGTCATTTGGGGTGTCAGCCACCTCCATGCTCTGGTTTTATCATTATCAGTGTCCCTTTATTACACTATTCAGATACAATTCCAGCCTTGAATCCCATTGTTATTAGGCTCTACTTACTCCTAATGGTGTTATCCTGCTGTCTAACCATCAGCCCATTACCTAACAACAGAGTCAAAATTGTGTGAGATTCTGTCAAAGAAAATGTACCTTTCAGATCTAAATGTGCTTTCATTTGCGATCTCCTGAAATCTCACCGGCAATTAATCCCAAACAGCCTCGTCTCTTGCGCTCGCCTTCTGTACGGGCCGCTGACAGCGAGATAAGTGTGAATTAAAACTGGGATTTGTGTTGCTAAATGTGGGAGAGAAAGAAGAATAGGTTCCTTTCGGAAATTGCTTGACATTGATATCATCTAAAAGCATCCTGCCGCAGTATTTCCCGCCAAGCAAAACAGTCGCTCGCTTGGCAAATTGTACTTAATAAGATAGATTACAGTGTTTATGAGATTACATGTTAATCAGCTCTGCACCCAGCAGCCAGCAGTGCTCCGGGGGAGCAGGTTTCATTAGCATTGATGAGAAAAGGTGGAATGATATCATGTATAATGGTACTGTATATTGTTACGAGGCATTGGATTGGAAAGGGCCCTGGATGTAGGGTTGCCACCTGGCCGGTGTTTCACTAGCCTAGTCGGTAAAATACCAGCCAGGGCCGGGGTCAGTATTACAAATTTACTGGCAATATTCTTGCAATCCCTAGTTGTCCATCCTCTGGACCACCCCTGATCTGCCCCAGTTCTGCCCCTCACTACCCCATCTTTGGCACTGCCTTCTAGCTGACTTTCCCTTGCCTGATGGTGTAGCAGCTCCTCCCCAGATGTGTAATTTGTCTGCCCCCAGATCCACCCCCAGCCTCCACTTCATTGGCCAGTAAGGGGCCAACGAAAAGTGGGTTGCGATGGTTTTGGGAAGTAGAACGCTACGTCTATTGCAACTCTAACCAGCGATGAATAATGCACAAGGTCACATAGGATTCTGCCCAATGTTCCTCAACCTCAAATGTGGCAAAATCCCATCTTTGAAGTTGATCTTGTCCCATCTGGGAGAGGGTTGTGGGCCCCATGTCCATCCCAAATCCAGATGTGGGGACACCAGATCAGAGATACAGTAGCTGTATACATTTTTACATTAACCATCAAAATGGTGCAGCCACAGAGAAATTCAATATTCTACAATAGGGGTAATTTTCTAACACACTCAATTTGACGGAAACCATGAAGGTACTTACTTCCAAACGCTCTTCTGCCCTTCCACATAGTCGCCATCTGCCAATGCATAGTGTGATAATTGGTGCCCAACTGTGTCTGTGGACACTGAGGAACCCTGGAGCTGCCATCAACCTGGTGGCAGGGATTTTACAATGGAAATACATCAGTTGGCACTAGATATATGTCCAGCGAATCGGATGCAAATGCTCTTGTGAGCGTACTCTATCGAAATATACCTGCATCAGTTCACGGGCACAGGGTCCCAGGGTCTCATTTGCACCCTGCCTTGCATGTAGTAAATGATTCCCATGGTGTCTCCATTGCTGGTTCCAGTAGTAGCCTCCATTAAGGAATCTGCCATGCTCTTCTTATCATACTTACTTCATAACAGTGGCATAACCAGACGTTACTGGGCCCCAAAGCAAATTTAATTTAGGGGCCAAAACATTGGTAAGTTGGCCTATTCTACCAATACATATTAAAATTGCTCAATAATTAGGACCTAACATGGCCCTCTACACTTCTGGGCCCCCATGCACCCCCAGGCTCTCACCCCTTTTATATATTCAAACACAGAACCACATTTGTGGGTGTTGTCATGGTAAGCAGAATTATTTCAGGCTGCCGATGGGTGCCAATAAGATCCTATAAGCAATTGCACCACTAAAACACGCGGGATGAAGAGCGGATCGTTGCTTCCGTTGCTAAGACAATCACACAGTTTCTCTCTGTGAAGAGCTGATAATGATCTTTTTCCACTTCGGCACAACACTTGAGTCTTTCCCCATCTCACTTACATTATATGATCTATGAACCTTGGGAAAGTCTCTCGGGGAGATCATGTGAGGCACTTGCAGATTCGAGAGAGGCTTATAGCCACGTTTTACATAGCAAATTACAACTGAAACCTTTAGTAATACAATACTGTATATCTAATTGTCTTTACAGTGTCTCTTTCATGAACCAATGACATCTGGACTGGCCTGGATTTGTGGGAAGGCCACAAGGGCCCAGGCCTAGGGCGGCATGGCATTTGGAACAGAGGGCTTATTTATCTGCTTAATTGCTATTAATGATTACAGAGTTACCACGATTGCTCTAGCAAGGTAACCTTATCCATAGACCCAAGTGAAACAGTAATATATATTGTACAGTATTGCACTTCCAAGTGGTTGCCAGTGCCTGCCCCTTCTGTTGATTGGTGGTCACTGTCCCTCTTGATGCTGGGGAACTCTAGAGCTGCCACTACCCTAAACCTGGCAGTAGCTCCACGGTTCCCACCAGTGGTGTTACTATATGGTGCCGGGTCCCTTTCCCGTAAAAAGTTTTTCAGAGGGGCCCGGGGTGCACTGCAACATCTTATGTCTCCCATTGCTCCGTATGGGAGCAAAATTTCAGGGTGGTGGGGCGGCATGACATCCCTAAATTTGTGCCGCCCTAGGCCCGGGCCTTTGTGGCCTCGCCTCAAATCCAGGCCTTTACAGCTATAGAGAAAGCAGGCCTGCAACCATAGGGTCTGCTCCCTCTATCGTTACGTCATTGGTTTCCATGGCAGATTGGGTCAATGGATGCACAAGTCCAGTGAATAAAGTGAACCCACGCTCTGAAGGTGTTGCAACCTGTAATAGTACCTGTACTTGACGGTAACTAAGCTGCATGAATCCATATTGGTGCCAAAACAATACTTTTGGGTTTTTTCATGTTTAAATGATGAGACTTAATGAACAGACTTTAGGTATAAAGATCCAAATTAAGGACATATTTCTCATCTTGAAAACCCCAGGAATTCCGGATAATAGATCCTTTACCTTAACTGGCACAAAATAGTATTGCTTCTCCAACCAGAGTGTGGGCTCTATTAGACTCAGTCACACTCAGAACATACATTTAAACACTATTATTATTAAATTATTACCACGTACTTATAAAAACATATTCTGCAAAGCTGTGCTACTCACAAAGCTACTAGTGCCAATACTAATAAGTCAGTTTCCAGCACGGTAAGCATCTTTATGCACGTTGTTTATCAAAGCAGATGCTGAGAAATCCCATGCATGGGCTGTGTGCTCCCTCAGAGATCACCTGACAGGAAATAATGCAGCTCTAATTGTAACAGGAAGTAGTGTGGGAGTAAAAGAACTCTGCCCATTCATTGGCTGATGGGGCTTAGTATGTATGTGTGCCTTGGCTTGTTTGTGTGCACTGTGAATCCTATGATCCCAGTTTTCTATTTAGGATTACCCAATGGCACATACAACTAATAAAAGTATGAGATGTTGCATGCAGTGTATTTTTATAGAGACCTGAATTGTTCAGGGGTATAGTTTCCCTTTTATTATGTCCTCCCCTTATACTATTCTCCCATTTCCTGTTGATTAGATGCTGACGGGAGAGTAGAATCCATAACTACGGCAAGTAGGCAAGGACAATAGAAAAATCATTCCCAGAATAGTTTTGCCAATTTCTCTTAAACGTATGAAGCCAATAAATCCCAAACAATCTGCCCAATCAAATGGCATAAAATAAATATCAGATAAATACGCTGCATCCAGGGGATATGACCTGGCCCTTTGCCAATGATAGGCTAGATTGGTACATTAGGTGTCCGGGGAGTAATGTGAGAATGATGGGAGAGTGCATAAGGGTAATATAAGCCCTGACTTGGGGAATATGATTCCATAGATACAGTCTTTACAAATTCTATTTCGGTTCTATAAAATCTATTCATCACGGGGCCAGAAGTATCTTTATATTTCATTTAGATACAGCAAGAACTGGAGATGGCTCAGTGACCGGATACTTGGAAGTAATTATCGGACTGGATTTATTAAGCAGTCAATATCTTTAGCTTCTAGATAAAGCTCTTGGCATGAGAGATATCATGATACAGGTATGGAAGCCATTATGTGCAAAGCTGGGGACATGGGGCTTTATGTATCTCCATGACTCAAAGGGAAACCTTAGGGCAGAACTTGCTTTTTGCTTGTTGTTTTAATTAAGAAATACCTATTCCTTGCTCAAAATAGGAAGCCCTCTGTATAAACCCCTCCCATTTGTTTCATTATACAGCTGATTTGTTTTGATTGTGCTCGTATGAACCAGGAAGTAGAATGTGACTGTACTTTCAATTTCAGGCTTTATCCCGATTCAATCATTAAAAATAGTTTGCTCAAAGGTGCTTAACTTTTAGTATGATGTAGAGAGTGCTATTCTGAGACAATTTGCAATTGGTCTTCATTTTCTATTATTTGTGGGTTTTTTTTAATTATTTAGGTTCTTATGTAGCAGCTCTCTAGTTTGGAATTTCAGCAGCTATCTGGTAGTTAGGGTCCAAATGACCCTAGCAACCAGGCTTTGATTTGAATGCGAGTCTGGAGAAAGATTAGGAGATGGCTTGAATAGAAAGGTAAGTAATAAAAAGTAACAATAACAATAAAACTGTAGCATTGTAGGAATAGTTTTCTGGCTGACAGGGTCGGTGGCCCCCATTTGAAAGTTGGAAAGAGGCAGAAAAGGGGGGTAAATAATTAAAAAAATCTATAAAATAGAAAAAAATGAAGACCAATTAAAAAGTTGCTTAGAAGTAGCCATTTTATGGTAAAAGTTGACTTAAAGGTGCACAACCCCTATAAGGACTGTTTGAAATATGGCATTTTTGTATTTTTCCGGATAATAGATCCCATTCCCAAAATATGTCCAACAGGAAAAGAGCGTTCTCGAGGTCTAGTAACCCACAGGGACCAATCAGCAGGCAAAGCTTTACTGTTTGAATGCAAGCTTTTGATTGGTAGCTCTGAGTAGAGTCCTGCACCGAGCCAGGGAAAACAAACCCATGCAGGAACCTAGCTTTGGGCTCCAGACCTGCAGCAAATTTGGCACTTCTCGTTACGCTAGCCCCTTAGTAATATATGACTGCTCTGTAGTATGCTGATACCATCAGGGTCGGGCTGGGGTGTGCTGGGGCCATTGAGGCTACCACCCCAGGGGCTCTTGCCCCCACCTGAGGGCTCATATCTGATACTTACCTATGTGTAATCGGGGGCGGGAGGCCAGCGGGGGAAACGTCGGCAAGGATCAGGTCTGGGTCAGCGAGGCCCAAGAGGGCCAGGGATGAGTGGAGGTCCTGCTGGCCCAGTTCGATCCTGACGTCTGTTATTGTGTACAAACAGCTACACAACAATGCAAGTAAATACATGATATATAGATATATAAACACAAGAACAATATCCAGTGAAATGTGTCCTTATCTGTATTATTTAAAGGTTATATTTTTATTTGTATACAGAGCTGCAGAACAGAGCAAAAGATAAATTATGTACACGGTCTATATAAATAATGTAGGGTCCACCACCAAGTACTATGTGAAAAATATATATTTTTACTCAGTACAAATCATAAATGTGAAAATCCTAACTCTGTATCAGGCAACAATTTGCCAATCTTTAATACATTTAACTAAATTTTATTTTTAACCCTTTTTCTTCTGCTCCCTTAGCTGCACCCCCCTCAATTCCTTGTTCCTACATCCTGCAGATAGACCTTGCTCACAGCCCCTCCCCTTTTCCACATGTGACTCCAACATCTATACTGACTTTTCCAGCGTAAGTGAACACAACCCCTGTTATTCTCCACATTCTCTCTGTCTTGTAGAGAGCATTTTGGGGAGAGCTACACCTTCCCTTTAGAATAGCGCCCACCTACTGTGCCACAATATAACACTGTCATTTATGAAGTCTCATTATAAAAATCAGGTATGAAACCCGATATCCAGAATGCTCGGGACCTGGGTTTTCTGGATAAGGGATCTTTCCGTAATTTGGATCTCCATAACTTGAATAATTGAATAAACCCAATAGGGCTGTTTTGCCCCCAATAAGGGGTAATTATATCTTAGTTGGGATCAAGTACAGGTACTGTTTTATTATTACAGAGAAAAGGGAATCATTTAACCATGAAATAAACCAAATAGGGCTGTTCTGCCCCCAATAAGGGGTAATTATATCTTAGTTGGGATCAAGTACAGGTACTGTTTTATTATTACAGAGAAAAGGGAATCATTTAACCATTAAATAAACCCAATAGGGCTGTTCTGCCCCAATAAGGGGTAATTATATCTTAGTTGGGATCAAGTACAGGTACTGTTTTATTATTACAGAGAAAAGGGAATCATTTAACCATGAAAAAAACCCAATAGGGCTGTTCTGCCCCAATAAGGGGTAATTATATCTTAGTTGGGATCAAGTACAGGTACTGTTTTATTATTACAGAGAAAAGGGAATCATTTAACCATTAAATAAACCCAATAGGGCTGTTCTGCCCCCAATAAGGGGTAATTATATCTTAGTTGGGATCAAGTACAGGTACTGTTTTATTATTACAGAGAAAAGGGAGTCATTTAACCATTAAATAAACCCAATAGGGCTGTTCTGCCCTATTCTCAATGGCACCACTTTTTTTATCAAGAGATGAAAATAAAGCATACTAGGGTTTTTATGATAAATAATTTATTTAGCTTTGTTTTTAAAACAAAATGTTCATTTTTGAACGAACGGACAGCAAATTATTTCACTTACCAGCATCGTTTCCCTTCCGGATCCCTCATTAGGGGGAAAATTAATTTAAAAATGTTTATGACGTCAGCAAGTCTAATCCAGCCACTAGGGGAATAATGAGGTCTCTGGGGCAGCACGGAGGGGGCATGTTTTATGGTTGTGCAGCAATAGATTTGTTACAAATCCTGCCGGAGTTAATGCAGCTTTGCAGAATTAAAGCCAAACTAATGTTATGTATGAATATTGGGGTTAGAGCCTCTCCTGCCTTAGATTATTTCTGATACTGAAATTTAACACCGAGCTTTGCAGATTTACAGAGAATTCCAAGCAAAGAGCGGGTCAGAGAGAGATTGAAGCTCATTACGGATTATCTGCGCTCCCCAGCTGTGCGGCAATACCGAGAGCCACCAAAGGCCAGAAAGCTGAGCAGTCGGTGAGTGCAGTTATCCCAGCGAGCAACTGTCAGCTCTGCGACTTCCAAACTGGGGAAGCCATGATACTGGTTCAGCTTGATAGGAACGTGAGATAATATAATAAATAGGGCTGATGGGGAGAAGCAGCAAAGGATTTATCTTCCTGGATCCTCATGGGATACTTTAAAAAATACAATTAATTTTCATCATTAAAGGGGAACTCCACCTAACACAATTTAAGATTTTTGACATAGGTTCAAGCAAATTTGCAATATACATCAATTAAAAAATATACAGCCTTTTTTAATGTAATAATAGGGTTTGGAACAGTTCCCTAAGCCCCGCCCCCTGTTCCCCTGCTGGTCTGGCTGGCTACTTTGTGACTCAGATAAATGTAACAGTAGTCGACTATCCTCAGCCTGCCTTCAGCCTGCATCTTCCCAATCCCACAATTCCTGCTGCACAAGTGATGTCAATAAGAAAAGGAACATCACAGTGCAATGCATTGTGGGTGATGTAGTTCCTGCATGGTGTCTGTAAGCTGTGGAGAAGTTGTTGCAATTTGTAACATCAGTGTTTTAGTCCCTCCTCCCCTGCCAGGATTTCAAATGATACAGAAAGAGAAAAACTGTTTTGCAGCTGGATTTCAGCATATAAAAATGGTATTTATTCCTACTTATTAATAGACAGATTACAGGGATAGGTATATTAGGGGGTTCTGTGTGGTGTGGGGCTCTTTAATAAATTTTGGTTGGTGTTCCCTTTAACAGTTAACTTCATGGCATTTAGAAAAAGGAATCCTGGGAAATGTAGTTTGTCCTGAAGAGGTTCCACCAATAACATGCAGTAGAACCCTGGGGGCAAAAAAAATTCCTTCCCCTGGGGAGGAAAGAATGCCACTTACAGCCATTTGGAACATATTTGCCTTTACACCAGGCTGGTTAGAGTGATGCAGGGGGAGGCTGTGCAAACAGACAGGACATCCCTTTAAAGAATTAAACAAGAGATGAAGTGGATGTGTTTTAGACAGCTCAGGCTTCATTTATTGCACATATACATTTACATCCTAATTGATGGTACATTAGAAGCTGATAATTGGTGTCCATTAGATCCTTCACTTGCCATTCATTACAAACATACATTCAGCTTTAAAGGGATACTGTCATGATTTTTATGGGGTACTTTTTATTTCTAAATGACACTGTTACACAGCAAATAATTCCCTCTGCCATTTAAACTTTTTTTCTTGAACCAACAAATGTATTTGTAGCTGTAATATTGGTGTGTAGGCGCCATCTCAGTGCATTGCGCCTGAGTCTGAGCTTTCAGAAGGAGCCAGCGCTACACATTAGAACTGCTTTCAGCTAACCTATTGTTTCTCCTACTCCCATGTAACTGGAGGAGTCCCAAGCCAGACTTGGATTTCTTACTATTGAGTGCTATTCTGATACCTACTGGGAGCTGCTATCTTGCTCCCTTCCCATTGTTCTGCTGATTGGCTGCTGGGGGGAGGGGGGGGGGATATCACTCCAACTTGCAGCGCAGCAGTAAAGTATGACTGAAGTTTATCAGAGCACAGGTCACATGGCTGTGGCACCCTGGGAAATGAAGAATATGGCTAGCCTCATGGGAAAAACAGATTACAATACAGGATTCTGCTGGAGAAGCTCTATTAACTGATGGGTTATGAAAAATACATGTTTTCCCATGACAGTATCCCTTTAACTAAACACTTGACTTTTTGTAAGGAGATTATATCTGGGCCAAACATTGCTCACCAGCAATACAAAATCTCTTCACTCCATGACCCCCCCGGCGCTCCGTACTACGTGAAAGAGCTTTTGTGTTTATCTAAGGCTCATGAGGAAGAGGCACAGAACAGAAGGAACAAAACAGACATTGCAAGTTAAAATATTTATAAGAGAAGTTGACCTTTGGTCGTAATGATGGGATTGAGTGACAACTAATGTTAATTATGTGTATGCAGAGTGTTGTCTGCTCATTAGCTGTCCCTCCTGCACCACAGCAACCATATCATCCAATGGCATCCCAGACTTATGTAGCATAATAGGAGATACATGTGAAGCTTAAAGGAACAGTAACACCAAAAAATGAAAGAGCTTTAAAGTAATAAAAATATAATGCACTGTTGCCCTGCACTGGTAAAACTGGTGTGTTTGCTACAGTAACACTACTATAATTTATATAATAAGCTGCTGTGTAGCCCCGGGGGCAGCCATTCAAGCTGGAAAAAGGGAGAAAAGGCACAGGTTACATAGCAGATAACAGACAAGTTCTGTAGAATACAATAGTGTTTTATCTGTTATCTGCTATGTGCCTGTGCCTTTTCTCCTTTGAATGGCTGCCTCCATGGCTACATAGCAGCTTATTTATATAAATTATAGTAGACTTTCTGAAGTAAACACACAACTTTTACCAGTGCAGGGCAGCAGCACATTACATTTTAGTTACTTTTATACACTTTCATTTTTTTGGTGTTACTGTTCCTTTAATATGAAGGGAATTCATGACTTTTGGGAAATGGAACTTTCTTCATTCTCCTACTTTTTTAGACCACAATGTGAACATTTTTATTGAAACAAACTCCTTTAATGGCTCCATCTTTATCATTTCACCCCTGAGAACATTGGGTCACTGGTCCTAGTGGTTTTATTTTGTAACTTCTGAAAGAGAGTTGGGTTTGTTTTTTAATTTAGATGACAACTGACTGTATGAATCTGATTCGAAGGTCTTTTAAAGCAGATGTTGAAGTGTTACTCTTCCCTGGGATAACAAGGGGGTTTTTAAGTCCAGATGTAAGTTGTAAGGAGGAAGAAAAGCTATTTTTGCATAGAGAAGTTTATATTGTTTCAAGTACAGATATTGAACAACTTATCCGGAAACCCATTATCCAGAAAGTTCCAAGTGACAGAATGGCCATCTCCCATAGACTCCATTTTAATCAAATAATTCACATTTTTAAAAATGGTTTCCTTTATCTCTGTAATAATAAAACAGTACCTGTACTTGATCCCAACTAAGATATAATTACCCCTTATTGGGGGCAGAACAGCCCTATTGGGTTTATTTCATGGTTAAATGATTCCCTTTTCTCTGTAATAATAAAACAGTACCTGTACTTGATCCCAACTAAGATATAATTACCCCTTATTGGGGCAGAACAGTCCTATTGGGTTTATTTAATGGTTAAATGATTCCCTTTTCTCTGTAATAATAAAACAGTACCTGTACTTGATCCCAACTAAGATATAATTACCCCTTATTGGGGCAGAACAGCCCTATTGGGTTTATTTCATGGTTAAATGATTCCCTTTTCTCTGTAATAATAAAACAGTACCTGTACTTGATCCCAACTAAGATATAATTACCCCTTATTGGGGCAGAACAGCCCTATTGGGTTTATTTCATGGTTAAAGGATTCCCTTTTCTCTGTAATAATAAAACAGTACCTGTACTTGATCCCAACTAAGATATAATTACCCCTTATTGGGGGCAGAACAGCCCTATTGTGTTTATTTAATGGTTAAATGATTCCCTTTTCTCTGTAATAATAAAACAGTACCTGTACTTGATCCCAACTAAGATATAATTACCCCTTATTGGGGCAGAACAGCCCTATTGGGTTTATTTCATGGTTAAATGATTCCCTTTTCTCTGTAATAATAAAACAGTACCTGTACTTGATCCCAACTAAGATATAATTACCCCTTATTGGGGCAGAACAGCCCTATTGGGTTTATTTCATGGTTAAATGATTCCCTTTTCTCTGTAATAATAAAACAGTACCTGTACTTGATCCCAACTAAGATATAATTACCCCTTATTGGGGGCAGAACAGCCCTATTGTGTTTATTTAATGGTTAAATGATTCCCTTTTCTCTGTAATAATAAAACAGTACCTGTACTTGATCCCAACTAAGATATAATTACCCCTTATTGGGGCAGAACAGCCCTATTGGGTTTATTTAATGGTTAAATGACTCCCTTTTCTCTGTAATAATAAAACAGTACCTGTACTTGATCCCAACTAAGATATAATTACCCCTTATTGGGGGCAGAACAGTCCTATTGGGTTTATTTCATGGTTAAATGATTCCCTTTTCTCTGTAATAATAAAACAGTACCTGTACTTGATCCCAACTAAGATATAATTACCCCTTATTGGGGGCAGAACAGCCCTATTGGGTTTATTTAATGGTTAAATGATTCCCTTTTCTCTGTAATAATAAAACAGTACCTGTACTTGATCCCAACTAAGATATAATTACCCCTTATTGGGGCAGAACAGCCCTATTGTCGCGGGTGACAATACGTGCGCCCATACGTTTGACGTGTGCCAATTCTTTTGATGAGAGAGACGATTCTTTTGATGACTAGCTATGGCATCTTACAGAACCCACAGATTGCCAGTCCGGGCCTGCCCCTTAGATTGGGCAACAATGAGACCAGTAAAGAGGGTTCTACAAGCTATAAAAATGAGCTATATCATTATACCAAGTATGTGACCAAATGGAAAAAATCTTGCACAGTCTTAATGAAATACTGATGTGTAATACTTGATTAGATGGATGATTCCCAAAGAGCTGGCCGAATTTCTTCTCTCCATATTAAGACAAAAAAGGAGAGGAACATTATGTATCATCATGGAGAAACCACAGCTACATCATCATCATTCTAAATTGCCAAGTACATAGTATTGATCACTTAAAGGGTAAGCTGTATGCCAATAAGAAATTTATTCAAGGTATATAGTAAGCAAAAACAGTAACCAGGACACATTTGCTAAAGGGGCAGAACAACCAGCCTGTTATAGTAACAGGGGTACCAGGGGAAGAAAATAAACTCCCCCCACCCCAAATGTCATTTTCATTGCTCTTCAGGGTGGGCCCCCTTAGCCCATAACAAGGTTACAGATATATAGAAACATTGGGGTAACAGTCACCCTGCTATAGTTCCAGGGGTACCCAGGGCACAAATAAGCACTCACCCCAAATCCCCCCCTAACTGGCCTTCAGGCTGGGCCCCCTTAGCCCATAACAAGGTTACAGATATATAGAAACATTGGGGTAACAGTCACCCTGCTATAGTTCCAGGGGTACCCAGGGCACAAATAAGCACTCACCCCAAATCCCCCCCTAACTGGCCTTCAGGCTGGGCCCCCTTAACCCATAACAAGGTTACAGATATATAGAAACATTGGGGTAACAGTCACCCCGCTATAGTTCCAGGGGTACCCAGGGCACAAATAAGCACTCACCCCAAATCCCCCCCTAACTGGCCTTCAGGCTGGGCCCCCTTAACCCATAACAAGGTTACAGATATATAGAAACATTGGGGTAACAGTCACCCCGCTATAGTTCCAGGGGTACCCAGGGCACAAATAAGCACTCACCCCAAATCCCCCCCTAACTGGCCTTCAGGCTGGGCCCCCTTAACCCATAACAAGGTTACAGATATATAGAAACATTGGGGTAACAGTCACCCCGCTATAGTTCCAGGGGTACCCAGGGCACAAATAAGCACTCACCCCAAATCCCCCCCTAACTGGCCTTCAGGCTGGGCCCCCTTAGCCCATAACAAGGTTACAGATATATAGAAACGTTGGGGTAACAGTCACCCTGCTATAGTTCCAGGGGTACCCAGGGCACAAATAAGCACTCACCCCAAATCCCCCCCTAACTGGCCTTCAGGCTGGGCCCCCTTAGCCCATAACAAGGTTACAGATATATAGAAACGTTGGGGTAACAGTCACCCTGCTATAGTTCCAGGGGTACCCAGGGCACAAATAAGCACTCACCCCAAATCTCCCCCTAACTGCCTTCAGGCTGGGCCCCCTTAGCCCATAACAAGGTTACAGATATATAGAAACATTGGGGTAACAGTCACCCTGCTATAGTTCCAGGGGTACCCAGGGCACAAATAAGCACTCACCCCAAATCCCCCCCTAACTGGCCTTCAGGCTGGGCCCCCTTAGCCCATAACAAGGTTACAGATATATAGAAACGTTGGGGTAACAGTCTCCCTGCTATAGTTCCAGGGGTACCCAGGGCACAAATAAGCACTCACCCCAAATCTCCCCCTAACTGCCTTCAGGCTGGGCCCCCTTAGCCCATAACAAGGTTACAGATATATAGAAACATTGGGGTAACAGTCACCCTGCTATAGTTCCAGGGGTACCCAGGGCACAAATAAGCACTCACCCCAAATCCCCCCCTAACTGGCCTTCAGGCTGGGCCCCCTTAGCCCATAACAAGGTTACAGATATATAGAAACATTGGGGTAACAGTCACCCTGCTATAGTTCCAGGGGTACCCAGGGCACAAATAAGCTCTCCCCCCAAATCTCCCCCTAACTGGCCTTCAGGCTGGGCCCCCTTAGCCCATAACAAGGTTACAGATATATAGAAACATTGGGGTAACAGTCACCCTGCTATAGTTCCAGGGGTACCCAGGGCACTAAGCACTAAGTAAATGATGAGTTTTTTCATTTGTCCTCATCCAACTGCACAATATCTTCATACAGTAATAGAAGTGATAGGCATAGAGCCAGTTTTAAGGAGCATTTATTTCCCCTTTAAAGTCATTTTATTGCCGCCTCATGCATGTTTATGCTTTCCAGGAGATCTCGTGTCATAATAACTGCTGGCTCATACATTTGCCAAGGCAGATTGCTCTTCAGCGCTGAATATGTCAGTGAGTAATGTGCAAATAACAAAGAAACCAACAATTTGCCTTTCTTCCAGACTGAAAAGATGAATCAAACAGAATCAGGTTATTACACGGCGCGGCCAGAACTCAGCTTGACCTTTTCTCTATAAAAATAAGAATGGGCAAGTTTTCACCTTCTAAGTGAATTCACGAGTAGCGGCTGGAAGCACGGAGAGAGCTGGGGGTCAGATATCAGGGGTCCCCCAGCAATGCAGGGAGATGGGGAAAATTACATTAATCAAGGCTGTCCCATCTACTGCCTTTTAGCTGTTGTAGAGCAATGAATGCCAGCATTCTCTAAATGCCCTCCGGTTGGGGGCAGAAGAGGAAGGCAAATCACTTCAAAAACATGCTTAACGTTTATGTAAAGCTGAAGGTGCTCTACAAATAAAGAAAACCTGTAAAGAACAGGGGATATCATTGCTGAAAATGCTCTTGTTGCAATGGCTTTAATGGGGGCAACTTTGTCATGAATTCAGGCACCCACATAAAGGTGAATATTGCCCTTTGGGTTTGTTTATGTGGGCAATACCACTGCTAATGTAGGGGTGGGGGTCCAACATGGGGTCATGGACTGTTCCATGCAATAGTATGACACCCTAGTTTTAAGTATAAAGGGGTGGAGGGAAAGCAGCTACAGAATGGCAAGATGGTGACAGTGGGACAAGACAACAGCAATAGGGCAAGATGGTGACAAGAGCAGTTTATAGCAGTGGTTCCCAATAGTGTTTGTGGTTCCAGGAGTTTTAGTTCAACAACAGCCAAAGGACTAGATATAGGCACCTTATTAGTAGTTATCAGCATCAGTAGTTCCATTCTTATGCTACTATTATTGGACTGCCTAGATAGGTTGACAGAGTGCAACTAGCCTGGCGGTCACATCTTCAAATCTGTCTCATGCCCTAACTTTGGGAGAGCAGAAAATCATTTCATTTCCAGGTCCCTGCCTGCCACCCGCTAACCTAGTTGCCAAGTAATCAATTTTAAAGAAACACAGCCAATCAGGTCTCAGGTACCCAAGGACCATGCAGAGCAACACTCCAAACATTGGAACTGGGGTGGACACTGAAACATTGGACCTGGGGAGGAAACTCAAACATTGGACCTGGGGTGGACACTCAAACATTGGACCTGGGGTGGACACTCAAACATTGAACCTGGGGAGGAAACTCAAACATTGGACCTGGGGTGGACACTCAAACATTGAACCTGGGGAGGAAACTCAAACATTGGACCTGGGGTGGACACTCAAACATTGGACCTGGGGTGGACACTCAAACATTGGACCTGGGGTGGACACTGAAACATTGAACCTGGGGTGGACACTGAAACATTGGACCTGGGATGGACACTCAAACATTGAACCTGGGGTGGACACTCAAACATTGGACCTGGGGTGGACACTGAAACATTGAACCTGGGGTGGACACTGAAACATTGGACCTGGGATGGACACTCAAACATTGAACCTGGGGTGGACACTCAAACATTGGACCTGGGATGGACACTCAAACATTGAACCTGAGGTGGACACTCAAACATTGAACCTGGGGTGGACACTGAAACATTGGACCTGGGATGGACACTCAAACATTGAACCTGGGGTGGACACTCAAACATTGGACCTGGGATGGACACTCAAACATTGAACCTGGGGTGGACACTCAAACATTGGACCTGGGGTGGACACTCAAACATTGGACCTGGGGAGGAAACTCAAACATTGGACCTGGGGTGGACACTGAAACATTGGACCTGGGGTGGACACTGAAACATTGGACCTGGGGTGGACACTCAAACATTGGAACTGGGGTGGACACTGAAACATTGGACCTGGGGAGGAAACTCAAACATTGAACCTGGGGTGGACACTGAAACATTGGACCTGGGGTGGACACTCAAACATTGGAACTGGGGTGGACACTCAAACATTGGACCTGGGATGGACACTCAAACATTGAACCTGGGGTGGACACTCAAACATTGGACCTGGGGTGGACACTCAAACATTGGACCTGGGGAGGAAACTCAAACATTGGAACTGGGGTGGACACTCAAACATTGGACCTGGGATGGACACTCAAACATTGAACCTGGGGTGGACACTCAAACATTGGACCTGGGGTGGACACTCAAACATTGGACCTGGGGAGGAAACTCAAACATTGGACCTGGGGAGGAAACTCAAACATTGAACCTGGGGTGGACACTGAAACATTGGACCTGGGATGGACACAAAAACATTGAACCTGGGGTGGACACTCAAACATTGGAACTGGGGTGGACACTGAAACATTGGACCTGGGGTGGACACTCAAACATTGGAACTGGGGTGGACACTGAAACATTGGACCTGGGGAGGAAACTCAAACATTGAACCTGGGGTGGACACTGAAACATTGGACCTGGGGTGGACACTCAAACATTGGAACTGGGGTGGACACTGAAACATTGGACCTGGGGTGGACACTCAAACATTGGAACTGGGGTGGACACTGAAACATTGGACCTGAGGTGGACACTCAAACATTGTACCTGGGGTGGACACTGAAACATTGAACCTGGGGTGGACACTGAAACATTGAACCTGGGGTGGACACTGAAACATTGGACCTGGGGTGGACACTCAAACATTGGACCTGGGGTGGACACTGAAACATTGGACCTGGGGTGGACACTGAAACATTGGACCTGGGGTGGACACTCAAACATTGGACCTGGGGAGGAAACTCAAACATTGGACCTGGGGTGGACACTCAAACATTGGACCTGGGGTGGACACTCAAACATTGAACCTGGGCAGGAAACTCAAACATTGGACCTCGGGTGGACACTGAAACATTGGAACTGGGGTGGACACTGAAACATTGGACCTGGGGTGGACACTCAAACATTGAACCTGGGGAGGAAACTCAAACATTGGACCTGGGGTGGACACTCAAACATTGGAACTGGGGTGGACACTGAAACATTGGACCTGGGGTGGACACTGAAACATTGAACCTGGGGAGGAAACTCAAACATTGGACCTGGGGTGGACACTCAAACATTGGAACTGGGGTGGACACTGAAACATTGGACCTGGGGTGGACACTCAAACATTGGAACTGGGGTGGACACTCAAACATTGGACCTGGGGAGGAAACTCAAACATTGGACCTGGGGTGGACACTCAAACATTGGAACTGGGGTGGACACTCAAACATTGGACCTGGGGTGGACACTCAAACATTGGAACTGGGGTGGACACTCAAACATTGGACCTGGGGTGGACACTCAAACATTGGACCTGGGGAGGAAACTCAAACATTGGACCTGGGGAGGAAACTCAAACATTGGACCTGGGGTGGACACTCAAACATTGGAACTGGGGTGGACACTGAAACATTGGACCTGGGGTGGACACTCAAACATTGGAACTGGGGTGGACACTGAAACATTGGACCTGGGGAGGAAACTCAAACATTGAACCTGGGGTGGACACTCAAACATTGGACCTGGGGTGGACACTCAAACATTGGAACTGGGGTGGACACTGAAACATTGGACCTGGGGTGGACACTCAAACATTGGAACTGGGGTGGACACTGAAACATTGGACCTGAGGTGGACACTCAAACATTGTACCTGGGGTGGACACTGAAACATTGAACCTGGGGTGGACACTGAAACATTGAACCTGGGGTGGACACTGAAACATTGGACCTGGGGTGGACACTCAAACATTGGACCTGGGGTGGACACTCAAACATTGGACCTGGGGTGGACACTGAAACATTGGACCTGGGGTGGACACTCAAACATTGGACCTGGGGAGGAAACTCAAACATTGGACCTGGGGTGGACACTCAAACATTGGACCTGGGGTGGACACTCAAACATTGAACCTGGGGAGGAAACTCAAACATTGGACCTGGGGTGGACACTCAAACATTGGAACTGGGGTGGACACTGAAACATTGGACCTGGGGTGGACACTGAAACATTGAACCTGGGGAGGAAACTCAAACATTGGACCTGGGGTGGACACTCAAACATTGGAACTGGGGTGGACACTGAAACATTGGACCTGGGGTGGACACTCAAACATTGGAACTGGGGTGGACACTGAAACATTGGACCTGGGGAGGAAACTCAAACATTGGACCTGGGGTGGACACTCAAACATTGGAACTGGGGTGGACACTCAAACATTGGACCTGGGGTGGACACTCAAACATTGGAACTGGGGTGGACACTCAAACATTGGACCTGGGGTGGACACTCAAACATTGGACCTGGGGTGGACACTCAAACATTGTACCTGGGGTGGACAATGAAACATTGGACCTGGGGTGGACACTCAAACATTGGACCTGGGATGGACACTCAAACATTCGACCTGGGATGGACACTCAAACATTGGACCTGGGGTGGACACTCAAACATTGAACCTGGGGTGGACACTGAAACATTGGACCTGGGGTGGACACTCAAACATTGGACCTGGGGTGGACACTCAAACATTGGACCTGGGATGGACACTCAAACATTGGACCCGGGGTGTTTGGGGGGTAAAAGAATATGATAATCACACACCTATGACACAAAATTGTTATATGAATGACATTGCATGCAGTTACACTGTGCTGCAGGAAATATGCTCAACCTCTTCTTTATGCAGAAGCGGCTCCTAAATTCTTCCTCTGTGTGGCATTCAGAAAGAAATCCCTGAATGGATGAATAGGGCCTGAATGTGAATGGGGAAATGTAAATTCTAAATAACATTAATAACACAGAGATCAGAATTGTATGAGGGGCACAGTGGGCCGTCACTTGCACAGATGTCTACATAAAAGCCTCCATAGAATGAACAGGAAATGAACCTTTCCTATTAATAATGGCATTCATATTGGATGCGGCTTTGATGGGATGTCATTTCCCTTTTTGGAATGTTATTTCACTGGTACAGAAAGCAAAAACGCATTCACTAAAATAAATGTTCTGTTTTGGGACAGGGGCAGGTACTTGCCACCCATGGTTCTCACCTCGCCTCAATAGGACCCCAAAACCAGGGTGCAGGGTGCATTCCTGTGCCCAACTAGCCAGGTTGAGTCATGAAACCCAACTATCCAGGTTGAGCCATGACACCCAACTAGCCAGGTTGAGCCATGACACCCAACTAGCCAGGCTGAGCCATGACACCCAACTAGCCATGTTGAGTCATGACACCCAACTAGACAGGTTGAGTCATGACACCCAACTAGCCAGGTTGAGTCAAGACACCCAACTAGCCAGGTTGAGTCATGACACTCAACTAGCCAGGTTGAGTCATGACACCCAACTAGCCAGGTTGAGTCATGACACCCAACTAGCCAGGTTGAGTCATGACACCCAACTAGCCAGGTTGAGTCATGACACCCAACTAGCCATGTTGAGTCATGACACCCAACTAGCCAGGTTGAGTCATGACACCCAACTAGCCAGGTTGAGTCATGACACCCAACTAGCCAGGTTCAGTCATGACACCCAACTAGCCACGTTGAGTCATGACACCCAACTAGCCAGGTTGAGTCATGACACCCAACTAGCCAGGTTGAGTCATGACACTCAACTAGCCAGGTTGAGTCATGACACCCAACTAGCCAGGTTGAGTCATGACACTCAACTAGCCAGGTTGAGTCATGACACCCAACTAGCCAGGTTGAGTCATGACACCCAACTAGCCAGGTTCAGTCATGACACCCAACTAGCCACGTTGAGTCATGACACCCAACTAGCCAGGTTGAGTCATGACACCCAACTAGCCAGGTTGAGTCATGACACTCAACTAGCCAGGTTGAGTCATGACACCCAACTAGCCAGGTTGAGTCATGACACCCAACTAGCCAGGTTGAGCCATGACACCCAACTAGCCAGGTTGAGCCATGACAATAGTTACTTTCCTTGGGATTTGGTGCATCCCTAGTCCAGGGTCAATAGGCACAGCACTCTTGCACCTACAGAACAGGGCCCAAACGCCACTCGCACACCAGCTCCCGGAAAGGATGTCAGACTTCTGCGCAATTGGGTCCAAATTGTGACAAAATGCACCCACAGTTGCAGTAACTGTGGCAAATCACTACATTGTGGGTGGACAAAAAAATATGGCGATTGTGTTCAAAATTGCACTTTGCTCACTGCATTGCTGACCAAAATGAGCCCCAAGGTCTGACTAGGGATGTATAAAGTGGAACTAAAGGTCCCCATACACGTGAAGATTCGCTCGTTTGGTGAGGTCGCCAAGCGAGCGAATCTTCACCCGATATCCCCACCTACAGGTGGGCGATATCAGGGAACATGCAGGCTAATTCGATCGTTTGGCCCTGGGGCCAAACGATTAAATTATAATGGCAACAATGGGGCAGTCGGTTCGGGGACCGCATCGGCACGTTGATCCGACTGAATCTTTTAACCTGCTGATCGATATCTGCTGAATCGTTCCAAGGAACCCGGGCCGTGTATGGGGACCTTAAAGCCACTAATGCCTCTTCTTCTGCCCTAATGGCTACTTCTATTCTCCTGGGACTGGCAATCTGTGAGTTCAGGCAAATGCCAGAGGGGCTGCTGTAAGATACCATAGACAGTCACTATTTATTGGGCTGGGGGGGGGGGCTGTTTGGGCCTCTGGGTACTGGGAATGCCAGAGGGGCTGCTGTAAGATGCCACAGACACTCACTATTTATTGGGCTGCTGGGGGGCTGTTTGGGCCTCTGGGTACTGGGAATGCCAGGGCCTATTGTGAATCCCAGCCTGAGCCTAGATAAATCAGTTAATACCTTACATGCCACAAAATAGTATTTCTGTTTTTATAACCCTGATCCAATAACACTATGAAGGCTCGCTTTGATTAATGATGAATGATTTTTTTACTTGGAAAAAGAAATTACTTTGAACTTAAGATTAATTACAAGTTAAATGCACCCAAGTCAGTGCCAACCTTTAAACCCATCCTCAGTGATATATTGTGCCCTGATAAAAGGTTCCGTGCAACTCTTTCATTCCCCCCTCCATAAATTTACTTTACCTTGACTTTTATACACTTGATAGGAGACACATACGCAGGGCACTGGTATCCATGGGAACAGGGAAATCAAAATGACTTTTGAAGTGTCAGTTGCCAAGATTCTGATATAAACAATTTGATAATTTCCCAGGGGGTCGCCGGCCCTTAACATCTTAGGTGATTTTGTTTTTTCCCAGCATTGCCCCAATGGCTTCATGTTTAGTGATGAGTGAATTTTTTAGCCAGACATGGATTCGCAGTGAAATTCTGCATATCGCCATCTGTGAATTTTTTTGCAAAACTGCAGCAAAAATTTGGCACGAAATTTTTTTTGCAGATACTAAAAAGTCACCGAGACAAAAAAAGCACTGAGATAAAAATGTCACTGGGACAAAAAAAAGCCCATTGACTTTAATGCATACAGGTTGGCTAAAGAAGAATGGAGCCCAGCGGAGCAGGCTATTACTGGAGGTTTCCTAAAGGGGAATGGAGCCCAGCGGAGCAGGCTATTACTGGAGGTTTCCTAAAGGGGAATGGAGCCCAGCGGAGCAGGCTATTACTGGAGGTTTCCTAAAGGGGAATGGAGCCCAGCGGAGCAGGCTATTACTGGAGGTTTCCTAAAGGGGAATGGAGCCCAGCGGAGCAGGCTATTACTGGAGGTTTCCTAAAGGGGAATGGAGCCCAGCGGAGCAGGCTATTACTGCAGGTTTCCTAAAGGGGAATGGAGCCCAGTGGAGCAAGCTATTACTGCAGGTTTCCTAAAGGGGTATGGAGCCCAGCGGAGCAGGCTATTACTAGACATGGCTAAAGTAGAATGGAGCCCAGCAGAACAGCTATTTCTAGAGGTTGGCTAAAGTGGAATGGAGCCCAGTGGAGCAAGCTGTTACTAGACATGGCTAAAGAGGAATGGCGCCCAGCAAAGGAGCTATTTCTAGAGGTTGCCTAAAGGGGGATGGAGCCCAGCGGAGCTGGCTATTTCTAAAGGTTGGCTAAAGTGGAATGGAGTCCAGTGGAGCAGGCTATTTCTAGAGGTTGGCTAAAGTTAAATGGAGCCCAGCGGGGCAGCTATTTCTAAAGGTTGCCAAAAGGGGAATGGAGCCCAGTGGAGCAGGCTATTTTTTACAGGTTGGCTAATGTGGAATGGAGCCCAGCGGAGCAGGCAAACATGGAAAATGGCCCACAACTGTTAGACAATAGGAAGTAGCACGTATTTACAAATAAAGAGCTAAGAGCCAAAGAATATGGTTTGAGTGCTACATCCTCTTGTTGTGGATAGGGCTGCCACCCTGCCAGTATTTGACTAGCCCAACTGGTAAATCACAAGCTAGGGTCAGGGCCGGAATTACAAATTTACCGGCAATTAAAGGGGAAGGAAAGGCTAGTAAAGAGTTAATCTCAAGCTGCAGGCATACCTTCAGTTCTCTCAATAGTGCCCTTAAGTCTCCCCATATTTCTCCTGTTCAGATGATCAGAAGCCTCATAGGAAAAAAAATGCTGAGCTCTGTAAAGAAAGTTCCCATAATGCCTCGCTCCTGCACCAAGACCCCTGTACATGCGCAGTTTGTAAGACTATGAGGAAGCTTCCTGCTGATTGGCTCAGATCCAAATTCCTAAGGGGAGGGAGTGCTTAGCATTCTTGAGGGAGGGGGAGCAGAAAAGAGCTGTGCAGACTTTGGCACAGGAATTACAGAGACAAGAAATCCTGTTTCTTTTGATAGAGGACTCTGTGAGTGCTTATGGCTGTATTTACATAGACCTTTCTGATAAAGCTTACTTAGTTTTTACCTTTCTTTCTCCTTTAATACGCTATAAACCCCTCCCTTCCCTGACCCTCTCCGCTGCCACATTCCCCCTTATAAGGATTACCCAGTTATTCCCTGCCCATTTCCCTGCTTACTCCACCCATTTCCCTGCCCCTGTGTGACATCACTTCCTATTCCCCCACCCAAAGGCTCGTGCTTAATTACCAAAATGGTGGCAGCGCTAGTTGCGGATCACTTCGACATTTCTCTAGCTGCCAAGGAAATACTGCTCCATATCGACACTGGTAATAAGAAGCATCAAGGAACCTGAAAAACGAGACATTTCACATCAATATCAGAAAAGTGTAAAGCCCGCCCCCCCCCCCAAATCCCCGGGGTCACAATCAAATGTTCTAATTGTGTGACTATGGCAGGGCCTTGGCTTGCAAGCTCTATAGGGCCAGGGACTGATATAAATGATTTATATTCCCCACTAACATGTTGGTGCTATATAAATAAAGAACCATAATTACCATTTAAAGCTAAATCTTTCGCCTCAGCCATTATCCCTGTAAATACATTTTTACACCTTGCCTCGACCAGATAATGATTTCATTTTGGAAAGTTCTTTTCCTCATTAACACTGTCACTCGTTAGTGCAGAAACTGAAAAAAACCCAACACAATTCTCTTATTATTGTCTAGTGCATCAAATGTGACCTTTAACTTTCCCTTTCACAATAGGCCATCCTGTCATTTTCTTCTAAATAAGAATTACAGAACATTCCACAGGGAGACTATTACGCCCCGTGCATTTACCAAGGAAGGGACTTTATTATTATTTTATTTTGTTCATTTTTTTTGTTTCGATGCTTTGTAAGAGACAGCTAATTAAAGGATATGGGTAGCAGCGCTGCTTCTGTAAAGGGTAAGTAACTTTTAGATTTAGAGAATATCTATGGGCTTGGCAAATGTTTCCAAGTAAGAAATGGAATTGATAGAAGGGTAAAGCCATGGCAAGGCACGGGCTGCTTTCTATGGTGTATAGAACTGACAAAGAACACAATTACCGCCAATGGACCCCACTGCAAAGTCATTTATGGACCCCTTTCATAACCATATACTGAAACTGCATCAGTCACTGCCCCACTACCCTATCTCTCCTGGACCCTTCAACAGTCAGAGGTTCTACTTCATTATTGGCAGAGAATAATGAAGATTAAGGGAGGCTTAGTCTATCCCATATATAATAAATAAATGTATGTTCTCCATTGGAAAGCTTTCTATTGTCCTCTCCAAACATAATTTTTACCATCCTCCTCCTCCTCCATTCTGGCTCAGGGGTTACTAAACTCTATGGTTGGCTCCAGCCAAGGAGCCCAAAGTAGTGGACGGGAGGGCCGACTGTGAAGGCCAATGAGAGTGGATGGTTATTAACTATTTTGGAAACCACTGGAATTATAGGATAGGTGTCTTGGATTTTTTCTTGTGGATAGCTAAGAAGGGTCTGATAACATTTTTGACTGCAAAGGGGTGCTTGAACCCAAAGAGTCTGAAGATATCTATTCTGGTATCTCTTCCAAGATGCTTTAGAAGTTGATGTGAGGTGGGCCTGGGGCATTGTTTACAATTATCCTTACTTAAACAAAACAAAACAAGGTCTGGGAGTCCCAGCCGCAGACCCTCAGCTATGGGAGCCATTAACCAGCATAAGCTTTGGGGGGGAGGGGCATCCAGGCACTCCAAAGGATTCCACGAGGGCCACAAAAATAAGTCAAAAGAAGTATGCAGTATATTGAAAAATATGTTAAAAATTCAATATCTCTGGTGGCCCTATGCATTTTGTGCCTCATGGGTGCTTAGTCAGTGCCAGTGAGGCACGAAACACATAGGGCCACCAGAGATGTTGAACTTATAACATATTTTTCAATAAAGACTTTCTTTTTACTTATTTTTGTGGCCCTGGTGGAATCCTTTGGGGTGCCTGGGTGCCCCCCCCCCCGATAGCTTATGCTGGTTATCCGCTCCCGTAGCTGAGGGTCTTGGGCTGGTGTATTTTTTGTGGCCCGTGTGGAATCATTTGGGGTGCCTGGATGCCCCCCAGTTGCTAATACATTTATCCTCAGCCTGTCAGGAGTTTGGCCAGCCCTAAAATTGAGGCATCAACTGCTGGGACATTAGAGAAAGGAGCTGAATTGGATTCTAGCACAGGTAGGAATGGCGTGGTCCTTGGAAAGGGTTTATTAAAGAGATTGTCGGATACTCCAAAAGTGACCTTCCAAAGCAAATTCTTCCTCCTCTGTGCACCTTTGGTTCCTTGTTATTTGTCCATAGATCACCCATAGATGATAGTATAAAATAAAGAGGCCTATAACCACGCTTATCATGTTTCATTCCAGGGTAATAATCAAACTAAATTTGTACAGCAATTCTGATTGGTGCATCCTATTGCATATCTAATTGAGCTGAGGCTGCCTACTTTGGAGAACCAGGAAGTGCAATGAAAGAGTTTTAAAGGTTCACATGCCCTTTTAAAGATTCCTGTATCACCTGGGGAATGTTGCTTTGAGTTAGTTTAGTCGATATTTACAACGCGGCTCTCAATGTTCTCCCTTCTAACAGACACACAGTGTTCCGTGACTTTTATATACTTGCATCATTTTTGTTTTACAATATCACATTAAAGCCCATGCCGGTATAAATAACAGAGTTTGGGGAGGCTTTCTTGGTGTCAGCGCGGGCTTCTTCCTTAAATAACGGTATCAAATACACTTACACGGCTCTAAAATGATAAAATAGCTGTGTGGGTTTTGCAGTCAGCCTCTGTGGTAACTAATCCAATATTAAAGCATTATCTTCCCCTAATAGCTCATAGCACGAATACTGGTGATTATATTGCTCAAAACGCGGCGGCAGCTACAGAAAAACTGGAGATGAATGTACCATCTAGCTTCAGATAGAACACTAAATAGATGTAATAGATAGTAATAGATGGTTATGGGCTTCACACTTCCATTACTGCTCTTACTAACTGTGTAATAAAACCTAATGGAAAGTCCCTGGCATCTACTCTGACATCAATTTCTTCCTCTCAAAATGTTACTGGTAAAAAAAAAGACAACATATAACATATAGTGGCTAGGAGAAGGGTTGAACTGGTCCATCAAGGCTCCAGAAATATCATAGGTGGACCCAAGTATTGGCATTTCTCTTGACAATTCTGACTGGGAAACAGAGAATTGTAATCATATGATACATCCCATTGTCCTGACCATACACTGTTTTGCCCGGCCACTCACCCAATCCTCTCCTAATCACACCCAACAAGCCCCAAAGGTTTTGTGTTAGGGTGAAGAAAGAAGGTTAGTGGAGAGGGGACATGGTCTACAGCTATCTAGTGGGCCTGTGACATTGTAGTTTGCCACTAATTCCCATTAAAAAAGTTATCACTCGCGCACAATGTTGAACTGGGCTTCCTAAGGCCCACCAGAGAACCTGATATTCAGGGCCCACATTCACAAAATGCTAATGTAGAATAGATAGAGCCCATAATGCTCTAGCTGATATATAGGCTAATGCTGAAGATAAGAAAATGGTGGTGACCATTGTCCTTGGCTTAAGGTGGCCACACACGTGGCGATTTCCGATCTTTCGTGCGACCATCGGCCACTAACCATTCAGGGCTGAAACGGCAGATAAGGAGGTAGAAACAATAGGATTTCTACCTCCTTCTGCTGATTCAGCCCTGAAGGCAGAATTTGATCAGGCGCCTTCTATGGCGCCCGATCAAAATCTTTTGACCGCCCGATCGGCGAGTCGACCGATATCAGTCGAATGGGGTTTTGTACCGAAATGGGGTTTTGTACGATATTATCGGTGCGTGTATAGTCAGCTTTAGCCCCCTATTGGCTCTCTGGTAGGCTACTGTAGTTTGAGTTTGGTCACACATCACTATGCATCAAAGAAAGTACAGGCTGCCCTGCTATTGCTAAGCCGCTTTGATCGCGGCACTGCCGTAATGTAGTGGCCATTCATAGGGAGTGCGTGTTTTTGCATTTCTACTTGTGTGAACCACAAACCTTTACTAGTAGAGGAATAAGTGATCAGTCCCCACCTTTTTCTTATTTTTGCTTTTGCACTTCAGCGTTTTGATGTCCACCTGGTTCTCAAGTAGCATGATGTCCTAGGTGATCATTACATACTGTACTTCTGATTTTAAAAGGATGCCAATGACATGCACTAATTGTTACTTATGAAGTTACCTTGTGATCCTAACCTTGGCTGGAACTACACTTCTAACCCCTTTCTGCTGGCCCTGACCCAGACTTGTTTTGTCTATGCTTACTGCTTGATCCTTTGGCACCTTGTTATTTGGGCTGTCTAGCCTCTTCCTACTCCTGAGCTTCCTTTATTCAATCCCAAACAAGCCTCCAGTAGCGATGAGCGAATCTGTCCCGTTTCGCTTCACCGAAAAATTTGCCGAAACGACAGCAAAATTTGCGAAATGGCGAAAAATCCACGAAACGTGTTTGTCGTGTGATTTTTTTGTCGCCCGCGACTGCGCCTTTTTTTGACGTGCAACAAATTTTTCGACGGCGAATTTTCTCAGAAGTTTTGAAAAACAATTCACGTTGGGGAAATGCAGAAATTCGCTGCGAATCTATGCCTGGCGAAATAATTCGCTCATTGCTAGCCTCCAGCTATAGTAAGGCACTTGTGAATCTACTTCTGCTCATATCGGGCTCAACACCACTGAGTAGCCCTGCAGGGAGAGGATGTTCTGAGCATGCTCAGGTCACAGACTTAGCATTGGGAATGGGACAAACCATATTATTGAATATCTCTAGTTCCATCTATTTTTATCATGAGGACTTCACTGATCTCTTATTGGCATTGTTCTGAGCATTGGATGTTCTGAGCATGCTCAGGTCACAGACTTAGCATTGGGAATGGGACAAACCATATTATTGAATATCTCTAGTTCCATCTATTTTTATCATGAGGACTTCACTGATCTCTTATTGGCACATGGAACTTTGTACCTTATCTGACACTGACAGGGTTGGAGGGCCACCGGGAAAGAACCTGGTGAGCCTCAGCCCTCATTGGGCCCCGCTAGCCCAGACCCAATCGCTACCCCTCCCTGTTGCCCTCCCCCCTTGATCGCATATAAGGTATGCAAACGGGGGAGGGGCTGGCGGTGGGTGAGAGGGCTGTCAGGGGCCCCTGAGGGGGTGTGGGGGCCCCTGGAGTAGACGTCCTGGTGAGCACTGCACATCCCAGCCCAACCCTGGACACTGAGAAGGAAATAAAATCTTAAAATAATATCTGCCCTTTGAAATACGTGCTGGGGACTAAATCACTAATTCAATGCAGAAATAATCTCTGTCACTCAATAAAATCTGAATTGGTTTAATAGGGAGAAATCTCTCTGTACGTGATTAGTCTGTAATGCAATCGGAAAGACCAGCGCCATCGAGGTGGGGGCTTTAATCGAAACAGTCAGGCGTTCGCAACTGTAGCTCTCGATAGTAATTATCTAGATTAAATTATAGGAGAATTTGGCAATTATTGGTTATTTTTATCTTCATCTGTTACATAAGTAATTTAGGGACAAGGGTTGCTCCAACCACCACTGTCGGCACAAATTGTGCAATTGGTACGGCAATCTTCATAAATATTCAGAAATCTGAAAATAAATGGTTATGGATCATGATGAACAATGGGGTATTTATA
This sequence comes from Xenopus tropicalis, assembly GCF_000004195.4. Classification (NCBI taxonomy): domain Eukaryota; kingdom Metazoa; phylum Chordata; class Amphibia; order Anura; family Pipidae; genus Xenopus; species Xenopus tropicalis. Next base: position 16,675,025 of record NC_030680.2, read on the forward strand.
GATTTATATTATATCAGAGGAAAGATGAAATGCTTGTATTAATCTCGCTAACGCAGCAGTGTTAAGATGGTCATACACGGGCTGATAAAATCCACAGGCAGACCATGTAGGCAGATTATCGCCCAGTGGATGGCGTCTTCCAATGGGCAGTTGGGCAGGTTTAAAAGTGCCATTGGGACGAGAAGTGCATTGGCTCATTGATGTGGTCATTACCGTGAAAGCCTCCATCCCATCAATGTGATCCAATCATTTGGCCCCCGGGGATCAATCTGATATTGCCCACAATTGGGAAAAGATCTGCTCATTTGGCAATCTCATCAAGCAAGAGGATCTTTTAGTGTATGGCTGTTTTTAGTTTTGGGGGAAAAAATATGGTTATATGAGAATTCCTTGCTGTACAAAAGATGCATCACGTGGCCAATTATTTGGCACACATGGATTTAAATTGCAGGGCTGGAGCTAGGGGTAGGCAGAAGGGGCACCTGTCTAGGGTGCAACGGTGGGGGTCAGTAGACAGGTACCTCTTGTACCTATGCTTTGATGGTCTCTCTCTTGCCCCCGGCAATGCCTGTCACCATATGTTCCCCTGGCAATGCCAATGCATATACACTAGCAGGAAGGGGGTAGTCAGGCCCGGCAATGTGGCTCTATCAGCTTATAAGACCACCAAACCCTTCCCTTTAATGATGGTCTTTAAAAATGGATGCTGGTGTTCATTTCAGAAGCACTTGTGCCAGGGGTCCTGTGCCACCTGTGCCATGTCCTGTCCCAGCCATAGGGCAGGTGGTAAATACAGGGCTCTGTTGTGGCCTGCACTCTCCAGCGCTCTATACCAGTTCTTTCCCTGCCCACCCATTATGAATACATTGCTGCCACACACAGGCAACACTTTATTCAAGGAGTAAACCCAAGTGCCTGCATTCTGTTTCTTCGCCAATTCTTAAAGTGCAAACAATGACATATTGCCCTCTGTAGTCTGTCCTACACTTAGTAAATGACCCCCAAGGCTCTGTTTGTCATTATGCCAAGTTGCCTCCATGCCAGGAATTCAAAAACAAACACCTGCTTTGAGGCCAATGGGCGCAACATCCATAGAGTTGGTGAGAAACATGTTGTTTACGAACTATTGGTTGGGGATCACTGGTCTAGAACAAAGAGTCAAAAAATATAAGGAACTATAAAGGGTATCAGTGCAGTTGCCAATAGCAACCAGTCATATATGTGCTTTTTGCGCAGTATAGTTAGTAGGGTATTGTACATATTCTGGTGGAAGGGTTCTGTTCCCAAGGCAGACGCCTCACTGTAGTAAGTAATTGCAGCAATACTTTCTAACCTTATAAATATTGATGTACATAGAAGAATCATTGTCAGTAAATGCCGGGGCACAACAATCAGGAGAATAGCTACTTCTCTCTGCAACATGAAATGCCAAAAAACCCCCCGAATGCATTAAAATTCAGATGTGAGTACATCCAGGGAATGCGGCGAAATCTTACATTTCGAGGTAAACGTAAATTTGCAGGACATCTTTTTTTGCACGTCTGGCTCTTACCTTTGGCAAAAGGGAGGGGGGATTTGATTGGTGGGGGGATTTATGCATCATTTTTCCTTCTATCCAAGCTCCCCGGGTATTGAGAATAGTGATTCAGACATAAATGCTGAATTGGTATCTCAGTAACACTGTCTCCTCTGAGCATAAGAGCACATGCAATTGGCACCTTGCTTCTAACAGTTAAAGGGCAAGTAACGCTTCCATAATGTGGTTGGGATAGAACACGGCACTAACACACTGTTAAGGGTTAAAGCTAGAAAGGGTGCATGGCAACACAAAGGTTATGTATCTCCTCATAAAAATTGAAGAGCTGCTTGAGTTTTAAAGGTAAAGGAAACCCACCCATGCCTTTTGAAAAAGTGTCCTCTCCCTCTGCATCCATTGCTCCCCCAAGAGTTTCCCCTGCCCCCCATATGTGGCCTTAGAATGCAAAGAAGAGAACCATATAATATTCTCTCTGATGCTTTATATACTAGTAGGTGTGTCCAGCAGACACAAGGGCATCCAAGCCAATTAGAAGAAAGGTGGTTCCATCTAAATATTGGGAAAGGGTTTGTTACTGTGAAGTTGTGGAATTCCCTCCCTGAATCAGTCGTGCTGGCTGATACATTATATAGCTTTAAGAAGGGGCTGGATGGATTCTTAGCAAGTGAGGGAATACAGGGGTAGGGGGGATAGCTCTCAGTACAAGTGAGGGAATACAGGGGTATGGGAGATAGCTCTCAGTACAAGTGAGGGAATACAGGGGTATGGGAGATAGCTCTTAGTACAAGTGAGGGAATACAGGGGTATGGGAGATAGCTCTTAGTACAAGTGAGGGAATACAGGGGTAGGGGGGATAGCTCTCAGTACAAGTGAGGGAATACAGGGGTAGGGGAGATAGCTCTCAGTACAAGTGAGGGAATACAGGGGTAGGGGAGATAGCTCTTAGTACAAGTGAGGGAATACAGGGGTAGGGGAGATAGCTCTCAGTACAAGTGAGGGAATACAGGGGTATGGGAGATAGCTCTCAGTACAAGTGAGGGAATACAGGGGTAGGGGAGATAGCTCTCAGTACAAGTGAGGGAATACAGGGGTATGGGAGATAGCTCTTAGTACAAGTGAGGGAATACAGGGGTAGGGGAGATAGCTCTCAGTACAAGTGAGGGAATACAGGGGTATGGGAGATAGCTCTCAGTACAAGTGAGGGAATACAGGGGTATGGGAGATAGCTCTCAGTACAAGTGAGGGAATACAGGGGTAGGGGGATAGCTCTCAGTACAAGTGAGGGAATACAGGGGTAGGGGAGATAGCTCTCAGTACAAGTGAGGGAATACAGGGGTATGGGAGATAGCTCTCAGTACAAGTGAGGGAATACAGGGGTATGGGAGATAGCTCTTAGTACAAGTGAGGGAATACAGGGGTATGGGAGATAGCTCTTAGTACAAGTGAGGGAATACAGGGGTAGGGGGGATAGCTCTCAGTACAAGTGAGGGAATACAGGGGTAGGGGAGATAGCTCTCAGTACAAGTGAGGGAATACAGGGGTAGGGAGATAGCTCTTAGTACAAGTGAGGGAATACAGGGGTAGGGGAGATAGCTCTCAGTACAAGTGAGGGAATACAGGGGTATGGGAGATAGCTCTCAGTACAAGTGAGGGAATACAGGGGTAGGGGAGATAGCTCTCAGTACAAGTGAGGGAATACAGGGGTATGGGAGATAGCTCTTAGTACAAGTGAGGGAATACAGGGGTAGGGGAGATAGCTCTCAGTACAAGTGAGGGAATACAGGGGTATGGGAGATAGCTCTCAGTACAAGTGAGGGAATACAGGGGTATGGGAGATAGCTCTCAGTACAAGTGAGGGAATACAGGGGTAGGGGGGATAGCTCTCAGTACAAGTGAGGGAATACAGGGGTAGGGGAGATAGCTCTCAGTACAAGTGAGGGAATACAGGGGTAGGGGAGATAGCTCTCAGTACAAGTGAGGGAATACAGGGGTATGGGAGATAGCTCTCAGTACAAGTGAGGGAATACAGGGGTATGGGAGATAGCTCTTAGTACAAGTGAGGGAATACAGGGGTAGGGGAGATAGCTCTTAGTACAAGTGAGGGAATACAGGGGTAGGGGAGATAGCTCTTAGTACAAGTGAGGGAATACAGGGGTATGGGAGATAGCTCTCAGTACAAGTGAGGGAATACAGGGGTATGGGAGATAGCTCTCAGTACAAGTGAGGGAATACAGGGGTAGGGGAGATAGCTCTCAGTACAAGTGAGGGAATACAGGGGTATGGGAGATAGCTCTTAGTACAAGTGAGGGAATACAGGGGTAGGGGAGATAGCTCTCAGTACAAGTGAGGGAATACAGGGGTAGGGGAGATAGCTCTCAGTACAAGTGAGGGAATACAGGGGTATGGGAGATAGCTCTCAGTACAAGTGAGGGAATACAGGGGTAGGGGAGATAGCTCTCAGTACAAGTGAGGGAATACAGGGGTATGGGAGATAGCTCTTAGTACAAGTGAGGGAATACAGGGGTAGGGGAGATAGCTCTCAGTACAAGTGAGGGAATACAGGGGTATGGGAGATAGCTCTCAGTACAAGTGAGGGAATACAGGGGTAGGGGAGATAGCTCTCAGTACAAGTGAGGGAATACAGGGGTATGGGAGATAGCTCTCAGTACAAGTGAGGGAATACAGGGGTATGGGAGATAGCTCTTAGTACAAGTGAGGGAATACAGGGGTAGGGGAGATAGCTCTTAGTACAAGTGAGGGAATACAGGGGTAGGGGAGATAGCTCTTAGTACAAGTGAGGGAATACAGGGGTATGGGAGATAGCTCTCAGTACAAGTGAGGGAATACAGGGGTAGGGGAGATAGCTCTCAGTACAAGTGAGGGAATACAGGGGTAGGGGAGATAGCTCTTAGTACAAGTGAGGGAATACAGGGGTAGGGGGATAGCTCTCAGTACAAGTGAGGGAATACAGGGGTAGGGGAGATAGCTCTCAGTACAAGTGAGGGAATACAGGGGTAGGGGGGATAGCTCTCAGTACAAGTGAGGGAATACAGGGGTAGGGGGGATAGCTCTCAGTACAAGTGAGGGAATACAGGGGTAGGGGAGATAGCTCTCAGTACAAGTGAGGGAATACAGGGGTATGGGAGATAGCTCTTAGTACAAGTGAGGGAATACAGGGTTATGGGAGATAGCTCTCAGTACAAGTGAGGGAATACAGGGGTATGGGAGATAGCTCTCAGTACAAGTGAGGGAATACAGGGGTAGGGGAGATAGCTCTTAGTACAAGTGAGGGAATACAGGGGTAGGGGAGATAGCTCTCAGTACAAGTGAGGGAATACAGGGGTAGGGGAGATAGCTCTCAGTACAAGTGAGGGAATACAGGGGTAGGGGAGATAGCTCTCAGTACAAGTGAGGGAATACAGGGGTAGGGGAGATAGCTCTCAGTACAAGTGAGGGAATACAGGGGTAGGGGAGATAGCTCTTAGTACAAGTGAGGGAATACAGGGGTAGGGGAGATAGCTCTCAGTACAAGTGAGGGAATACAGGGGTAGGGGAGATAGCTCTCAGTACAAGTGAGGGAATACAGGGGTAGGGGAGATAGCTCTCAGTACAAGTGAGGGAATACAGGGGTAGGGGAGATAGCTCTCAGTACAAGTGAGGGAATACAGGGGTATGGGGATAGCTCTCAGTACAAGTGAGGGAATACAGGGGTAGGGGAGATAGCTCTCAGTACAAGTGAGGGAATACAGGGGTATGGGAGATAGCTCTCAGTACAAGTGAGGGAATACAGGGGTAGGGGAGATAGCTCTCAGTACAAGTGAGGGAATACAGGGGTAGGGGAGATAGCTCTCAGTACAAGTGAGGGAATACAGGGGTATGGGAGATAGCTCTCAGTACAAGTGAGGGAATACAGGGGTAGGGGGGATAGCTCTCAGTACAAGTGAGGGAATACAGGGGTAGGGAGATAGCTCTCAGTACAAGTGAGGGAATACAGGGGTATGGGAGATAGCTCTCAGTACAAGTGAGGGAATACAGGGGTAGGGGAGATAGCTCTCAGTACAAGTGAGGGAATACAGGGGTATGGGGGATAGCTCTCAGTACAAGTGAGGGAATATAGGGGTAGGGGAGATAGCTCTCAGTACAAGTGAGGGAATACAGGGGTAGGGGAGATAGCTCTCAGTACAAGTGAGGGAATACAGGGGTAGGGGGGATAGCTCTCAGTACAAGTGAGGGAATACAGGGGTATGGGAGATAGCTCTCAGTACAAGTGAGGGAATACAGGGGTATGGGAGATAGCTCTCAGTACAAGTGAGGGAATACAGGGGTAGGGGGGATAGCTCTCAGTACAAGTGAGGGAATACAGGGGTAGGGGGGATAGCTCTCAGTACAAGTGAGGGAATACAGGGGTAGGGGGGATAGCTCTCAGTACAAGTGAGGGAATACAGGGTTATGGGAGATAGCTCTCAGTACAAGTGAGGGAATACAGGGGTATGGGAGATAGCTCTCAGTACAAGTGAGGGAATACAGGGGTATGGGAGATAGCTCTTAATACAAGTTGATCCAGGGACTGGACCCAGTGCTATCTTGGAGTCAGGAGAAACTTTTCCCCATCTGAGGCTAATTGGAGAGGCTTCATATGGGGTTTTTGCCTTCCTCTGGATCAACTAGAAGTTAGGGAGGTTGCAATAGACAGTAAAGGTTGGACTTGATGGACCTGTGTCTTTTTTCAACCAAACTTACTATGTTACTAAGAGCCCATTCAGGTTGGATGTGACTGGCACATACCCTAACTCTGTAGTATAAGATACTCAGCACACCGCCTGTATATTAGTGATAAATACAAACAAAGTATTCATGATTTGCCTTGATATGGCAACTAAAGCCCAGGAAGATCCCTAATCCTTAATTAATATGTTCCTTTTCCAGTTATTGAGGATGCGTCCTTCTCATGTAAATGTAATGGGCCTGCAGATAATCTCTGTGTATAGCAGAATCAATGTCCTGTGCTCATTGATTGGCTGCTTTGTCATGAGCAATGGCTTTGTTTGGGGACCCTAACTAAAGAGGGCAGGGAAAATGGGGTGTGCTGCACAGATAACATGAAGGAAAATGTTCTTTTGGTCTTTTCTATCTATCTATCTATCTATCTATCTATCTATCTATCATCTATCTATCTATCTATCTATCTATCTATCTATCTATCATCTGTCTGTCTGTCTGTCTGTCTATCTATCTAACTAATATCTATCTATCTATCATCATAATCTATTCATTATCTATCAATCATCTTGTTACTCAATTTTCCTTTCTTTCTTTCTTTCTTTCTTTCTTTCTTTCTTTCTTTCTTTCTTTCTTTCTTTCTTTCTTTCTTTCTTTCTTTCTTTCTTTCTTTCTTTCTCTCTCTCTATTATGCTTAGGAAAGAAATAAAGAAAAAACCATTCTGTATTGCAAGCAGCTCAGCTTCAGCTTTCTCAGCTACTTCCTAATCTAGTGTGAAGCTCCACCCCCTTTTCTTTGCTGAGCTCTTTCTCTCTCTCTGACTGTGCAGATGGTCGACGAGGTGTCACGTCCCTATGCCTGGTTGATTTCCATTGGAGCAGAGGCAGCAAGCATGTGCAATAGACACTTCTTTGACCATCTTCACAGTCAGAGAGAGAAAGAGAGCTCAGCAAAGAAAAGGGGGTGGAGCTTTATGCTAGGAAGTAGCTGAGAGAGCTGAAGCTGAGTTGTATTTACTGAATCTACATGAGACTGAATGCAGGGAAAAAGATTTATTCTGGGGGCTGTATAGAGTCTTTTTTGGAGCTTTTATGATAAAAGGCTTACATATCCTTTAACTTATAGAATGCTAAAATCATATTGGCCATTGAGTCTTTTTTAAAAGGTAGTTGAAGCCCAGGAAAAAGAAATACCTGCAGCATTAATCCTAATGAATATTTTTGTATCTATAGCCTTATTCATTATTATTCATTATATAATATATATATATACCCTCACTTTTTCTGCCTAAAACTGTTATTCTGCCCAGAGGGGCCAAAAGCCCATATTGAAACACTCTCATATTAAGTCTGTCCTTCTGGCTTGTATGAGGCGCTCTCCTCTCACCCAACCCAAGGGCACACACGTTACATGCTTGGTTACATCAGCCAATGAATGAACACCAGGATGCCTCTTACTCCCATACTACTTCCTGTTACAGTTAGAGCTGCATTATTTCCTGTCATGTGATCACAGAATAGCACAAAATGGCAACTCAAGGGAAAAAATGTTATATTGGCAATATTTGCTGATATGTGAATATTAATTAGTCAGTAATTAGGATATTAATTGCCTGCTGGTTAGGTTTTGACTCAATATTTAGACTTCTTCGATATTTTTTCTTCAGATTCCAGGCCACGGTTAATTAAATACTTGATCCTTTATAATCCCCGCGGACTCATCATTAGGTCTATACACAGATAATAAGGGCATTATCCATATACTTGGAAAGAAGCCTCGTTATTGGGGAGAGAATAATCCCCGTTGCTGGGAAAAGGGACCAAAATGGCTCCAAGCATTTGATAAAAAGGATCATTTGCCCTTTAATCCTGTCGGCGCTGATTGCACCATCATGAAGTCTGGGGAATATTGTCAGGTTTAAGAGGCACCATGGTTTCTAGGTCATTGCTCAGCAACCAATTAAAGGCTTATTCTAGTGATTCTCTCAGTTCTGGCACTAGCTGGGATTTTCGAGTTTCTCCCAAAGTGACGCAAAGATCTAACTTAGAAGGCTGGGAAAAAATAAGGCCCCCAAAATATAAAGCAACGTAAAAGTCACTAAGGGGCCGTTTCTATTAAAATTCAAGGCTGTGATTTTTTCCAGAAATTAGAGAAAATGGCTAATTTGTGAGATTTATCAATCCAAAAAAATCTTAATTTGTTGTATTGCTGACAGGTTGCTATGGGTTACTGCTCTAGGGGTGATTTTACCCAGACCCAGAAAATTAGCCCCACCCTGCCTCCACTCTTTCCTCCTATATCTGTCATCAACAATTCTTCTGGTTATTTATGGTGCCCATGCAAGGGCCAATCCGCTCGCTTGGTGATGATCTTCTCCCGATATTCCCACCTACGGGTCCTGGGGCCAAACGATCAAATTAGGTATAGGAAAAGTCGGTCCGGGGACCGACTAGATTTTATAACCTGCCCAATCGAGATCTGGCCAATTTCAGGCCAGATGTCGGTTGGGCAGGCCCGTCAGTAGTGCCCATACACAGGCTGATTAGTTGCGATCTAAGGGACCCATATCGGCAGCTAGAATCGGCCCGTGTATGGGGACCTTTACTCGCATATTATATTTTCCCTTTTTTTTAGCTTTCTGCAATTGTTTCAGTGGTGCAGCAATTTGTAGCTAATTTTTTAATCGTACTTAATAGAAGTTAAACTTATTTATACTTTGCTTTTTCCTCCTTATAGGGTCTGATTGGGCCGGTAGGGCCCCGCCGGCATTCCCTCACTGATCTCCCTCCCCTGATTGCACCGAAGATAAGTAACATTTACGCAAGCTCAGGTGGTAAAAGGGGGTTGGGTGGGTGCCAGAGGCCCCTGGTCAGAGGGGTGTGGGGGCAGGGTCGCACTGGGCATTGGGAAATTACCCTGTAAGCCCCGGGCCTCATAAGCCCCACCAACCGATCCCAAGCCAATCCCAATTGGTGCTCCCCTCGCTGAGCTCCCTCCCTTAAGCTGGCCATACACGCACCGATAATATCCTACAAAACCTCGTTTCGTACGATATTCGGTGCGTGTATGGCAAGCCAGCGAGTCGACCGATATCGCAGGAGGCTGCTGATATCGGTCGACACGTCGATCGGGCGGGTTTAAAGACTTTGATCGGGCGCCATAGAAGGCGCCTGAGCAAAATCTGTTTTCAGGGCTGAATCGGCAGAAGGAGGTAGAAATCTATTGTTTCTATCTGCCGTTTCAGCCCTGAACGGTTAGTGGCGCATTGTACGATCTTTCGTGGGACCGATGGTCGCACGAATGATCTAAAATCGCCATGTGTATGGCCACCTTTAATCACACTGAAGATAAGTATAATGTATGGGTGGGTAGCAGGAGCCCCTGCTGGGGGTATGTGAGAGCCCGGGGGGCCAGCAGTACCCAGTCTGACACACCTCAGTCTGACCCTGCTCCCTGATCCAGTCCTACAAGTTCCCTTGTGCTACAATAAGAATGGACCATTTGTGTACAGACTCCTTGTCGATTATTGAGCGTAAATCTTGTTGCTGTTAGCAGCACGCCGTAGCAGTGACAGAGTGCATTGTGGGTAGAAGCACAGCAAATTGCAGCATTCTCTGCACATTTCATGTACGTTTGAAGCAGAATAATAACTGTTTCAGATTCAGGCTTTTTCTTCCATCATTTCTTGATGTGGCTCTAATTATATGTATTTTATTTGCTTGCACTGTCTCTTTGCCTGATGCTGCCTGTGGCCATATACGGTGAATTACAGTAATACAGTTATTTACAGTGATATTTGGGCCGGGATGCTGGATTCCTACACTTCTAGGGACTATAATGTATGGCACAAATGCCACGAAAGAAAAGTTCCATTTTTATTGCCCTCCCAAATAATTAGAAGCCAAAACCCTTTACTGGTAATTCTGCTTTGATAAATGGCTCTTCAGAGGACAATAATTGTGCCGTGAGTTCCCACCGTTGCTATCAGTGGGGAGATTTTGGCAAACGGGTGCTAATACTCTACCTACGGGTGGGTGATATTGGGGGAATTTAGGCTAATTCGGACGTTTAGGCTAATTCAGTCATTATAATGACGGTAATGGGTGGTCCCCGATCTGACTGAATTTTTTAACCTGCCCGATCGATATCTGCACGATTTCAGGGCAGATGTCAGTCGGGCAGGCCCGTCGTTTGTTCCCCTACATGGGGCGATAAGCTGCCGAATTGGTTCAAGGGATCGTTATTGACAGCTACAATTTTTGGCAAGCCGAAAATCGCTTGCCGAAAATATCGCCATCCGCTTCCTTCCTACCTGTCCTTGCACCCGAGTGAATGAGGTACGCTCGGGTGCAGGCAAATGTAGCGGAAATACGCATAAAAATGCAAGACTTTCTCTCGGCTTGCCAAAAATATATGCCATATGCCTCGTCTGACATAAAGGCTATTTTTATATGTGGTGCACTAGATTTAAAATGACAGGAGCTATAGGTGAGGATGCCATGGATAGGGAATGACACATTTCTAAAGTTTAGATTTCTAAACTGTGCACCCCTAGGCAAGAAGGTCCCTATACCAACTTTGACCCCAAGACTCCCCACAAGTTTGCACTCTGCACTGAAAGTTTCGCACAGAAAGTTTCAGGAGGTATTACATTTCCCACACATATCCTCAGAAATGAAAGTATAAATTATAGTATAGGGTAAAGTCTGGGTTTTGTGGGCATGGCATTGCTTGGTACTCAATGGACAATGGGCATAGGGCTTTGCATGCACATTTACAGGTTTTGCTGTGGCCGAGGTGTTGATTCCAATTCCATAAGAGAATTCCTTAGGAAGGAGATCAAGCTGTGTAGCAAAATGCACCCACCAGTGCTCCCTGAATGATGGGAAGAAGTCTCCTACGTGCTCCCACCTGACCCACATGATTACAGTGCTGTTGTTAATGGGGCAGATGCTGTGCCCATAGTTAGTAGTGTCTCCTTCTTGCACTTTTATTCTGCCCTGCACTTGGTAAATGTGCTCTTCTATGTACTCAACCAAAATCTACAAAAGTGCCAGGAGGTATTCCCATAATGGTGCCCACAATAAACCATAGGTGCCTCTATGACCATATAATGTAACTAAGTCCCCTGCATTCTTGAGCCATTGGAAATATGGTGAACACCAATAGCAATACCCTGCATGCCAACTGTGGTGCCTGTTTATGGGCAAACATATCTATAGACCCAAGTTTGAGGGAACCAAAATTTTGGTTGAACCCCCCCTTAGTGGAACTCAATAGACTTGGGGTGCTCAGCCTAAGGACGATTGATTGGTGTGAGCTCTGGAAGTCCAGCAAAAAGGCCAAATAATGTGAATGGTGGCACCTAAGTGCCATTGGAACTGTAGCAGCATGACTGATGTATCAATATATAGAATGTAATTACCCGTTCCCTGTCTTTATTAAGATTACTTAGCGCTGCTCTCTTGCAGCTCACTCTGCGGAGCCATCCATTCTTTATTCTTCTCACTCGCAGATCTCCGTGGTGTCATGGCAATAAGCAACAAGAGGAGAGAAACGAAATGGAAATATTTTCTCCAACCTGTGAAAAAGCAGAGGAGTGAATATATAATATTTATCCCAACGTATGGAAACTAGGACTCTATATACATATATATGTAGATATACAGCAGTGAAAGGTACAAATTATTCGCTCATACAGAAGCAGGTTCTAATGGAACATGAGGGAAAGTACTGGGGCTCTTTCATGCAACTCTCTCTGAAGTTCCCATAAATGGTCTCCAGTCGTATTCCAGGGAGACGCTCATGAAACATTTATCCGCCGCTTTCATTAATGTTAAAAGCACAGGACCAGAACGAGAAGTAAAAAGAGGATTGAACATAGGATGGGGAAAGACGAGTTGAGTCAGGATGGCTGACCCAATTTAAACAGAGATAGGGAAAAGTCTTTAAAGGGCCACCGTACCGTAATATTTTTCGGCAGAGTTGTAATGGTGTTTGCTAATGTGGTGCCCACAGTGACCCAGCATTTGCCTGTTCATCTTGCCAAATCACATCAGACCATACCCTCTGGTCTTAAGGCTATGAACTCTCATGTGTTTGTAACGGGAATGTAACATAATAGGAGGGCCAAGGTGCAATTATTAGTGCTCCCACTAGCTCTCATCTTTTGCAAAATTAGGTGCCAGACACAGACTACAAAAACTCGACCCACACCCAACCCTAACCGTCCTGCTCCCAACCCACACCCTACCCAACCCGACTACTGCCCTTTATTTATAAATAAAGCGCTCCTATAAAGCTGGAAGCCAGAAGCCGGCAGTGTAAGATTGAAAATGGTATGGTCAGGCTGCAAATAGTGAGGTCACCCCGAACCCGCCCAACAGGCGGGTATCAGGCTGGCCCACACATCACTAATGCAGGGCCGTCTGGTACAAGCAGGGGTGCCATTAGTATTTATGAGGCTCAATACTACTAAGTTAGCAGGGCCCTCCCCTAAGGGGTCCCAATATTTAGCTTACCAGTCCTCCTGGGTTGTGGGTTCTGCCAACAAGTCAAATGGGAACCCGTGACCACGCCCCTGATCAGTCCTGGCCACTACCCAATTATTCTAAAACCACACCCAACCACACCACAAGCTCCACCTACTCTACAACCCACAGGCTGTATTTTTCCCTTTCAGGGCTGCCCTCTGCCCCAGGGTTCCTGACTGCAACCCCGCTGTACCCTGATTACAAGTTTGACTGTTCTTTACATGAAAGTTCCATTGCACGTTGCAACTGCACAGTTTTGGATTGGTCACAATAACCTTGGAATACTAGGTAAAACACAGAATTATGGGTAAAAAAAAAACATGGCAACCTGGGCTGATATTAACACCAAAGCCAGCTGAGACACTCTGATGAACCCAGTCTGCTGGGAATTTATGGGGCGGTTCTTATGGCTTTGTGGGTGACATTTAAAGATATACTGCCATCCAAGTAACCACATTAATTTATTGAAAATAAATAATGTTTTATATTGTAAAAAGTAGTTTCATGTAGGGTAAAATGGATTCTGCCGTTATAGTTTTCTCACTATGTTGAAGTGTCTTCCTTTCCATCAAAGAACCACAGACCTTTCTTGCTTTACCATTGTGATTCTTGTTCTATAGACAGATCAGGGTCTTCAGCTCTGCTGAAACAGGGGTATCTGCCCCATAAAAATATTACATTGGTCTTCGCTTAGTGATGAGCGAATCTGTTCCGTTTCGCTTCGCCGAAAAATTCGAAAATTCGCGAAACGGCAAAAATGTCGTACGACAAAAAAAATTGTTGCCCGCGGCTATTATTTTGTCGCGCGGCTATTGTTTCGTCGCCCGCGGCTATTATTTTGTCGCCCGCGGCTATTGTTTCGTCGCCCGCGGCTATTGTTTAGTCGCCCGCGGCTATTATTTCATCGCGCGGCTATTGTTCCGTCGCCCGCGGCTATTGTTTCGTCGCTCGCGGCTATTATTTTGTCGCCCGCGAATTTTTCCGCAGCGAAATTTTTCATCCGTTTCGCGAAACAATCCGCCAATGGCGAAACGCGGAAATTCGCCGCGAATCCATGCCTGGCGAAACTTTTCGTCCATCACTAGTGTTGATTAGAATTGCTGCCTTTTTTTTTACTTTTATTTTGGCCTTTGAGTCATTGGAGCAGGTGGGTGCTTCAGGGAAATGGGTAAAGTGGGTGGGAAATGGGGGAGTGGATGGAGAAATAGGCGGAGCATAGGCAGGTCTGATCTTATAAGGGGTAATACATCAGCATAGAGGGTCAGGCTAGGGAGGGATTCATAAATGTGTAAATTTGGTCTGGTCAAACACCAGCAGGGTGGTAACCCTAGCTTTGTGTCTGTGTACTCGTTAACCAGTGGGATTGGTTTTTTTAACATGATGTAAGACAGGCCATGGGATTGTTACTTTAATTATCTCCTCCTCCCCAATTAAGGCAGATTGAGATCCCTCTGCAAAGAGTCCATCCTTCATCTAGAATATTAGAGTGGGAATAATGGCAAAGACTTGATTGGTGCATTTTTCAGCCTAATGATCAGTCAACCATAACACTTAGAGTGTGGTAATTGGACTCCATTGTGGTTGATAAATGTCCCCACTGGTCACTGTAAGTAAACCCAGGGGTCCATCCATCCCGTACAAAGAGTACTGATACAATTGCATGTAAAGCTATTAGCAGTTCGTTTCCAGGAGAAAGCCATAAAGTGCTGATGAATAAGGTAACCCATAAAGGCAAAAAGCCTTGACAAAGGCCCAGTACAGGCCTGAAGCATTGCAGATTGTTTGGATCAAACCCATGTGATGCAAAGTGAGGCTTTTTTAAATTTATATTTTGGATGGTGCTGTACCTTCTATTGTTGTAGGTGGAAAGTCTTGACAGGTGGGACTGGAGAAGGAAGTGGACAACCAATATTTAAGTTCATTTTATTTTTATCTTAAAGGAACAGTAACACCAAAAAATGAAAGAACTTTAAAGTAATAAAAATATAATGCACTGTTGCCCTGCACTGGTAAAACTGGTGTGTTTGCTACAGTAACACTACTATAATTTATATAATAAGCTGCTGTGTAGCCACGGGGGCAGCCATTCAAGCTGGAAAAAAGGAGAAAAGGCACAGGTTACATAGCAGATAACAGATAAGCTTTGTAGAATACAATAGTGTTTTATCTGTTATCTGCTATGTGCCTGTGCCTTTTCTCCTTTGAATGGCTGCCCCCATGGCTACATAGCAGCTTATTTATATAAATTATAGTAGACTTTCTGAAGTAAACACACAACTTTTACCAGTGCAGGGCAGCAGCACATTATATTTTAGTTACATTTATACACTTTCATTTTTTGGTGTTACTGTTCCTTTAACCTTAATTGCTGTCCAAAACCTTCTTCCACCCAGGGTGCATCTACATTTCCCGCTGGAACAATAGAACAATAACCAAGGGGAAGTTAAACATAAGATCCACAAACAAAAAACAAAGGTGACTTTCAACAAATGACACTGTATGACCAAGCCCAATGTTCACTTTAATTAAACATAAATTAAACATGTGATTTTTTAACATTTCATGATGAGAACAAGAGGAGGAACCAAGCACAAGTTACATTATTCTTCATGAAAACTTCATTTCCCCATTGTAATTATTCCTCATCTCTAAATGTCAGCGCCCAGCAGGCCAGGTCAGGACAATCAAGTACAAATCTATTCCATCAAATTGGGAACATTGAGTCATTCTTTTAAAACAAAAAGAGACCCCCGTCCTAGGCCTTAAATAGTTAAAGAGTATCCTTTGTGAGACACAGGCCCGGATCCTAGATACTGAACTCATTAAAGCCAACCACCAGCAGGGCCCGGTAATGTATGGATGTGAGCACGCTAGGCCGCTCTAAATGATGTATTTCATTATTTATGTACCTAGAAACACAGACTCATTAGCAAAGCCCGGCACGCTTGTCAGAAAGACCTTGGAGCCAAGATATTGGGAAGTGAATAGTATGTAATTGTTTAGTAATCTAAAACTATTATGCACCATCGGATAATTAATGTTCAGGAAATACTGGATACTGCAATATAAGCTCTGCCATAATAGATCGTGCAACCTGATCTGCAATGCAATTATGATACACAGAGGGCAATGTCTCTTCTGATCAAGCCTGTCCTTGCCTCTGATACCTGGTGAACCTCATCCCCACTTCCCCTCATCCCCACTTTCCCACATCCCCACTTCCCCTCATCCCCACTTTCCCACTTCCCTACATCCCCACTACATCCCCACTACATCCCCACTACATCCCCACTACATCCCCACTTTCCCACATCCCCACTTCCCCTCATCCCCACTTTCCCACTTCCCTACATCCCCACTACATCCCCACTTTCCCACATCCCCACTTCCCCTCATCCCCACTTTCCCACTTCCCTACATCCCCACTTTCCCACATCCCCACTTCCCCTCATCCCCACTTTCCCACTTCCCTACATCCCCACTTTCCCACATCCCCACTTCCCCTCATCCCCACTTTCCCACTTCCCCACTTCCCCACTGCATTCTGCCTAAACCCACTGGTGTCACTGCTGATCTCACAGAAGGGCGGCAGTCTATTTTCCTATCTGGCAGGTCAGCTATGAGGATATATAGTAAAATATACAGACAGGGAGCAAGGGACCAGCTAATACTGATAAGAAGTCATTTACAAAAGCACCCTTAAGTTGGGGTGCATAATCCATGCCTGGCAAAAAAATTTGCTCCTCGCTACTATTAATGCGACAAGAGGCACCTAGGGGTTTAGTATGGATATTGAAGAGGGCAGTGTAAGAAATGAAAGCTTTGCCCCAAAACAGTGTCTCCTTACCTCTCAAGCCTTTGTACACTGTAGACCAGTCTAATGCTTGAGATGAACATTTCCAAAATCCTTTGAGTGGACAATGTAGGGCTGGACCTCTTAGGGCACACCAGTGGACCTTTTAGGCTACGCCACTTTATACAATTAAATGTGAGAGTAAATACATGGCTTATCAGCCTGCTCCCCACATCCCCTTGTTCCTTTCCAACACACAGGGTCCTAGGAGTAAATACATGGCTTATAAGCCTGCTCCCCACATTCCCTTGTTCCTTTCCAACACACAGGGTCCTAGGAGTAAATACATGGCTTATAAGCCTGCTCCCCACATTCCCTTGTTCCTTTCCAAAACACAGGGCCCTAGGAGTAAATACATGGCTTATCAGCCTGCTCCCCACATCCCCTTGTTCCTTTCCAAAACACAGGGCCCTAGGAGTAAATACATGGCTTATCAGCCTGCTCCCCACATTCCCTTGTTCCTTTCCAAAACACAGGGCCCTAGGAGTAAATACATTGCTTATCAGCCTGCTCCCCACATCCCCTTGTTCCTTTCCAACACACAGGGCCCTAAAAGTAAATACATGGCTTATCAGCCTGCTCCCCACATTCCCTTGTTCCTTTCCAAAACACAGGGCCCTAGGAGTAAATACATGGCTTATCAGCCTGCTCCCCACATCCCCTTGTTCCTTTACAAAACACAGGGCCCTAGGAGTAAATACATGGCTTATCAGCCTGCTCCCCACATTCCCTTGTTCCTTTCCAAAACACAGGGCCCTAGGAGTAAATACATGGCTTATCAGCCTGCTCCCCACATCCCCTTGTTCCTTTCCAAAACACAGGGCCCTAGGAGTAAATACATGGCTTATCAGCCTGCTCCCCACATCCCCTTGTTCCTTTCCAAAACACAGAGCCCTAGGAGTAAATGCATGCCTTATCAGCCTGCTCCCCACATCCCCTTGTTCCTTTCCAAAACACAGGGCCCTAGGAGTAAATGCATGGCTTATCAGCCTGCTCCCCACATTCCCTTGTTCCTTTCCAAAACACAGGGCCCTAGGAGTAAATGCATGGCTTATCAGCCTGCTCCCCACATCCCCTTGTTCCTTTCCAAAACACAGGGCCCTAGGAGTAAATACATGGCTTATCAGCCTGCTCCCCACATCCCCTTGTTCCTTTCCAAAACACAGGGCCCTAGGAGTAAATACATGGCTTATCAGCCTGCTCCCCACATCCCCTTGTTCCTTTCCAAAACACAGGGCCCTAGGAGTAAATACATGGCTTATCAGCCTGCTCCCCATATTCCCTTGTTCCTTTCCAAAACACAGGGCCCTAGGAGTAAATACATGGCTTATCAGCCTGCTCCCCACATCCCCTTGTTCCTTTCCAAAACACAGGGCCCTAGGAGTAAATACATGGCTTATCAGCCTGCTCCCCACATCCCCTTGTTCCTTTCCAAAACACAGGGCCCTAGGAGTAAATACATGGCTTATCAGCCTGCTCCCCATATTCCCTTGTTCCTTTCCAAAACACAGGGCCCTAGGAGTAAATACATGGCTTATCAGCCTGCTCCCCATATTCCCTTGTTCCTTTCCAAAACACAGGGCCCTAGGAGTAAATACATGGCTTATCAGCCTGCTCCCCATATTCCCTTGTTCCTTTCCAAAACACAGGGCCCTAGGAGTAAATACATGGCTTATCAGCCTGCTCCCCACATCCCCTTGTTCCTTTCCAAAACACAGGGCCCTAGGAGTAAATACATGGCTTATCAGCCTGCTCCCCATATTCCCTTGTTCCTTTCCAAAACACAGGGCCCTAGGAGTAAATACATGGCTTATCAGCCTGCTCCCCACATCCCCTTGTTCCTTTCCAAAACACAGGGCCCTAGGAGTAAATACATGGCTTATCAGCCTGCTCCCCACATCCCCTTGTTCCTTTCCAAAACACAGGGCCCTAGGAGTAAATACATGGCTTATCAGCCTGCTCCCCATATTCCCTTGTTCCTTTCCAAAACACAGGGCCCTAGGAGTAAATACATGGCTTATCAGCCTGCTCCCCACATCCTCTTGCTCCTTTCCAAAACACAGGGCCCTAGGAGTAAATACATGGCTTATCAGCCTGCTCCCCATATTCCCTTGTTCCTTTCCAAAACACAGGGCCCTAGGAAAAAATACATGGCTTATCAGCCTGCTCCCCACATTCCCTTGTTCCTTTCCAAAACACAGGGCCCTAGGAGTAAATACATGGCTTATCAGCCTGCTCCCCACATTCCCTTGTTCCTTTCCAAAACACAGGGCCCTAGGAGTAAATACATGGCTTATCAGCCTGCTCCCCATATTCCCTTGTTCCTTTCCAAAACACAGGGCCCTAGGAGTAAATTCATGGCTTCCCAGTCTGCTCCCCACATCCCCTTGTTCATTTCCAAAACAGAGGGCCCTAGGAGTAAATACATGGCTTATCAGCCTGCTCCCCACATCCCCTTGTTCCTTTCCAAAACACAGGGCCCTAGGAGCAAATACATGGCTTATCAGCCTGCTCCCCATATTCCCTTGTTCCTTTCCAAAACACAGGGCCCTAGGAGTAAATACATGGCTTATCAGCCTGCTCCCCACATCCCCTTGTTCCTTTCCAAAACACAGGGCCCTAGGAGTAAATACATGGCTTATCAGCCTGCTCCCCACATCCCCTTGTTCCTTTCCAAAACACAGGGCCCTAGGAGTAAATACATGGCTTATCAGCCTGCTCCCCATATTCCCTTGTTCCTTTCCAAAACACAGGGCCCTAGGAGTAAATACATGGCTTATCAGCCTGCTCCCCACATCCTCTTGCTCCTTTCCAAAACACAGGGCCCTAGGAGTAAATACATGGCTTATCAGCCTGCTCCCCATATTCCCTTGTTCCTTTCCAAAACACAGGGCCCTAGGAGTAAATACATGGCTTATCAGCCTGCTCCCCTCATCCCCTTGTTCCTTTCCAAAACACAGGGCCCTAGGAGTAAATACATGGCTTATCAGCCTGCTCCCCATATTCCCTTGTTCCTTTCCAAAACACAGGGCCCTAGGAGTAAATACATGGCTTATCAGCCTGCTCCCCACATCCCCTTGTTCCTTTCCAAAACACAGGGCCCTAGGAGTAAATACATGGCTTATCAGCCTGCTCCCCACATCCCCTTGTTCCTTTCCAAAACACAGGGCCCTAGGAGTAAATACATGGCTTATCAGCCTGCTCCCCACATTCCCTTGTTCCTTTCCAAAACACAGGGCCCTAGGAGTAAATACATGGCTTATCAGCCTGCTCCCCACATCCTCTTGCTCCTTTCCAAAACACAGGGCCCTAGGAGTAAATACATGGCTTATCAGCCTGCTCCCCATATTCCCTTGTTCCTTTCCAAAACACAGGGCCCTAGGAGTAAATACATGGCTTATCAGCCTGCTCCCTACATCCTCTTGCTCCTTTCCAAAACACAGGGCCCTAGGAGTAAATACATGGCTTATCAGCCTGCTCCCCATATTCCCTTGTTCCTTTCCAAAACACAGGGCCCTAGGAAAAAATACATGGCTTATCAGCCTGCTCCCCACATTCCCTTGTTCCTTTCCAAAACACAGGGCCCTAGGAGTAAATACATGGCTTATCAGCCTGCTCCCCACATTCCCTTGTTCCTTTCCAAAACACAGGGCCCTAGGAGTAAATACATGGCTTATCAGCCTGCTCCCCATATTCCCTTGTTCCTTTCCAAAACACAGGGCCCTAGGAGTAAATTCATGGCTTCCCAGTCTGCTCCCCACATCCCCTTGTTCATTTCCAAAACAGAGGGCCCTAGGAGTAAATACATGGCTTATCAGCCTGCTCCCCACATCCCCTTGTTCCTTTCCAAAACACAGGGCCCTAGGAGTAAATACATGGCTTATCAGCCTGCTCCCCACATCCCCTTGTTCCTTTCCAAAACACAGGGCCCTAGGAGTAAATTCATGGCTTCCCAGTCTGCTTCCCATGTCCCCCCTATCCTTGTGAGGCACAGGTCCGTAGGAGAAAATAGATGGTTTCCCAGGCTACCCTAACATCCCCAAGTTTTTTGTGAGACATAAGTCCCTGGAAGTAGATAGATGGCTTCCCAGGCTACCTGACTTCTTTCAATTCCACATGAGATAAAAGTCCCCAGAAGTAAATACTTGGCTTCTTAGCCTGCTTCCCACACTACCTGTTCCTTTCTGAAACACAGAGTTCCCTAGGAACAAATACATGGCCCCTCCCAGCCTGCTCCAAGTTTCTCGTGAGGCATAAATCCCTGGGAGTAGATAAATGGCTTCTCAGGCTACCCCCACTTCCCCCAATTCCATGTGAGGCCAAGACCCTAGGAATAAAAACCCATGTATTTACCAGCATACTCCCCACTTGCCCCCTGTCCTTGAGAGACACAAATCCTCAGGAATAAATACATTACTCCCTAGTCTACTTCCCACATCCCACAGTTCCTTGCGAGGCACAGGTCCCCAGGAGTAAACACATAAAAGCTCAATTTTGCTTGTAAATATTTGCCAGTTAATCTTCTGAGATTTATTTCCCATTCACAAACAGATCTCTTGACCCTGAATATCTTTATATTGCCAGTACCATATCCTTTCAGCATTTCCGATTGAGTTTTGTGGGCTAATTTCTCCCTCTAAGGTACGCCATGTGCGGTAAGGCAGGCAAAGATGTTATGGGAGCCGGTGAGTTAGAGTGACAAGTTCTGCCATTCCTGTTTAATGTCTGCTCCGTCCCGCGACTCACATTGCCCAACACAATCGCACTCAATTAAATGATTCCTCAATTTCCCACTCCTGTTGTTAAAGTGACACTTTTCCAGGCACAGCCACTGCAATTTCCTTCAGCTGCTCGTCTGGTAATAGCCAAGCTGAAATGAACTGTTACTAAAATGAAAGTATATCGGCCCAAACGCTGAGTAAATTGGGCCCTTTATAAACACTGACAAATGGGACCGAGCAGACAGGAGAGGCACATTTGGATTTGGGTTTCATTTGCTTAGCAATAATTAGGATTGTTTACCCACAATGCAGCATTTGTTCCCACAATTCCTCGGTTTTTACATACTTAGGGGGCTGTAATTTTGCAAATTGTATTTGACAATGAGCTCTAGTATTTCCGTAGGGGAAATGAAATGTCAGTAACCATTCCAACACTTTTTTGTCTCTGTGTTGTGTACCCAGGGCTGCTATCATGGGGGTACATGGGGTAATGTATTCAGGGGCCCTATGGCCTAGAGATGAGAAAGTGCAATTTGGGAAAGGGATGGAGCTTGCAGGGAAGTGGGTGGGGTTTGAGCAGGGTCAGACTGGGCTGACCCAGTCAGGCCCGTCCCGGCCCTTGTGGGCCCCAGGGACCCAGGCCTGTTCCCTTCTGTCATTAACTGCTGGTGCATCTCCCCCCCCCCAATGGCTGCAAGGAGGAAATGTGGTGCACAGTGGTAGGGGGGAGGGGGTTTGACATTGAGTAGGAGCTGGTGCGGGGCCCCCCGGTGGGCTTTGAACACCCCAGTGCAGCCCTGGGTTTGGGTAAATGGTGGGTGAAATTGAGCCATTAGTGAGGCATGGTTATTGCAGCTCCATTTAACCTGTTGGCAGGGCCCACCACTCAAACTAATGATTGGGGCTCCCTGGGAGGAGGGGTCGCTGATAACCTTACAGCATAGGACCTACTGATTACTAATGGTGGCCCTGCTTGCACCCAGCCCTGTTTTTCCAAATGTTTTAGCACCTAAAATTATTTTGATAAGATTGGCTCTGCCCCTGTTCTGCACCGGCTGAGCTCCCTGCTCCACTGTCTGGATGATATCGAAGGACTTCAGGCAACAACTCATGCTCATAAATTAGGTTTTGGGGGCAGATTACTGGAGACAAAAATGGGGAATTGTCGTCATAGTCACAGAGAATTTGAATGGGTTTGCTAATCCAGCCAAATTAAATGGCAGAGGGCAAAAGGGGTATTTGAAACTGCTCTGTGGCACAGCTGTAAGTGTAAAGAATAGGTGCCCCCAGTGCCAGCACCTACAAAAGAAAAGTGTTCAAAAATAGATGTATTTATCCCCCACTGCTGATGACACAGGAGGAATTCATGGAAATCACAAGGTTGGAAGCACTTTCTAGAAATCAATTTCTTTACGTGCTTTCTTCTTTTTAGCTGTGCGAATCTGTGCTCGTTCCCTCATGGCCTGACCTTAATACACTGAGATGCTCGCTATTGATTTATTTGCCCTGAGCTTTGGCTCACTAACTAACGGGCCGACAATCACACATCAATGAATCAGTCATTTATGGTCACAGAGAAGGAATTTTTAAACAATGTAAATAATAAGTGATAACTTATCATTGTGATTCTTATAAATCCTTGGCACCCTTGTGCCATTCTATTGTGCACTAGAGCTAGATGGGCACCATGTGGGTGCTGCTGTTAGGGTTATGGCACTTTGGGCATTTTCATCACCACTGTATGATGTATGGCATACTTAGTCAATGGGAATGAGTTGAAATTGCCACTCTGTAGTCTAGTGGGAGTAGCTGGGGCAGGGGCTAAACTGTAGTCAGGGGACTGGAACTGGACAAGCTGCTCTGTCATTTAGTTCTTAGATAATCTTCATAGTAAAGGCTACTCATTAGTAAAGTGGGGGTTGAAGATGGGACAAGCTGCTCTGTCATTTAGTTCTAAGATAATCTCCATAGTAAAAGCTACTCATTAGTAAAGTGTGTGTGTGGGGGGGGGGGGTTGGAGATGGGAGGGCTACGGAGTAGGTAGGTAGGTAGTAGCTCATATTTGGAAGTTGGTTAGATAGTCATGTGGATGTGGGTAGGATAGTTGCTCTAATTACTTCCTTCTACTCCAGTAGGTTGCTCGGTAAAAATTGATCTCTGCTCTACACGCTCTACAGACTTGTGGATCAAATGATGTTTTCCTATTTCTGCTGCTCTAACGAAACACCTTTAGGACTGTATCTTCCGCTTATAAGCCCCTGTCTGTGCAGCTTCCCTAGCACTTGGTGGTACAAGAAAGGTCCTGCTGGGACCTAACTGAGTTAGCCCAAAGAGTCAAATTGTTCCCATGTACAGGTATAGGATTCCTTATTCGGAAACCTGTTATCCAGAAAGTTCCGAATTACGGAAAGGCCATCTCTCATAGACTCCATTATAAGTAAATAATTCTAATTTTTAAAAATGATTCCCTTTTCTCTGTAATAATAAAACAGTACCTGTACTTGATCCCAACTAAGATATAATTACCCCTTATTGGGGGCAGAACAGTCCTATTGGGTTTATTTAATGGTTAAATTATTCCCTTTTCTCTGTAATAATAAAACAGTACCTGTACTTGATCCCAACTAAGATATAATTAACTTTTATTGGGGGTAGAACAGCCCTATTGGGTTTATTTAATGGTTAAATTATTCCATTTTCGCTGTAATAATAAAACAGTACCTGCACTTAATCCCAACTAAGATATAATTACCCCTTATTGGGGGCAGAACAGTCCTATTGGGTTTATTTAATGGTTAAATGATTCCCTTTTCTCTGTAATAATAAAACAGTACCTGTACTTTATCCCAACTAAGATATAATTACCCCTTATTGGGGGCAGAACAGTCCTATTGGGTTTATTTAATGGTTAAATGATTCCATTTTCTCTGTAATAATAAAACAGTACCTGTACTTGATCCCAACTAAGATATAATTACCCCTTATTGGGGGCAGAACAGTCCTATTGGGTTTATTTAATGGTTAAATGATTCCCTTTTCTCTGTAATAATAAAACAGTACCTGTACTTTATCCCAACTAAGATATAATTACCCCTTATTGGGGGCAGAACAGTCCTATTGGGTTTATTTAATGGTTAAATGATTCCATTTTCTCTGTAATAATAAAACAGTACCTGTACTTGATCCCAACTAAGATATAATTACCCCTTATTGGGGGCAGAACAGTCCTATTGGGTTTATTTAATGGTTAAATGATTCCATTTTCTCTGTAATAATAAAACAGTACCTGTACTGGATCCCAAATAAGATATAATTACCCCTTATTGGGGGCAGAACAGCCCTATTGGGTTTATTTAATGGTTAAATGATTCCCTTTTCTCTGTAATAATAAAACAGTACCTGTACTGGATCCCAACTAAGATATAATTACCCCTTATTGGGGGCAGAACAGCCCTATTGGGTTTATTTAATGGTTAAATGATTCCCTTTTCTCTGTAATAATAAAACAGTACCTGTACTTGATCCCAACTAAGATATAATTACCCCTTATTGGGGACAGAACAGCCCTATTGGGTTTATTTAATGGTTAAATGATTCCCTTTTCTCTGTAATAATAAAACAGTACCTGTACTTGATCCCAACTAAGATATAATTACCCCTTATTGGGGCAGAACAGCCCTATTGGGTTTATTTAATGGTTAAATGATTCCCTTTTCTCTGTAATAATAAAACAGTACCTGTACTTGATCCCAACTAAGATATAATTACCCCTTATTGGGGCAGAACAGCCCTATTGGGTTTATTTAACCCTTTGGCTGCCAAGACCGTAGCTCCTACGTGCTGACAAAAAAAGTTGCTAAGTGCCCAGCACGTAGGAGCTACGTTTCTCATTCAGCCAGCGCGTTCTCTGCACTCGCCGATCAATGCGAGTGCAGAGACGCGCTGCCAGCCCCACAACCCCCTAGGCAACGAGCTTACCGGCGCTGACGGTCCTCTCCCTCCTCCGATCGCCCCCAGACTGACCCAAAGTCGCAGCTACGTCATCAAGACGTGCCTGCTGCGTGGGGTATAAAAATCCCCTCTCTGGCGCCGCCCCCTTCACTCTTGGAGCCTCGTGGACCTGCCTGCAGCCCCCTGCGACCCTCCAGCACAGAGATCTGCCTTGCCTGCCTTTGAGATCTGCCCCCAGGTACATTTTTTGCACTATTACACACACATTACACCATTTACACTAACTGTCATTTTTATTGCTGATTTTAATTTTTTTGCAGTTTCCATTTTTTTTTTTTTTTACACTTACATACACTTACACACACATATACACACCTATACACCCTATCACTTCTTTGCAAGTGTGCACACATACATATTTTTTACTTTTTAGCACATAATACGCTGACAGGGGGCAAACTGCAAAATTATTATGCGATTTTCTGAAATGTCATAAAAACCACTAACTTTAGTAAAGCTTTGCAGATTCGTACTTTGGTGTAGAAAGGACTCTTTACCCTTGTTGGATTTGTCAGAATGTGTACTTTCCAAAAATATATGGTTTTGTGGGGGTCTCTGTATAGTTAGGGGAAGTTTCAGCACATAATACGCTGACAGGGGGCTCTGTGTGCAAAAGCTGAGCTGGCAGGCGAGAAATCCTTATGCGCTATTTTCATTTTGGGGTCAGTACACACCACAGACTTTGGTATATCTATGCATATTGGGCATCAAACTGTTCAGTAGGCCTCTGGTGTTCCTATTTGGGGTGAGTTGCCTTTGTACGCAAGAAATTGTGTGAGATAAATGCGGCAAACTGCAACATTTTTATGCGATTTTCTGAAATGTCATAAAAACCAATAACTTTAGTAAAGCTTTGCAGATTGGTACTTTGGTGTAGAAAGGACTCTTTACCGTTGTTGGATTTGTCAGAATGTGTACTTTCCAAAAATATATGGTTTTGTGGGGGTCTCTGTATAGTTAGGGGAAGTTTCAGCACATAATACGCTGACAGGGGGCTCTGTGTGCAAAAGCTGAGCTGGCAGGCGAGAAATCCTTATGCGCTATTTTCATTTTGGGGTCAGTACACACCACAGACTTTGGTATATCTATGCATATTGGGCATCAAACTGTTCAGTAGGCCTCTGGTGTTCCTATTTGGGGTGAGTTGCCTTTGTACGCAAGAAATTGTGTGAGATAAATGCGGCAAACTGCAACATTTTTATGCAATTTTCTGAAAACTCATAAAAACCACTAACTTTAGTAAAGCTTTGTGGCTTGGTACTTTGGTGTAGAAAAGACTCTTTACCCTTGTTGGATTTGCCAGAATGTGTAGTTTCCAAAAATATATGGTTTTCTTGGTTTCTCTGTATAGTTAGGGGGGGTTACTGCACATAATACGCTGTCAGGGGGCTCTGTGTGCAAAAGCTGAGTTGGCAGACGAGAAATCTTTATGCGCTATTTTCATTTTGGGGTCAGTACACACCACAGACTTTGGTATATCTATGCATATTGGGCATCAAACTGTTCAGTAGGCCTCTGGTGTTCCTATTTGGGGTGAGTTGCCTTTGTACGCAAGAAATTGTGTGAGATAAATGCGGCAAACTGCAACATTTTTATGCGATTTTCTGAAATGTCATAAAAACCAATAACTTTAGTAAAGCTTTGCAGATTCGTACTTTGGTGTAGAAAGGACTCTTTACCCTTGTTGGATTTGTCAGAATGTGTACTTTCCAAAAATATATGGTTTTGTGGGGGTCTCTGTATAGTTAGGGGAAGTTTTGGCACATAATACGCTGACAGGGGGCTCTGTGTGCAAAAGCTGAGCTGGCAGGCGAGAAATCCTTATGCGCTATTTTCATTTTGGGGTCAGTACACACCACAGACTTTGGTATATCTATGCATATTGGGCATCAAACTGTTCAGTAGGCCTCTGGTGTTCCTATTTGGGGTGAGTTGCCTTTGTACGCAAGAAATTGTGTGAGATAAATGCGGCAAACTGCAACATTTTTATGCGATTTTCTGAAATGTCATAAAAACCAATAACTTTAGTAAAGCTTTGCAGATTGGTACTTTGGTGTAGAAAGGACTCTTTACCCTTGTTGGATTTGTCAGAATGTGTACTTTCCAAAAATATATGGTTTTGTGGGGGTCTCTGTATAGTTAGGGGAAGTTTCGGCACATAATACGCTGACAGGGGGCTCTGTGTGCAAAAGCTGAGCTGGCAGGCGAGAAATCCTTATGCGCTATTTTCATTTTGGGGTCAGTACACACCACAGACTTTGGTATATCTATGCATATTGGGCATCAAACTGTTCAGTAGGCCTCTGGTGTTCCTATTTGGGGTGAGTTGCCTTTGTACGCAAGAAATTGTGTGAGATAAATGCGGCAAACTGCAACATTTTTATGCGATTTTCTGAAATGTCATAAAAACCAATAAGTTTAGTAAAGCTTTGCAGATTGGTACTTTGGTGTAGAAAGGACTCTTTACCCTTGTTGGATTTGTCAGAATGTGTACTTTCCAAAAATATATGGTTTTGTGGGGGTCTCTGTATAGTTAGGGGAAGTTTCGGCACATAATACGCTGACAGGGGGCTCTGTGTGCAAAAGCTGAGCTGGCAGGCGAGAAATCCTTATGCGCTATTTTCATTTTGGGGTCAGTACACACCACAGACTTTGGTATATCTATGCATATTGGGCATCAAACTGTTCAGTAGGCCTCTGGTGTTCCTATTTGGGGTGAGTTGCCTTTGTACGCAAGAAATTGTGTGAGATAAATGCGGCAAACTGCAACATTTTTATGCAATTTTCTGAAAACTCATAAAAACCACTAACTTTAGGAAAGCTTTGTGGCTTGGTACTTTGGTGTAGAAAAGACTCTTTACCCTTGTTGGATTTGTCAGAATGTGTACTTTCCAAAAATATATGGTTTTCTTGGTTTCTCTGTATAGTTAGGGGGGTTTACTGCACATAATACGCTGTCAGGGGGCTCTGTGTGCAAAAGCTGAGTTGGCAGACGAGAAATCCATATGCGCTATTTTCATTTTGGGTTCAGTACACACCACAGACTTTGGTATATCTATGCATATTGGGCATCAAACTGTTCAGTAGGCCTTTGGTGTTCCTATTTGGGGTGAGTTGCCTTTGTACGCAAGAAATTGTGTGAGATAAATGCGGCAAACTGCAAAATTTTTATGCGATTTTCTGAAATGTCATAAAAACCAATAACTTTAGTAAATTGGTACTTTGGTGTAGAAAGGACTCTTTACCCTTGTTGGATTTGTCAGAATGTGTACTTTCCAAAAATATATGGTTTTGTGGGGGTCTCTGTATAGTTAGGGGAAGTTTCGGCACATAATACGCTGACAGGGGGCTCTGTGTGCAAAAGCTGAGCTGGCAGGCGAGAAATCCTTATGCGCTATTTTCATTTTGGGGTCAGTACACACCACAGACTTTGGTATATCTATGCATATTGGGCATCAAACTGTTCAGTAGGCCTCTGGTGTTCCTATTTGGGGTGAGTTGCCTTTGTACGCAAGAAATTGTGTGAGATAAATGCGGCAAACTGCAACATTTTTATGCAATTTTCTGAAATGTCAAAAACCAATAACTTTAGTAAAGCTTTGCAGATTTGTACTTTGGTGTAGAAAGGACTCTTTACCCTTGTTGGATTTGTCAGAATGTGTACTTTCCAAAAATATATGGTTTTGTGGGGGTCTCTGTATAGTTAGGGGAAGTTTCGGCACATAATACGCTGACAGGGGGCTCTGTGTGCAAAAGCTGAGCTGGCAGGCGAGAAATCCTTATGCGCTATTTTCATTTTGGGGTCAGTACACACCACAGACTTTGGTATATCTATGCATATTGGGCATCAAACTGTTCAGTAGGCCTCTGGTGTTCCTATTTGGGGTGAGTTGCCTTTGTACACAAGAAATTGTGTGAGATAAATGCGGCAAACTGCAACATTTTTATGCGATTTTCTGAAATGTCATAAAAACCAATAACTTTAGTAAAGCTTTGCAGATTAGTACTTTGGTGTAGAAAGGACTCTTTACCCTTGTTGGATTTGTCAGAATGTGTACTTTCCAAAAATATATGGTTTTGTGGGGGTCTCTGTATAGTTAGGGGAAGTTTCGGCACATAATACGCTGACAGGGGGCTCTGTGTGCAAAAGCTGAGCTGGCAGGCGAGAAATCCTTATGCGCTATTTTCATTTTGGGGTCAGTACACACCACAGACTTTGGTATATCTATGCATATTGGGCATCAAACTGTTCAGTAGGCCTCTGGTGTTCCTATTTGGGGTGAGTTGCCTTTGTACGCAAGAAATTGTGTGAGATAAATGCGGCAAACTGCAACATTTTTATGCGATTTTCTGAAATGTCATAAAAACCAATAACTTTAGTAAAGCTTTGCAGATTGGTACTTTGGTGTAGAAAGGACTCTTTACCCTTGTTGGATTTGTCAGAATGTGTACTTTCCAAAAATATATGGTTTTGTGGGGGTCTCTGTATAGTTAGGGGAAGTTTCGGCACATAATACGCTGACAGGGGGCTCTGTATGCAAAAGCTGAGCTGGCAGGCGAGAAATCCTTATGCGCTATTTTCATTTTGGGGTCAGTACACACCACAGACTTTGGTATATCTATGCATATTGGGCATCAAACTGTTCAGTAGGCCTCTGGTGTTCCTATTTGGGGTGAGTTGCCTTTGTACGCAAGAAATTGTGTGAGATAAATGCGGCAAACTGCAACATTTTTATGCAATTTTCTGAAAACTCATAAAAACCACTAACTTTAGGAAAGCTTTGTGGCTTGGTACTTTGGTGTAGAAAAGACTCTTTACCCTTGTTGGATTTGTCAGAATGTGTACTTTCCAAAAATATATGGTTTTCTTGGTTTCTCTGTATAGTTAGGGGGGGTTACTGCACATAATACGCTGTCAGAGGGCTCTGTGTGCAAAAGCTGAGTTGGCAGACGAGAAATCCATATGCGCTATTTTTATTTTGGGTTCAGTACACACCACAGACTTTGGTATATCTATGCATATTGGGCATCAAACTGTTCAGTAGGCCTTTGGTGTTCCTATTTGGGGTGAGTTGCCTTTGTACGCAAGAAATTGTGTGAGATAAATGCGGCAAACTGCAACATTTTTATGCGATTTTCTGAAATGTCATAAAAACCACTAACTTTAGTAAAGCTTTGCAGATTCGTACTTTGGTGTAGAAAGGACTCTTTACCCTTGTTGGATTTGTCAGAATGTGTACTTTCCAAAAATATATGGTTTTCTTGGTTTCTCTGTATAGTTAGGGGGGTTTACTGCACATAATACGCTGTCAGGGGGCTCTGTGTGTAAAAGCTGAGCTGGCAGGCGAGAAATCCTTATGCGCTATTTTCATTTTGGGGTCAGTACACACCACAGACTTTGGTATATCTATGCATATTGGGCATCAAACTGTTCAGTAGGCCTCTGGTGTTCCTATTTGGGGTGAGTTGCCTTTGTACGCAAGAAATTGTGTGAGATAAATGCGGCAAACTGCAACATTTTTATGCGATTTTCTGAAATGTCATAAAAACCAATAACTTTAGTAAAGCTTTGCAGATTGGTACTTTGGTGTAGAAAGGACTCTTTACCCTTGTTGGATTTGTCAGAATGTGTACTTTCCAAAAATATATGGTTTTGTGGGGGTCTCTGTATAGTTAGGGGAAGTTTCGGCACATAATACGCTGACAGGGGGCTCTGTGTGCAAAAGCTGAGCTGGCAGGCGAGAAATCCTTATGCGCTATTTTCATTTTGGGGTCAGTACACACCACAGACTTTGGTATATCTATGCATATTGGGCATCAAACTGTTCAGTAGGCCTCTGGTGTTCCTATTTGGGGTGAGTTGCCTTTGTACGCAAGAAATTGTGTGAGATAAATGCGGCAAACTGCAACATTTTTATGCGATTTTCTGAAATGTCAAAAACCAATAACTTTAGTAAAGCTTTGCAGATTGGTACTTTGGTGTAGAAAGGACTCTTTACCCTTGTTGGATTTGTCAGAATGTGTACTTTCCAAAAATATATGGTTTTGTGGGGGTCTCTGTATAGTTAGGGGAAGTTTCGGCACATAATACGCTGACAGGGGGCTCTGTGTGCAAAAGCTGAGCTGGCAGGCGAGAAATCCTTATGCGCTATTTTCATTTTGGGGTCAGTACACACCACAGACTTTGGTATATCTATGCATATTGGGCATCAAACTGTTCAGTAGGCCTCTGGTGTTCCTATTTGGGGTGAGTTGCCTTTGTACGCAAGAAATTGTGTGAGATAAATGTGGCAAACTGCAACATTTTTATGCGATTTTCTGAAATGTCATAAAAACCAATAACTTTAGTAAAGCTTTGCAGATTGGTACTTTGGTGTAGAAAGGACTCTTTACCCTTGTTGGATTTGTCAGAATGTGTACTTTCCAAAAATATATGGTTTTGTGGGGGTCTCTGTATAGTTAGGGGAAGTTTCGGCACATAATACGCTGACAGGGGGCTCTGTGTGCAAAAGCTGAGCTGGCAGGCGAGAAATCCTTATGCGCTATTTTCATTTTGGGGTCAGTACACACCACAGACTTTGGTATATCTATGCATATTGGGCATCAAACTGTTCAGTAGGCCTCTGGTGTTCCTATTTGGGGTGAGTTGCCTTTGTACGCAAGAAATTGTGTGAGATAAATGCGGCAAACTGCAACATTTTTATGCTATTTTCTGAAATGTCATAAAAACCAATAACTTTAGTAAAGCTTTGCAGATTGGTACTTTGGTGTAGAAAGGACACTTTACCCTTGTTGGATTTGTCAGAATGTGTACTTTCCAAAAATATATGGTTTTGTGGGGGTCTCTGTATAGTTAGGGGAAGTTTCGGCACATAATACGCTGACAGGGGGCTCTGTGTGCAAAAGCTGAGCTGGCAGGCGAGAAATCCTTATGCGCTATTTTCATTTTGGGGTCAGTACACACCACAGACTTTGGTATATCTATGCATATTGGGCATCAAACTGTTCAGTAGGCCTCTGGGGTTCCTATTTGGGGTGAGTTGCCTTTGTACGCAAGAAATTGTGTGAGATAAATGCGGCAAACTGCAACATTTTTATGCAATTTTCTGAAAACTCATAAAAACCACTAACTTTAGGAAAGCTTTGTGGCTTGGTACTTTGGTGTAGAAAAGACTCTTTACCCTTGTTGGATTTGTCAGAATGTGTACTTTCCAAAAATATATGGTTTTCTTGGTTTCTCTGCATAGTTAGGGGGGGTTACTGCACATAATACGCTGTCAGGGGGCTCTGTGTGCAAAAGCTGAGTTAGCAGACGAGAAATCCATATGCGCTATTTTCATTTTGGGTTCAGTACACACCACAGACTTTGGTATATCTATGCATATTGGGCATCAAACTGTTCAGTAGGCCTTTGGTGTTCCTATTTGGGGTGAGTTGCCTTTGTACGCAAGAAATTGTGTGAGATAAATGCGGCAAATTGCAACATTTTTATGCAATTTTCTGAAATGTCATAAAAACCACTAACTTTAGGAAAGCTTTGCAGATTGGTACTTTGGTGTAGAAAGGACTCTTTACCCTTGTTGGATTTGTCAGAATGTGTACTTTCCAAAAATATATGGTTTTTAGGGGTCACCCTACATTTCTGCAGCTTCTACCCCTCATAAAACTGCAGTGTGTTTATGAATTGGGTAAAGATAAGCCATGAAATTAGTGTGCACAAGGTATATTTGGGGGTCTCTAAGTGCCATGTGCTTTGATAAACCTATGTACAGTGGGCATCAAACTGTTCAGTAGACCTCTGGGGTTCATATTTAGGGAGGTTTGTCTTGGTATCTAATGATCTGTAGAAAATAAGTTGCTGCATAGTGGAAGTTTTGAGGTGATTTTTGGAAATGCCATCAAAATCGTCAAACTTAGGAAAGCTTTATGGCTTGGTACTTTGGAGTAGAAAGACATGGGTACCCATTTTAGATTCGGGGGAATGTGTACTTTCCAAAAATATATGACTTTCTGGGGTGAATGTACTTTTTACTAGCATTATCCCACATATAATGATGTAAATGTGTTGATTTTGCAGAAGCTGAAATGATAGATCATATGGGGGTATGTTCACATTGGGGCCCCTACATGCCACATACTTAGGTAAACCTATACATATTGGGCATCAAACTGTTCAGTGGGCCCCTGGCGTTCATATTCAGGGTGTTTTATCTTGGTACCTAATGCTATGTGGGAGATAAGATGCTGGAAACTGGAAGCTTTGAGTGGATTTTTGGAAATGTTATCAAAATTGCCAACTTTAGGAAAGCTTTGCGGCTTGGTACTTTGGAGTAGAAAGACATGGGTACCCATTTTAGATTCGGGGGAATGTGTACTTTCCAAAAATATATGACTTTCTGGGGTGAATGTACATTTTACTAGCATTATCCCACATATAATGATGTAAATGTGTTGATTTTGCAGAAGCTGAAATGACAGAAATGATAGATCATATGGGGGTATGTTCACATTGGGGCCCCTACATGCCACATTCTTAGGTAAACCTATACATATTGGGCATCAAACTGTTCAGTGGGCCCCTGGCGTTCATATTCAGGGTGTTTTATCTTGGTACCTAATGCTATGTGGGAGATAAGATGCTGGAAACTGGAAGCTTTGAGTGGATTTTTGGAAATGTTATCAAAATTGCCAACTTTAGGAAAGCTTTGCGGCTTGGTACTTTGGAGTAGTAAGACATGGGTACCCATTTTAGATTTGGGGGAATGTGTACTTTCCAAAAATATATGACTTTCTGGGGTGAATGTACATTTTACTAGCATTATCCCACATATAATGATGTAAATGTGTTGATTTTGCAGAAGCTGAAATGACAGAAATGATAGATCATATGGGGGTATGTTCACATTGGAGCCCCTACATGCCACATTCTTAGGTAAAACTATACATATTGGGCATCAAAATGTTCAGTGGGCCCCTGGCATTTATATTCAGGGTGTTTTATCTTGGTAACTAATGCTATGTGGGAGATAAGATGCTGGAAACTGGAAGCTTTGAGTGGATTTTTGGAAATGTTATCAAAATTGCCAACTTTAGGAAAGCTTTGCGGCTTGGTACTTTGGAGTAGAAAGACATGGGTACCCATTTTAGATTCGGGGGAATGTGTGCTTTCCAAAAATATATGACTTTCTGGGATGAATGTACATTTTACTAGCATTATCCCACATATAATGATGTAAATGTGTTGATTTTGCAGAAGCTGAAATGACAGACATGATAGATCATATGGGGGTATGTTCACATTGGGGCCCCTACATGCCACATTCTTAGGTAAACCTATACATATTGGGCATCAAACTGTTCAGTGGGCCCCTGGCGTTCATATTCAGGGTGTTTTATCTTGGTACCTTATGCTATGTGGGAGATAAGATGCTGAAAACTGGAAGCTTTGAGTGGATTTTTGGAAATGTTATCAAAATTGCCAATTTTAGGAAAGCTTTGCGGCTTGGTACTTTGGAATAGAAAGACATGGGTACCCATTTTAGATTCGGGGGGATGTGTACTTTCCAAAAATATATGACTTTCTGGGGTGAATGTACTTTTTACTAGCATTATCCCACATATAATGATGTAAATGTGCTGATTTTGCAGAAGCTGAAATGACAGAAATGATAGATCATATGGGGGTATGTTCACATTGGGGCCCCTACATGCCACATTCTTAGGTAAACCTATACATATTGGGCATCAAACTGTTCAGTGGGCCCCTGGCGTTCATATTTAGGGTGTTTTATCTTGGTACCTAATGCTATGTGGGAGATAAGATGCTGGAAACTGGAAGCTTTGAGTGGATTTTTGGAAATGTTATCAAAATTGCCAACTTTAGGAAAGCTTTGCGGCTTGGTACTTTGGAGTAGAAAGACATGGGTACTCATTTTAGATTCGGGGGAATGTGTACTTTCCAAAAATATATGACTTTCTGGGGTGAATGTACTTTTTACTAGCATTATCCCACATATAATGATGTAAATGTGTTGATTTTGCAGAAGCTGAAATGACAGAAATGATAGATTATATGGGGGTATGTTCACATTGGGGCCCCTACATGCCACATTCTTAGGTAAACCTATACATATTGGGCATCAAACTGTTCAGTGGGCCCCTGGCGTTCATATTTAGGGTGTTTTATCTTGGTACCTAATGCTATGTGGGAGATAAGATGCTGAAAACTGGAAGCTTTGAGTGGATTTTTGGAAATGTTATCAAAATTGCCAACTTTAGGAAAGCTTTGCGGCTTGGTACTTTGGAGTAGAAAGACATGGGTACCCATTTTAGATTCGGGGGAATGTGTACTTTCCAAAAATATATGGCTTTCTGGGGTGAATTTACTTTTTACTAGCGTTATCCCACGTATAATGATGTAAATGTTGATTTTGCAGACGCAGAAATGACAGAAATGACAGTACATATGGGGGTATGTTCCCATTGGGGCCCCTACATGCCACATACTTAGCTAAACCTATACATATTGGGCATCAAACTGTTCAGTGGACCCCTGGCGTTCATATTTAGGGTGTTTTATTTGGTTACTTTATGACCTTTAGGAGTTAAGATACTATTGACTGGAAGCTTTGAAGCGATTTTTAAAAATTTTTACAAATTTTGATAAAAACGAATAACTTTAGGAAAGCATTGCGACTTGGTAGTTTGGAGCAGACAGACAGTTCTACCTATTCTGGATTCCCCAGAATCTGTTCTTTCTAAAAATGTAAAATTTTCTGGGATAAACTTTCTGTTAGCGGAATTTTTGGCCTTAAAATCTAAAGTATGCAGCTTTCTGGAGCAGTGCTTTGGAAATTTGGTAGGGTACTGCTGGAGGGTTTTGACCTATACAAGTGAGAAATCTCCATAGAACTATATATATTTGGTATTGGCACGTTCAGGAGACATGGGACATTCCAAATCAGGTGTAATTTCATGCATAAAATATTTTTTGTTTCTGGGCATCAAACTGTTCAGTGGGCCCCTGGCATTTATATTCAGGGTGTTTTATCTTGGTAACTAATGCTATGTGGGAGATAAGATGCTGGAAACTGGAAGCTTTGAGTGGATTTTTGGAAATGTTATCAAAATTGCCAACTTTAGGAAAGCTTTGCGGCTTGGTACTTTGGAGTAGAAAGACATGGGTACCCATTTTAGATTCGGGGGAATGTGTGCTTTCCAAAAATATATGACTTTCTGGAATGAATGTACATTTTACTAGCATTATCCCACATATAATGATGTAAATGTGTTGATTTTGCAGAAGCTGAAATGACAGACATGATAGATCATATGGGGGTATGTTCACATTGGGGCCCCTACATGCCACATTCTTAGGTAAACCTATACATATTGGGCATCAAACTGTTCAGTGGGCCCCTGGCGTTCATATTCAGGGTGTTTTATCTTGGTACCTTATGCTATGTGGGAGATAAGATGCTGAAAACTGGAAGCTTTGAGTGGATTTTTGGAAATGTTATCAAAATTGCCAACTTTAGGAAAGCTTTGCGGCTTGGTACTTTGGAATAGAAAGACATGGGTACCCATTTTAGATTCGGGGGAATGTGTACTTTCCAAAAATATATGACTTTCTGGGGTGAATGTACTTTTTACTAGCATTATCCCACATATAATGATGTAAATGTGCTGATTTTGCAGAAGCTGAAATGACAGAAATGATAGATCATATGGGGGTATGTTCACATTGGGGCCCCTACATGCCACATTCTTAGGTAAACCTATACATATTGGGCATCAAACTGTTCAGTGGGCCCCTGGCGTTCATATTTAGGGTGTTTTATCTTGGTACCTAATGCTATGTGGGAGATAAGATGCTGGAAACTGGAAGCTTTGAGTGGATTTTTGGAAATGTTATCAAAATTGCCAACTTTAGGAAAGCTTTGCGGCTTGGTACTTTGGAGTAGAAAGACATGGGTACTCATTTTAGATTCAGGGAAATGTGTACTTTCCAAAAATATATGACTTTCTGGGGTGAATGTACTTTTTACTAGCATTATCCCACATATAATGATGTAAATGTGTTGATTTTGCAGAAGCTGAAATGACAGAAATGATAGATCATATGGGGGTATGTTCACATTGGGGCCCCTACATGCCACATTCTTAGGTAAACCTATACATATTGGGCATCAAACTGTTCAGTGGGCCCCTGGCGTTCATATTTAGGGTGTTTTATCTTGGTACCTAATGCTATGTGGGAGATAAGATGCTGAAAACTGGAAGCTTTGAGTGGATTTTTGGAAATGTTATCAAAATTGCCAACTTTAGGAAAGCTTTGCGGCTTGGTACTTTGGAGTAGAAAGACATGGGTACCCATTTTAGATTCGGGGGAATGTGTACTTTCCAAAAATATATGGCTTTCTGGGGTGAATTTACTTTTTACTAGCGTTATCCCACGTATAATGATGTAAATGTTGATTTTGCAGACGCAGAAATGACAGAAATGACAGTACAAATGGGGGTATGTTCCCATTGGGGCCCCTACATGCCACATACTTAGCTAAACCTATACATATTGGGCATCAAACTGTTCAGTGGACCCCTGGCGTTCATATTTAGGGTGTTTTATTTGGTTACTTTATGACCTTTAGGAGTTAAGATACTATTGACTGGAAGCTTTGAAGCGATTTTTAAAAATTTTTACAAATTTTGATAAAAACGAATAACTTTAGGAAAGCATTACGACTTGGTAGTTTGGAGCAGACAGACAGTTCTACCTATTCTGGATTCCCCAGAATCTGTTCTTTCTAAAAATGTAAAATTTTCTGGGATAAACTTTCTGTTAGCGGAATTTTTGGCCTTAAAATCTAAAGTATGCAGCTTTCTGGAGCAGTGCTTTGGAAATTTGGTAGGGTACTGCTGGAGGGTTTTGACCTATACAAGTGAGAAATCTCCATAGAACTATATATATTTGGTATTGGCACATTCAGGAGACATGGGACATTCCAAATCAGGTGTAATTTCATGCATAAAATATTTTTTGTTTCTGGTATATGTGTTTATATTATGGAAAATATGATTTTTTTTCATTTTTTAGACATCTAGAAGCCTATATCTTGTTACAAAATTGGAATTACACAAAAATTCCACCATATTTTAAAAGCTTAGGTTGTCCTGAAAAAAATTATATATTGTTTTCCTGGGTAAACTAAAAGTCCCCCCGAGGAAAGGCCCCTAAATTGAAACAGTGCAAAATGTTCAAAAACTGTCTGGCAGTAGAAGTTCCGCTTTGTCCAAAACCGCTGGCAGTGAAAGGGTTAATGGTTAAATGATTCCCTTTTCTCTGTAATAATAAAACAGTACCTGTACTTGATCCCAACTAAGATATAATTACCCCTTATTGGGGGAAGAACAGCCCTATTGGGTTTATTTAATGGTTAAATGATTCCCTTTTCTCTGTAATAATAAAACAGTACCTGTACTTGATCCCAACTAAGATATAATTACCCCTTATTGGGGACGGAACAGCCCTATTGGGTTTATTTAATGGTTAAATGATTCCCTTTTCTCTGTAATAATAAAACAGTACCTGTACTTGATCCCAACTAAGATATAATTACCCCTTATTGGGGGTAGAACAGCCCTATTGGGTTTATTTAATGGTTAAATGATTCCCTTTTCTCTGTAATAATAAAACAGTACCTGTACTTGATCCCAACTAAGATATAATTACCCCTTATTGGGGCAGAACAGCCCTATTGGGTTTATTTAATGGTTAAATGATTCCCTTTTCCCTGTAATAATAAAACAGTACCTGTACTTGATCCCAACTAAGATATAATTACCCCTTATTGGGGCAGAACAGCCCTATTGGGTTTATTTAATGGTTAAATGATTCCCTTTTCTCTGTAATAATAAAACAGTACCTGTACTTGATCCCAACTAAGATATAATTACCCCTTATTGGGGGCAGAACAGCCCTATTGGGTTTATTTAATGGTTAAATGATTCCCTTTTCTCTGTAATAATAAAACAGTACCTGTACTTGATCCCAACTAAGGTATAATTACCCCTTATTGGGGGCAGAACAGCCCTATTGGGTTTATTTAATGGTTAAATGATTCCCTTTTCTCTGTAATAATAAAACAGTACCTGTACTTGATCCCAACTAAGATATAATTACCCCTTATTGGGGGCAGAACAGCCCTATTGGGTTTATTTAATGGTTAAATGATTCCCTTTTCTCTGTAATAATAAGGTTATCAGTTTTCCAAGTTACAAAGTGAAAATACAGGAACAGGAAGTGACTCACACAGTGGACCACACAACATTTCTAAAAGCCAAGCCCACTTTTAACCACTTTACACCCACTCAACATCACAGCTGCATATTTTAACATAAGCTCCAAAATCATTTTATACATAATCCTTCCATCAACAACAGAAAAGCTGGCACAGGAAGTTTGGAGCATGTGGGAGGAGGGTCATGTGACAGAAGATCACTCCTTCCTTCTTCCTGTACTAGAATAGCAACAATTGGCTGGGGGGGGCAGCTCTGTTACAGGGACAGATTTCATATGGGGACACTTTAATGGGGTCAGTTTTCCACAGGGACAGAGAATCTGAAATGGGATCGGTCCCCCCGAAACGGAGACTGATGATAACCTTATGGAAATGCAGAATCTACTTGTTGACAACCTGAAAGCCTGAATGCTTATACATGTATGTATGTATAACTTTATTTATAAAGCGCCACAAGCATACGCAGCAATGTACAATCTTACAGAATACAGAATTGCACACAGGGAGGACAAGTGATATACAGTAGAACCCCCATTTTACGTTTTTCAGGGGACCATGGAAAAAAAATGTAAAATCAGGGAAAATGTAAAATCATCATGTGTTAAAGACACATAAATGTAAGCTATTTAAAGGAAATAACTACAGGAACCATTTTTTATTTGCAACTGACACCACATTGCTATATGACACTGACATAGAGGCACCCTTCCCCCCTTCTACCCAAAGAGCATTCAGCACTGACACCCCATTGCTACATAACACTGACACAGAGACACCCCATAACATTGACTTCAAATGTACATCCATAACTCAGCACTGTATTGTTCCTAAAACAAAAATCTGTATCATTTTAAAGAAAATCCGCAGCTTGTAACTTGTACCTTTAATGAAGGACTCGTGTTTCTGTTTCCCCCATGCTTGTGCAAATCTCGCGATATTTTGTAAGCTCCCGGATAGGTGCGCATGCGCAGTGTGTATTATGAGGCAATAGTGGTGATGCTGACCTTCCCAAGATGGCGCCTGCGATCGCAAGACATGGGGGAAACTTTGCTTCCTAAAGTAAGCACCTTTTTCAGAATAAAATTAAGCGATTTGCTAGGGCGAGGCATGTTAAAAACAATGTAAAATGTGGGAAATACAAATGTAAAATCCGGGAAGAGAGCCCATAGAAATGCATACAAATTGGTGGGACCACAACAAAATGGTGTAAATGGCGGGAAAATGTTAAATCCGGGGATGTAAATTCGGGGTCCTACTGTAATAAATAAAATAAATAAGTATAAATACACAGGGAGTAAGTGCCATGTAGTATGACAGTAGGAAGGAGGTCCCTGCCCCATAGAGTGGTTGGGTAACATACAGGCACAGATTGGAAGTGTAGCCCACTTTATGATTAGATGTGGCACTACCTGCTGATCTTTCACTATACTTGGCGCTTTCAGGAGTCCTGAGCCCCGCTTACTTTGGGGAACAGCTATTACTTGGTTCTTTGGCGTGCCTCCACCCAGGATAGGGATAGAATGAACTATAACTCCCCTCCTGAGAACTTAATATATTACTCCTGTGTGGGGACTCCCAGCACCCCTGGTACCTTGCCCCCTCCCTGGGGTAGTTGCTTACCAAGCAGGTGGATCCTCCAGGAGAGATACACACACACTGATGTAATGCTGAACAAAGTGTTGTGTTTATTGGCAGAGTGGTAGACAGCTTTTGGCACACAGGATACACAGGATATGTCAGGATACCTTCTCTTTCCCTCAGGAGTCCCTCTCTCCTGGGATACCGGTAACACTCCAGCCAAATGACCCTCCCTTTGGGGTTCCCTCCGGTACTTCTCGCCAGAAGCCCCTCTCTAGGGCACTTCCCGGTACTCCCGCCAAGCGGACACCCCTTGGAGACCTCACTCCAGAAATATCACCCGGCTATCCCCCGGATTAGGCAAACTCCTATTCCTAGCTCTTGTATCCCTGACTCCAGCTATCAGTGCTGGGAGATCTTAATCTCATCTGCCTCCTGGTGGGGCCAAGCTGCCCAGCTAAATACTCCTGTCTACCACTCCTAGAATGGTCTATAACATACATCTAACTTCACTAGACCCAGCCTGTCACTATCCTCTAGCCAGAGGGGTCCCAGGCAGGAAGACCTGAAGGCACATGGCTGCACAGCCTTATATACTGTGTGCACCTTGTGGCCTAACTATTGGACTGCAGGGGAGCTAACCCCCTGTTAACCCTTATAGTGCCAACCATCCACGGTGTCCCACTACTAAAGTGTTACCCTCCCTTGGGGTCTATCCTGGGGGCAACCATCCTAGGGGACCCAAACTTCTAGGGAACCCTACAGAAGGTAATACATAGCCATGGCTACTCCTGAAACTGTAGTAGTGTGACTTATGGGATACATTTTTATATGTTTAGGTACATGAACAAATGTTAAACCACAACTAGTATTTTGCTGTTATGTCCTACAGAAGTTGTAGATTACAATTATTGACCCCACATCTTCCCTGTATTTCAGACTGTATCACCTATCCCTTTGCTTTACACCAACATCAGAAACCTATGCCCTAATTGGGTTAATCTAGGAAAATGAAAATCATTAACTGTTGATCGCTGCTGTTCCATTAGCCCACATAATACATTTATATTCATCAGAAAACCTGTAAATCCCTCGGATATTTATGTCCTGTAAACAAGACTGGAGGTTCTACCAAATGCACCACAGCGAAATGAACATTTAAGATGTATAAACCCTAACAAGATGTGAAAGCCAATGGGGATCCAAGTGTAATTTGATTAGAAGAGTCTCTGAAACAGTGATTTAGTGTTTTTACCTACAGCAAAGCCTTCCGTGCAAGCGAGAGATCATGGGAAGGAGAAAGGAGCTGGAATTCACATAAATGATACTATAGGGAACAGGGTAATTGGATGATCCAATTGATTGAATGGGATTTCTTGTTGTGTTGACACAAGTGAACTCTGAATTAAAATGAAATAGATGTCTTGCTTTCCTAGAACCACCTAGGTCACTTAGAATTGTTTATTCTCAGTCACTTAGAATTGTTTGTTATCAGTTACAAGAAATACCATGTATTGCTAGAAAAGGGGGGTCATCGGTTGCTAGCAATACATGTTCCAAGAGATCAGTATAAATCACAATGGTCCATGACCTGGAGCTCTCTCATATGCTTTTATATAGGTGAAATTACACAAAAATGGGTTTTTGATGTATTAATAAGGGTAAGTTATATGTGTTTACACCCCTTTTTACTTTTAAAGGGGAAATAAATTATCAATAGCAACGTCGTTCCACCCAAAGTTATTAGACGAAAAACTCCCAACATTCTTCGGTGTAGTTTCAAGGCTTAATGCATAACTAGGGCACTGTCCAGCAACTATAGAGGGGGCACAGATAAGGAATTTGGAAGCCTGCTTAGACCAGGGCCCAACTGATTGAACACGGAACACAGAACATGTGCTGTTTACACTATGATTGTCACTGAAGTCATTAAAAAAACCATACTCTTACCATTGATCTTCTTATCGGGCTCTCTACTGGGGGGAGGCTGGGTAAGTACTGGCTCCCCCGGTACTTACGCCACTGGTTAGGATCAACTACAGTTTTATTATTACAGAGAAACAGGAAATCAGTTTTAAATATTAGTACTCTATGGGAGATTGCCTTCCCATAATTTGGAGCTTTCTGGATGATGGTGTTTTTGGATAAGGGATCCCATATATGTAATATATGATACTGAATTAAGTCAAAGCTGAGAAAGCAGTATGGG
This sequence comes from Xenopus tropicalis, assembly GCF_000004195.4. Lineage (NCBI taxonomy): Eukaryota > Metazoa > Chordata > Amphibia > Anura > Pipidae > Xenopus > Xenopus tropicalis. Next base: position 16,718,487 of record NC_030680.2, read on the forward strand.
TGCTGCCATAAAGTGATACTGACACTGGGGCCAGCATTCAATTCCCAACTTAAAATGTACTTTTGGGTGTGAAGTTTCCCATGAAGAATGTGCTACTTAATACAACTGAGTTACGTTGTAGTGTAGAAGTTTATTAGTTTAAGAAATACAAATATTGAGGTCTATGGCTTGCTCATTCTCATTCCCAATACTCTCCTTCCTATATGCCCTTCTGGCTCCTCCAGTCACCTTGTTGTCTTCTCAGCTTTCATCTCCATCTCACACCCAACCCCAAGACCTCCTTTGTACTTCCCTGAACCCCTGTGCCTACTACTGTGCCCTGTCAGGATGACTCCAACTATCTTCAAACGATCGGTGAAATCTCAGCTCTTCAAAGGACCATATTCCCTATTCCCCTGAAAGCTCACAACCTAATGTCCTCACCTCACTCTTTGATCACCTAATGTGACCAACTTTACAATTATTCCATATTTTACATCCATAATATATTTGAAAGGTTCATTGTGATGCTGTTTGGAGTTTCAAAGCATAATGGTATGTTCCGGCTGTGCATCCTATACACTAGTGGTTTCCAGGCTGTCAGGATGGGCCCTTTTTGAGGGCCCCAACCTGAAGGCCAAGGAGTATCAAATATAAAAAGTAGATACTAAGAGAAGCCTATCCCGAGGATCAGTTAGAGAGACATATGGGTGAACACATGTTCTGTCTAAGATATTCTTGGATCTATTGCTCAATGGCTCATGCAGTCAATTGGAGAGAGTGCAGAGACGTGCAACTAAACTGGTAAAGGGGATGGAAGATTTAAGCTATGAGGTGAGACTGTCAGGGTTGGGGTTGTTTTCTATGGAAAAGAGGTGCTTGAGAGGGGACATGATTACTCTGTACAAGTACATTAGAGGGGATTATAGGCAGATGGGGGTGTCTTTTTTCCCATAAAAACAATCAACGCACCAGAGGCCCCCCCCTTTAGATTAGAGGAACGGAACTTCCATTTGAAGCAGCGTAGGGGGTTTTTCACGGTGAGGGCAGTGAGGTTGGGGAATGCCCTTCCTAGTGATGTGGTAATGGCAGATTCTGTTAATGCCTATAAGAGGGGCCTGGATAAGTTCTTGAACAATCAGAATATCCAAGGCTATTGTGATACTAATATCTACAGTTAGTATTAGTGGTTGTATGTATTGTTTATGTATGTGAGTGTATAGATTGGTACCCCAGGAATTTAAACTATTGCATGATCATTTCTCCACACTTTCTCAGTCAATCCTTTATGTCTCTGTGGGAGACAAACGCACTACATAAATAATAATTTAGGGTCAAGGGGATAGCACAGAAGGAAGCTGTCAAATATGCAACACTGTGGTGAACAGCAGCAAGCTTCATTTCTATTCCCATCCAGGCCTTACCTCAGTCACTTATCCATGGTGGTCTGCAGGAGGTCAGCTTTTCCTCAAAGCACAATCCTTCATACACTGCACCTAGGAGCTTTCATCTCAGTCTGAGAAGAGGTCTCCAAGCACTATTTTGAAAATATATTTATTATTTATTTTGTAGTTGTTGAAAATTTTATGGAGAATTTCCACTACTACCTTTGAGGCAGCTACTGACTCTTTCACCCAATCTAGCAGGAAACACCTATATGTCCCCGATACTCAAACCCACAAATTACCACCAATTTAGTTCAATGTAGATCAGTATGCAGAGTAAGAATATGCTCAAGGCTTTCTAGGCTGGTGTCCAAGGCCCCATGGGGCTAGAAGATCCACTCATAGCAGCATAAAACAGGACTGGGCTAAGAACAAAACAGTTTCCACCCAATGGACTTTAGCCGTTATTAATATAGAATTTTCTGCCCTGACCCCCAGCAGCCATCACCATTTGTTGGGTGCTGAGAGTTAAAGAATAACTGAAAACTGCGGGTTGGGCAACATTAATTTAACCACTATTACAACTGAGGCTGTTGGGCGCCATTATGTGCAAGACCCAGATCAGTCACCACTATCTGAACTTCCTAAAAACAACATTGTGGGCCAGATTCATTAAAGTATGAATCAGAATCACAAAATCTGATAGTTTCTGATGTTTCCAAAAGTCACGAAAATTCAGTTCGTTTGAATACGAAGATTTCGTACTTACTATCCGAAATGTTCATATTGAAACGATCGTTTGCGAATGGCGATCCGATCAAAAAATTTCATATCCGAATGATCGTAAACGTGGGATCCTTCAGTGCATGATTTTGGAAGCCCCCCATAGGGCTCAATGGCACTCTGCAGCTCCAACCTGGCCCAAGGAAAGCCTCCCATAGGGCTCAATGGCACTCTGCAGCTCCAACCCGGCCCAAGGAAAGTCTCCCATAGGGCTCAATGGCACTCTGCAGCTCCAACCCGGCCCAAGGAAAGCCTCCCATAGGGCTCAATGGCACTCTGCAGCTCCAACCCGGCCCAAGGAAAGTCTCCCATAGGGCTCAATGGCACTCTGCAGCTCCAACCCGGCCCAAGGAAAGTCTCCCATAGGGCTCAATGGCACTCTGCAGCTCCAACCCGGCCCAAGGAAAGTCTCCCATAGGGCTCAATGGCACTCTGCAGCTCCAACCCGGCCCAAGGAAAGTCTCCCATAGGGCTCAATGGCACTCTGCAGCTCCAACCCGGCCCAAGGAAAGTCTCCCATAGGGCTCAATGGCACTCTGCAGCTCCAACCCGGCCCAAGGAAAGTCTCCCATAGGGCTCAATGGCACTCTGCAGCTCCAACCCGGCCCAAGGAAAGTCTCCCATAGGGCTCAATGGCACTCTGCAGCTCCAACCCGGCCCAAGGAAAGTCTCCCATAGGGCTCAATGGCACTCTGCAGCTCCAACCCGGCCCAAGGAAAGTCTCCCATAGGGCTCAATGGCACTCTGCAGCTCCAACCCGGCCCAAGGAAAGTCTCCCATAGGGCTCAATGGCACTCTGCAGCTCCAACCCGGCCCAAGGAAAGTCTCCCATAGGGCTCAATGGCACTCTGCAGCTCCAACCCGGCCCAAGGAAAGTCTCCCATAGGGCTCAATGGCACTCTGCAGCTCCAACCTGGCCCAAGGAAAGTCTCCCATAGGGCTCAATGGCACTCTGCAGCTCCAACCTGGCCCAAGGAAAGTCTCCCATAGGGCTCAATGGCACTCTGCAGCTCCAACCCGGCCCAAGGAAAGTCTCCCATAGGGCTCAATGGCACTCTGCAGCTCCAACCCGGCCCAAGGAAAGTCTCCCATAGGGCTCAATGGCACTCTGCAGCTCCAACCTGGCCCAAGGAAAGTCTCCCATAGAGCTCAATGGCACTCTGCAGCTCCAACCCGGCCCAAGGAAAGCCTCCCATAGGGCTCAATGGCACTCTGCAGCTCCAACCTGGCCCAAGGAAAGTCTCCCATAGGGCTCAATGGCACTCTGCAGCTCCAACCCGGCCCAAGGAAAGCCTCCCATAGGGCTCAATGGCACTCTGCAGCTCCAACCTGGCCCAAGGAAAGTCTCCCATAGGGCTCAGTGGCACTCTGCAGCTCCAACCTGGCCCAAGGAAAGTCTCCCATACGGCTCAATGTCACTCTGCAGCTCCAACCTGGCCCAAGGGAAGTCTCCCATAGGGCTCAATGGCATTCTGCAGCTCCAACCCGGCCCAAGGAAAGTCACGATACTGAAACTTGGATTAATCCGAAATGTTCGTACTCGTTACTACAAATACGATTTTGTTGCACAAATTGTTGCGCAAATTGTCGCAAAGTACGGAAAAGTTGTGCAAATTAACAAAAATATTGCAGAAAATATGCAAAAGTTGTAAACTTTTGAAAAAATACGAATTCCACCTGTCGTACTTTGATATATGTGCCTCTGTATGTGTTTATGGAGCAGACACTACACTGTTAGCATGCCTAGGGTTCCACTTGGTATTTATATATCTCTATAACCAAGTAACTGATACATGAAGGCACCCCTTGGTCCACTGTGCATATTACTGACTGACTGATGACATGCTTGGTAGCCTCGAACCTGTTGTGTATGAAGGCCTACTTACCCTACATACCTCTTGATAACCTTATACCATCTATCCACTCATTTCCCCAAACTCCATCTTTGGCAGTTCTATGTTATCCACTAGGCACTTACTCGTGAGCGTTCCTCAAATGCATACATGAGGACTCCATTTCCATAGGAATTCCTCAGATGGATACATGAGGACTCCATGCCCATAGGAATTCCTCAGATGGATACATGAGGACTCCATGCCCATAGGAATTCCTCAGATGGATACATGAGGACTCCATGCCCATAGGAACTCCTCAGATGATACATGAGGACTCCGTGCCCATAGGAACTCCTCAGATGGATACATGAGGACTCCGTGCCCATAGGAATTCCTCAGATGGATACATGAGGACTCCATGCCCATAAGAATTCCTCAGATGCATACATGAGGATTCCGTGCCCATAGGAACTCCTCAGATGCATACATGAGGACTCCATGCCCATAGGAACTCCTCAGATGGATACATGAGGACTCCATGCCCATAGGAATTCCTCAGATGGATACATGAGGACTCCATGCCCATAGGAATTCCTCAGATGGATACATGAGGACTCCATGCCCATAAGAATTCCTCAGATGGATACATGAGGACTCCATGCCCATAGGAATTCCTCAGATGGATACATGAGGACTCCATGCCCATAGGAATTCCTCAGATGGATACATGAGGACTCCATGCCCATAGGAATTCCTCAGATGGATACATGAGGACTCCATGACCATAGGAATTCCTCAGATACATACATGAGGACTCCATGCCCATAGGAATTCCTCAGATGGATACATGAGGACTCCATGCCCATAGGAATTCCTCAGATGGATACATGAGGACTCCATGCCCATAAAAATTCCTCAGATACATACATGAGGACTCCATGCCCATAGGAATTCCTCAGATGGATACATGAGGACTCCATGCCCATAAGAATTCCTCAGATGGATACATGAGGACTCCATGCCCATAGGAATTCCTCAGATGGATACATGAGGACTCCATTCCCATAGGAATTCCTCAGATGGATACATGAGGACTCCATGCCCATAAGAATTCCTCAGATACATACATGAGGACTCCATGCCCATAGGAATTCCTCAGATACATACATGAGGACTCCATGCCCATAGGAATTCCTCAGATGGATACATGAGGACTCCATGCCCATAGGAATTCCTCAGATGCATACATGAGGACTCCATGCCCATAGGAATTCCTCAGATGCATACATGAGGACTCCATGCCCATAGGAATTCCTCAGATGCATACATGAGGACTCCATGCCCATAGGAATTCCTCAGATGCATACATGAGGACTCCATGCCCATAGGAATTCCTCAGATGGATACATGAGGACTCCATGCCCATAGGAATTCCTCAGATGCATACATGAGGACTCCATGCCCATAGGAATTCCTCAGATGGATACATGAGGACTCCATGCCCATAGGAATTCCTCAGATGGATACATGAGGACTCCGTGCCCATAGGAATTCCTCAGATGCATACATGAGGACTCCATGCCCATAGGAATTCCTCAGATGGATACATGAGGACTCCATGCCCATAGGAATTCCTCAGATGCATACATGAGGACTCCATGCCCATAGGAATTCCTCAGATGCATACATGAGGACTCCATGCCCATAGGAATTCCTCAGATGGATACATGAGGACTCCATGCCCATAGGAATTCCTCAGATGGATACAGTCACAACATCTGTAGCCTCTTTAGTTAGACCCCTTGCTGTGGCAATGCATATTATTCAGTGGCTTTGAATATAAAATGATGAGAAATATACAGTCTGTGTGTCTCAGCTTTTGAAAGCATTAGAAATAATTCAAGCTAAAAGGAGAAATCCTAATACAATTTTAGTAATTATAAAAACATTACTATACCCAGCCTTAGTCCTGGGAGACAACGTTACTTTGCTAACCCTTCAAATCTTCAGGAGTGAATTTCTCATTGAGCCAGTAAAATTGCAAATTGGTATCGTATTCCAACATCATAAAAAAAAAAGAACTCAATTAGAGTTGTGTCTACAGTTTCCAAGCTGAAGCCAATTATGCTAAATTAGAAATAGAACTGGAATTAATTCAAAACAGAATTTACGTCCAATTACCGCTTTGAGCTGTAGATGAGTTTTGCTGCTTGCCGATGATAAAGAAAAGCATCGATTTAGTGTCAGGGAACATTTTGGAACAGTCAGAAATGTATAACTTTATGTTCCCATATGTTTTTGTTAATTGAAGGGAGGTTATAGCGATCAGGTCGGGATTTTGTAAACAAAAGATGCTGTGAATTCATTCTTGCTGAGTAATACAGAGGATGCCATAGCCGGCTCATGCTTCATTCAACACTTATTGCTTTAGAAAGCCACACAACTATTCTGCTATATATTCCATTCAAACCCAGCAACTGTTTTTATAAATGTCTGTGGATTAGCATGTAGGAGCCTATGTGCCATGTAGACTTAAGGATACATAGTGGTGGCTTGATGAAAACGGGAGACAATATACGGTTTAGGCAGATTGATTTCACAAATAAAAATGAGGATAAAGAGCAGATAAGTGGTACAGGGTGCAGGAAGGGAGGCAAGTCCCTAAAGCAGGCAGGTGGCTGGCAGTATAAGTTTATAGGCAGGTGCAATATCTGGACAGGTGGCTACTGGCTGGAAAAACAGGTATGTATGTTTGTATGTATGTATATCTTTATTTATAAAGCGCTACTTATGTGTGCAGCGCTGTACAGTAGAATACATGAATACAAACTTATTAAGATAATAATAGATAAATACAAAGTATAACAATAAATACAAGATACAGTTGCAATAGGTTAAGAGTCAAAGACACAAGAGGATGGAGGTCCCTGCCCCGTAGAGCTTACAATCTATATGGGAGGGTAACTAACAGACACAAATAGACAAATATAAGTGCTGTAGGTCACAGTGGGTGACATTACAATATAAGTGCCAGTTCCCAGATCAGGTGCTGGGCGAGTGCTCCAATAGGGAGTCTTTAAGTTTAATTTTAAAACGAGGGAGGATTCTCTCCGGAGGAAATCAGGGAGGGCATTCCCAATGTAAGGGGCAGCAAGGCAGGAAGGTTTAAGGTGGGAAACAGCAGTAGTAGTGGGGGGCGCAACCAAGTGGTTGCTCTGCGAGGAACGAAGGAGTCGGCCAGGAATGTACGGAGACACAAGGGAAGAGATGTAGTGAGAAGCAGAGGAATGGAGGGCTTTGAAGGTTAGGAGAAGAAGTTTGTAAGGTATTCTTTGTTTAATAGGAAGCCACGATAAGGACTTTAGCAGGGGAAGGGCCTGAACTCTCCTGGATGAGAGGAGGAGAATTCTGGCAGCAGTGTTTAATATAGACTGTAGGGGGGAAAGATGGGAGTTAGGGAGGCCGGTTAGTAGCAGGTTACAATGGTCAAGTCGGGATAGGATGAGAGGTCTGAATAACAGGCCATAGGTTTAAACCTGGGATCAGCAGAAGGAGGGTAAGAGCAAGACAGTGCTCAAGACTCTTTAGAATTTAGGACTTCTCAGAACTTTTCAGGACTCCTCAGGATTCAGAACATCTTGGAAGTCCTCAGGATTTGGGACTCCTCAAGACTCAAGAGACTGCAGGATTTAGGACTCCTCAGGACTCAAGTTCCATCAGATTTCAAGCACTCAGGACTCATCAAGATTTAGGACTCAAGGCTCAGGGGATAGACAGAAGTAAAAGGCCTAGCACAGATAGCAGAAAGAGGCCTGATGTCATAGTACATTAATTGGTAAATGAACTGCAGCCAGACCTGCTAATTTACAGGTTTGAACCAAGGAAGGCAAAGGCATCACCAATAATTACAAAACTGGGTGAAATACTAGCACAATCAGGTGGAACACTGGCACAATCAGGTGGAACACTGGCACAATCAGGTGGAACACTGGCACAATCAGAAGGAACAATGGCACAATCAAGTGGAACACTGGCACAATCAGAAGGAACAGTGGCACAATCAGGTGGAACAGTGGCACAATCAGGTGGAACAGTGGCACAATCAGGTGGAACAGTGGCACAATCAGGTGAAACATTGGCAGTTTACAGGTGGAACACTGGCACAATCAGAAGGAACAATGGCACAATCAGGTGGAACAGCGGCACAATCAGGTGGAACAGCGGTACAATCAGGTGGAACAGTGGCACAATCAGGTGGAACAACGGCACAATCAGGTGGAACAGTGGCACAAACAGGTAGAACAGCGGCACAATCAGGTGGAACAGTAACATTTTTAGGACGTCAGGTATAACTTCAGGTGACTGAAGCTCCTACAATTTTTTTTTGCCACATAGACAGACATAGGCCTAGATACATTACTAGCAGAGTGTTGGGGACATTTTGAGTTCTCTTGTTCTAAAAATACTCATATTCTATATTTATTGTGTTCTCAGCAACATTTTAAAAAATGAACTGTATTGTTTCCTGCATTTCCCCTAAGACTGCTCTGACAGATGCCTCCTGTCCTGGATAAAGGCAACACAGAAACATTTATATCTCTTTATCGCAGCCTGATACAGTGCCATTATGTATTATGCTTTGTTTGAACATGTAAAATTAGATTGTACAGCAGATGTGAGGGCTTACAGGCTTAGTTGCAAATTGTGCCTCCATTTGCTTAGCCTCGGATGCCCCACAAATGTTTGCGATAGGAGTGGATGCGCTCGCCTTAACAGGATATCTGTGCCATTAAAAAGCAATGAAGGGAAGGAATTTAGGAAATGTAACTGTGTGTAGATGTGAAATACGGCACAGGTTATTGAAAGTGAAACGCATTGCTTCAGTGCTGCAAAGAACCATTGGGTCAGCATTGTTACCCATGTAAAAGTGGCAGCTTGTACTTAGGAGACAAATTAATCTTTCCTGCAGGATCAGCTATGAAGCTCACAGTTGCAATGTTCCCTCTAAATGCGGCCATAAACAGTCCAACCTTGTATCCTCTCAAACCAATCAATCCAGCAGAGCATCTTTATTTGGCTTTCCAGGTCTGTTTTTCCATGGATATCTAGGGCTTGTTACTCGCTCTATAGCAAAGGGGTTGCAATATTGGCTCTACAGAGCTGTATGTAAGTGATTTTGATGGATGGTGAGTCCTTTGGGAGAAGACTGGTTATTGTGACTAATCAGAAACAACACAGGTACTGGAACAGGAGAGGCTAAAGGTCAGGAACAAATAGACAGTATTGGGGTGGAGAGGGGAAGAGATAGGGACAGGCAGGAGTGGGATGGAATAGGCAATGAGATGGGGACAGGCAAGGGCAGGACGGAGCGGGCAAAGAGAGAGGAACAGGTAGGAGCAGGACAGAGTGGGCAAAGAGAAAGGGACAGGTAGGAGCAGGACAGAGTGGGCAAAGAGAAAGGGACAGGTAGGAGTAGAACAGAGTGGGCAAAGAGAGAGGGACAGGTAGGAGCAGGATGGAGTGGGCAAAGAGAGAGGGACAGGTAGGAGTAGGACAGAGTGGGCAAAGAGAAAGGGACAGGTAGGAGCAGGACAGAGTGGGCAAAGAGAAAGGGACAGGTAGGAGTAGGACAGAGTGGGCACAGAGAAAGGGACAGGTAGGAGCAGGACAGAGTGGTCAAAGAGAAAGGGACAGGTAGGAGCAGGACTGAGTGGGCAAAGAGAGGGACAGGTAGGAGCAGGACGGAGTGGGCAAAGAGAGAGGGACAGGTATGAGCAGGACGGAGTGGACAAAGAGAGAGGGACAGGTATGAGCAGGACGGAGTGGGCAAAGAGAAAGGGACAGGTATGAGCAGGACGGAGTGGGCAAAGAGAGAGGGACAGGTAGGAGCAGGACAGAGTAGGCAAAGAGAGAGGGACAGGTATGAGCAGGACGGAGTGGGCAAAGAGAAAGGGACAGGTAGGAGCAGGACGGAGTGGGCAAAGAGAGAGGGACAGGTATGAGCAGGACGGAGTGGGCAAAGAGAAAGGGACAGGTAGGAGCAGGACGGAGTGGGCAAAGAGAGAGGGACAGGTAGGAGCAGGACGGAGTGGGCAAAGAGAGAGGGACAGGTATGAGCAGGACGGAGTGGGCAAAGAGAGAGGGACAGGTATGAGCAGGACGGAGTGGGCAAAGAGAAAGGGACAGGTATGAGCAGGACGGAGTGGGCAAAGAGAGAGGGACAGGTAGGAGCAGGACGGAGTAGGCAAAGAGAGAGGGACAGGTATGAGCAGGACGGAGTGGGCAAAGAGAAAGGGACAGGTAGGAGCAGGACGGAGTGGGCAAAGAGAGAGGGACAGGTATGAGCAGGACGGAGTGGGCAAAGAGAAAGGGACAGGTAGGAGCAGGACGGAGTGGGCAAAGAGAAAGGGACAGGTAGGAGCAGGACGGAGTGGGCAAAGAGAGAGGGACAGGTATGAGCAGGACGGAGTGGGCAAAGAGAAAGGGACAGGTAGGAGCAGGACGGAGTGGGCAAAGAGAGAGGGACAGGTATGAGCAGGACGGAGTGGGCAAAGAGAAAGGGACAGGTAGGAGCAGGACGGAGTGGGCAAAGAGAAAGGAACAGGTAGGAGCAGGACGGAGTGGGCAAAGAGAGTCATTTTCTTCTGGATCAGTAGAATGATTATTATGGTTGAGCATGCCGGTCTTTCCCCCAGGTATGTGTTAATTTAACAACTAGCTGTCACCCATTCATTCCTAATGAAATTATTTTTGACCCATATCAGTGTGTTCTCACCCCAATATGGTTTATATTTGAACATGACTTGGTCAGATGTGTATAAGATACGTGAATTGTACGCTAATTAGTAACTTAGAGGCTTACCCACTGACATTTCTTTTCTGCACAGATATTTCACATTGAAAGGGATACTGTAATGTAATTAATATAGGAAGGTTGTGCTTTTACTGATAAATTACATATAACCTTCATGTAGAGGTGTATTTATCTGCTTCCTTCATACCACAAAGAAGCAGTTCTGTCATGCCTCTTACATGACATTATAGATACATATAAACACAGGCTGAGTCATAGTAAGGCAAATATACATATGTTATATGAGAATGCCTAAAGGACAAGTAAACATTTAAAATAAGTTCATGTAAAACTGATGAGCGTTTTTTGCATTTTACATTAATTTTTTTTAATTTCAAGATATCAAGGGATAAAGTACTATCAATATGAATGCATTTTGTCACAATAGCGCCACCTGCTGGTCAGTTTCCGACCATGCTGCTGTTCAGGAAGTTGTCAGGAGAAAGAAAGAGGGCTGATCTGATGCTCTTCTGGTTAGGGAAACTTTAGAAACCTTATAACTTTGCTCACGTCTTGTCTAGCCAGATAATAATGCTTCAAATATAATTTTTTATTGGGAAAAAACTAAAGGTTTAGAGCAAGAGATGCTATTTAACCTTGTATTCCTGGACCAAGGGTATTACTATAAGTTAGCTCCTTCTGTTGATACCATAACAACCTCTGCTCTTCTGGAAAAGGTTTTCAATAGATGTTAGACTGTTCATGGTGGTATTTGCTTCTAGTTAGACCCTAGAGCGTTAGTGCAGCTGGATATTAATGTTGGGGATGAGGGATCAGGCTTGACACTCAGTGTTCCTTCTCGTTCCATCAGAGTTCGGTTGGGTTGAGGTCAAGGTTCTTTGCAAGCCAGTCAGGTTCTTTCATTCCCATATCAGCAAACTCAATGCTTCGTGCATGGGGGAATAATTGTGCTGAAACAGGGAAGAGCCTTCCCCATAGTGTGACCACAAAGACGGAAGCACAGAATTGTTGTTATACGCTGTAGCCTTAAGGTTTGCTTTCAATGGAACCCTAGTCCAAACCATGGGAAACAGCTCCAGACTATTATTTCACATTCAGCACGTAGTGTTCTCCTGACATCTTCCAAACTCCGACCATACCATCTCACTGCCAGAAGGTGAGATTCCAATCTGACTCCAGAGAAGTTTCCACTACTCCAATAGTAGGTGTCACCTTGGAGTTCCATAACCTGTAAGCCCATTCCTTTATATGGCCATGGAACTCCATATATAAAATTATGGGTATTCTCTATATATTTTAGGGATAAATTATTCTCTGGAGCTCTGAATAACCTGCAAAGCATATGGGGTTCAATATTCCTTGTATATCTGTATTTCTAACATCAAAGAATGACAGATATATAGATAATAATGTCTAAATAAGTAGAAATTAGTATTGATGAGCAAATCTGTCCCGTTTCACTTCGCCATAAAATTCGCGAAATTGCAAGAAAATTTGCGAAACACATTTGTTGCATGAGTTTTTTGACGCGACCGTGCCTTTTTGCAGCGACCGTGCCCGATTTGACGTGACCACACCATTTATTCCGCAACCACGCCCAATTGATGCACGACAAAAAACAATTCCATGCCACAAATTTTTCCGTGGCGAATTGCCAATGGCGAAATGCGGAAATTCGCTGCAAATCCATGCTTGCTGAAAAAATTTGATCGTCACTAGAAATTAGTGATGAGCGAATCTGTCCCGTTTCGCTTTGTCGAAAAATGTGCGAATCTTTAAAAAACGCAGTGGTCAACAATTTTTTGTCGCGCGGTGAAGTTTTACGCTGCAAATTTTGTCTCCCATTTCGCGAAATAATCCACCAATGGCTAAAGACGGAAATTCACTGCAAATCCATGCCTGTCAATTTAGGTACTGTTTTATTATTACAGAGAAAAGGGAATCATTTAACCATTAAATAAACCCAGTAGGGCTGTTCTGCCCCAATAAGGGGTAATTATATCTTAGTTGGGATCAAGTACAGGTACTGTTTTATTATTACAGAGAAAAGGGAATCATTTAACCATTAAATAAACCCAGTAGGGCTGTTCTGCCCCCAATAAGGGGTAATTATATCTTAGTTGGGATCAAGTACAGGTACTGTTTTATTATTACAGAGAAAAGGGAATCATTTAACCATTAAGTAAACCCAATAGGGCTGTTCTGCCCCCAATAAGGGGTAATTATATCTTAGTTGGGATCAAGTACAGGTACTGTTTTATTATTACAGAGAAAAGGGAATCATTTAACCATTAAATAAACCCAATAGGGCTGTTCTGCCCCAATAAGGGGTAATTATATCTTAGTTGGGATCAAGTACAGGTACTGTTTTATTATTACAGAGAAAAGGGAATCATTTAACCATTAAATAAACCCAATAGGGCTGTTCTGCCCCCAATAAGGGGTAATTATATCTTAGTTGGGATCAAGTACAGGTACTGTTTTATTATTACAGAGAAAAGGGAATCATTTAACCATTAAATAAACCCAATAGGGCTGTTCTGCCCCCAATAAGGGGTAATTATATCTTAGTTGGGATCAAGTACAGGTACTGTTTTATTATTACAGAGAAAAGGGAATCATTTAACCATTAAATAAACCCAATAGGACTGTTCTGCCCCCAATAAGGGGTAATTATATCTTAGTTGGGATCAAGTACAGGTACTGTTTTATTATTACAGAGAAAGGGAATCATTTAACCATTAAATAAACCCAATAGGGCTGTTCTGCCCCCAATAAGGGGTAATTATATCTTAGTTGGGATCAAGTACAGGTACTGTTTTATTATTACAGAGAAAAGGGAATCATTTAACCATGAAATAAACCCAATAGGGCTGTTCTGCCCCCAATAAGGGGTAATTATATCTTAGTTGGGATCAAGTACAGGTACTGTTTTATTATTACAGAGAAAAGGGAATCATTTAACCATTAAATAAACCCAATAGGGCTGTTCTGCCCCCAATAAGGGGTAATTATATCTTAGTTGGGATCAAGTACAGGTACTGTTTTATTATTACAGAGAAAAGGGAATCATTTAACCATGAAATAAACCCAATAGGGCTGTTCTGCCCCCAATAAGGGGTAATTATATCTTAGTTGGGATCAAGTACAGGTACTGTTTTATTATTACAGAGAAAAGGGAATCATTTAACCATGAAATTCGGAACTTTCTAGATAACAGGTTTCTGGATAAGGGGTCCAATACCTGTATATATAAATACATTTTGCATTATACACAGTGAAATATGCATCTCGCTGTGTAAAGATGAACACTTTTCTAGCTTTGAATGTGAAAATGAATGTATTTCCTCCTGTATTGCCAATAAGGAATGAGTAGCGAGGATCATGAGACACAAGAAAAATACAATTGTCATCCGCAAATTGAATTGTTCCGAAGACTTTAATCATCTGATGTCTGGGAAAGCCGTGTATCCCCCCTGGGGCCCAATTATTTACATAATTATAATTCATTGCTCACAGTATTTGCCCAATGCGGAGCAAAAGAAAACATCAAAGGCTTTCGCTTCGTTAAATCAGCGACTTATCCGTGTGTGTGTGTCTCTGCCGGCCCGGGAGATGGGAAGATGTAGGCAAATATTGGTGTGTGTGGGGGTCAGAGCGGGTCACGAGACACGAGCCCCCCCTCACCTGGGAAATGATGAATTCACGGATAATCGTAATGGTTTTCTGCAAAAGGTTAAGCTTTTATATTCTATACACTGATCCAACTGTCCATGGTCAGGAATGGATAATGTATGTGCAAGAAACCTCTGGAATAGAGAAAATAAGTCTCATACAGGAGGGCAGCAGCCATTATGGCTCACTGGATGCCTCACTGGGTTTCTTGAGTAAGAAGAGCTTTCCTCTCTGGCTTACAATATTCATATCTATTTCTTTCTTTTTTCTTTCTTTCTTTCTGTCATCTATCTACTCTGTTATCTATCTATCTTTCTGTCTGATCTATCTACTTTATTATCTATCTATCTCTCTATCGTCATATATCTATCTATCTAATTATCTATCATCTATCTATCTACATCTGCCTTTCTGTCACCTATCTATCTATCTATCTATCTATCTATCTATCTATCTATCTATCTATCTATCTATCTATCTATCTCTATCTATCATCTATCTATCTATCTATCTATCTATCTATCTATCATCTATCTATCTATCTATCTATCTATCTATCTCTATCTATCTATCTATCTATCCACATCTCTCTGTCTTTCTGTCATACTCTCTTTAGTTCTGTTTATCTGTCTATCAATATTTCAGTTTATCTGTCTGTTCTATCTATCTATCTATCTATCTATCTATCTATCTATATCTATCATCTATCTATCTATCTATATCTATCATCTATCTATCTATCTATCTATCTATCATCTATCTATCTATCTATCTATCTATCTATCTATCTATCTATCTATCTATCTATCTATCTATCTATTTCTATCTATCTATCTATCATCTTTCTATCTATCTATCTATCTATCTATCTATCATCTATCTATCTATCTATCTATTATCTATCTATCTATCTATCTATCTATCATCTATCTATCATCTATCTATCTATCTATCTATCTATCTATCTATCTATTATCTATCTATCAATCTATCAATCTATCTATCTATCTATATCATCTATGTATCTATGTATCTATGTATCTATCTATCTATCTATCTATCTATCTATCTATCTATCTATCTATCATCTATCTCTCTATCTATTTATCTATCTATCTATCTATCATCTATCTATCTATCTATCAGCAACTAGGTCTAACTTTTATCAAAATAACTGTTTCTTTATCTCCCTTTCCCTCTACTTGTCTCTCTCTTTCTTATCTCACTTAACTCTATGGGCCCGATTCACTAAAGTCCGAAATAAGGAGTGCTATTTATAGCATGCGTTAAAAATCTTATCACTTCTTATTTTTCGCTCGATTCACTAAAAGGACACTTGTCATAATTAAAAAGCGATGTTCTTGGTGTTATTTATCTTACGATGACATATTTTAATGAAAAAAACTATGCGATAAGCGTTATTGACCTTTAGTGAATCGGCCCCTATAACGCTTATCGCATAGTTTTTTTCATTAAAATATGTCATTGTAAGATAAATAACGCCAAGAACATCGCTTCTTAATTATGACAAGTGTCCTTTTAGTGAATCGAGCGAAAAATAAGAAGTGATAAGATTTTTAACGCATGCTATAAATAGCACTCCTTATTTCAGACTTTAGTGAATCGGGCCCTATATATCTCTCTCTGTCGCATCTCTCTCTCTTAAATGAAATAAGTTTCATTGTGGCAGGACCACAAATTCATTAAGCTGCACGTAATTTGTAAGCGCAGTTTTTGACATGACTTTTTTTGACATGACTGCAAAGTTTTTTCTGCTGCAAACTTTCTCAGCAGTTCCGTGAAAAAAGATTTCCAATGGCGAAATGCAGAATTGCGCAGCGAATCCATGCCTGGAAAAAAATTTGCTCTTCAGGGGGTGGGGGGCAGTATATGGGTGTAGGGGAGCGTCCGGTCTTTCTCAGTTAATGACAGTCTGTTACACATTGTGCAGCCATTGTTACTGTCGGTGCCTCTTCTCCCAGTAGGATGTACTCTTCTATGGAAAAGTCTCTCTCTCTCTCTCGCTCAGACCAAATGAGCTGTATTGGCAAAAGCAGGTAGGGGACTGTAATGGGTTAGGAAGGCAGTATATGATTATAAGGGAGTGTCCTGTCTCTCATCTCAATCCCTATATAGTTATCTTTTTATCTTTCTTTTTGTCTTTCTCTCTCTCTCATCTCTCTCTATGGGGCATATATATCAAAGAGTGAAGTTAGAGCTCGTGACAGTCCACCGGAGTGCCATTCCGCCACTCTCCCTTCATTATTATGGGATTTGTAAAAGACTATTTGTCAGTGAGTGAAAGTGAAAGTTCAGCCTTTGAAAAAACATGCCTTTCAAAATGTCATAGCAATGAATGAAGAATGGTTGAATTTCATTCTGGTGGACTGTGGCAAGCTCTAACTTCACTCTTTGATAAATATTCCCCATAGAGAGAGAAAGAAAGATAAAAAAGCAAGATAAAAAGGTAAATATATAGAGAGTGAGATGAGATAGATACAGTAGAACCCCCATGTTAAGTTTTTTAGGGGACCAGAAAAAAATGAAGTCAAATCCAGGAAAATGTAAAACCAGGGAAATGTATTATGCATTATATAATGGTGGGACCATAAAACGCCTGTGTAAAATAAAGGAAAAAGTTAATATCAGGGAATGTAAAATTGAGGTTTCATTGTATTAGCCTTATACCCATATACTGCCTCCCTAAACCATTACACTCCCCAGCCTGCTTTGGAGGAATTAATCCATAAATCTAACTTCACTCTATGCCCCTTTATCTCTCATCTCAATATAGTCATCTCTTTCTCTCTCTCTTTTTACACTATCTGTCTCTCACCTCTCTAAAGCTGACCACACACGTGGCGATTTCCGATCTTTGGTGCCACCATCGGTCACACAAAAGGTCGTTCCAACCCTCCTCTGACATTCAGGGCTGAAACGGCAGATAAGGAGGTAGAAACAATAGGATTTCTACCTCCTTCTGCCGATTCAGCGCTGAATCAAAATCTTTTAACCCGCCCGATGGGCGAGTCGACCGATATCAGCAGCCTCCTGCGATATCGGTCAACTCGCAGACTTTCCATACACTCACCGAATATCGTACGAAACGAGGTTTCGTACGATATTATCGGTGCATGTATGGCCAGCTTAAATCTATCTCTATCTTTTTATTATTGTATATCTGTCTCTGTGCCTTTATACGCTCCCACATGCTACTGAGACTCCTTCATGCCTTCTAATATCCTTATATCTCGCATTAGGGGGTGTATTACCCTTTATACACAGTATTTGTTACTTTCTTATGTCAGAAAGTGGTGGATGTAACTGCGTATGATCTGCCTTCACACAGACACTTCTGTGCCGTGCACGGCCACCATCAAGGGGGCACAGGGGGGACAGTTGTCCCGGGCGTTTTTAACTTTAAAGGGGGCCCGGCCGAGCTAGAGTCTTCTTAGCTCGGGCCCCCTTTAATCAACTCCGGGCCCTCTGACTGCCATTGGTGGTGTCCTCGGCTGTGTCCCACAGCCCCCCGCTACATCTGCGCTTTTATAAGGTTGCGCCCCGTGCGTACTGACTTTTATAAGGTTGCCATCCCAGTAACTGGAGAGGGGGCACAGGGCTTGGGTAGTGATTATATGCTTTAAAAAGGCACTTTTTCCATATATACTATTGGGCAGTTTTTGGGCTACTTTCAAAGTGGCTTTTGGCTAGTTTTGGGCTGGTTTTAGAACTGACTGGTTAGTTTGTAAAAATAAATCTGGCAACCCTGCAGCCCATCACTAAATGGCGGCTCAAGGGAAAGGATCTAAAGGAGCAATATTTACTGATACAGGTATATATATTCCAGTTACTAGGCCACGTAATTATATAAACTATCTGTTGGTTAGATATTCATAAAAAGGGATATTGGAACTCCCTGCTCCAAAATAAAAGGGAATTAACTACTTAATGACTTTTATACTTTTAACTATTACTCTATCAGCCACGTGTAACAATATGCAGCAATACAATTGGCCTGCTGAGATCCCCCCTTACCCCTGCTCAAGTCACTTGTGTGCAGCTACATTTGAAGCAGTTCCATTCTTTAATTCATATAAATATATACTTTTTGTAGGCTCAGCACAAAGACTCTGTTGCCATGGCTACAAGAAGGAAAAGCTGTGAGGCAAATTGAATGATCCGGGATTTAAGTACCAGTGGAAGTGAGGAACGCCAGAGCTGTGTGGATGGAGCTTGCAGGTAGAAGGGGCTGTGGCTCTTGTATCAGGGTCCCACAAACATCCCTACAAAGAGGATATCACCGGGGAAGGGGGTGTTAATGTTTCCATAGAAACCAGGTTACCATGTCGTATGCAGGATAGCAATGTCTCCTAAACTTTGTGAGGGGTATGGAGCCCCTACCAGCATACAAGTGAAAAGGGAACCCCCAAACATTGCCTTTCCTTGGGTAGAGGTACAGTAGGATATACCCCTTATGGGTAACACCATAGAGCCAGCAAGCCAAGTCGCTGTTGCTCAGGAATAGAGAGTAGTGATGGGCGAAATGTTTCGCCAGGCATGGATTCGCTGCGAATTTCCACGTTTTGCCATTGGCAGATTGTTTCACAAAACGGATGAAAACATGTGCCGCGTAAAAATTCGCCGCACGTCCAAAAATTGTCGCCAGCGTCAAAAAAGAATATTCGCGGGCGTCAAAAAAATAGCCGCGCAACTAAATAATAGCCGCGGGTGACAAAATAATAGCCTCGGGCGACAAAACAATAGCCTCGGGCGACAAAATAATAGCCGCGGGCGACAAAAGAATAGCCGTGCGACAAAATAATAGCCGCGGGTGACAAAAGAATAGCCGTGCGACAAAATAATAGCCTCGGGCGACAAAATAATAGCCGCGGGCGACAAAAGAATAGCCGTACTACAAAATAATAGCCACGGGCGACAATTTTTTTTGCCGCACGACATTTTCACCGTTTTGTGAATTTTTCGCCGTTTCACCGATCTTTTGAAAGAGTGCCAAATTTTTGGGGCGAAGTGAAAAGGAACAGATTCGCTTATCACTAATAGAGAGGATCCTGACTTACTGACAATCTATAGTATTTACACCTTCATGAAGGTTTGGGGGTTGATTTAAGTTTTTTAATTATGGGCCCCAGAAGTATCCAAAATGACCACCAGCATCAAGAGCTAGCATTACAAAGATATCACAAGACCTCTCTCTGTCTCTCTGACATTTTAAATGCTCATTTGGTTGCTGGGGTCAGCAACCCCCAGCAACCAGGTATGTCTTTGACTTAACACCACAACATCATACTAAAAGTATATTTTTACTGTTATGGTTGGTAACAAAGAGCGTAACTATGGACCCTGCTAAAGTAGTATAACTAGCAGTGGTGTAACTTTGAGGGCCCAGGCCCCCCTGCAACGTTTATATTTTCAGGGCCACCCATGGACCACTCCTTCTTGTGACCCCCCGTATAGAGGAAGCAGACCTGGTCCTGATTCGTCCATATTGCCACTGGTAACTAGTGTCCTGCAGGCTCTGGCAAGGTTGCCCAACCAGGCAAACTATATCCCCTAACCTCCCTTTCCACCACATTTACAGGGCAGTAACATAAACACCAAGAGGTTCAAATGCACTAGGGCACCTCTTCCCCTGTTGGGGCCAATGGTGGGGACATTCCCTGGTATCAGGGTCAGACTGGGTTGATGGGACACCAGGAATAAACCGGGTGTGCCCTGCCTTATCTAACACTAGGCATTCTCCCCTAAACTCTGCCCCCAGTGTGAAGCTGCCTGATATAATTAGTTGCACCCCCTTGGCATTTATTCTCCCTAAACTCTGCCCCCAGTCACGGCTGCATGCGAAAAGTACATAGTATTCACAGTGGGGTTGGCAACAGAGGTACCTGCCTAGTGCCCCCTCACTGTTGCGCCCCCCTACTTCCGGCCCTGGTATTTATGCCTCTGCCCTGTGACTTCTGGGAGGGTTTAAGAGGTATAGGCATCTCTAATTTAGATGCATGCAAAATGTCTTATTCTACAAGTGTAGTCCCTTACATTATTTTGCTGTGGGGTCAAGTAACTTCTAGTTAGATGGCTACCTACCTCTTTATTTATTTTTTCATGCACAGTTGTGACTGCATCCCCTTTAGCTAAGTGACTAAAGGCAAAATTTCACCGCCCCCACCCCTCATTAGTAGCACAAGGCTTCAGCTGTTAAGTGCAGAAAACTGGTATGGGAAAGATGTAAGTTGTAGTTCTGCAGGATCTGAAGCTCCAAATGCTGCCTATGCCTTTGGCTTTAAGTAGATTTTAGCCAGTGAGAGAAGTGTATTTGCCTTGGAGTGAAAAGGATTTAATTCTATGACATGGTATTCATTAGTCTCACAATACCCAGGTCCTATTAATCTAGGCTTTCTAATTGGTTGGGGTTTGTGAATGTGAGACATGTATCCGTGGGCTTTCCATAAATCTCTATTAATACCAGTATAAATATCTTGGAATTAACCGGTGTCACTCTCATCCCGGTTTCTCGGCTGGGCCCATTCAGTTCACGTTTTCAATTTGCCGCAGTAATAGGGTGCCTGTTGAATGTGGATATGAAATGATTGGTGAGTATTAGATACATTATTAACGTGGGCAAGAATAAAAGGTGATTATTAATGAACTGGAAGGGGGGTAGGATTCTCTTCTGGCAACGTCTGGTAACTGTGCCATGTTCTTCAGTTTTTTAAAGGGGAACTAAAACATCTGAAAATGCCTCCAGTAGGCCCCATATCTTCTGTTCTGCTGATTTACAGCATACGCTCTGTGCTGCTGTCAGTTATATTCTCTGCTATGGAGGCCCTGACTCCTGAATCAAAATAGCAAAAGCCAACTGATTAACTTCTGTTACATTGGTTCAATAATCAGAGAACAGAAAAGGGTAAACAAATATTGTTTTCAGCTGCAACCTACTGACATTTTCTATTTAATGTATATTGTAACGTTTCATTGTGCAACAAAATAGTTTCTGGGTGAAGTTCCCCTTTAAATGAAACATATATTTCTGTTCAGACAGACTGTACTGTGGGTACAAAGCAACCAGTTTTCAATTCCAGACTGAAGACCTGCAGAAGAAATTCACAGCAGATTTTGGCCAAAAATGTGAAAATATGCTGTTTTCACACTGAAATGTGCTCTGTGGGGTGTGGCGGTGATGTGGGTGGCAAAACCATGACATTAAGGGATGGGTTGGTGATGTTTGGGGACAGGGTCGGACTGGGGGGGTGCAGGGCCCCCCTTCCCCAAACAGTCCTAAATGAAACTTACCTGCGGTACAGAGGGGGAGGGTGACCGGTGGATCGCGGGAGCGCCCTGGGGGGGGGATCAGATCAGCCGTCTGGACCCACTAGAGCCATGGCCCAGCAGGTTTTTTCCCAGTACCCCGGCGGCCCAGTCCAACGCCGAGACAGGGTCATTATGTTGCTGGTAGGGCCGGAACTACCAGCAACACCAGGGGTGGGGAGGTGCTAGGCATGTACCTCTTCTGCCTGCCTACCCCTACTATTATTCCTGCCCTAAGTAAGTGGAGAGAGGGTTTGGTCCCTGGCTGCACCAGCAATTTTCCCAAAAGATGGTGACGAGCACGGACAAGCCTGTCACTGCCCCACCCTTCTCATTATGAGTATGCACGTATGGGATGGGGGGCAGAATCCCACCAACAACCAGTGCGGGGCCACTGTGGCCCCGCACTGGTTGTTGGGGGGACTATAACATCATGGGCTGCAACTGGGTGAAATTTTGTCTTAAAGTTCAAACCCAGACAGAAGCTGAAAAATGCCTTGAAAAGCTGGGCTGCCAATTCCAAACCGGACAGGTAGCAACCCTGGGCAGAAGGTATTGGATTGGCCTTTTCTCCACCTGAACTTCTACGGAGGTGGAAGAGCCCCAAGTGTGCCACTAGCCTTTGCTGCAAATCTGACAGTGGACTGGACTTTTTCCCCTCAATATAGGCACCCACACCCCTTAAAGCTCTAGGCATGGGTGCCTATATAGGAAATATGGCCCCTATCATACATTAACTAAGAACAGGAATATTTTGAATGTTCATCCACCGTGGGATTTTATAGTAGAGAGTACGTATTTCCTGTTATTGTTATTCTACACATACACAATAAACGCCGAATATCCACCCTGAATTTTATTTTCCTCCCATGAAATGGGTTATGCAGAGGGCAGAATAAACTGGTATTAAAATCTCTATATAGAAAGCCATGCTTTTAACAGGTTCAAGGAGTCCCATTTGGCCTCTATAAGGAACGGCGAAGGGGAAGATGGAAGTGCTGGGTACGAGCACCTGATCCCACACAATCAAGTATTTTGTTTTTCATTCTCTGTTCTGAGAAAACACAATGATATTTCCCTTTGATTCCTTGTCAAGGTTTAGCTTTGTGCTATAGAAAAGCTTCTCTCTCCTCTCTCTCTCTCTCTCTCTCTCTCTCTCTCGCTCTCGCTCTCTCTCTCTCTCTGTCACTCCCTCTTTATTGTGACAGTAATGTTCTGTTCTGCACAGAAATGCTTAAAGGGCCATCGCAAATCCCTAGATGTAATGTTTGTACACAACTGAGGACAAGGTAATCTTGGTGAGTGGGAGGCCCTATCCCGGCTGTTTATGCTCTTATTCCGATGCAGCTCGCAGCAGAATTCTTTGATTTTCAGGAACATTAGTTCTGTTGCATTTTATGATTGCCGATGTTTCTCCTATAGGGTGTGGATGTTGTGGTATTTACAGATACCGGGGTTGATTTACTAAATAGGCACACTGCAGGCATAAGTACTGTACATGAGTGTCCACGCAATCGGCCATGTTGGTTTCCTGAAGGTTTTTTTTTTTTCTTGAAAGAGGCAGGAAACAATGTTGCAAGTTTCATGAATGTGAAGCTAGAAGATATTTTAGGAGCAATGTGAAGCTAGGTGGAGAATGCAGCCAGACTCAAGGGCCACAAATTGTTTACTAAAGGGTTCTCTTCCACTTCCATTTTGGATCTATGTATGGGATCTGGTTGTTTACCCAGCGTACCAAGCTGCTGTACATTATTAGATACTATAAATATGCCCATCAAATGTACATATTGGGTGCTAAGTTAATGGGAGAGCAATGGGGAATTGGGGTGGCCCTACCAGGTGTGCTGCATGTGTGCCAGAAGCTAAGCACTGGGACCAAAGGACCTGCCCCCAACCCGTACCTGTGTCTTGACTCCATACACTACTTCTGTATGCGCAGGAAATTTTCAGGAATAGCCTGACCCGCACCCAACCTGAACCTGCAATGTTTGCCTAAATTTCAACCTGAACCCACCCAATTACGGGTATTGGGTCAACCTGCACATCACTACTGAGATGGTTTCTATGTATTAGCTGCCCATTACTATTTAGATCAGGGGTGGCCAAAACGTTGATCGTGGTTCACCAGTCGATCCTCTGTGGACTTCTAAGCCGGAAAATGTGGAAGTGTGGCGCTTTTTATTGGGTATGCGTACGTACCCTGCGGGGAGGAGCCAAAGTCAATTACCGCACGAAAAAGTCTGGGCACCCCTGATTTAGATTAATGGGTAAAGACACCATTTAGGGCCCCATTCTTGGGGATGACACTTCCCCCCAAACTGAAGCTTTCAAAGCCCACTTAGGGTTCTTAGGAAGGTGGGTTGCTGCCAACTCTTATAGTAAAATGTGAGTAGTAGTGATGAGCGAATCTGTTCCGTTTCGCCGGAAAATTCGCAAATCTTTCCCGAAACGGCGAAAAATCCGCGAAACGGTGAAAATGTCCTGCGGCAAAAAAAATTAATGCCCGGGGCTATTATTTTGTCACACCCCTATTATTTTGTCGCCCGCGGCTATTATTTTGTTGCACCCCTATTATTTTGTCGCCCGCGCAGGGCCGGAACTAGGGGTAGGCAGAAGAGGCAGCTGCCTAGGGCGCAACGATTGAGGGGCGCAAGTAGGAACCTCTCCTGCCTACCCCTAGTGCTACTTTGTCATTGCCTCCGCCGCTTGTCATTAGCGGTGGAGGCAATGACCGATCTAATCGCTCCGCTCCAACGAACCTTCTCCTGTGCTTTGGCGCGCATGCGCCGTTCGGGGGGGCGGGGAGGTGGGCGGAGTTGGCTGACCGGGTTGCCTAGGGCGCCAGCGACTATTCTTTTTTGGCGCCGGCGACAATTTTTGGACATGCGGTGAATTTTTCTGCTGCGAATTTTTTCATCCGTTTCACGAAACAATCTGCCAATGGCGAAACGTGGAAATTCGACACGAATCCATGCCTGGCGAAACATTTCGCCCATCACTAGTGAGTAGCAACCAGATTCCCACCATGTCCAACCTTGTGGTTCAGGTTCTATAACCTCTATATGTA
Organism: Xenopus tropicalis; assembly: GCF_000004195.4. Taxonomy (NCBI): domain Eukaryota; kingdom Metazoa; phylum Chordata; class Amphibia; order Anura; family Pipidae; genus Xenopus; species Xenopus tropicalis. The sequence goes on from NC_030680.2 coordinate 16,743,348, forward strand.
GAGAACTGTGGTTCCCTACTGAGTCGAGTGCTCTCTTATTTGCACCTGAGCATCTTGAAGCTCGATGTAAATGAATGCCTTTAACTGAAACATTTCTTCTAGGATAATTTGTTATTTTTTTTTAATTTTATTTTCCCTTTATTGTTTGTGCCATTGCATGAAATACGGCTTTTAGTGATGGCGCCCCTTTCACATAAATATCTGAAATGCCTCAATTTGTCTGCCAAAGGCATGTGCATTCACACAGCTTGATTTCATTTGAGATTCACATTCCTCCGTCGCTGCGAGATGAAGAAAATACATCTTGATAGCAGTCGAGGAAGAAAATGATGAACAGTGACAAACAAAAGAATTACTACAGTTCCTTTTCGCTTTGCTACTGAAAGTCTGATCATTTGAAGGCGCCTCCAAACCCATCCGTTGTGCGGAAAAAGAGAGCTGTCTATCTGTCTCTGGCGATTCACCTGAAGAAGAGCTTGAAATGATTCCTTCTATTAGGGGATTATTTAGTACTACTTTCCCTCCTAGTGCGAAGAAATACAGTGAAAAGAAGACTAAAGAGGCCAGGATCATGAAGATCATTGGGACAGTGGTCCAAGCTTCTCTTGGAGGTCCAACCGTTGTTCAGAATCTCCCCTATCTCATAAAAAGGTTACATATATTGGAAAACATCTGTGTATCAGTCATTCAGCCATATTGATGATGATGGTGATGATGATGAATTTCTAGGACAAAAAGCAAATGTTCAGCTTAAATCTCACCTCAATTGTCCTTTACGTTTGGCTTTCAGGGGTGTTCCTTAGAGCAAATTAGCATTCTCTCTAATTCTTACTCTAACTGACCTTTGGACTAAGCCCTTCTTTGCAGGCCCCTAGTTTGTGAACCACTACACTAAGGGCTAGAGGGGCAGATTTTAATGAAGGCTTCCAACTACAAACATGATGGATCTATTATACATGAAATCGGCACTGTATTTATCCTGCAATTCTACCCAGTTGCAGGCCAAGATGTCCTGTCCCTGAACATTCTATAGTATTATATATGTAACTGGCACTGTATTTATCCTGCCATGTGTTCTGGGGTATTATACAAGGAATTGGCACTGTATTTATCCTGCCCTGTGTTCTGGGGGCATTATACATGGAATTGGCACTGTATCTAACCTGCTGTGTATTCTGGGGTATTATACATGGAATTGGCACTGTATTTATCCTGCTGTGTGTTCTGGGGTATTATACATGGAATTGGCACTGTATTTATCCTGCCCTATGTTCTGGGGGCATTATACATGGAATTGGCACTGTATCTATCCTGCTGTGGGTTCTGGGGTATTATACATGGAATTGGCACTGTATTTATCCTGCTGTGTGTTCTGGGGTATTATACATGGAATTGGCCCTGTATTTATCCTGCCCTGTGTTCTAGGGGCATTATACATGGAATTGGCACTGTATCTATCCTACCATGTGTTCTAGGGTATTATATATGCTATTGGCACTGTATTTATCCTGTCATGTGTTCTGGGGTATTATATATGGAATTGGCACTGTATTTATCCTACCATATGTTCTGGGGTATTATACATGGAATTGGCACTGTATTTATCCTGCCATGTGTTCTGGGGTATTATACATGGAATTGGCACTGTATTTATCCTGCCATATGTTCTAGGGTATTATATATGGAATTGGCACTGTATCTATCCTACCATGTGTTCTGGGATATAGCACTTTATTTGTCTTGCCATGGGTTTTGGGTTATTTTATATAAAAAAGGCACAGCATTTATCCTGCAAGCTGTACCGGAAGGTATACTACATGTTATTGCCACAACATTTATTATACCATAGGTTCTGGGGAAGCGTATATATGGCAGGATAAATACAGTACATGGAATCGTACTATGGCAGGGTGACTGTTACACCAATGTTTTAATATACGTGTATTTCCATACTGTGTGCTATGTATTTTCTTTCCCCCTTACCTCCCAGTTTTTGGAAGCGGTTATACTAGTCATGGGGCATAGAGGGATATCATTTCCTTGGTCTCCCCAAACATAAATATCCCCCTCTGCCTACTGTATATTCCTTGGTACTGAGGGTCTCTATATAAATCACTGACACGTGAATATTAGTTGAGACATCTCCAGTTCTTCCAGCTCCGACTATCGATACAAATTCTATTCTACTATAAAACTTTTATTATTTACAACATGTACATTTCCTTCTCAATCAAATGATTCATTTCTTTCTTTTTATTTTCATCAAGACATTTGATTTCCCTTTGATGAAAATCTTGAAGATATTTCAGCAAAATCCCGCTATTATCTACAGGGGGCATAAGAACTTATAACATATTCCCACCTGTTGATCATTTTCTCAGTGTTGTAAAAATAATGAAGTTTCAGTAGCAATAGGTTCCTTTGATGGGATTTCTTTGCCAAAAATTGACATCATTTTCATTTGCCTTCAGTTTTGACAAAAACCCATTTTGATGCAATATCAAACAGGGCAATTTCCAGCTAAAACAGTAGAAATGATGTGAAGAAGCAAAGCTTTCCTATATTTATAGTTAATGAGTAGGACCCTTGGGGGGGTTATGTAATAAAAGGAACTAAGTTTGCCCAGGAGCAGTAACCCATAACAACCAATCAGCAAGCAGCATTTACTGGTCACTAGTGATGAGCAAATCTGTCCCGTTTTGCTTCGCGAAACGGCGAAAATGGCGCATGTTATTTTCTTTTAACCTTTTTTGGTTGCACGCCGAATTTTTCTGCAGCAAATTTTTGCATCCATTTTGCGAAAAAATGGCGAATGGCGAAATCCGCAGTGAGTCCATGACTGCCGAAAAATGTCGCTAATCACTATTGGTCATCTGTTTAAAAGCAAACATCTTGTTGGTTGCTATAGGTTACTGCTCCTGGGCAAACTTAGTGCCAAACTTAGTGCCAACATGGGGATTGGTGTTTACTATTCATATGGAATGAGAAGACAAGGTATGAAAGTGCTAAAACCTTAATCCTAAGGAGTGATGGGCGAATGTTTCGCCAGGCATGGATTCGCAGCGAATTTCTGTGTTTCTCCATTGGCTGATTGTTTCGCGAAACGGATGAAAAAATTTGTTGCGCGTCCAAAAATTGTTGCGGGCGTCAAAAGAATAGTCATGCGTCAAAATAAATAGTCGCGGGCGTCAAAAGAATAGTCGCGGGTGTCAAAGAATAACCGCGGCGTCAAAACAAACAGTTGCACATCAAAAAGGTAGTTGCGTCAGAAGAATAGTCGACAAATTTTTTTACACGCAACATTTTCGCTGTTTCGCGAATTTTTCACCGTTTCACAAATTTTTTTAAAGATTTGCCAATTTTTCGGCCAAGAGAAACAGGACGGATTCGCTCATCACTAATCCTAAGAGCTTGTGTGATGGTCAACGTGGTAGCCATCTTGATGATATTAATGATAAAGGTCAGTCTGGCCTTGTAGAGTACGAGAGGATATCCTGGTGGCTTTAGGCCCTAATGGACCCCAGGCTAGAGTAATTCCCAGCAACTCTTTCCTATTAACACAACAGACCTATATCACATCAATACTATTTAGAAACATATACATATATGAGTTGCTAATGTGGGCCCTGGAGCTGCAGTTTTCTGGTGGACAATAGAAGAGACAGCCTGGCAATGGCCACTCATATCCAACTGGTGGCCTTACAGCTACAACTTCTAGTGTGCTTGAAATATCAGGGGGTTCCAAGGGTATTAGTTTGACAAAAACTAGAGCAATGTAGGTTGGATATCCCTGATAAGAAGACTAGAACTGTATTTTAGAAATACAGATAATAAATACAGGTTGACAGAAACATCAGGGATGAGTTGACCAAGGGGGTTATTTACCTATTCTGCAAGAGAAAATGCTCTGCCAGGTGTGGAAATGAGAGATAAGGCCCCACTCTGTATCATCAAAGAACAGCATCTTCCATAGGGTATTTATATGGCTTTCAGTAGAGCCTTTATCACCAGGGTTGCATGGAGAATCCAGGATGGGTAATACCAACTACTCAGACCGCGGAGGTGTTTATCTCTCCACTTGCTTATCGCTTACGTGCAAGTTACACCGCAGGATAAAAGTGACAGTAATTGAACTTTTCTTAAAGGGTTTCTGCCATTTATTGGATTTTGATAGGGACACCGGGCAATATGCCTTCTGGACACCTCTTTCAGCTCCAGGGACGCTTCCATTAATGTCCCACAGAGAGCCATCTTCTGTGAAATGCATTAAACTGCTATAATGCAGCCTGCAAACATGTGCTGTGTCAGAAAATGTGGTGGCTACATGGACTGCAATTGGACAGTGTGTACCGTGAGTGTAATGAGCTGTAAGGGGAAGCCTTTGGTAGAAGCGTGGGCCAAGAGTAGGGAGTTGAACCCTGTAACAGTGGAGTTTTAGGAAGAGCTTTCAAAGTATAAAAATATTCTTTTAATTCTTTGGAGCCTCCTACCACTGATGTCTGGGGTATCATAGTATGGCTGTCATTCATTTGCCTAGGTGGGATCTCTCCACTAGCCTTAACCCATTGGCCAGGAGGCCCTGGTTTAGGCAAGAAGGCTTCAGTGTTAAGGAGCCAAGCTATTTTAAGGCCTGGTTGAGTTCAAGTAGTAGCTTAATACACAAACAACAGGGTCCGGGTTGTGCACCTTGAGCACTAATCCCACCATCTTGCCTTCTTATACTACTACAGGTATGGGATCCCTTATCTGGAAACCCATTATCCACAAAGCTCCGAATTACAGAAAGCCCATCTCCCATAGACTCCATTTTAATCAAATAGTACAAAATTTTAAAAATGATTTCTTTTTTCTCTGTAATAATAAAACAGTACCTGTACTTGATCCCAACTAAGATATAATTACCCCTTATTGGGGCAGAACAGCCCTATTGGGTTTATTTAATGGTTAAATGATTCCCTTTTCTCTGTAATAATAAAACAGTACCTGTACTTGATCCCAACTAAGATATAATTACCCCTTATTGGGGGCAGAACAGCCCTATTGGGTTTATTTAATGGTTAAATGATTCCCTTTTCTCTGTAATAATAAAACAGAACCTTATAATTGATCCCAACTAAGATATAAATAATCCTTATTTGATGTTTTATTGATTTTTTAGTAGACTTAAGGTATGGTGATCCAAATTACGGAAAGAACCCTTATCTAGAATACCCTTGGTCCCGAGCATTCTGGATAACGGGTCCTACACCTGTATTACTATACCATTGCCTATATGGATCAGCTTTATTTGTATGTATTTATTACATATGTATTTATTTAGGCTAAAAAATATTTGTTTCCGAGAATGGTCATTTTTGAACTAAGGAAGGAACCACTATAATTATTAGGGAAAGTTAAAGCTTTCTTGTGAAATTGACCCCAGTAGACTGATGCCTACACTGATTGGCTTAGCCATGACTTCCCTGTTGTGCCTTGGTCTTTCAGCTCCCAAATGTGATTGGTGCTTGTAAAGTGCTGTGCAGCCCCTTAGTTTAGATTTAAAGAGCACTTCTGTGGTGGGTGCAAGGCAGCCATGTCCATACCCTCCTGCCATAGGGCAAGTGGTAAAACAGGGCTATGTTGCAGCTTGTGCCCGCTGATGCCAACTAACTTGTGCATCTGAATGAAGAGGATGGGAAGCAGGACACCCTCGTCCCACACCTTATGGGTGAGGATATTTTCTATGTGAATTATGGGGGGGGGGGGGGGTTCTATGTAAATCTGGGTAAGGGATTCCTTCTGTGCACATAGTAAATTACCCCTTATTTCTATTAAACTCAGTACCTTTTTCTAAGAGCTTATTTGTTCTGTTTTTGCTCATCCTCTTGCTGCCAGTCCCCTTGCTATCCATGCTGCTCAGTAGGGCTTGGAGTAGCAGCCAGTTAGAAATAGAGTACCTTCCTCTTCTGACTTCATTTTTCAAACGGGGGGTCGCTGACCCCGGCAGCTAAAAAATAATGCAAAGCTACAATTTTATTGCCATTATTACTTGTTATTACTTATACTTCTATTCAGGACCTTCTTTAATCATATTCCTATCTCAAACCACTGCCTGGTTGCTGGGTTAAATTGCACCTAAAAATTCAACAAAGGCTGTTACAGTTTGCCCAGCGCGGCTCCCACTGACAGCTTTTAGATTGCACCATTTTGTATTAGTGTTTTTATACTTGATAAAGTACAAAAAAAATTGTGTAATTAGTAAAATACTCTAGTAAAAGGTGCGATTCATAAAAACGAACAATAATGTATGGTGTCAATATAGAAACCTGCCCATTTTGACAGCTAAAAAAGTTATAAATCAGGGCAAATACTTCAGCTTTATTGATTCTGAGCGAGATAAAAGAAGTGGCACTTTGCCATAATGATTGGGTTTTATTATCAATTCCCAGTTACTGTATGAATCTGTATTCCTGCACAGGCAGCGATGGGTTATTGTCTGTATAATAAATCAGTACTTAGACAAAAACTATATCATTAACAGATGCAAGATCTTTCCCCCAATAAGGCAGCACTGTAGGGGCATCAGCTGAGGGGAACAGGCATCTGGTTAGTGAGGCCTATAGTGGCAAAATATGACCCTTATATACCAGCCAGTATTCATGTATTTCTTATAATATTAATAATACTAATAATAAAACAACTACTACTACTAATAATATTATTTTAAAGCAACAACATATATCACAGCACTGTGCAGCAGAACGTTGGACACTTTTATCATGTAGATTTCACAGAAATACGTACCAAATCCTGACACCTTAAACGTACGGCACTTTTTATGTTGGTTTGAAAACCCGACCTACTGTTCTTCCACTTCCGCTTCTTCTTATTCTTAGCGCCCCCTATTTTCTAAACGCTACTCCTCCTACAGTTTTAGGGGTACAACACCCAAACTCCCCACACATCTTCGCCCTATAGCGGAGCAGGTTGCTTGTGCTTTTCTAGGATACCAGCTGACTCATATCTTTACACTGCAATATGAAGTTGCACAAGTTTGTATAATTCCCCCACTGTAGTAGTGACCCTAATAAGCTTTGAAGCTGACTGGTCTGCTCCAATGTCTGCCCTCCTAGCTGCAATATTGCACCAGTTAGCACTCTCTTAATAATGTGCTTAGCTATAGTGCAACTACTACATAATACGCATAGCCATGTGATCAGCCACTTCAGAACTTGATGCAGACAGACTGGTTGTATAGTATGATGTGTAGGCCTTATGAGCTGTAGTTCAACTACAACATAAACGAGGACTATGTTTGGTACTTCAGGGGGATCATCATTTATTTATATGATGTATTATGTGTCTACGTGGTGTTGGACTGGGGTGTCCAGGGTCCAGCAGGGCTGCCACCCCAAGAGCCCCTCACCTCAGTTGCCATCTTCTCCACCGCTGCCAGCCTTCACCCCCACCCTGTGTGTAAGGCACAGCGTGTACCCCCTTCTTCTTCCTCCCTACAGCCACTATTGGGGCCAGAACTAGGTGTAGACATTCAGAAGTAGTATGTGCATAGTAACCCAACGCCATTGCGCCCAGGCACATGTCTCCTCCGCCTGCCTCTAGTTCTGGCCCCCGTGGCACAACTCTGCTCTGCTGCTTTGCCCTTTCTAATCATGGCCGTCTCTGGGAGACTGGATGGTACCATCCGAGAAGGAGGGGCTTCTGCAAGGGCCCTATGATGTGTACAAATCCCATTAGTTCCCCTTTAAACACAAATGAGCAACACCAGATCAGTGCTACCTGCACAGTAATAATATATTATACACACCATGGTGCTTAGTGTGGCATCTACTGGATGTGCCCCTGGATAGGGTGCATCTATAGCAACCTGGGCTCAGGGAGTCAAAGGGTTACAGTACTGCGCAAACTTCTCATGTTGTGCCCCTTAAATAAATGAGCTGCAAGCCATCGTAATTAGTGATAGGTGAAATGTTTCGCCAGGCATGGATTTGCGCCGAATTTCTGCGTTTCGCCAGTGGCGGATTGTTTTGCAAAACGAATAGAAAAATTTGCCGCACGTCCAAAAATTGTTGCCGGCGTCAAAAAAGAATAGCCGCGGGCGACAAAAGAATAGCCGTGCGATAAAAATAATAGCTACAGGTGACAAAAGAATAGCCGTGCGATAAAAATAATAGCTACAGGTGACAAAAGAATAGCCGTGCGACAAAATAATAGCTGCGGGTGACAAAAGAATAGCCGTGCGACAAAATAATAGCTGCGGGTGACAAAAGAATAGCCGTGCGACAAAATAATAGCTGCGGGTGACAAAAGAATAGCCGTGCAACGAAATAATAGCTGCGGGTGACAAAAGAATAGCCGTGCGAGAAAATAATAGCTGCGGGTGACAAAAGAATAGCCGTGCGACAAAATAATAGCTGTGGGTGACAAAAGAATAACAACTTTTTTGCTGCACGACATTTTTGGCGTTTCGCGAATTTTTCGCCGTTTCGCGGATCTATTGAAAGATTCGCAAATTTTTTGGTGAAGCGAAACGGAACAGATTCGCTCATCACTAATCGTAATACATTGCGGGCCGAACAAATGTGGCCCCAAACATAAATCTGCTGTTGGAAAAATACCAAGTATTTCCCTTAGAAAGTGATGTTTCATAAACAGGAGAAAATGTTCCTAAACGCAGCGAGTTGCACTTTGTAGGTAGGAAAATGCAGGTTTTGGGGGTTTTTTTGTTTCCAGCCCCCCCTTCATTTTGTTTGCCTTGAGATTTATCCCCAGGGCGGAATTACAGAATTTGCCTGTAATGTTATTGCTCCTTTATTCGGTATTTACAGAATGACGCCATAATCCCTTATAGGATTTCCTGGAATTTCATTAGCGGAGTATGTTCTGCATTTCAGATTGGAATCCTGTCACTCCCCATCACATCAGCGCTGCCCATTCGCAAGTCATTGGAGCCCCCCCCACCCCCCCGTCCTATTCGGTTTTTTAATTTTTAATTCATGTTTTACATAAAATATGCATTTTTCTTTTAAATTATATGGCACATGGAATGTATCATTAGGTTTCAAGGGGAACATTAACCTCCCCGACTGCCAGTATATTATCTTTAAAGGCATGATGGGAGTTGTAGTCCAGTAACCAAGAAGATGGACATGAAACAGCTCCGAGTTCCCAGGCCTGGAATTTGAACTGTTAGTTGCTAATAGGGTCAGACTGAGTTGTGCAGGGCCCACAGGGGGCGCCCCACATTCCCATAGGGGACCCACTGTTGCCCCCCTCAATGCATCTACGTTATACTTATCTTTGACGTGATTGGGGGAGGGAGATCAGCAGGGGATTGTGTCTGGGTTTTTGGGGACCACTGAGTTTGTTCCAGGTGCCCCACTGGTTGCTAAGGCTTAATTACATTAGCAACCAAGCAGCCGTTTGTTAGTTATAAGCACTGCATGTTTAGTATTCCAACATGTAAGCAGTAATGAACCTTTAATCACGTCACCTACACCAGGAAACACAAAGAGTGCTGGGAGTTGGAACAATCAACTCTTTATTTCTTTCTTCACCAAAGTGCACACCAATAAAGCCCTTGCTCTTCAACCACAGGCACACAGATCATAACACAACAGGATACAGTTTACAGTTACCCATGCCAGATTAGTGTAACAGTCAGGTTGCAAATCTTTTCCCCAGGCAAGTTTACTTTCTGGTCCCTCCAGTGTTCCCTGCCACTCTCACCATCAGCCTCCAGTGCCTTCATAGGGGTCCAGTCAGCACTTCCCCCCCTTTACAGGGCTTAGCCCAAAACACCAGCTTTGCCAGGTGCTCTGCAATGGAAGTCCAAGACTGTTTGCCACTACTTGTCGAATCCCAGAAGGCCTTCCTACACCCTCACTATCCACTTCAACCCTGACTGGCGGGGTACCCGCTGGGAAGCTACTCCCACTCACTCCTGGGTGGGGCTTTTTAGCTGCCCATTCTCACTAACCTGGGCTTCCTCACACCATTACAGTGTGCTATAACACAAGCTAGGCCCTCGCTAGCTAGTTTGCCTACCTCTTCCTGTTTTAGTCCCTTCTGCCGGTCAGATGACTTCCTGCGTGTGCCTGTTTCCCATGACGCATTCTCCTTTCTCTGCCACTCCCCTCCTTTTATACCCTTTTCAACTCCTCCTTCTGGGACTTTCCCAACACTCACTAACTCCCTCTAGCTCCCTCTAGAGGCCCCTATATTGTAATTACAACTAGAACCTTTTTACATGACCCACTAGCTCCACCTTGTGGCCACAGCTAGAAATTACCCTATAATTATACTAACACTCTTTTCCACCCCCTTACAAACATACATCCAAGTGCTCCTATTAAGCCATTCCCCCTAAGCTGCCGTGGCTCCGCCCATTTATACCAAGATGTCCCCAATCTGCCTGAATCTGCAACTTAACAATAAACTTTAATTAAGATCTAGGCAACAGTATTGTACAGGGCTGGAACTAGGGGCGGGCAGCAGAGGCATGTACCCCCCACCAACAGGAAGGGCCCAATTGGAGGAGGAGCAAGCTCAGTGATTGGTTGATTAGATGCATGCTGCAGACTGAGCTGAGTTATGTGCAGCCATGTAACATGAATGTAAATGAAATGCACCTCATCCAACCATAGGGTTTATTTCACTGCAGGAATGTAATGGCATCGGCTGCTGGATCCCACGCGGACACCGAGACTAGAGTGACAGGCGCTAATGCCTGCGCTGCGGAGTGATTGGTGGAGCCGGACACCTCATTAACCACGGTTTCAGCACGGGCAGTTGTCTCGGTGCTGTGTCAAAATCACCATTGACATTAAGGGGCAGATTTACTAAGTCACAGTAATTCGTGAAAAGCGTGACTTTTGTACGATAACTGCAACTTTTTTTTCGAATTGACACGCAAAAGTCAACGTCAAAATTCCGAAAAACAACTTGGCCAGATATAATTTTGGTCGGATATAATATTGGTCGGATATAATTTTGGTCGGATATAATATTGGGCGGATATAATATTGGGCGGATATAATATTGGGCAGATATAATATTGGGCAGATATAATATTGGGCAGATATAATATTGGGCGGATATAATATTGGGCAGATAAAAAATGGGGCGGATATAATATTGGGCGGATATAATATTGGGCAGATATAATATTGGGCGGATATAATATTGGGCGGATATAATATTGGGCAGATATAATATTGGGCGGATATAATATTGGGCAGATATAATATTGGGCAGATATAATATTGGGCGGATATAATATTGGGCAGATAAAAAATGGGGCGGATATAATACTGGGCAGATATAATAGGGGGCAGATATAATATTGGGCAGATATAATATGGGGCAGATATAATATTGGGCACATACACTATTGGGCAGATATAATATTGGGCAGAAGTAATATTGGGCACATACACTATTGGGCGGATATAATATTGGGCAGATATAATATTGGGCACATACAATATTGGGCGGATATAATATTGGGCGGATATAATTTTGGTCGGATATTATATTGGGCGGATATAATATTGGGCGGATATAATATTGGTCGGATATAATATTGGGCAGATATAATATTGGTCGGATATAATATTGGGCAGATATAATAATGGGCGAATATAATATTGGGCGGATATAATATTGGGCAGATATTATATTGGGCAGATATTATATTGGGCCGATATAATATTGGTCGGATATAATATTGGTCGGATATAATATTGGGCGGATATAATATTGGTCGGATATAATATTGGGCAGATATAATATTGGGCACATACAATATTGGGCGGATATAATATTGGGCAGATAAAATATTGGGCAGATATAATATTGGGCAGATATTATATTGAGCAGATATTATTTTGGGCCGATATAATATTGGGCCGATATAATATTGGGCAGATATTATATTGAGCAGATATTATATTGAGCAGATATTATATTGGGCCGAAATAATATTGGGCGGATATATTATGGGGCGGATATAATATTGGGCGGATATAATATGGGGCGGATATAATATTGGGCGGATATAATATGGGGCGGATATAATATTGGGCGGATATAATATTTGGCACATACAATATTGGGCGGATATAATATTGGGCAGATATAATATGGGGCGGATATAATATGGGGCAGATATAATATGGGGCAGATATAATATTGGGCGGATATAATATTGGGCGGATATAATATTGGCAGATATAATATGGGGCAGATATAATATTGGGCAGATAAAATATGGGGCAGATATAATATGGAACAGATATAATATTGGGCAGATATAATATTGGGCAGATACAATATTGGGCGGATATAATATTGGGCAGATATAATATTGGGCAGATATAATATGGGGCGGATATAATATTGGGCGGATATAATATTGGGCGGATATAATATTGAGCAGATATAATATGGGGCAGATATAATATTGGGCAGATGAAATATGGGGCAGATATAATATGGAACAGATATAATATTGGGCAGATATAATATTGGGCAGATACAATATTGGGCGGATATAATATTGGGCAGATATAATATTGGGCAGATATAATAGTGGGCAGATATAATATGGGGCGGATATAATATTGGGCGGATATAATATTGGGCGGATATAATATTGGGCGGATTTAATATTGGGCGGATATAATATGGGGCAGATATAATATTGGGCAGATATAATATTGGGCGGATATAATATTGGGCAGATATAATATTGGGCGGATATAATATTGGGCAGATATAATATTGGGCGATTTATAATTTTTGGCAGATATAATATTGGGCAGATATATTATTGGGCGGATATAATATTGGGTGGATATAATATTGGGCAGATATAATATTGGGCGATTTATAATATTGGGCAGATATAATATTGGGCAGATAAAATATGGGGCAGATATAATACTGGGCAGATATAATATTGGGCAGATATAATATTGGGCAGATATAATATTGGGCACATACAATATTGGGCAGATATAATATTGGGCACATGCAATATTGGGCAGATATAATATTGGGCGGATATAATATTGGGCAGATATAATATTGGGCAGATATAATATGGGGCGGATATAATACTGGGCAGATATAATAAGGGGCAGACATAATATTGGGCAGATATAATATTGGGCGGATATAATATTGGGCAGATATAATATGGGCGGATATAATTGGGCAGATAAATATGGGCAGATATAATATTGGGCAGATATAATATGGGGCAGATATAATATTGGGCAGATATAATTTTGGGCAGATATAATATTGGGCAGATACAATATTGGGCGGATATAATATTGGGCAGATATAATATTGGGCAGATATAATAGTGGGCAGATATAATATGGGGCGGATATAATATTGGGCGGATATAATATTGGGCAGATACAATATTGGGCGGATATAATATTGGGCAGATATAATATTGGGCAGATATAATAGTGGGCAGATATAATATGGGGCGGATATAATATTGGGCGGATATAATATTGGGCAGATATAATATTGGGCGGATATAATATTGGGCAGATATAATATTGGGCGGATATAATATTGGGCAGATATAATATTGGGCAGATATAATATTGGGCGGATATAATATTGGGCAGATAAAAAATGGGGCGGATATAATACTGGGCAGATATAATAGGGGGCAGATATAATATTGGGCAGATATAATAGGGGGCAGATATAATATTGGGCAGATATAATATTGGGCAGATATAATATGGGGCAGATATAATATTGGGCACATACACTATTGGGCAGATATAATATTGGGCAGAAATAATATTGGGCACATACACTATTGGGCGGATATAATATTGGGCAGATATAATATTGGGCACATACAATATTGGGCGGATATAATATTGGGTGGATTTAATATTGGGCAGATATAATATTGGGCACATACAATATTGGGCGGATATAATATTGGGCGGATATAATATTGGGCAGATATAATATTGGGCGGATATAATATTGGGCAGATATAATATTGGGCGGATATAATATTGGGCAGATATAATATTGGGCGATTTATAATTTTTGGCAGATATAATATAGGGCAGATATATTATTGGGCGGATATAATATTGGGTGGATATAATATTGGGCAGATATAATATTGGGCGATTTATAATATTGGGCAGATATAATATTGGGCAGATAAAATATGGGGCAGATATAATACTGGGCAGATATAATATTGGGCGATTTATAATATTGGGCAGATATAATATTGGGCAGATAAAATATGGGGCAGATATAATACTGGGCAGATATAATATTGGGCAGATATAATTTTGGGCGGATATAATATTGGGCGGATATAATATTGGGCAGATATAATATTGGGCGGATATAATATTGGGCAGATATAATATTGGGCGGATATAATATTGGGCAGATATAATATTGGGCAGATATAATATTGGGCGGATATAATATTGGGCAGATAAAAAATGGGGCGGATATAATACTGGGCAGATATAATAGGGGGCAGATATAATATTGGGCAGATATAATATTGGGCAGATATAATATGGGGCAGATATAATATTGGGCACATACACTATTGGGCAGATATAATATTGGGCAGATATAATATGGGGCAGATATAATATTGGGCACATACACTATTGGGCAGATATAATATTGGGCACATACAATATTGGGCGGATATAATATTGGGCGGATATAATATTGGGCAGATATAATATTGGGCACATACAATATTGGGCGGATATAATATTGGGCGGATATAATATTGGGCGGATATAATATTGGGCAGATATAATATTGGGCGATTTATAATTTTTGGCAGATATAATATTGGGCAGATATATTATTGGGCGGATATAACATTGGGTGGATATAATATTGGGCAGATATAATATTGGGCGATTTATAATATTGGGCAGATATAATATTGGGCAGATAAAATATGGGGCAGAAATAATACTGGGCAGATATAATATTGGGCAGATATAATATTGGGCACATACAATATTGGGCAGATATAATATTGGGCACATGCAATATTGGGCAGATATAATATTGGGCGGATATAATATTGGGCAGATATAATATTGGGCAGATATAATATGGGGCGGATATAATACTGGGCAGATATAATAAGGGGCAGACATAATATTGGGCAGATATAATATTGGGCGGATATAATATTGGGCAGATATAATATTGGGCGGATATAATATTGGGCAGATATAATATGGGGCAGATATAATATTGGGCAGATATAATATGGGGCAGATATAATATTGGGCAGATATAATTTTGGGCGGATATAATATTGGGCGGATATAATATTGGGCAGATATAATATTGGGCGGATATAATATTGGGCAGATATAATATTGGGCGGATATAATATTGGGCAGATATAATATTGGGCAGATATAATATTGGGCGGATATAATATTGGGCAGATAAAAAATGGGGCGGATATAATACTGGGCAGATATAATAGGGGGCAGATATAATATTGGGCAGATATAATATTGGGCAGATATAATATGGGGCAGATATAAAATTGGGCACATACACTATTGGGCAGATATAATATTGGGCAGAAATAATATTGGGCACATACACTATTGGGCGGATATAATATTGGGCAGATATAATATTGGGCACATACAATATTGGGCGGATATAATATTGGGCGGATATAATATTGGGCAGATATAATATTGGGCGGATATAATATTGGGCGGATATAATATTGGGCAGATATAATATTGGGCGATTTATAATATTGGGCAGATATAATATTGGGCGGATATAATATTGGGCGGATATAATATTGGGCAGATATAATATTGGGCGGATATAATATTGGGCAGATATAATATTGGGCAGATATAATACTGGGCGATTTATAATATTGGGCAGATATAATATTGGGCGGATATAATATTGGGCACATACAATATTGGGCAGATGCAATATGGGGCGGATATAATACTAGGCAGATATAATATTGGGCAGATATAATATTGGGCAGATATAATATTGGGCGGATATAATATTGGGCGGATATAATATTGGGCGGATATAATATTGGGTGGATATAATATTGGGCAGATATAATATTGGGCGATTTATAATATTGGGCAGATATAATATTGTGCAGATAAAATATGGGGCGGATGAAATACTGGGCAGATATAATATTGGGCAGATATAATATTGGGCGGATATAATATTGGGCAGATATAATATTGGGCAGATAAAATATGGGGCGGATATAATACTGGGCAGATATAATATTGGGCGGATATAATATTGGGCAGATAAAATATGGGGCGGATATAATACTGGGCAGATATAATAGGGGGCAGATATAATATTGGGCAGATATAATATTGGGCACATGAAATATTGGGCAGATATAATATTGGGCACATACAATATTGGGCGGATATAATATTGGGCAGATATAATATTGGGCAGATATAATATGGGGCAGATATAATATTGGGCAGATATAATATTGGGCGGATATAATATTGGGCAGATAAAATATGGGGCGGATATAATACTGGGCAGATATAATATGGGGCAGATATAATATGGGGCGGATATAATACTGGGCGGATATAATATTGGGTGGATATAATATTGGACGGATATAATATTGGGTGGATATAATATTGGGCGGATATAATATGGGGCAGATATAATATTGGGCAGATATAATATGGGGCAGATAAAATATGGGGCAGATATAATATTGGGCAGATATAATATTGGGCAGATATAATACTGGGCGGATTTAATATTGGGCGGATATAATATTAGGCGGATATAATATTGGGCGGATATAATATTGGGCACATACAATATTGGGCAGATATAATATTGGGCAGATAAAATATGGGGCAGATATAATAGGGGGCAGATATAATTTTGGGCAGATATAATATTGGGCGGATATAATATTGGGCAGATATAATATTGGGCGGATATAATATTGGGCGGATACAATATTGGGCACATACAATATTGGGCACATACAATATTGGGCAGATATAATATTGGGCAGATATAATATTGGGCAGATATAATATTGGGCAGATATAATATGGGGCAGATATAATATGGGGCGGATATAATATTGGGCGGATATAATATTGGGCAGATATAATATTGGGCAGATGTAATATTGGGCGGATGTAATATTGGGCAGATAAAATATGGGGCAGATATAATACTGGGCAGATATAATATTGGGCAGATATAATATTGGGCAGATATAATATTGGGCACATACAATATTGGGCAGATATAATACTGGGCAGATATAATATTGGGCAGATATAATATTGGGCACATACAATATTGGGCAGATATAATATTGGGCACATGCAATATTGGGCAGATATAATATTGGGCGGATATAATATTGGGCAGATATAATATTGGGCAGATATAATATGGGGCGGATATAATACTGGGCAGATATAATAAGGGGCAGACATAATATTGGGCAGATATAATATTGGGCGGATATAATATTGGGCAGATATAATATTGGGCGGATATAATATTGGGCAGATAAAATATGGGGCAGATATAATATTGGGCAGATATAATATGGGGCAGATATAATATTGGGCAGATATAATTTTGGGCAGATATAATATTGGGCAGATACAATATTGGGCGGATATAATATTGGGCAGATATAATATTGGGCAGATATAATAGTGGGCAGATATAATATGGGGCGGATATAATATTGGGCGGATATAATATTGGGCAGATACAATATTGGGCGGATATAATATTGGGCAGATATAATATTGGGCAGATATAATAGTGGGCAGATATAATATTGGGCGGATATAATATTGGGCGGATATAATATTGGGCAGATATAATATTGGGCGGATATAATATTGGGCAGATATAATATTGGGCGGATATAATATTGGGCAGATATAATATTGGGCAGATATAATATTGGGCGGATATAATATTGGGCAGATAAAAAATGGGGCGGATATAATACTGGGCAGATATAATAGGGGGCAGATATAATATTGGGCAGATATAATATTGGGCAGATATAATATGGGGCAGATATAATATTGGGCACATACACTATTGGGCAGATATAATATTGGGCAGAAATAATATTGGGCACATACACTATTGGGCGGATATAATATTGGGCAGATATAATATTGGGCACATACAATATTGGGCGGATATAATATTGGGTGGATATAATATTGGGCAGATATAATATTGGGCACATACAATATTGGGTGGATATAATATTGGGCGGATATAATATTGGGCAGATATAATATTGGGCGGATATAATATTGGGCAGATATAATATTGGGCGGATATAATATTGGGCAGATATAATATTGGGCGATTTATAATTTTTGGCAGATATAATATAGGGCAGATATATTATTGGGCGGATATAATATTGGGTGGATATAATATTGGGCAGATATAATATTGGGTGATTTATAATATTGGGCAGATATAATATTGGGCAGATAAAATATGGGGCAGATATAATACTGGGCAGATATAATATTGGGCGATTTATAATATTGGGCAGATATAATATTGGGCAGATAAAATATGGGGCAGATATAATACTGGGCAGATATAATATTGGGCAGATATAATTTTGGGCGGATATAATATTGGGCGGATATAATATTGGGCGGATATAATATTGGGCGGATATAATATTGGGCAGATATAATATTGGGCGGATATAATATTGGGCAGATATAATATTGGGCAGATATAATATTGGGCGGATATAATATTGGGCAGATAAAAAATGGGGCGGATATAATACTGGGCAGATATAATAGGGGGCAGATATAATATTGGGCAGATATAATATTGGGCAGATATAATATGGGGCAGATATAATATTGGGCACATACACTATTGGGCAGATATAATATTGGGCAGATATAATATGGGGCAGATATAATATTGGGCACATACACTATTGGGCAGATATAATATTGGGCACATACAATATTGGGCGGATATAATATTGGGCGGATATAATATTGGGCAGATATAATATTGGGCACATACAATATTGGGCGGATATAATATTGGGCGGATATAATATTGGGCGGATATAATATTGGGCAGATATAATATTGGGCGGATATAATATTGGGCAGATATAATATTGGGCGATTTATAATTTTTGGCAGATATAATATTGGGCAGATAAAATATGGGGCAGATATAATACTGGGCAGATATAATATTGGGCAGATATAATATTGGGCACATACAATATTGGGCAGATATAATATTGGGCACATGCAATATTGGGCAGATATAATATTGGGCGGATATAATATTGGGCAGATATAATATTGGGCAGATATAATATGGGGCGGATATAATACTGGGCAGATATAATAAGGGGCAGACATAATATTGGGCAGATATAATATTGGGCGGATATAATATTGGGCAGATATAATATTGGGCGGATATAATATTGGGCAGATATAATATGGGGCAGATATAATATTGGGCAGATATAATATGGGGCAGATATAATATTGGGCAGATATAATTTTGGGCGGATATAATATTGGGCGGATATAATATTGGGCAGATATAATATTGGGCGGATATAATATTGGGCAGATATAATATTGGGCGGATATAATATTGGGCAGATATAATATTGGGCAGATATAATATTGGGCGGATATAATATTGGGCAGATAAAAAATGGGGCGGATATAATACTGGGCAGATATAATAGGGGGCAGATATAATATTGGGCAGATATAATATTGGGCAGATATAATATGGGGCAGATATAAAATTGGGCACATACACTATTGGGCAGATATAATATTGGGCAGAAATAATATTGGGCACATACACTATTGGGCGGATATAATATTGGGCAGATATAATATTGGGCACATACAATATTGGGCGGATATAATATTGGGCGGATATAATATTGGGCAGATATAATATTGGGCGGATATAATATTGGGTGGATATAATATTGGGCAGATATAATATTGGGCGATTTATAATATTGGGCAGATATAATATTGGGCGGATATAATATTGGGCGGATATAATATTGGGCAGATATAATATTGGGCGGATATAATATTGGGCAGATATAATATTGGGCAGATATAATACTGGGCGATTTATAATATTGGGCAGATATAATATTGGGCGGATATAATATTGGGCACATACAATATTGGGCAGATGCAATATGGGGCGGATATAATACTAGGCAGATATAATATTGGGCAGATATAATATTGGGCAGATATAATATTGGGCAGATATAATATTGGGCGGATATAATATTGGGCGGATATAATATTGGGTGGATATAATATTGGGCAGATATAATATTGGGCGATTTATAATATTGGGCAGATATAATATTGTGCAGATAAAATATGGGGCGGATGAAATACTGGGCAGAAATAATATTGGGCAGATATAATATTGGGCGGATATAATATTGGGCAGATTTAATATTGGGCAGATAAAATATGGGGCGGATATAATACTGGGCAGATATAATAGGGGGCAGATATAATGTTGGGCAGATATAATATTGGGCACATGAAATATTGGGCAGATATAATATTGGGCACATACAATATTGGGCGGATATAATATTGGGCAGATATAATATTGGGCAGATATAATATGGGGCAGATATAATATTGGGCAGATATAATATTGGGCGGATATAATATTGGGCAGATAAAATATGGGGCGGATATAATACTGGGCAGATATAATATGGGGCAGATATAATATGGGGTGGATATAATACTGGGCTGATATAATATTGGGTGGATATAATATTGGACGGATATAATATTGGGTGGATATAATATTGGGCGGATATAATATGGGGCAGATAAAATATGGGGCAGATATAATATTGGGCAGATATAATATTGGGCAGATATAATACTGGGCGGATTTAATATTGGGCGGATATAATATTAGGCGGATATAATATTGGGCGGATATAATATTGGGCACATACAATATTGGGCAGATATAATATTGGGCAGATAAAATATGGGGCAGATATAATAGGGGGCAGATATAATTTTGGGCAGATATAATATTGGGCGGATATAATATTGGGCAGATATAATATTGGGCGGATATAATATTGGGCGGATACAATATTGGGCACATACAATATTGGGCACATACAATATTGGGCAGATATAATATTGGGCAGATATAATATTGGGCAGATATAATATGGGGCAGATATAATATGGGGCGGATATAATATTGGGCGGATATAATATTGGGCAGATGATGTAATATTGGGCGGATGTAATATTGGGCGGATATAATATTGGGCAGATATAATATTGGGCGGATATAATATTGGGCGGATATAATATTGGGCAGATATAATATTGGGCGGATATAATATTGGGCACATACAATATTGGGCAGATATAATATTGGGCGGATATAATATTGGGCGGATATAATATTGGGCGGATAAAATATTGGGCAGATATAATATTGGGCAGATATAATATTGGGCGGATATAATATTAGGCGGATATAATATTGGGCGGATATAATATTGGGTGGATATAATATTGGGCAGATATAATATTGGGCGATTTATAATATTGGGCAGATATATTATTGGGCAGATAAAATATGGGGCGGATATAATACTGGGCAGATATAATATTGGGCAGATATAATATTGGGCGGATATAATATTGGGCAGATATAATATTGGGCGGATATAATATTGGGCAGTTATAATATGGGGCAGATATAATATTGGGCAGATATAATATGGGGCAGATATAATATTGGGCAGATATTATATTGGGCCGATATAATATTGGGCAGATATAATATTGGGCAGATATAATATTGGGCAGATATAATATTGGGCGGATATAATATTGGGCGGATATAATATTGGGCAGATATAATATTGGGCAGATAAAATATGGGGCGGATATAATACTGGGCAGATATAATATTGGGCGGATATAATATTGGGCAGATAAAATATGGGGCGGATATTATACTGGGCAGATATAATAGGGGGCAGATATAATATTTTGCACATGAAATATTGGGCAGATATAATATTGGGCACATACAATATTGGGCGGATATAATATTGGGCAGATATAATATTGGGCGGATATAATATTGGGCAGTTATAATATGGGGCAAATATAATATTGGGCAGATATAATATGGGGCAGATATAATATTGGGCAGATATTATATTGGGCCGATATAATATTGGGCAGATATAATATTGGGCGGATATAATATGGGTCAGATATAATATTGGGCAGATATAATATTGGGCAGATAAAATATGGGGCAGATATAATAGGGGGCAGATATAATTTTGGGCAGATATAATATTGGGCGGATATAATATTGGGCAGATATAATATTGGGCGGATATAATATTGGGCACATACAATATTGGGCAGATATAATATTGGGCGGATATAATATTGGGCGGATATTATATTGGGCACATACAATATTGGGCACATACAATATTGGGCAGATATAATATTGGGCAGATATAATATGGGGCAGATATAATATGGGGCGGATATAATATTGGGCGGATATAATATTGGGCAGATAAAATATGGGGCGGATATAATACTGGGCAGATATAATATTGGGCGGATATAATATTGGGCAGATAAAATATGGGGCGGATATAATACTGGGCAGATATAATAGGGGGCAGATATAATATTGGGCAGATATAATATTGGGCAGATATAATATTGGGCACATGTAATATTGGGCAGATATAATATTGGGCACATACAATATTGGGCGGATATAATATTGGGCAGATATAATGTGGGGCAGATATAATATTGGGCAGATATAATATTGGGCGGATATAATATTGGGCAGATAAAATATGGGGCAGATATAATATTGGGCAGATATAATATGGGGCGGATATAATACTGGGCGGATATAATATTGGGCGGATATAATATTGGGCGGATATAATATTGGGCGGATATAATATGGGGCAGATATAATATTGGGCAGATATAATATGGGGCAGATATAATATTGGGCGGATTTAATATTGGGCGGATATAATATTGGGCAGATATAATATTGGGCAGATATAATATGGGGCGGATATAATATTGGGCGGATATAATATTGGGCGGATATAATATTGGGCACATACAATATTGGGCAGATATAATATTGGGCAGATAAAATATGGGGCAGATATAATAGGGGGCAGATATAATTTTGGGCAGATATAATATTGGGCGGATATAATATTGGGCAGATATAATATTGGGCAGATATAATATTGGGCGGATATAATATTGGGCGGATATAATATTGGGCACATACAATATTGGGCAGATATAATATTGGACGGATATAATATTGGGCGGATATAATATTGGGCACATACAATATTGGGCACATACAATATTGGGCAGATATAATATTGGGCAGATATAATATTGGGCAGATATAATATGGGGCAGATATAATATGGGGCGGATATAATATTGGGCGGATATAATATTGGGCAGATATAATATTGGGCAGATAAAATATGGGGCGGATATAATACTGGGCAGATATAATATTGGGCGGATATAATATTGGGCAGATAAAATATGGGGCGGATATTATACTGGGCAGATATAATAGGGGGCAGATATAATATTGGGCAGATATAATATTGGGCAGATATAATATTGGGCACATGCAATATTGGGCAGATATAATACTGGGCACATACAATATTGGGCGGATATAATATTAGCAGATATAATGTGGGGCAGATATATTATTGGGCAGATATAATATTGGGCGGATATAATATTGGGCAGATAAAATATGGGGCGGATATAATACTGGGCAGATATAATATGGGGCAGATATAATATGGGGCGGATATAATACTGGGCGGATATAATATTGGGCGGATATAATATTGGGCGGATATAATATTGGGCGGATATAATATGGGGCAGATATAATATTGGGCAGATATAATATGGGGCAGATATAATATGGGGCAGATATAATATTGGGCGGATTTAATATTGGGCGGATATAATATGGGGCGGATATAATATTGGGCAGATATAATATTGGGCAGATATAATATGGGGCAGATATAATATTGGGCGGATATAATATTGGGCGGATATAATATTGGGCACATACAATATTGGGCAGATATAATATTGGGCAGATAAAATATGGGGCGGATATAATACTGGGCAGATATAATAGGGGGCAGATATAATATTGGGCGGATATAATATTGGGCAGATATAATATTGGGCGGATATAATATTGGGCAGATATAATATTGGGCAGATATAATATTGGGCGGATATAATATTGGGCGGATATAATATTGGGCGGATATAATATTGGGCACATACAATATTGGGCAGATATAATATTGGGCAGATAAAATATGGGGCGGATATAATACTGGGCAGATATAATAGGGGGCAGATATAATATTGGGCGGATATAATATTGGGCGGATATAATATTGGGCACATACAATATTGGGCAGATATAATATTGGGCAGATATAATATTGGGCAGATATAATATTGGGCGGATATAATATTGGGCACATACAATATTGGGCAGATAAAATATGGGGCGGATATAATACTGGGCAGATATAATAGGGGGCAGATATAATATTGGGCAGATATAATATTGGGCGGATATAATATTGGGCAGATATAATATTGGGCGGATATAATATTGGGCAGATACAATATTGGGCGGATATAATATTGGGTAGATATAATATTGGGCAGATATAATATGGGGCAGATATAATATTGGGCAGATAAAATATGGGGCGGATATAATATTGGGCGGATATAATATTGGGCGGATATAATATTGGGCACATACAATATTGGGCAGATATAATATTGGGCAGATAAAATATGATAAAGATAGGCACCGGTTGGCCTAGCGCAGCTCACAGGCAGTTTACCAAAGCGTGTGACCCCCAGGTATTCTCAAGGAGTCCCCAGCATAACTCAATAACTCAATAACGTCACACTGGGGTATCTGGGCCCCATGTGGGCTGTCACTCCAAGACCCCACCCCCCTTTTGGACCCCCACTAGGGTTGCTACCTTTTTACCTAATACTGGCCTTCAGGTCAGGGGCGGGCTCTAATGTTACTTAGGGGTGGGGCTATGATGTGTGGGGTGGGAAAATGGGCGGACTGGATGGAAAAAAGGTGGACTGGGCTGGAACATGGGTGGGAAAATGAGCAGAGTGGGTGGAGTTATAGGCAGAGCAGAGGCAGGCCTGTGAGGGGTGAGTAGGAGCAGAGACAGTCAGGGGAGGAAGGGAGATACAGTAAAGGGAATTATAAATGGAGCAGCAGCAGCTATAGTGTACACTGCGGTAATTTTGTAATACCAGTGCCAGCCCAAGCTGGTGATTTAATGGCTTGGCCAATCAAATACCGGCAAACCCAACCCCCCCCCCAGCTTCTATCAGTAGCTGCCCCTTCAGGATTCATGAACTGGATTCATGGAGATGCCAGGGTAAGAGGTTAAGCCTAACAGCAGCGCCCTCTAGTTGCCAGTGGGAGTATCACTAGGTGTTATTGTGCTGCAGAAGAGCTTACAATTACCAGGTGCCCAAAATTCTTTACATGATATTTCTTAAGATAACAGGCAGATTCATGGATACCCTGAAACTCCTACAAAACAAAGTTACTGAGGAGCTGGAGATCTCAGAGGCTGGAGATTAATTTTTATTTCATTGCAGCTTGAAGCTCCCTGTCAGTTCAAAGGGGAAGTGAACCTCTCAGAACCTTTCTTATCAACCCTGCAAGGCACTCTTTTTCCCTAAGAAACGACAGAGTTCATCCTACTGTATCTATTTTAGAAAGGGGCATTTTATATATATATTGAGAGAGACCAGTCCTACAGGGACACCTACTGGTAGGATTCCAAATGGCAACAGAATAACATTTAGCAACAGGGATCCTTCTATAGAACAAGTGGCACCCATAATAAGGCAGGTGATTATGGCTCAGAAATGTACAGCAACCATGGATCAGATCACTGTCACATCGGTCCCAGATCTTATGTGGAACCCGTTATCACTGTAGGTGCCCTTCACAGAATTCCAGCCAAAAATAAGCAGCTGACGCCTCTTAGCTGGCAGTTTGTTACTGGCGGTTACGCAGAGGCCAAATTCTGGAATTAATCACTAGGGAGACTTTTTGGTCCATAATGTGAGCAAAGGTGCCATAATAGCCCTCAGCCACCATATATGACAGCTGGAATGCCTAGGCCAACCGTGGTGTAACTGCCATACAGCAGAGCCTGAAAGCCAAGGGGGGCCCGGGCCAGAAGCTGTGACAGGGGCTGCTATATGGTTTTAATCCGCATGCAGGGTAGGGTAAACTTTTGCAGGCAGGGTCGGACTGGCCCAGTGGGGCCTGCTGGCCCAGGTCCTCTTAATGCTGCCTTGAACGTGGGCCTAATAACATAAACACAATGCAATGTGCGTGGGGCGGGGTGCACACAGACACGGGGTG
Source organism: Xenopus tropicalis (assembly GCF_000004195.4). NCBI lineage: Eukaryota > Metazoa > Chordata > Amphibia > Anura > Pipidae > Xenopus > Xenopus tropicalis. Next base: position 16,770,048 of record NC_030680.2, read on the forward strand.
TCTGACCTGGGGCCCTTGGGTTGGGATCCCCAGTCTGACCCTGTCTGCATGGGGCTCGGCTCCCAATGGTTACGCCACTTTAGAAAATCATTGCCCACTTACAGGCATACTGTCATCAGATTCAGGGTCACTCCAGGGGCCCCAAACCCCCCAAGGTGCCTCCTCCAGCTGCGTCCCCTACAGGGGCCCCTGCCGTGCACCCCTAACCCCCCCACAAGGGCCCTGTATGTGAAATGCGTCAGGGGAGGACATCGGAGGCCAGAGGAAGCAGCAATAGGGTTGGGTCTGGGCCGCTGGGGCCCACCGGGTATTTTCCCAGAGTCCCGGCTGCACAGTCCGACCCTGATCAGATTAACAAATATTGACTTTCTCCCCCTGAAAACAAGTATTAAACTGATCCGCCAAGGGGTCACCAGAGAAGCTGGCACTCTGTTCCCACTCTCACATTATCTAGATATAGAAGGGCTCCAAATGGCATAGGCTTTTATATGGGCCCATGGTGGATATACTGTAATAATGGGGAGATGGGCAATTTCCTGGGCCTACCAGAACAGCCCCTGGTGAGCCAGTCTTACCCCATTACTTTAGGCTTATAGGACCTTGGGGCATTTTTGGCATTTGCCCACCTGTAAATACCAACAGAGATAAGGAGGCTCAGTGGAGGCAAAATAAACAGACACATAAAACTTATATGTGCGGTGTGGATCTCTAACATGGCATAAAATAGCAAGACACCTTAGGTATTTATATCATCTTATTCATTGCTACATGAACATGACACTTTCTGGCCCAGGTATTTCACAAATCAGGAATAAAAAAAAAAATCCTGTGCTTTCTATGGTAGTTAATTATCTCCCTATGGCTGTTGGGCCAATGTTCTGACTGGTGCCAGTGCCTGGGCACATTGGTGGAGGGGTTGAACATTTGCTGGTTATGGGCGCCATCTAGAGGAGGAAATGTAAAAAGGCAAAGGCGCAGAATAGTATAGCAAATCTAATGCACCGGGACTGCTCCAGACCTGAACTAACAGACTTGCGCCACACTGTTTCACGAGGCAGAACCAGCAGTGCAGACAGGGATGGAGAGACGCTGCTTTCAGTAGGAACACTCTAACCCCTTTTTGCCTGTAACAGACATTGTCCAGCTAGAAGGGATAGGGATAAGTCACTTGAAAATCCTACCTAAGCGTAGGTAGAAGTTGTATTGTTCTGCCCCAATAAGGGGTAATTATATCTTAGTTGGGATCAAGTACAGGTACTGTTTTATTATTACAGAGAAAAGGGAATCATTTAACCATGAAATAAACCCAATAGGGCTGTTCTGCCCCAATAAGGGGTAATTATATCTTAGTTGGGATCAAGTACAGGTACTGTTTTATTATTACAGAGAAAAGGGAATCATTTAACCATTAAATAAACCCAATAGGGCTGTTCTGCCCCAATAAGGGGTAATTATATCTTAGTTGGGATCAAGTACAGGTACTGTTTTATTATTACAGAGAAAAGGGAATCATTTAACCATGAAATAAACCCAATAGGGCTGTTCTGCCCCAATAAGGGGTAATTATATCTTAGTTGGGATCAAGTACAGGTTCTGTTTTATTATTACAGAGAAAAGGGAATCATTTAACCATGAAATAAACCCAATAGGGCTGTTCTGCCCCCAATAAGGGGTAATTATATCTTAGTTGGGATCAAGTACAGGTACTGTTTTATTATTACAGAGAAAAGGGAATCATTTAACCATTAAATAAACCCAATAGGGCTGTTCTGCCCCCAATAAGGGGTAATTATTTCTTAGTCGGGATCAAGTACAGGTACTGTTTTATTATTACAGAGAAAAGGGAATCATTTAACCATTAAATAAACCCAATAGGGCTGTTCTGCCCCCAATAAGGGGTAATTATATCTTAGTTGGGATCAAGTACAGGTACTGTTTTATTATTACAGAGAAAAGGGAATCATTTAACCATGAAATAAACCCAATAGGGCTGTTCTGCCCCCAATAAGGGGTAATTATATCTTAGTTGGGATCAAGTACAGGTACTGTTTTATTATTACAGAGAAAAGGAAATCATTTAACCATTAAATAAACCCAATAGGGCTGTTCTGCCCCCAATAAGGGGTAATTATATCTTAGTTGGGATCAAGTACAGGTACTGTTTTATTATTACAGAGAAAAGGGAATCATTTAACCATTAAATAAACCCAATAGGGCTGTTCTGCCCCAATAAGGGGTAATTATATCTTAGTTGGGATCAAGTACAGAGAAAAAGGGAATATTGTTTAAAATGCTGAATTCAGTGGACTCTATAGGAGATGGCCCTTCCCTTATTCACAGATTTCTGGATAATGGGTTTCCAGATAACGGATCCCATATCTGTAATCCCATTCCTTAACCCTGTAGAACCGTTATGTGTCCCGTTTAATGGTATATTGGTGATTTGGTGCCTGTGGGACATGGCTGCTGGTATTGGGGGGACCTTTGGGAACCATAGACCTTAATATCATTAAAAATCAAGTGAAAACACCAAAAAAGGCATTTTTTTTTTTGTAAAGATGTCTTTATTCCAAAATAATAGCGTGTTAAACATCCAACTAGAAAACAATTACACAAGACTCTGGTAGGAAAAATTCTCATGACGGAGTTATCAAAATTACACAACAAAAATGACAAAAAATAGAAAGAAATTCATTGACATTCCTATGGGACCCACTGATATTTATTTACCCTTTAAACTCTACAACTCGGAGTCAGAGGCTGTGAGAGACCAAATCACGTAGGATTTTATATTTTATAAAACTGTATTTCTACCCACTTACCTCGCAGATTTCTAAATATGGTCCTTAGGGGGTTATCTATCAAAATTCGTATTTGTGAAATTTTTGAATAATTTCTACTTCTAATAACCTTGGAATTGAAAAAAACGCAAATTTTTACTTTACTTAATAAAAAAAAGATGAAAAAAAAAAAACAATTGCATAAAACCATGGAAAATATCTAGTGATTAGCGAATGTGTCCTGTTTCGCTGAAAAATTCTCGAAGTGGCGAGAATTTGTGAAAATGTGTTTGTTGCGCGGGTTTTTTTTTACAAAGGCATTTTTTTATGCAACTGCGCCCATTTTTACGTTACTGCGCCCATTTTTACGTTACTGCGCCCATTTTGATGAGACTGCGCCCAATTTGACGTGACTGCAACTTTTTTTTGATACTCAAGGAATTTTTCTACTGGGAATTTTTGTGGAAGTTTCATGGAAAATAACTAGTGATTAGTGAATCCGTCCCGTTTTGCTTCGGTGAAAAATTCACGAAACTGCGAAAAATCCCCGAAAAACATTCGTCGCACAATTTTTTTTTGTGTACATTTTTGTTTGTCGCGTGTGTCTATTTTGATGCGACCACGCCTTTTTCTTCATGTGACCGCGACTTTTTTTGATGGGCGACAATTTTTTTTGCGCTGAATTTACTCAGAATTTTGCAAAATAATCCACCAATGGCGAAATGCGGAAATTCGCTACAAATCCATGCCTGGTAAAAAAAATCACTCATCACTACTAGCGATTGGCGAAATAATTCAGCGGCCATGGATTTCTGCATTTCCCCATTGGTGGATTGTTTTGCAAAACTTCTGCGTAAATTGAGCGCAAAAACAATTGTAGCGCATCAAAAAAAGTTGTGGACGCATCAACAAAAAGGCATGGTCGCGTCAAAATAGACGCACGCTACAAACAAAAATGTGCACAACAAAAAAATTGCACAACGAATGCTTTTCGGGGGTTTTTCTCAGTTTCGTGAATTTTTCACCGAAGCGAAACTGAACCATGGAAAATATCTAGTGATTAGCCAATGTGTCCCGTTTCGCTGAAAAATTCTCTAAATGGCGAGAATTTGTGAAAATGTATTTGTTGCGCAGGGTTTTTTTGACGCAGGCATTTTTTTACAGGCATTTTGATGAGACTGCGCCCAATTTGATGAGTCTGCGCCCAATTTGATGAGACTGCGCCCAATTTGATGAAACTGCGCCCAATTTGATGAGACTGCGCCCAATTTGATGAGACTGCGCCCAATTTGATGAGACTGCGCCCAATTTGATGAAACTGCGCCCAATTTGATGAGAGAAACTGCGCCCAATTTGATGAGACTGCGCCCAATTTGATGAGACTGCGCCCAATTTGATGAGACTGCGCCCAATTTGATGAGACTGCGCCCAATTTGATGAAACTGCGCCCAATTTGATGAGACTGCGCCCAATTTGATGAGACGGCGCCCAATTTGATGAGACTGCGCCCAATTTGATGAGACTGCGCCCAATTTGATGAGACTGCGCCCAATTTGACATGACTGCAACTTTTTTCGACGCGCAAAGAATTTTTCCACTTTGAATCTTTGTGGAAGTTTCATGGAAAATAACTAGTGATTAGTGAATAGGTCCCGTTTCGCTTTGGTGAAAAATTCTCGAAACTGCGAAAAATCCCCGAAAAGCATTCGTCGCGCAATTTTTTTGTTGTGTACATTTTTGTTTGTCGCGTGCGTCTATTTTGATGCAACCACGCCTTTTTCTTGATGCGACCGCAACTTTTTTTGATGCGCAACAATTTTTTTTGCGCTCAATTTACGCAGAAGTTTTGCAAAATAATCCACCAATTAATCTGTTTTGTGAAACAACCCGCCAATTGTAAAATTCGCCCATCACTAAACATCACTAGGAATATGTTGCATGTAAGTCAATGCTTAAAAAATACTGTTCTGTATTATCAACCAACCAATAGTGATGGGTGAAATTCTTCGGCAAGCGATTTACCATGTTTCACTGTTGGCGGAAAGAAAAATTGTCAAAAAAATTGCGCACATCAAAAAAAAATGTTGCGTGCGTCATTTTCTTGACATGTACGTAAAAAAAAAAAAAAGACAATTTTTTTTGTTGCTCGACATTTTCAGTGTGTTTCGGAAATTTCACAAATTTATGTTTTTTGACACGCAACAATTTATTTGTCTCAGTGAATTCTTACGTGGCCCATTTTGTCACCTGTTTCATGAAATAATCCGCCAATGGCAAAACATGGAAATTCGCTGTGAAATGGGCGAAAAAAAATTGTCAAAAAAAGTCGCGCATCAAAATAAAAATTGTTGTTTGTGCCATTTTTTTTGACGTGTGCGCCAATTTTTTTTGATGCTTGACATTTTCGCCGTTTCGGAAATTTTCCGCCATTTCTCAAACCTTTTGAAAAAATCGCAAATTGTTTGGCAAAGCGAAACGTGACGGATTTGCTCATCACTTCCAACCACAGGGCCGGACTGGGCCAGATCCCATGCCTGTTGCTGCTCCCCTGGCCGTCGGTGTCCTCCCCGACGCATTTCACTAGTGTGTGCTCAGGGGAGGATGTTGAGAGAGGGGCCCCTGCGGTGGGTTAGGGGGCGGGGTACGCAGCTCCTGCCCCTGTGGTGGGTTAGGGGGTGGGGTACGCGGCTGGCAGGGGCCTCTTGGGGGTATGGGGCCCCTGGGGCGGTAGCCCCCGTGGGTCCTGCACCCTCCAGTCCAACTCTGTCCAACCAACACTTAAACCAACATTTGGAAAAGGAAATCAAATGAAATCAGGGTTGGACTGGGCCGCTGGGACACCGGGAAAAATCCCAGACCCGACCCTTGCCGGCGCTCCCCCTGCCCGACTGTTCCTGCCCTGACACGTTAAATGTACACACTCAGTGGAGGATGTCGGGTGGGGGGCCCTGCGAGGGGGGTTAGGGAGGCCCCTGTGGAGGGGCGGGGTTAGGGGACGTGACCGGCGGGGGGAGCTGCAGGTGAGCCCTGATGAGCCCTTCACCCCCCCAGTCCGACCCTGAATGAAATTGTGCTTAAACCAATATATAAATATAATTGTATAATCTGGAACACATGCCTAATAACAGCCTTTAGATGGATCTACTGTACAACATACAATAGCAACAAAGGGAGGCAGAAGGAGATTAAAACAAAATAAAAAATGTATGTTATCTGGGCTACTAATGCTATGGCAGCCCTCTGAGCGCCACTGCACCGTAGCAGCAAAGGGACATTCGGAGTCATTAGAAGTAGTGATGGACGAAAAGTTTCGCCAGGCATGGATTCACGGCGAATTTTTGCGTTTCGCCATTGGCGGATTGTTTCACGAAACGATGGATCGTTTCATGCGGGCGACGAAACAATAGCCGCGAGACAAAATAATAGCCGCGGGCGACGAAACAATAGCCGCGAGACAAAATAATAGCCGCGGGCGACGAAACAATAGCCGCGGGTGACAATTTTTTTTGTCACACAACATTTTTGCCGTTTCGCGAATTTTTCGCTGTTTCGCGGATCTTTTGAAAGATTCGCGAATTTTTCGGCGAAGTGAAACGGAACAGATTCGCTCATCGTTAATTAGAAGCCTTTCAGGAGAAGGAACCTGTAGCAGCCAATTTATAAAGGATATTTTTCCCATATTATTAGCAGTGGGGCGCCTGAAACAGAGGATCCAGTGTAGATTAAAGACCAGAGTTCAACTTGGAATGAAAACTTTCTTTTAAAAAAGATCTTCTACTTTATCCAATGAAATATAAAAGTACAGGTACAAACTGCAGAGGAACTTGGGGAAAACGTTATTGAAGGGCTATTGGGGTTACTGATCTGCACAATGATCTTCTATAGGCAAAAATAATGTTTGATATTGTGTCATTGTTGTTTATTTACATTTTTATTGTAATAAATGTCATCAATATACCCAATTTGCTTGGTATCATTTAGTATTAAAACTGTTATATATGCAAACTGAATGTTAAAAAGCAGTTAGCCATACATGTACCATTATATAATTTATATATATATATAAAAGCCTCATTTTATACCATAAATTTACCATTTAAAAAGTGGAATATATGTATATATATCTATTATATTAATCTTTTTGGTAAAGACCCCTGTGGTGGTATATGAGTATGCCTGATTAACTACCGTAAATTTACCATTACAGATTTGTCTGTATATATATATATATATACATTTATTTTTTTTTATATATATTATTGTATTCCTTATTTTATATCATAAATTTACCATTAAAAATATACTGTATATATATATATTTTTTTTTGGCCTATATCACAGTTTTAATGATAAAACTGCATAAATGTACCATAAAAAAAAAAATATATATATATACAGGTATGGGACCCATTATCCAGAATGCTTGGGACCAAGGGTATTCCGGATAAGGGATCTTTCCGTAATTTGGATCTCAATACCTAAAGTCTACTAAAAAATCAATAAAACATTAATTAAACCCAATAGGATTGTTTTGCATCCAATAGGGATTATTTATATCTTAGTTGGGATCAATTACAGGTACTGTTTTATTATTACAGAGAAAAGGGAATCATTTAACCATGAAATAAACCCAATAGGGCTGTTCTGCCCCCAATAAGGGGTAATTATATCTTAGTTGGGATCAAGTACAGGAACTGTTTTATTATTACAGAGAAAAGGGAATCATTTAACCATTAAATAAACCCAATAGGGCTGTTCTGCCCCCAATAAGGGGTAATTATATCTTAGTTGGGATCAAGTACAGGTACTGATTTATTATTACAGAGAAAAGGGAATCATTTAACCATTAAATAAACCCAATAGGCCTGTTCTGCCCCAATAAGGATTAATTATATCTTAGTTGGAATCAATTACAAAGTACTGTTTTATTTCTACGTAAAAAAAGGAAATCAGTTTTAAAAATCTGAATTATTTGATTAAAATGGAGTCTATGGGAGACAGGCTTTCCGTAATTCGGAGCTTTCTGGATAACGGGTTTCCGGGTAAGGGGTCCGATACCTGTATATATATATATATATATATGAACACACATATATATATATATATATATATATATATATTTTTTTTTTTTTTCATTTTTTAACTTATGGCTAATTGATAACATCAGGATTGCATATATCACAGTTTTAATATATACCAATATATTTATATGTATATTAATGGATGCAAACATGTACATTGTAGAAAAAAAGAAGCAATCAAGAAATAAACAGTAAGTGAACAACAGACAAAATGTGGCGTAGTGTAATACTGACAATAAAATAACAACCTAATATGGTGGGGATTCAGAAATGGTTGTTAACTTCAGCCAATTAGGGTTGCCACCTCTACTGGCTTTCTTAGCCGGGCAGGAGGTGGCGGTGATGTCACAGGGGGTGGGGAGGTGGCGGGGCTATGACATCAGGGGGTGGGAATAGGCAGGACTGTTACATCAGGGGGCGGGGCTATGATGCAGAGATCGCCCAACCACCGCGTCAATGTCCTCCTGAGTTTTCCTAATTTGGGAAACCGGGCAGGAGGGTTTGACCCGGGCAGCCCTTTTGAAAACCCGACTATTCGGGTCAAAACCGGACAGGTGGCAACCCTACAGCCAATGTTGTTACTGTAAGACATTCTCAGGCTCAAAAGCTGCAGGAACAAAAATTGTGGTGACAACAGGGGAGAACCATAAGCTTTGCCTTGCTATGATGCCTAGAGAAGAAAGAAGCAATGCCAAGGCCAGACTAATGTCAAGTTCAATGACCAATATCATTTTACCCTCCATTTTGAATGTAAAAACTGCATTATTATACCGTGTATTCGAATAGTTCCTAAGTACCCAAAAGCTTGGTTTCATACAAGGGTGAACCAATTTGGGTGAATTTGTCATTGCCTAGGTAAGGAAACAAAAAGGACCTATAATAAAATATTGATTGTTAATAATGACTTCACCCTCATCATCTTCACTCTAGAAGCTGGTACCGGCTGGTTCTTGTATGAACTTGACACACAAAGGTCCCCAAGAACCTTCTTGTATGAACTTGGCACCAAAAGGTCCCCAAGAACCTTCCTGTATGAACCTGGCACCAACAGGTCCCCAAGATCCTTCCTGTATGAACTTGGCACCAACAGGTCCCCAAGAACCTTCCTGTATGAACTTGGCACCAAAAGGTCCCCAAGAACCTTCCTGTATGAACTTGGCACCAAAAGGTCCCCAAGAACCTTCCTGTATGAACTTGGCACCAAAAGGTCCCCAAGAACCTTCCTGTATGAACTTGGCACCAAAAGGTCCCCAAGAACCTTTCTGTATGAACTTGGCACCAAAAGGTCCCCAAGAACCTTCCTGAATGAACTTGGCACCAAAAGGTCCCCAAGAACCTTCTTGTATGAACTTCATACCAAAAGGTCCCCAAGAACCTTCCTGTATGAACTTCGCACCAAAATGTCCCCAAGAACCTTCCTGTATGAACTTCGCACCAAAATGTCCCCAAGAACCTTCCTGTATGAACTTTGCACCAAAAGGTCCCCAAGAACCTTCCTGTATGAACTTCGCACCAAAAGGTCCCCAAGAAACTTCCGGTATGAGGTTCTTGGGAAAACGTACCCCCATAAAAGTGCAACCTCGTCAATTCATTACAGCAAAATCTGAAATTTCAAGTTCATCCCTCTCTGTGCTTAGAATATGGCGGATACCAAGTTGCGGATACACGCTACACCATAAACGTTTGGAATTTCTTCTAAATATCAGTAGATTTAACATTTTACGACAAACTAGAATGATCTCGTTAAGCACATGCGTAGCCTATTAAAAAAAAAAAAAGAAAAAACCAAAACAAAATCCATTGAAATGAGTTATTTCAAACAAAGCAGATGTACAGCTGGGAGTGTCTTGAATACTCCTCCGTCCGGTCTATTGGAAAACAAAGAACAAGCACGGGTGGTTTGTCCTAATTGGGTGATTTTCTCTTGCATGCATATTATATATGTATTACTAACGACGTGTGTGATGAGTTAAGGAAGATACGTGACTTGTCCAGAGTCGGTCTCTCTTGCTAACGGCCAAGTGATAGAAGGTTATTGTTATCGAACTAAGCTGACAAGTCAGTAATCACAACTGGATACTTAGAAAATATAGTTCTTGCTCCTGCAAGAATCGTAAGCAAAAGTACATTGCAAAATGAAAGCACTGTATATATTCTATGATAAAAAATATCTAATAAGGTTGACTTCCGATTGTAGTGCATCCCGCTTTCAGCCGGTTAACATGGATGGACGTTGCAAGCCCGTATCTCCTTCTTGTCTTTGCAGCTAGTGAACTGGGAGCTTTTGAACCTCTTCTTCACAGTCATGAACCTCTCCTGGATGCCCCCGCCGCAGAATTTGGTACATTCCGTCCATGCAGTCCATGGTTTCATTTTACATACTTGAAAAAGAAAAAAGAAAACAACTATGTCAGAAGAATTGGCCTCAACTGAATCAAAATATGAGAAGCAAAAAAACCTGAGTCTTTGATGATTCCAGTGCTGTAGAGGACAATGATTTTTGTTGTAGGTGGGGATATCAGGAGAAGATCCGCTCACTTGGCGACCCCTCCAAGCGAACGGATCTTAACGTGTATGGGCACCTTTACTCAAAGGGTTGCTCTTCAATGGATCTCTATCCCTGATACTGAGCACTTGATGCCCTACACTGGTGGGTGACACTACAGGTACTAACCCTTCTGCTCTCCTTGTTGGAGCCTCAACCTGTTCTACTAACAACCCTAGAGGGAGTTATTACAGAATCTATCCTGGCACCAGCTACTACTACTAAGGCCTACCTCCACCTCAGCCTCTACTGCACAAACCTCCTCCTTCTAAACACTCTTTCTGACCCCCAGTATTATAATTTCTGATACTATATCTCCATGATGGCCTTATTAGGATTCTGGACATCTAATTAGTGACTATTTAAGGCTCTTGCCATGGACAATGTTTTAATCCAAAAGTTCAGCAAGGCTGTGAGACTTTATCTTCTATTTTATTCTGACTGGTATCTCTTGTACCCCTACTATAAATATGGTGATCTGGAATCCATATACTGACACCTAGAGGACTACTTAAACCTGGACAGTAGGCAAATGGCATAGTGAAGATTCTACAGGAGTTCCATATACATGCTCATTCCCAGAATCAAAATATGAGAAGCAAAATAGACCCAAATATTTGATGATTCCAGTGCTGTAGAGGACAATGTTTTTTTTTTGTTGTTGTAGTCTCTTAAACACTCTTTCTGTCTCCCAGTATTATAATTTCTGACACTTTATCTCCATGATGGCCTTATTAGGATTCTGAACATCTAATTAGTGACTATTTAAGGCTCTTTCCATGGACGATGTTTTAATCCACAAGATCAGCAAGGCTGAGACTTTATCTCCTATTATCTTCTTCTGACTGGCCTCTCTTGTACCCCTACTATAAATATGGTGACCTGGAATCCATATACTGATCCCTAGAGGACTTCTTAAAGCTGGACAGTAGGCAAATGACATGGTAAAGATTCTACAGGAGTCCCATAAACATTCTCTTTGGAATACAGTGCTTCAAAATCCAGAACCCTTGGGCCTACTGCTTAATATGTATAGCCTTATGGGCATAAACGATTGTATTTTAGAAAGCTTGCATTAGACCAATACAAATGGATGAAGAATAAGAAAGAAAGGAACAAGGTTCCATCAAGATCCATAAAAGATATCTGGAATGGAATCAGCTAGGTTTATTAGGATTCTTTACCAAATCATCAATACTAGCGGTAATCTGGAATCTTAAGGAAGAGGAGTGATGTCAGCTGGGCCTATGGATAAGGTTTATCACCCAGTCTACTTGGTTCAACATTCCATAGAAAATACTGTATTAATATATCTTCCTACCCAGAAAACCCTTAATATTATTGACTTTTTCTTTATCAAACCATAAAACATAGCTGCCCTTCTTTTACTCCTTAGTTAAAAAGCATCATGTACTCTGCACCCTGGCCAGTACCCTGAGCTTGTGGCTGGTTGAAAACACATAACGTAAACAAGGGTCCATGAATCAATGGCTGAAAGATGAGTTGTATTTGGTTGTGAGCATTGAGTTCCCCAGGAGGCTCAAAGCACTTTAGTGCAGCCGTGAAAGGTAAAGTATGCCAGGACAATAGGGTTTTTAACAGTGTCCATACACTATTTGTGCATTCATGGTGGCCCACTGCTTAGAACAATAGAAAGGCAGCCATACAGTGTTTCTGACCTGTGTGTATCCACCTTAGCTAACATCAATGGTCATAAGGAGTTGCCATTGAACCAAGGTCTCCGGCACTTAACCTTTAGGCTAACTCCTCTTCCTGCTCCTTCAGATTTGGGTTGTTTATATTCCCTCTTTAATAAATAAAGGTTCTGTACCGTAAGCACCAAGAGCAGAACAAACCTTACTGAGAAACTTTATTTTGATTTCCTAATACTTTGTTCCAAGAAGTCATCTCATTTGATCAAAGCATTTAGATAACAAAGGTTTTAATCGCTCGAACTAGTCTCGTCTCCGGTTTGATACGCCTACATTTGTCATTCTAATCTCTCATCAAGGTGTAGGCCTGTGTCGCAGCCAAACAATGCGAGCAGAGAGGGACGCCAACGCAAAAACTCAAACTGCTCACAACCGAGCTCAACTTTTTGAAAAGGTGCTTTTACCGTGACATTGTCTTCATTGTTTCTATGGATACACATTAGCTGGGAACAATTGAGCAAAGACTGTCTGCTGCTCCCATCATGAATCCTAATGTTCCGAGGGAGCTGAGACATTTCAGTTTAGTGGTTGTTTCTTACGTACCAGGGTACTGTTCTCCATCTGCATCTTCCTTGGTTTTTTCACTCCTTCTTTTCTCTCGGGCTTCCTTTAAACGCCTTCGCTCATTCCCGGAACTTTTTTGACATTTTCGTAATCTGCATTTTTTGCGTTGTACGGTTTCCGGGCAGACGGCGCCTCCGAACTGTGGCTCCATTGTGATCATTCGTGTGCGAATCATATGACCCTTACCGCACGATTTATTACACTCCGACCAGTAAGACCACTCAGTCAGTTCACAGCTTATAGCTAAAAGAGATAAAACATATTTTATTCATATCGGTCCATTTTGGTTTAGATGTCTAGAGTCCTTTATAATGTACAGGTATAGGACCCATTATCCAGAATGCTCGGGACCAAGGGTATTGCGAATAAGGGGTCCGTAATATGGATCTTCATACCTTAAGTCTACTAAAAAATCAATAAACCACTAATCAAACCCAATAGGAGTGTCATGCCCCTAATAAGGGGTAATTATATCTTAGTTGGGATCAAGTACAGGTACTGTTTTATTAATACAGAGAAAAGGGAATCTTTTAACCATTAAATAAACCCAATAGGGCTGTTCTGCCCCAATAAGGGGTAATTATATCTTAGTTGGGATCAAGTACAGGTACTGTTTTATTATTACAGAGAAAAGGGTATCATTTAACCATTAAATAAACCCAATAGGGCTGTTCTGCCCCCAATAAGGGGTAATTATATCTTAGTTGGGATCAAGTACAGGTACTGTTTTATTATTACAGAGAAAAGGGAATCATTTAACCATTAAATAAACCCAATAGGGCTGTTCTGCCCCCAATAAGGGGTAATTATATCTTAGTTGGGATCAAGTACAGGTACTGTTTTATTATTACAGAGAAAAGGGAATCATTTAACCATTAAATAAACCCAATAGGGCTGTTCTGCCCCCAATAAGGGGTAATTATATCTTAGTTGGGATCAAGTACAGGTACTGTTTTATTATTACAGAGAAAAGGGAATCATTTAACCATGAAATAAACCCAATAGGGCTGTTCCGCCCCCAATAAGGGGTAATTATATCTTAGTTGGGATCAAGTACAGGTACTGTTTTATTATTACAGAGAAAAGGGAATCATTTAACCATTAAATAAACCCAATAGGACTGTTCTGCCCCCAATAAGGGGTAATTATATCTTAGTTGGGATCAAGTACAGGTACTGTTTTATTATTACAGAGAAAAGGGAATCATTTAACCATTAAATAAACCCAATAGGGCTGTTCTGCCCCCAATAAGGGGTAATTATATCTTAGTTGGGATCAAGTACAGGTGCTGTTTTATTATTACAGAGAAAAGGGAATCATTTAAACATTAGTTGAGATCAAGTACAGGTACTGTACTGTACTGAAAAATGTACAACTTCTGTGTTCATGGATTCAGCCTAGATCGGCCTAGGGTTGAACCACCTGGTTCCAATAGGGAGTGTGAGACAGGAGAGAACATTGATTGAAATCATAAATAAAGAGAAGAGCGGAGCATAGAAGCTGCCCCATTGCTCTCTCTTTGCATTTTGAACTTGTATTACTATATCTGTGCCATATTTTGCACATCCCTGTGAAGGCAGTAATTACAGGTTTCACTGGGCTTGGAGTAGGTGCCCCATCCATCTCCCAAGCACAATCCCTGGGGGAGAGTAGGACTACAATTATCCTCCTCTTGTGACAGTGATGGCAGGGTTGGGTCAATATGCACTGAGTTTGATTAAGATAATACCCCCCCACCCTGAGAGATCCCTGTACATACGGCATTCAGGGAGCATGCACTTTTCCACTTGTTTCAGTTCCTCGTTGCAATCTCCAAGTTCCGCCGGGGACTTTAACATTCTCTGTCTGGTTCTGGTACCTTTGCCACAGGTAACGCTGCAATCACTCCATTCGGACCAAGGTGACAGCACGCATGGGATAGTATCTGCGGATGACAAAAAGATATTTACAACTATTTTGGGCTTTTGTTGAGATCATTACATCAGTAAATGTATTTTTGCCGCATAATAATAAATTGTAGATGGAAACCACCTGAAAACATGAAGAAATGGGCAACTTACTTAATCATTTCTCCTGCATGTTATGGTTTTTTCTCTCTGCAGTGAGCATGATTCCTTAATTAACTTTACTTTTGGACTGAAGGGTAGGAAGTACGTGTCACCCATCCCTTTCACCCATCACCCATTCAGCACAGACTGATAAAGACAGCGGGAACTTTCCCTCAGCCCAAGCTACTCATCATGCCCAAAAGTATCCCAACACCCTAACATTTCTTTCACAAAACCAAGAGTAACAATATGACTTTGATATCTTTGCTGCTATAACAGCCTCTACACCTCTGAGAAGGTTTTGGAACATTATTGGTGAGATTTGCTTTCATTCAGCAATCTCATTAGGGCATTAGTGACGGTGGGTGATGGCTTGCAGTTGGTGTCCCATCTCATCCACAGTAGTTTGGTGCGGTGGACGTTTATCCACCTTCATCTCAGCGAACTTTCATTTCTTCAATGGGACATTGTTAAAGAGTCTTTACTAATGGTTGTCTTGAAGTAGGAAGCAGAGAATTGTCACAAATGTTATTTTATGGTTTCCTTTTAATGGAGCTAGAGGCTCTGACCCCTAACCATGGAAAGACCCAGGCCATTATTCATCCTCCTTCAAACTTTAGGCTTGTGTGGCTACTCTACACTCTACACATTCTTGTTCTGATATTATTACTTCCAGAGACACATTGGAACTGGAACTGAGGACATGTCCAGATAGTTTTGGATATAAATGATACTTTTGGCCACATAGTAGACATGTGGACTGTAGGAAAGAATGTATGTGTTTCACCAATATCTTTCAAATTACTTGCCCTTCTAGAGTCCAGCACAGACTGACAGCGGGAACTCTTCCTCAGTCCAAGCTACTCAACATGGCCAAAAGTATCCAGACACCCTAACATCTCTTCCCAAAACCAAGGCTATTGATATTAAGTTGATCTTCTCGTTGCTGCTGTAACAGCCTCTACACTTCTAAGAAGGCCTTGGAAAGTTGTTGGTGGGATTTGTTTCCATTCAGCCACAAGAGCATTAGTGAAGGTAGGTGATAGCTTGCAGTTGGTGTCCCAGGTCATTCACTGGACATTGGTGCGGTGGTTGTTAATCCACTTCCATCTCAGCAAACATTCATTTCTTCATTGGGACATTATCAAAGAGCTTTCACCACACTTTCCTGTCTGAAAGTATGAAGCAGGGAATGGTTACGGATATCATTATATGGCTTCCTTTCAATGGGACTAGAGGCCCTGACCCCTAACTATGGAAAGCAGCCCAACACCATTATTCCTCCTCCTCCAAACTTTAGGCTTGTGTGGCTTCTCACCGATAAAAACCCTACACTCAATAGTTCTTGTTTTGACAGTAGTTCCAGAGACACATTGGAACTGTATTCAAACTGTGGACACGTCCCGATGTAAATGGCTATAAATAAGTGAAATATCAATATTACTGCATTACTGTAGAGGGAATCATGATTTTTAAGGTTCAAGACCCGCTGAAACTACTGATATAAAAGGACGGTTAACTGATTTGCTCAATGTTATTACAATAAAACTTCCCAAATTGAAGGAGAAGGAAAGTCAGCAATAGAGATGAGCGAATTTTTTCGCCAGGCATGGATTCGCAGCAAATTTCCGCATTTCGCCATTGGCGAATTGTTTCAAGAAACTTCTGTGAAAAGTTTTTTTGTTGCGCGTCAAATTGGGTGCTGTCGTGTAAAATTGGGTGCGGTTGCGTAAGAAAAGGTGTGGTTGTGTCAAATTGGGTGTGGTTGTGTCAAATTGGGCATGGTCGCGTAAGAAAAGGTGTGGTTGCTTCAAATTGGGCATGGTTGTGTCAAATTGGGTGCGGTCGCATAAGAAAAGGTGTGGTTGTGTCAAATTGGGTGCGGTCGTGTCAAATTGGGTGCGTTCGTGTCAAATTGGGTGCAGTCGTGTCAAATTGGGTGTGGTTGTGTTACCCAATTTGTCAAAATGGGTACGGTCATGTAAGAAAAGGTGTGGTTGCGTCAAATTGGGTGCAGTCATGTCAAATTGGGTGCGGTCGCGTAAGAAAAGGTGTGGTTGCGTCAAATTGGGTGCGGTCATGTCAAATTGGGTGTGGTCACGTAAAAAAAAGGCGTGGTTGCGTCAAAAGAGTGTGGGTGACAAAAAAATAGACACGGGTGACAAAAAAAAAATCACACAAATCGCAATTTTTTTGCCGTTTCACAAATTTTCTTGTCGTTTCACGAATTTTATGGTAAAGTGAAACGGGACAGATTCGCTCATCACTAGTCAACAATCATTGAAGGGGTGCCAAACGAACAAACCACCCAATTATTGTAGTCACTTACCTTATACCCTGAGCCGGGGTCCTTCCAGTGAGCACCATGGAGATCCTTTTCCCGATTCTTCACTTAAGTGAAAAGTTGAACTTTAACAAAAAAGCTGCTTTTTCACTCTAGAACAGGATCTCTCCATAATGATCACTGGAAGAATCCTTGGCCCCCCCAAGACATTGTGACTTTTTTTGTGTCTTCTACTCTTCCAAAACTGTTATCTCCCAGCCTGTAACACCAATAAAATTGCCCGGGGAAGGGGGTGTTTGAATCATTAACTCACAGGGCTATTGTGTCCTGGAAACTATCTGCTCTGGGCGGGTTCCTCGGTGCATATCCGTAACTACGTAATGATAATAAATTGTGGCTTTAAACCGGGCGCAGGAAATGTGATAAATCACCCTGAGATTACCAGACTGGTCGCTTCTACATTATCTCTGCAAGGGGAGCGGAGAGAGGACAGCCAATGGTCTATGCATCATTACTGCATGTGTAAGGAGAGATGACAATAACCCACAGAGAGAAGCCATTTGTGAGGGAAAAGCTTTTACAAAGTGCAGAATGGAAGTTGCTTGAGCAGAGGCTCCTCCGGGGCTCATTAGAGCTCAGCAGAAGTTTGGAAAATGGCTTTTATTGGTCCAAGGGAAATGGACTGTACTTTGCACAGCTCTTGTATTAAGGTTTCTTATGGTAAAATTCTTTCTGCAGTCCGTTATCCATTTTGATTATTAAGGATTAGGTTTGAAGGATAAGTAAACCTTTAAAGCAAGTAAATGTCAAATTGATGACAGTGCTACTTTTGTCATTTACACTCTTTTTTTAAATCCAGCATATTCAGGGTTAAAAGTACTCATGGTATGAATGTATTTTATTACAACAGCGCCACCTATCAGATCATCAGATCAGCCCTTTTTCTTTCTCCTGACAACTTCCTGCACGTCCTGAACTACTTCATGTTCGGAAAGTGACCAGCAGGTGGCGCTGTTGTAACAAAATGTATTCCTATTAATAGTCGTTTAAACCCCTACTATCTTGGAATAAAATAAATAAATAAATAATGACTATAAATTGTAAAAATGTTTAGAATAGGACCCTCATCAACTTTAAATCAACTTGTTTTAAAGGATTACTTTAATATTACCATACCCTATATTTAGTACACAGGAATTTACACTATTACATGGTTGCTAAGGTCCCGCTTACCCTAGCAACCAAACAGTGGTTTGAATAGAAGATGAATAGGAGAGGAGCACTCCCTAAACTAATGTAACAACTTGCCCGGTGCTGGAAAATATGTTCAACAGAAAAGCATAGTACCGCACTCAACAGGAATACTTTTCCCAAATTTATTGAATTTTTTGTTCAGTTTTTTTTAAATAAATTCTGAGTTTTCCCAAGTATTACTGTTGAGTGCGGTACTATCTATATATATATATTCCTGTGGAGTGCGGTACTATATATATATATATATATATATATTCCTGTGGAGTGCGGTACTATATATATATATATATATATTCCTGTGGAGTGCGGTACTATATATATATATATATATATATATTCCTATGGAGTGCGGTACTATATATATATATATATATATATATTCCTGTGGAGTGCGGTACTATATATATATATATATATATATATATATATTCCTGTGGAGTGCGGTACTATATATATATATATATATATATATATATATATATATTCCTGTGGAGTGCGGTACTATATATATATATATATATATTCCTGTGGAGTGCGGTACTATATATATATATATATATATTCCTATGGAGTGCGGTACTATATATATATATATATATATATATATATATATATATAT
Organism: Xenopus tropicalis; assembly: GCF_000004195.4. Taxonomy (NCBI): domain Eukaryota; kingdom Metazoa; phylum Chordata; class Amphibia; order Anura; family Pipidae; genus Xenopus; species Xenopus tropicalis. The sequence continues at coordinate 16,788,935 of NC_030680.2, forward strand.
ATATATATATATATATTCCTGTGGAGTGCGGTACTATATATATATATATTCCTATGGAGTGCAGTACTATATATATATATATATTCCTGTGGAGTGCGGTACTATATATATATATTCCTGTGGAGTGCGGTACTATATATATATATATTCCTGTGGAGTGCGGTACTATATATATATATATTCCTGTGGAGTGCGGTACTATATATATATATGTTCCTATGGAGTGCGGTACTATATATATATGTTCCTATGGAGTGCGGTACTATATATATATATTCCTGTGGAGTGCGGTACTATATATATATATATTCCTGTGGAGTGCGGTACTATATATATATATATTCCTGTGGAGTGCGGTACTATATATATATATATTCCTGTGGAGTGCGGTACTATATATATATATATTCCTGTGGAGTGCGGTACTATATATATATATATTCCTGTGGAGTGCGGTACTATATATATATATATATATATATATATTCCTGTGGAGTGCGGTACTATATATATATATATTCCTGTGGAGTGCGGTACTATATATATATATTCCTGTGGAGTGCGGTACTATATATATATATATTCCTGTGGAGTGCGGTACTATATATATATATATTCCTGTGGAGTGCGGTACTATATATATATATTCCTGTGGAGTGCGGTACTATATATATATGTTCCTATGGAGTGCGGTACTATATATATATATATATTCCTGTGGAGTGCGGTACTATATATATATATATTCCTATGGAGTGCAGTACTATATATATATATATTCCTGTGGAGTGCAGTACTATATATATATATATATACCTGTGGAGTGCGGTACTATATATATATATTCCTATGGAGTGCAGTACTATATATATATATATATATATATATATATATATATATATATATATATTCCTGTGGAGTGCGGTACTATATATATATATATATATATATATTCCTGTGGAGTGCGGTACTATATATATATATATTCCTGTGGAGTGCGGTACTATATATATATATATATATATTCCTGTGGAGTGCGGTACTATATATATATATATATATTCCTGTGGAGTGCGGTACTATATATATATATATACTATATAAATATATATCTGTCTGGATCTGTAGATATAAACTCACAAATACAAGGGCAGTGTACAATGAAGCCCATGATCACATCTAGTTTGGAAGGAAATAATAAAATGTGCCCTTGTCCCAAACAATCCTCCAAGCCAATCAGAGTGGTTCTGAGAAGGGAAGACTTACGACACTCGGGCATCATGCATTTCTCCACCTCCGTTGTGTCGGCTTTACACATGGATCCATCTGCTGGAGTCATCTTTATCATCCGGTGGCGCTTCTTCATACCCATCCCGCACGTGGCGCTGCACTCCTCCCACTCTGCCCACTCCGTGACTATGCAGCTGCTCGGCTCTAGGGGCACAATGAACCGAAGGCAAAATGTCAGTCCTATCAACCACAAGTACCCCCAATACTTTCATCATGAAAATAAAAGTGCGGTCATTTCCCTCTATTGAAATGGAGTTCCAACAAAAAGTGAAACAGTAAATGGTGGCCCTTTACATGGATTACAGGGTGGGCTATCTTAGCTTTCCATTCTCCTTTGTTTGGCCTGGGGTGTGAAGGCATACTGCATTTCTTTGGATTCAAATTTCTTGGATCACTCCGGCCATAACAAAGAATTAAGCCTTATCTGAAGGCTTTTTTTCTGTGAGTAATCTACTGATGAAGAACGTAAAGGAGAAGGAAAGGTAAAAACTAAGTTAGCTCTATCTGAAAGGTCTATTAAATACAGCTATAAGCACTCATAAGAAACACAGGATTTCTTTTCTTCTTTTGTGTACACATGGTCTTCTGTGTCACACTTCCTTGTATCAGAAAAATCCTTCAGGGCATGGCACGAGTCTGCTCAGTTTACTCCTCTTTCCCCCTCCCTTTTCTGTCCTCCACCTCCCATCTCTCCTCTCTCCCCCTCAGTTTTCTGCTCTCTCCCCCTCCCCTCTCTGCACTGATCTGTGCTAACAGCAGCACAGAAGTTACCAAGAACAAACTAAAATGGCAGCTGCTATCTTAAACAAACACAGGGAGCTTCTAGGGCTGTTAACTCAGGTATGGTAAAGCTTTCTGCAGAATAAATATAACCTTCTAGCTTACACTAACTCTACTGGCAACAAAATGCCAGAATGCCTTTCCTTCTCCTTTATGTAAATTGAATCCTATATTCTTACTATGAAGTATTGGAGGAAGGCAACTGGAGTTTTTCTGGGGCAAGGAACCTACCGCACTCCTCGTTGACAATGCATTTCTCAGTCTCTTCTGTTGGGACTTTACACATGGAGCCGTCTTCTGGGAACTGCTTGACATATCGCTCCCTTGATCTCATTCCCATCCCGCAGGAGGCGCTGCATGGCGACCAGGTGATCCACTCTGACATCATGCAGGTAGAGGCTTCTGAAACACACAGTAAATCTGACTCTCAGCTGGGTGCAACTGCTTTATGGCACAAAGCTTAGTACATTCTAGCCTAAGCAAGCGGGTTGGTTGCACCTATGATAGCTCCTACATACACCCACTGATGCTTTTAAAGAATAAGTAAAGCTTTAGAATAAGTTGATGTAAAAAAGTTTTTTTTATTCCAAGATATTATTAGGAGAAAGAAAGGTAAAAACTAAGTAAGCTTTATCAGAAAGGTCTATGTAAATACAGCCATAAGCACTGAGCACGCTGCACTGAGTTCTCTGTGTATAGATTTCTTGTGTCTGTTATTCATGTGCCAGAGACACGCAGCTCTCTGCTCTCTCCTGCTCCCCCCTCCATCAAGAATGCTAAGAACTCACTCCCCCCCCTTAGGAATATGGATTTGAGCCAATCAGCAGGAAGCTGACTCATAGTCTAACTAACTGAGCATGTTCACTTGGTCTGGGTGTCTGTGCAGGAGCGAGGCATTATGGGAACTTTCTTTACAGAGCTCAGCCTTTTTTCTTCCTGTTTGGCTTCTGATCATATGAACAGGTGAAAAATGGGGAGACTTAAGGGCACTATTGAGAGAACTGAATATATGCTTGCAGCTTGGGATTAACTCTTTACTAGCCTTTCCTTCTCCTTTAATGGATAAAGTAATGTTAATATGACTGAATTTTGTTACAGCAGCGCCACCTGGTGGTCACTTTACAAACATGAAGTAGAGGAAAGAAAGAGGGCTGATCTGATGCTCTTCTGGTTAGGGAAACCATTAGAAACCTCAGATACCTTTTTTTCACATCTTTCCTAACCAGAAGAATCAGATCAGCCCTCTTTCTTTCTCCTGGCAACTTCCTCAACAACATCATGGTCTGAAACTGACCAGCAGGTGGCGCTGTTGCAACAAAATTCATTCGTTTTGACAGTACTTTAAGCCTTAATATCTTGGAATAAATAAAATAAATAACTAATGAATGAAAATTGCAAAAGTGCACAGCGTGCCTAACCAAAGACTGAAACGTACCATCATCGCTGCAGCCGGGACCCATGCAGGGTTCAAAGTCCTGAGTGTCTGGGCAGGGAACGCTGAGGTCTAACTGAGCCTTTAACATTCGCTGTCTCATCCGCTTGCCCTTGTCGCAGGTTGCTGAGCTGCAGGCCGACCAGGGGGACCAGTTGGAATAGATGCAGGTCTCTGGGGTGTCATCTATAAGCAGAAATAGAAATAATCTCTAACAAGCTATACATTTTTTGAAGTTAACAGGAAAAACAGTTCTACTTCCTGCCAAGCAAGGCAAAAATACAAATCAGTGGCCCCCTAAAGTAAATAAACCCCGACCTTCCCTCAGCAAAGCCTGTTATTCTTTAGATAAGGAGCAGCTCACTATATTCACTATAGTTCAACATAACAAAAAGTCTTTGTACCCTCAGTGCCGCATTATGACCACTGGAGGGCAGTGAAGGGCAACCAAATGCAACATTTATATACAGTCGCTGCAGGAGAAAATATAGAAGGGGGAAATAATAGAACAATCATACTCAGTTCTTGTCACCATTGCCGGAAAGAGAATATTATATCTGCAAACAATAATTAATTCCAACATAGGATGCTTCCTATGCACCTGGGGCATGGATTTTCTATAGCATTTGCAGCAGTATTCCATAGCAATCAATCAGCAGGTAGAATAACTTGGTCACCTGTTTAAAACAAAACATCTTATTGGTTGCTATGGGTTGCTGCTACTGGGCAAACTTAGTGCCTTTTTATTATATATGGGAATGAATGTGCTGGGTATGCTGAGTGATGCTCAATATACAGACGTTGCCTCTATGCTTTCTATCAGGAACACACTAAATGACGTTTTAATACATTTTTTACTGGGGAAAAGTATAAGGTTCTGTAACATCTGTAAGATCGGATGAACATCCCCAAAGTTTTGGGGGCTGGAGGCCTCTAAGAAGATTCTGCCATTGGGCTTTGTGGCTTATACATAGAGCGTTTGGGTCACGTGGCTGACTAATGCCTTATCGTGTCTGTCCGATAAAAAGATTATTATGCTTTTTCCATAAGTTGTCATGCTGAAGTGCTCCCCTTGATATAACCACAGAGTGCTCCATCTGCATAGTTGTACCACTGGAGACCAGACCTATCCTGGCTCTGGCCATATCGGGTGCTAATTTCCTCAGCTGGAAAGAGCTGATATATCTGACTTTGCCTCTAGTCTCCATATCTGCTTATATCTCAGGGTAACATAGTCGGTGTTGCCTCCGGCTCACAGTCAGGCACTTACCTTCCTCCTTCTCTTCCGTTACCAGATCTGGCACTATGTCGTCCACATTGTCGGGCACAATATTGCACTGGTCTCCCTGGGAGCAATCAGACATTTAACAGCAGATTAATATACTGCCCCACCGCCGCGGCAGGAGAGAATTGCATTTCTGAGCAGCCCAGTCACTAATTAACCCCTGCAGCCTGACAGGATAGCATATTCATGTGATGTTAACTAACGACTGGCGAGGATAAGCTCTTGTAATTCCTGTATGGAGATAAGGAGCGATTAACTGCCGCCTCTATGGTGTTTTTCATATGGTTTAGCTTCTGCATCACATATAAAGTCTGCACTAATGAGATAGATAGAAAGACAGAGATAGATAGTTAGATAGATAGATAGATAGATAGATAGATAGATAGATAGATGATAGATAGATAGATAGATAGATGATAGATAGATAGATAGATAGATAGATAGATGATAGATAGATAGTTAGATAGATAGATAGATAGATGATAGATAGATGATAGATAGATGATAAATAGATAGATAGATAGATAGATAGATAGATAGACAGACAGACAGACAGACAGACAGACAGACAGACAGATAGATAGATAGATAATAGATAGATAGATAGATAGATGATAGATAGATGATAGATAGATAGATAGATAGATAGATAGATGATAGATAGATAGATAGATGATAGATAGATAGATGGATAATATATAGATAGATAGATGATAGATAGATGATAGATAGATAGATTGATAGATGATATATAGATAGATGATAGATAGATAGATGATAGATAGATAGATAGATAGATGATAGATAGATAGATAGATAGATAGATATAGATAGATAGATAGATAGATAGATAGATGATAGATAGATAGATAGATAGATGATAGATAGATAGATAGATAGATAGATAGATAGATGGATAATATATAGATAGATAGATAGATAGATAGATAGATGATATATAGATAGATGATAGATAGATAGATAGATAGATAGATAGATGATAGATAGATAGATGATAGATAGATAGATAGATAGATAGATATAGATAGATAGATAGATAGATAGATAGATAGATAGATGATAGATAGATAGATATAGATAGATAGATAGATGATAGATGATAGATAGATAGATGATAGATAGATGATAGATAGATAGATAGATATAGATAGATAGATAGATAGATAGATAGATAGATAGATATAGATAGATAGATAGATAGATAGATAGATGATAGATGATAGATAGATGATAGATAGATAGATAGATGATAGATAGATAGATGATAGATAGATAGATAGATCGATGATAGATAGATAGATAGATAGATAGATAGATGATAGATAGATAGATAGATAGATAGATGATAGATAGAAAGATAGATCAATGATAGATAGATAGATAGATAGATGATAGATAGATAGATAGATAGATAGACGATAGATAGATAGATAGATAGATAGATGATAGATAGATAGATAGATAGATAGATGATAGATAGATAGATAGATAGATAGATGATAGATAGATAGATAGACAGACGATAGATAGATAGATAGATAGATAGATAGATGATAGATAGATAGATAGATAGATAGATAGATAGATGATAGATAGATAGATAGATAGATAGATAGATGATAGATAGATAGATAGATAGATAGATGATAGATAGATAGATAGATCAATGATAGATAGATAGATAGATAGATAGATAGATAGATGATAGATAGATAGATAGATAGATAGATAGATAGATAGATAGATGATAGATAGATAGATAGATAGATAGATAGATAGATAGATGATAGATAGATAGATAGATAGATAGATGATAGATAGATAGATAGACAGACGATAGATAGATAGATAGACAGATGATAGATAGATAGATAGATAGATGATAGATAGATAGATAGATAGATAGATAGATAGATAGATAGATAGATAGATGATAGATAGATAGATAGACAGACTAAACCCTAAAAACAATATATAATTGAAGCTGATGCTACAGGGCTGAGTATTAAGTTCTGATACAAATCCTATCGACTCTGCTTTCTGTATATGGGGGTTAGTTTCCCTTATTCTTTCCACTGGGCATTAAAGGGACGGCGACACCTTTAGAAGAACATTTTCCTATTACTCTTCCTGTTCACAACTTACCTTTCTCGCAATTCTTTCAATCACGACTCGAGCTACGGGTATGATTGGGCCACCCTCCGGGTCGTAGAAAGGGCTCTGCGGGTGATCCAGGCTGGTCAGGGGTCGGATTTTATCCTGGGGAATGGAGGGCTTGTTCGGGGACTAGAAAAAAAAGAACAAATAAAGCATTAACAGAGCTATTCATCATGATGTATTAAATACATATTCTATTGTATATATTATATATATGAAATCGACTGCACTGCATTGGCTGAAAGGTTGCCATCCTCAGGCACCCCCCTAATAGCTCAAGTGCTTGGGAATTTATATTCCTCGACCAATCAGAGGTCTGATTTATGAACAGCCATGATTTCATCTATAAAACTGGTAATGCCCTCGCCCCTGGATTTCCCTGGCATGTGGAATGCCACACCATGTGACTGCCGGGTAGCTACAGGTATTTGGGGGGGGGGGTGAACTGGCATACCAAGGGTCAGCTTTGGCCCTGGCACCCCCATCTTGTACACTGCCCCACATTTCTTATGAATATACAGACAGGGCAGTCTGGGACATTTTGCAAGGAAAAAATCAGATTAAGCCCCCTCTTCACTGTGCCCAATACCTCTTTGGCACTGCCTTCTAGCTGATTCTCCTTCTCTGCCCAATGGTGTAGCAGCTCCACCCCCAAATGCTTCACAGGCCTGCCCCTTTTGGTCCCGCCCCCCGCCTCCTTGTCATCAGTTGGTAAGGGGCCTAGGAAAAGGTGGCAGTTGGTTAGTGCTTAGGTAGAGGACAGAGGGGGAGGATAAGTGGGACCTGGGAAATATTTTGAGTCCTTAGGGGGGGTACATTTATTGCCAGGGGAGTCATTAATTTCATTTGACCCTCTTCACAACTTGGAAAAGAGGCATAAAATTGACTACGACATTTAGGAACAATACACAAGTAATTAATCATTAACCTGCTTTGCACATTTGATCAAACAGGAGAAAACTCTACCTGCACTAATTCCCTTTCCTTGGGACACACTACATTGCCAGACATCGCTCTGTCTTTTTTATTTTTTAGGGCTGAGATTACTATACATTTGCAACTGGAACTGCAGGCAAAATTACACTGCATTATGGGTAAAAAAACATGGCAATTTGCAGCCAAATTGGCACTTTGCACACTGCACCCTGGGGTGTTATCTATTGAATCTAATCAGCAGGTATCATTTACTGTTCATCTGTTTTAGACTTATTTGTTGCTATGGGCTACTGCACCTGGTCAGTTCCATCTATTATATATGGGGGTAAGTGACTAGAATTAGCACTATATCAGAGTAAAGAAATAATTCACGTATTCTTTGCATGCAGTACAGCAGTTGCCCAGTAGGAGGCAGCAGAGACACACAAAAGAATCCTTCCTATATTCCTATGACTTCTCTAATTACATAAGGCCAAACTATAAGTTGAATTATTTTCACTGCTTTAAAAATATTGAGTGATTAAAGGGCACAATATTAAAAAAAAGAACAGGAATACAAAAATACAAAGATATAAAATAGCCTGACATTTATAGAGAGTGTTATAAATCATTGAACTCCTTCGCAGCATCAGGACAAACTGCAATCATTTCTGTACTAAATATAGGAACACGTGTTATCGTTTCAGAATCAGGCCCATACGATATAAGCAGAGGCTTATCAATACTTAGAGCTTCCAATCACATGCTTGATTTCTAACAGGTGACAAATGAACGTTTCTGATTGGCTGCTATTGATTACTAGACCTGTGCAGCTTTTACAACTCCCAAACCTTCCATATATTTTGGTTATGGTGCCCAAGTTACTGCAGAGGGGCCCCGGAGTGCAAGTAGCAATACAAGTACAAGTATGGGATCCATTGTCCGGAAAGCCGTTATCCAGAAAGCTCTGAATTACGGAAAGCCCGTCTCCCATAGACTCCATATATAAATAATCCTTATTGGAGGCAAAACAATCCTATTGGGTTTAATTACCGGTAGTGTTTTACTGATTTTTTAGTAGACTTAAGGTATGGAGATCCAAATTACGGAAAGACCCCTTATCCGTAATACCCTTGGTCCCGAGCATTCTGGATAATGGGTCCTATACCTGTAGTGGGCACTGGGGTGAACTCCAGTGAAAATGCAAGAATGCCATGACACTTAACCAGCAAACTTGGAGGTGGCCAACAGGAAATTTACTTAATGAAGATTAGTTCTACTTGGCAACCTGCATGGTGGATCATTTGTTCCCTGGGCCAATAATCAAATCACATGAGTGTAGGACTACCACCTGTTTGGTTTGGACCTTGACAGCTACATTTTCAGAAGGGCTACCCGGGTCAAAACTGCCTGCTTGGTTTTCCAAATCGGTGCCAATAAGATTCTGACATGGTCTAGAGGGGCTTTTATCAGCCTATAGTGCACTGTATGGCCACCTGTATATACAGAGGGAACAGCATGCAAAAACACCCCACAGTTGCTCACCTTTGGCTTATTTGCACTATAGGCCCAGTATTTGCACTGTAGGCCCAGTATTTGCACTGTAGGCCCAGTATTTGCACTGTAGGCCCAGTATATGCACCGTGAGCCCAGTACTGTAGGCTAGTATTTGCACTGTAGGCCCAGTATTTGCACTGTAGGCCCAGTATTTGAACTCTAGGCCTATTATTTGCACTGTAGGCCCAGTATTTGCACTGTAGGCCCGGTATATGCACCGTGAGCCCAGTACTGTAGGTCAGTATTTGCACTATAGGCCTAGTATTTGCACTGTAGGCCAGTATTTGCACTATAGGCCCAGTATTTGCACTGTAGGCCCAGTATTTGAACTCTAGGCCTATTATTTGCACTGTAGGCCCAGTATTTGCACTGTAGGCCCAGTATATGCACCGTGAGCCCAGTACTGTAGGTCAGTATTTGCACTATAGGCCTAGTATTTGCACTGTAGGCCAGTATTTGCACTATAGGCCCAGTATTTGCACTGTAGGCCCAGTATTTGAACTCTAGGCCTATTATTTGCACTGTAGGCCCAGTATTTGCACTGTAGTCCCAGTATTTGCACTGTAGGCCCAGTATATGCACCATGAGCCCAGTACTGTAGGCTAGTATTTGCACTGTAGGCCCAGTATTTGCACTGTAGGCCCAGTATTTGCACTGTAGGCCCAGTATTTGCACTGTAGGCCCAGTATTTGAACTCTAGGCCTATTATTTGCACTGTAGGCCCAGTATTTGCACTGTAGGCCCAGTATATGCACCGTGAGCCCAGTACTGTAGGTCAGTATTTGCACTATAGGCCTAGTATTTGCACTGTAGGCCAGTATTTGCACTATAGGCCCAGTATTTGCACTGTAGGCCCAGTATTTGAACTCTAGGCCTATTATTTGCACTGTAGGCCCAATATTTGCACTGTAGGCCCATTATTTGCACTGTAGGCCCAGTATTTGCACTGTAGGCCCAGTATTTGAACTCTAGGCCTATTATTTGCACTGTAGGCCCAGTATTTGCACTGTAGGTCCAGTATTTGCACTGTAGGCCCAGTATTTGCACTGTAGGCCCAGTATTTGCACCGTGAGCACTATAGGCTTTGCACTATGCACTATAGGCCTAGTAATGTCACTCTCTACTTCAGTCCATGGAACTTAGACAGTTTTCTTGCCTGTGTCTGCTGCATAGCTGGTCCCTCAGTGACAAATGTCCCACCCCTGGAAAGCCTTCTGCTCCTTATTGGACTAATACCCCATGTACAACAAGTGTGGCATACCCCCCGGGTACAAAAGGTAATGCAGGAAAAAATACTACATTTCCAAAACTGGCCGCTAGTCTGCTAACAAGTCCTACAACTTCTGGGGGGATTCAGAAGAAAATTGTACTCGCTTCTTGGTTGCTATGGGGTTACTATGTGAAATCAAGTTCTGAATTTCTGAATATATTTCAGATATTTGCTCAAAATGTTATATTTTTTTTCTCTGTAAATCCACGGATATTTTCTTTTTCAGCGCTGGCAGCACATCAGTTGCCTATTTCCATCGTGCCCAGCGCCTAGTTCTGTGACAGGACTGAAAATTGTAGAAACGGAGCTTTTTCTCAGTGATTCATCGTCGGCTGCAAGAGCACCATTTCCACATTCATGTCTCTGCCAGCCCAATGAAGGGAAAGTTATTTTGAAAAAAGAAAGAATATAAACATGTTTCTCAGACATATTGTAACTGGCAGGGGAGTTTCTCTTGCGGAGACTCATAACTCATTATAACAGATTGGTTCAGTCAGGGACATAATCCCGATGGTGCTGGGAGAGGTTAGGGTTACTTTATATGGTACAGCCTCTTTGGGACGGATTTGTGGGTTTGGGGCAGCCATGTTGGACTGTGGCAGATATGCCAATGGAATAATGGTCCCGGGGGCAATCAGCTGGCACTTTCTGTAACATCCAGTTTGCTCTCCTTTATTAGCACCTTTCCACAGCTGGATTTGAACTCTGAACCTCATGGTTTGTGGCTGCCTTGCCTTACATATAGGCTTAGTGGGCAGTCTGCAAGCCCCTGCAAGTTTATTTCAACAAAGGCTAGCCACTTTAATATTTCATTATTATCACTTGGGGCTGCACTGCATGAAGCAATAGGCACCACTAATTCCAACCCAGTCCTACCTTGCCTAATATTGGTCTCGGTTAGTGAGTTTTTGGGGTTTATTACTGATTTCCTATTTATCCTTTTCTTTCCTTTTACTTGATTCCTATTCCTTGTCTGGTTTGCCTTGGGGGTTTTTTCCTAGTCTTGTCATGGATTCTAATCTTGACTTGTCTGTGCTCCTGGCTATGGTGCCTTGGCCAAGCTGAACTTGCTGATCTTTACCTATCTCTAACCTTGGCCTGTATTCTGATTAATATGTTGTTTATCCCTTGTCTGTGCTGTTCTTTTTCAGTCTATTCTCAGCACGAGCCAATTACAGCAACTTACACTAGCAGTTGTGGGAGGGGGAGGTAATGGTTATCAGCAAAAGAGAGTGCCAAGAATGCTTTTATCGAGCACCCTGTGAGTTGGAATTGCCTTACATAACACAGACACATAAGACTATTGGGGTTTGGAGGTCTAGATGGGACCCTTCAGGTTTGGGACAGTCAAATAGAACTGTTTGAGGTCTGGGTCTGGCATTAGGACTGTTGGAAGTCTAGGGCCACAACACAGGATTGTAGGAGATGTGGAGAGGCCAAATAGCATTGCTGGAGGTCTGAAAGGTTCACACAGGATTACAGAAGGTCTAGGAGAGCTACACATGGTTCTAGAAGGTCTGGGACTGTCAAACTAAACTGTCTGTGGTCTTGGACAGCCAAATAAGACTGTTAAGTATGCAGAACCTCAAAGAGAACTCTTTGAGACTATAATGCCTCTTGGCATCTCCTTCAGGGACTTTCAAAGCTGAGAGTTTCTACAAGGATTCGTTCGATAAAACCCAACCCTTCCTGACTGTGCAGGAACTGGAATTTAAGGGCCCCTCTGTGCATTGTTATTTCATGTTATATTCTACATTGGGAAGCAATAAAAGGGATAAAAGGCCTGTGCTTCTTACTATCTACATAATAAGAATGCTTGGGGCGTGCACCAATGACCGTACAGAGCTGCCACCCACGGACCACAACCACAGAATGGATCTTCTGTCAATGAGACTTTCCAAGTTTGTGAAATGAAATATGAATGGTCCCCTCAGATATTGAGCGGGGAGGCTAATTTGGTCAAGAAAAGCTACATTAATTAAAACAATGACTGCTTTGTTGTCCTGTAGTCCTTTACTGAGAAAGCAAACAAGAGAGAAGGGGAGTTTGCACAACCCAGGGTTAACAGTACATTTTTAAAACATATACAGCCAATAAAGTTATTTAAGAAACACTAAGCCATCAGGTCAGGAAATTGGGGCGACCAAAAGGACTCTGCAGCTCCGAGAGATCAGGCTTTCCATGCAATCATTCACCAATTAACTTGAAATGGAACCATCTAAGTGGCCCTGCTTCTCAAAAGGAGACGCAGCAGGTTCTATTCTGGGTCTAGGACCTCCCAAGGGAAACCTAAAGATCAAATTCTCCCGTGGACCCATTCCCACCAGCATCAAGGGCAATCGAATTGTCTGCACCAAATACGGGGAATTTAGCTAGAAAATTAATTGAATTCAGAAATATATATCGGGCGGCTCGCCTGTTCCCATTAAAAATAAAAAGAAGAGGCAGCGTTTAAAAATCAATAGTTCTCTGAAAATGTAAGCAATTGCGAGGCTTCAGTATTCCCAGGCCAGGGGAAAAGTAATGGTGCAGATACATAGTCGGACACATTAACCTTCCTGCTATTAAAGGCACCGTGTTCAGATGAAGAAGCATTCGGAATGTCTGCAGAGCGAAACCAAATGGCTCCGATCGATAGGGGAGTTGTGGGGATTATTGTAGGGCCTGCCGATGGGATGACAGATTGGAAGGTTCCCTATTTAGCCACGTGCTGGCAGATACAGTGGATCATTTCAGGAAAGGGTTGAATGAGAAAATACAACTGGTATTAATACTACTAGCGCCATGCTGACTGGTTTCATTTCCTGATAATATAGTGCCTGGGCACGTTAATGTGGCCCTTTCCCAACAGGCAGGCACAAACCACTTTTATAATAGGGGGCCCAACTAGGGTTACCGCCTGTCTGGTTTTCACCCGGATACCCTGGGTTACAGGAAGGCGGTCTGGGTGAAAGTTTTCTGTTCAGGTATCTTAATTTGAAGATTCTGTGATAAATGGAAATCATCCAGTCACTGATCTCCATGTCATAACCCCACCCCGTGATGTCACCAACCCACCTAAAACATGTCACTGCCCAGTGGTGTTCTTGGGGCCATTTCAAGAAATGGGAATTTAGCTCTTAAAGTTTTTGCTGCCCCTAGTAACTAGCTGCTCTCTGCGGCCTGAGGCAATGTTCTCACAGCTCTGACGCTGGCCCCCCTTACCTGTTCTGCGCTTACCTCTACCACATAGGAGCAGGTCCTGGGTGGGCCCTGAGTGGCCCTGCACCCTGACATCACCCTGCCCTGAAATTATACTGCCCCCAGCCTGGTCCCATTGTTGTAAAAGGTAGCAACCCTAGGCCTAACAGGGCAAATGCCCCTTTTGTCTAGTGATGTGCGGACCAGACCAAAACCCGGTGGGTTAAGGCCAGCATCCAAACAACTTTCACTGGCTGTGAGCAGGTCTGGGTTGAACTTTACTATGCGCCCATCCCGGACGCGACCTTACTATGCCAAGCTTCTGCCTTCGACCATTGATATCTGTAGATTCATTCCTGTGTGCCTTGCCCCTTTAATGACATCAGAGAGGGGCGGGGCAGTCGCTGCTCTATAAATACAAAGGCTCAGCGGGTGCGGGCCGTTTTTTTGTTCTTCACACATGGCTTCTTCTCTCCTACTCAAATCAAGCCATGCAACTGCTGTAGGCATTTTTGCCTTAGGACATTTGATTTCAAAATAACCTAAAACAGTAGCTTTAACTTTAATCTGTTCTTTTCTGTATTTCAGCTCAATGCTACAGCATGGTGTGTACACAGGGGGCTTTCGCTGTGTGTGTGGGCTTTTAAAATCATTGCCATATCAACCTCCAATGGAGTACCTATAGGGGAGGAAGAAGCAGACCCTATGACTACAGGGGGCCCAGGGAGAGAAGGATCACACTAAGGACCTGACCCCCCTGGTCTGCACCACCAGATTTCTATATTGGGGTCCTTGGAAGCTCAAGGTACACCACTGTGAACTTCTACAGCGCCAGTAATATTATGGACAGCCAATAACCTAAGATGCCTTTGGGCTCGGCTCCCAGTGGTGTAACTATAGGGTGACTGGACCCTATGACTGCAAGGGGGTCCCAGGGAAAGATAGGACCTGTTAAGGATCCATGTTCCTCTCAGCCTACACTACTAGAAACTGGGCCACTGGAGAGGTCCAGTGGTGTAACTATCAGCACCAGATTTCTTATGCGGGCACCCCGAGGCACACCCATTCTTTGCAACCCCCCCCCACATTTAAACTCACATATGGGGAGAGGTCCTCATTGCTCCGTATGGGAGCAAAATTTCCGTGCGGAGGGGTGGCCTCCCTAAATTTGTGCTGCTCTAGGCCCAGGCTTTTGTGGCCTCGCCACAAATCCAGGCCTGGTAACTATAGAGGAACCAGGACCTGCCATTGAAGGGAAAGAAGAGGCCCATAATGACCCTTGAACCAGCTCTAAGGAGGTCAAGTTACACCTCTGTCAACCCCTCTGTTGTAGCTTGTCTTTGCATTGGGCTTCTAGAGAGGTTAATTTAGTGGTAGCAGACCCTATGATTGCTGCAGGCCCCAGGGTAAGAAGGTACCTGTTAAAGGCCCCTGATGCCCCCACGCTTCACCAACAGATTTCTATGTTGCGGTCCTGGGATGGTCAAGTTACTCCACTGTCACCCTCCCTGTGATAGCCCCAATGATATCATGGAAACCACATGACCTTACTGGCATTCTGACTGGGCTTCCTGAACATCTAGGAGAGCTTACTATAGAAGCATTTTCTCAAATCTTACCCTGAAGCCATTGAGACTGGCATCCACCATTCACTGTTTGAGGCCCATCTATAGGTTGATGAACCCACAGCCCATATAAGACTTTATTGGGATAGCCCAGATTTGCAGACCCCTTTGCATAACTTTGTTTCCAGGCCAAACTCCCTATTCTGATGACAGTGCCCCCGTAGAACTATACTAAGAATTCTGTATGTCTTTCTCCAACCAAAGAGCAGATATTCGTTTTACTGCTGGCGAACGAAAGAAAACTCCGGCTCCCGATTTGCTATTTTACAGAACTACAGACTGGGGACATTTTTAACACTAATCTGCCAACTATCATAAACTCCCAATGACTCGGTTATTGCTGGAATTTTCCTCCTCATACATCTCCAGCCCTTGACTTATAGGTGGCTACAGCGAGCGCATTTCTGCCTCCTGCAAATAAATCTGCTTTATGCGCCACATTTAAGGGGTTATTGGTTCCATGATCATAAGATAAGTATTAGATATATAAGCCTTAATATCATCTGACAACCTGAACTACATGGTCTGGATAACACAGAAATCCAAGTCGGCTTCTCCTCTAAAAGCACTTAGGTTTAACCCTATGAGCTCCCCATGCATCTGTCTGCCAGCCTGCGACCTACTTTTTATAAGTGAAATATAATTGGAATATAAAAACATGCATATTCTTGGAAATAAATAATTGCACCCCCAAAAGTAGAGGGACAGATAATCTGTTTTGGAGAGATGGTTATACTGTATTTATAGGGCTTGTAAACGCTAGTTTTGCTATACAAGTTGCCAAAAAACACAATTATAGATGCAAGAAAATTCACCAATGATAAAAAACTTCATTATAAGTGCAAAAGAATTGACCAATGAGAATGCTGATTCCCAGCATCTTGCTGGTACCTTACATATAGAGATAATTATGGCATTTTCCCCTCATTATATGGCACAGGAATCAGACATGGGGATAAGGACAGACTTGTTCAGTGCTGGGAAACTGTATTTAATGCTCCCAACTGCAGGAACAAAGAGCCAGATTTATACAGATCAGCTGGGATTCTCATTGCAGGATTTTTTCGCATTTTGCAAAGATTTGGGGAAAAGCTTAGGAAAAGGTTTATTGTGCAAAACTGCATTACATTATTCTGGGATTTGTAGTCCAGCAACAATTGAGTAAAGTTTGGTTGAGCAGTGCAGCAGGGTTTACATCCCCTTTAATAAACAGCTCCATCAAAATACTATATATATACTGCAAAACTAACATTTATCATCTATAATTACAGCAGGCCCCTGACAGAGAAGGGACCTGTTAAGGGCCACTAATCCCCCCAGGCTTCACCATCAGATTTCTAGGTTGGGGCCCTGGGGTGATCAAGTTAAGCCACTGTCAACTTCAATGTTACAGCCCCAATAATATCATGGAAAACACTTAACCACACATAACAGATTTGTGAGTGGTAAAACTTTAGGGGTGGCCTGCCCGTCAAGGCTTCTTCTTCACTTCTTCTTCACTGGAGGCTTTCTTGTCCAGCTTTTCCAGTCCCCAAGCACCACAGGACAAACCTTGTAGATACTATATCAAACTGTAAAAGGGTGGGGCTTGTTTAAAAGTGGGAGGGCTTCTGACAGATTGTAGGTGTGTTGGAATATAAATGGAAATGACCATGTTAACCAAGGACATGAGCTCCATCTCCTCCCATCTTGAAATGCTGGTAGATATGGTCCAACTCAATATAAGTGCAAAAACAAATGCACCTACCTCATAGGTTACCCCACTGTCAGTGCCTGCATCCCATGGGATCAAATCTTGGATGACCTTCTGGACCCAGCCGCACTCTTTGGTACAGAGATCCTCAGAGGAAAGGCCTACGTTCCAGTCTGGGCTGGGACCCATCATGGCCAGGAAGGACATCAGGTGACGGCTTCTGTCCACTGAGAACTCAGCTGAAGGGGCAGCCCTCCTGTCCAAAGCAAGAACACAAGGTCAGAGCACAGCTGTGGGGGTACGTGGGGGAAACCTTTATAAAATGCTCAGTGTAAATGTACATTAACATGATTTTGCTTTCCTCCTTCGCAAATCTGATTGGGGCTTGGATACAGGGCGGTTCTCTACAGGCCTATTATAGTGACTACACAGATGTACTGCTCCTAAGCTGCCTGGCTATTGCTCACTTGCCTGGGTCTCAGAGAACCTATTATTCAGGTAAATAGCAATTCCTTGTGAAGTGATTCCTGTAGCAATTACTGCAGAGAGGGAAGGAGAGAGCGATGCCTCCCTACCACTTCCAGCCGCAGATCAATAATGTTCCACTCCGGCCGCCTGTTAGAAGAGCGTCTCGGGCAGATATATTCCTCCTTAACAAATAATTACTTTTTGGAAAACACACAGAAGATCCCAGTGACTGGGCAATTAAATGACACTGTGGTCTTGTTTCTGACTTCCAGCAAGATCATAACCCCGCTTAAGGTGACGGATATTAAAAAATGCATGGAGGAGAGGGGGGGAAAAAGCTCTCTGTGGCCGTGCAGCGGCGGGCTGAGCTGCCATCAGGCCCTGGCGGGTGATAAAGAATTTATGTTAAGAGTTTTAGGACTTTAACCCCTGGTGCAGGGCTGGCAACGAAATATATTTCCTTTTTATTGGGGTTGGGTGCTCAAAATATATGAGAAATTCTCATTAACAGTGACCCCAAACCACAAGGCAGTCACACCCAATCAATTACTGATTTGGATTTATTGCTGTTAAGAGTATTAAAAGTCCATCTGACCATAAACCTACCTTAGAGCAGTGGCTCGGGGGTGGGTGCGGATGAGGGGAGCATAAGCAGGGGAATAATTCATATTTACAGAGGTTTAGATTCCCCTGAAAGAGATCAACTCCCCCAAAAGAGACCCACCCACTAACCCCCCAACTTCTTGACCTGGTCTTTGTCCAAGGTTGAGAAGGGACTTGAGAAGACCCAAGCCTGAGCTGCCCCCTTAGCTGACATATAGGGTTGTCACCTGTACAATTTTAACCCGGACAGCACGGTTTTCGTAAGAGATGTCTGGGTCCTGCCCAGCTTTCCAAATTAAGAAAATGGGGAAAGACTCACTGAGACTGATGCGGTGATTGGCCAATCGCAATCAGCGCATCGTAGACCCATCCAGTGACGGCATGGTCCTGCCTCTTCCCCACCCCGTGATGTTTGGCCAAACTCATCCAACTCATCCCACAGGATTCAGGCCAACCCACACATCACTAATAGCCTTATATTTCTGGCCTCCCCAAAACTTCACCCTCCTTCACCCTCCTTCTTTGGTGGAGAAGTTCCTATTTTGTTAGACTGCTTGTTTGAAAAGCGCAAGTTGCCCAGTAAGCTTGCAGACGTAAATGAGCCCCAGGGCTGCTCCTGCCATGGGGTAAGGGGAGAAACTCGCCTCAGGTGACAGGACACAGCCAGTTACAAGGGGCAACAAAAAGCCACCTCTGGTATCTTCAAGAGCCAAATTTTCCTTTTTTAAAATAGCATCTCTGCAGTAGCGATGTGGCCCCCTCTGGACCCACTAAAGTTGTATACACAGAGTGGAAGATAGGGGGCGACATCAGTGCTGATGAGCCTGCTTATGTTTTGACCTGCTGTACCAACCCAAGGCCATGCCAGCCCTTTAGCAAATACCCCCAGTAGCTCCCCTTATTCTTTTCTGCTAATATCCATGCTTTGGGCTGCTATCAGTTACCCCAATATATTATGAACAAAGGGGCAAAACTTTAGGTGGCAGCAGCCCCAGAATCAACTGTAGGAAGGATCCATCTTACAGGGCTTCATAGAAACAACTATTTCCTAACTCCGACTGCTGCTGCTTGCATGTAACTAACCCACGGCACACCTACATTGTAACTGATGTGTCACAGTCTGTATTGAAATTAAGCAAAAAAGCAATTAAAATTAACAGCGGGAAGTGATGTGGAAGGAGGGTAGATCTAGTATCTCCCATGTTGCCGTCTGTTGAGCCCCCTGAAGGCAAGTTCTAACTATTGGCCACTGATTAGCAAGTCGCACAGGTTGTGGTCTAATAAAGGGAGGTAATTAGGTTCAGCTCTGCTGGGAAATGGATGAAGTTCATATACACACACTGGGGACTGTTTGGGGAATTCAGATCCCCCTCATCTTGTAGTTGGAAAGGTGCATGTAAGCGCTGAATGCAGGTGAAATGCAACATGTTGCCCATTGGCCTTACAGCTGCCCCGGCTTTAACATGACATGGCCCCATAGGCGGAGGGTGAATTGTTTGTTTGGGGAGGCTAAATATGGGCCGTACACAGACTGACCTACAGATAATGTGACACTTAGTGGATTCGCTGCTGGTGTAAAAAAACAAACCTCCCAACTACCTATCGCGGTTCCCACTGACTCCCAGGGATACTGCGCAAAAGTGCGGGTTCGAGGGCTTTTTTTTACCCTAAAATGCTTAGGATGTAAAGTATCCATATGTGCACTTCTGGGAGGGGTTCTCCATCCATTTGTGTTTGGGATCAGTTAGCTTGAAGGGGTAGTTTTACAGCATATCCGATGATGAACCAGAGAGCGGCTGCGACACTGTGACTGGCTCCCCAAGTTCTGATTCTTCAGGACACGACAGCCCCTTTAAGAGCAGCTTTGTCAGGAATTTCTGATGTGTGAAATTGTCGCCTTTTAACAGTTTCTCTAATTTTGGCCACATTGGCTCTTCACTAAACATGATAGAACCCTCTGAGCTCCCCATTGCAATGGAGAAACCCAGAACATCAACAGTAAATGAGTAAATTAGGTCTTGTGTTCTTATGAGTGTGTTGCTGAGTAGAAGCGGAGGGTTGCCATATCTGCACAGGAATACATATATGTATCCAGGAAGCCAGCTTAGAAACTCATTGTCCCTGTAATATACCTATAACAACCCCATAACATCTCTAAGGAGAAATGGTGGCATAAATGTTCTAGATCAGTGTCGGCCGAGCTAAAGTCCCGTGAGCAAGATGCAAAATGGAGAAAGTCTTATTTTTGCCCACAAAATCATACATGGTATTTGGTCTCATTCGCTATTGCCCTGGGGTAATCTGCTTGGAGCAAAGTGACCAAGTGCAGTGCAAATATTATGTAGAATTCACCTCTGTATGTGAGTAGAATCTTTTGCTATCTAATAAATATGGGTATTTCCCCTGTTGTTTGACAGGTGCAGCATTTTGTATTTGGTCATCAGGAATGGAATGGAAACAACACAAGGAAGAAGGCTTATGTCCCACCCACAGTTGCTGTCACCCTCCCACCTGCCCCACCCGCCTGGCAGGAAGCACCCACATTGGAGGAGAACCTGCCATTCTCTCGTACCCCCCATCCGCATTGCTGAGCAGTGCCGCACCCGTAGCCCACCTTCTTGCCTCTCCATGTACCTCAAGGCCTATTCTACAGCACCCGACCTACAGTCTGTCTCACCCTAGTGGCGTCGTTACCAAGTTGCCGTGGGCATCAATCCCCGCCTCTTACCCTCCCCAACCATCCATCAGACTCAGTTCAAACCAATGGTTCCATCCCATTTGTACATCATGGCGTCCAATGAGCCTACGAAACTCAGTCAGTATCCGTACATGTGTGATCTCAAGAACGCTCGGAGGAAGATCAAAGATTCAGACTTATTTCAAAGAAGAATTTTATATATTATTTTTTTTTAAATCATGTAGACGGGTGCAGTTTAAACAATATTGAGCTATAAATAAAGAAAAATATTTGCACATTTGGTATAAATCGTCTTTGGTCCTGTTCTCTTCTTCTATAGTAAATCTAGACAGGTGACTTACAGGGGGAGGAGCCCAATTTCCCTCCTGCTATTTTTTTTATACAATTGCCTTCTAACTTGCAAGACACAACTACATTTGGGAAGCCATGTGTTTTATATGTGAAAGTATAACTGTGTATCCTGCTGTGGGTGTACTTTTATCATCATATAGCCCATGTATATAAAGGTTTATGTAAGTGCCCCGTAATTTGGGAAGGCCTTTAATGAACCTTTTATAATAAAATCCTTTTGAACCTCTACCAAAACCACCTTTATCCGGCATTGGCCTCATACCTGCCCCCATGTTACCCTCTCCCTTTGCTGGGTGGAGCTGCCATACCACTTGCCTCTTCCATTTTTCATTGACACCAGGAAAGCAGAGTAATTAATGCTCCTGTGAATGAACACTCAGATGTGGCAGCAATATGGCAATTTCTACTAATATGTCAGATGTGAGTGTGTTGCACAGTGTGAGCTTAATGCAGTTGGTCTGTTTAATAGGAAAATAAATCATAAACACAACCATAATTCTAAATTGGTTTATTTCTCATTATTGTAACTCTAATATCCCAGTGACTCAAACAGGGGTATCCAATGGTGCCTGAACTTTTATGTTACCGCTCGGCAAGTCAGGGGTCGGGAATGATGGGAATCTTCAGCCGAGGGGGGAGAACTCATCGCTGGGAACCTTTTGTGATATTTTTATATTTATTATACCTACTGTGGCTCCCTCATTGGGCCATCATCTAATGCCCCTGATACGCACTATTCAATATGTATCTTTCTCTTTTTAAAAAGCCTAATTTAAGGGACAGGTCTCAGCCGCCATTTCCCTGCCACCAACGCTCACTCTGGCACTTGCCCTGATTTCTCATTTTTATTTCTGGGATCAGAGGTGGGTGGAGCACTGATACACTGGGGGGGGGGCATTAAGGGAAATAATGGCAGAAATGAAGGGAATCACTGGGTGGGACTCTGGGTGGCACTTGGGGTATCAGTCTGGGGTTTGTATTTATTCTAATATAAAATGTCATTATGGGAGAGTTGGGGTTGGTGGGAGGAATGGGGGAGCAGGGAGACTGCAAACCTCTAGGGATAAATACACAGAAGGATAAAAAGGCATTTGGTTCCAGATTCCTCTTCAATCAATTTATTGATCTTCTTATTTCTCTCTGTAAGTTACACTGTATGTAAGTGTCAGGGCTAAAGGGTATTGGGCTACAAGTCTCAGAGCTGCCCTATTCCCAGCCTCCAACTGGCACTGCCATAAGTCTGACGCTGCCATAAGTCTGGCACTGCCATAAGTCTGACGCTGCCATAAGTCTGGCACTGCCATAAGTCTGACGCTGCCATAAGTCTGACGCTGCCATAAACGGGTGAGATTTAGATGGGAACAGATCAGCAGGTCCCCTCACTATCCGGCATCAGTTTATAGGCCCGGCCATTTGTTTCCTAGAAGTTCTGCTCTGCCCAGAGATTTGCCCACAGTTATTTTGCTCCTATATATATATATTAGGCAGGTAGGAGGTCAGTACAAAATGGCACATCTGCCCCATCAGCCGCTCCTTACAGCTGGGTGCCATGTATAGTGCCAGGCATGACAGGAGCGCATTGGAGTATAACAGTGTCAGTTCCCCAACCTGTGGCCCCCCAGCTGTTGCTACGGCTCCCTGCTTCCCTGTCAGATCTCCAACCTATGGCGCTCAGTTGTTTGTGACCAATAAAGTATGGTGGGGATATCGTGCTGCTGTGAGGCTGCTCCTCATCAGCAGGGACTGGGCCTCATGTTATAATAGAAGGGAGGAGGGATGGTGCCAAATACAGGGCAATGCTGCAACCTGTTTCACTCTCATTTCAAGGGGAACTTCACCTTATATGCTGTTATTGCACAGATTTATGTTTAGGATGCCATTTAGGGTCTGTTTGTAAAATGGGAGAACTGGTCGAGGGTGTGAGTACTTATATAAGGCAGTGTATCCTGATGTGTGTAGCAGAGAGGGCCGGCACATATGAGCTCACAATCTCTTTTTTCCCTCTCCCCATAAAGTGAAAATGAGTGATCCCGAGCGATTCCGATCGACTCTGAGCGACTTTGGCGAGATTTTTTGTGATTTTTTTTTAGAGATATTCAGCGAGTTTCCAACTCATTTTTGACGCTTTTAGGAAATAACATCTTCCATAGACGTCTGCTGATATCTCTATTTTATACCCAACTGCTCTTTTAAGAGCAAGAAGACCGGGGCGCAATGCCATCCTGCGCCCCCTGGAGGAAGGTAAGGGAGCCGCTACGGTTCCATTTGAATGAAGGGTCTGGATGTACAGAGTATAGAATGTAACAGAATCTTTCTCTTTTCCCACAGCGAGAGGCAGGATCAAGACCCCTCTCCGAGATTTATAAGGTGAGTAGAAAAGAGGGTAAAACTGTGCCCCACTCACTGCTACTGCTGTAGGGGCTGCAGATTTTGTACCACCGGGGAATATTATGTCATCAATAAAATCCCCCTTTTATTCTATTTTCCAGCCTCCTGATGGTCGGCTGACCAAGGGTGTGCTCCTCGGACAGGGCGGCGCTGCAGCCGTTTACAAGGTAAGGGGTCAGGGGTGAAAGTGCTGCCCCTGCTGTGCCCACAAACCCATTCATTTGGCTCATCACACATTGGGCTGCTTTAGGCGGGCATATCAGACTGCTGTTTTGGGGCCACATGGGGCCCTTTCTTGAATATAAGTGACACCTTTCTGTCTGTGTTACAGGGTCTCCATCATCGCAGAGGAGTGGTGGCCGTGAAGATGGCGAACATCAGCTGGGTAGGGAATCTTTCTAGTTCCATTCTCCATAATCATTCCTATTGGTGGGGTTGCCTATGGGAGCTAAAGGGGTTTTTTATTATTCCACCCCAGGATGAGGAGTCGGTGTGTAGGGAGCTGAGGTTTCTCCGGCAGTTCGGCGGCCACAAGAACGTCGCCGATTTCCACGGAGCCTATTACCA
Organism: Xenopus tropicalis; assembly: GCF_000004195.4. Lineage (NCBI taxonomy): Eukaryota > Metazoa > Chordata > Amphibia > Anura > Pipidae > Xenopus > Xenopus tropicalis. Next base: position 16,813,215 of record NC_030680.2, read on the forward strand.
GGCTCCACTGAGGGAGGGCCAATCGGAGTTCCTGGAAGTAAGGAATTATTTGCTGTATCTTGTTCCTCCCTCTTGTGCCAAAGAGATCTCCATTGGAGGAGATATAATCCCCGGCCTGACACCATTTCTTTCTATTGCAGGTTGTTCTTGAGTTCTGTGAGGGAGGCTCCCTCCACGATCTCATCAACAACAACGGCCAATCCCTGAAGGAGCCCTGGATTGGTTACATCTGCAGGGAAGTATTAAAGGTAAGGCCAGAATAACCCCTTAAAGACTCATCTATGATTCTGCATTACATATATATTTATTTATTTTTTACAGATCATCATTCTGCTAAAATGTCTTACACTCTTGGGAATATTTAGATTTATGTCCGTTATATTCTTATAACCTACATCTCAATCCCCCCAGGGGCTCCACCACATCCACCAGCACCGGGCCGTACATAGGGACATCAAGGGCCCGAACATCATGCTGACGAAGGAGGGGAGAGTGAAGCTGAGTGAGTAAAACTTCATCATTCAGGTTTTTATTGTATTGTATTTAAAAAAAAATATTTTTTCATTGATAAATATAATCTGTAATTTCAGTCGACTTTGGACTCTGCTGGGACCTGGACCCACAGACTGGACTGTGCAAGGAGCCTGACGGGACTGCACACTGGATGGCACCCGAGGCCATAAGGTGGAATGGCGAGGAACCGGCATATGACACCAAAGTGAGTTGTACCTATAATACTTGCACAATGCACAACAGGGTGCATTTACCTATCAATGTTAATGGGACATAGAAGCAGTGGGAGGAGTCGATGGCACTTTCCTTCAGCCTCTCCCCTCCTCTCTGCACAAATGGGTGCTGCATTCAGTTAGGGGCAGTTCAGGTTACAAGGGAACTAAACATAAAGCCATTGGGGCCATTTCTTCCATCACTGCTAAGCAGGCCCGGACGGGGATTCACTATAGGCCCTGCTATTCCAAGTGCACAGAGGCCCAAACAGCCCCCCACAAGCCCAATAAATAGTGACTGTCTATGGCATCTTACAGCAGCCCATCTGGCATTTGCCAGCATCCACAGATTGCCAGTCTGGGCCTGGTGCTAAGTGGCCCAGTTCTAATTGATTCTACATTTTCCATTCATTGTATGCAGGCACTGATGGAAGAACCACCCCAGTAACAACTGAATCACCCACTAACCCAGTTCTCTCCTTCTAATGCTCTTTGGTGTCTCTTTTCCAGTGTGACATCTGGTCGCTGGGGATAACCGCCATCGAAATGGCCGAGGGAAAGCCACGTAAGTAAATCACAACAATTGTGGGTACTTGTGGATTTTTATTCTATACTTTGAGCAGCCGATATTCTGTAGCAGAATGGGAAGAACTGGGATTTATTCGCTATTTTCAGCTAAAATACCCACTTTTTTCTTTAGATGAAATAAATAGTACAGTATATAGACATGGATGGATCTGATATATGCGTTTTTGTCTTTCAGCACACTACAACCATAAAAATCCAGAGGACATCATAATCCAGAGCCGACCACCGCAGCTTCGAGCCAACACCTGGTGAGTCCTTCCCAGCTCATGTCACTAGATGTTCCCATAACTCAGAGCTGAATGAAATGGGCTCTGTATTCACCAGATAAAGCTAAAAGCTCTTTTTCCTTTTTTCCCAGGTCTCAACAATTCGTGTCCTTCTTGGACTCCTGTCTGAAGAAGGATCCTGCGGAGCGATGGAGCGCTGAGGAGCTCCTGCAGCACCCTTTCATCGCTGGACTGCTGCCTAAGAAGATCGTCAGGGCTGAGATCCGGGAACATCTTCAGGTTCCGCAGAAGAGGCCATCCAGGATATACACCATCCTATGTGGTACGACTGCACCATCACGAACACTAAACTGAGAAGCTGTTGGGCTTATTATAGAACTTATCTCTAGGTACCATCCAACCCGCTTGTTACCCCCCCACTGACCTGCTCCTCAACTCCTCTCTCATTCCCCCCTCACACGCTCACATTCAAGACTTTGCAAGGGCTGCCCCCCTTCTCTGGAATTCGCTCCCACAAACTGTCAGACTTTCTCCCAATCTCTCTGCCTTCAAGAGTTCTATAAAAACACATTTATTTAGAGAAGTTTACCCTAATCTGGTTTAGCAATACCCTCAGTGTGCTGCTAAAAGCAATACCCTGTGCCCCACCTCTCACATGGGGCATTCCCACACCTTGTGTCTCAACCCTTTCTCCTTGTAGATTGTAAGCTCTTTTGGGCAGGGCTCTTTTCACCTCTTGTATCGATTATTGATTGCTTTATATGTTATGCTATATGAAACCCACTTACTGTACAGCGCTGTGGAATATGTTGGCGCTTTATAAATAAATGTTAATAATAATAATATTATAGTGCCGCTAGGGATAATGAACATATTTTGAGGGCTACATCACCTTAACATTACATTTTAGTATTAAATCGACAAGACAACTTGCATTGGGTCACAGATTGTTGCAGTTGCCCTCGCAACTGTTGCATCAGCCAGAGGTTACACAAGATGCAGCAATACCCATACTAATTAGGAGAGTAATGGCAAGGATTTTTCAAGCTGAGTGCTGATTGGTCACGATTTCTGACAATTCTGTGTGATGATTGGTTTGTGTGCAGGGACCCAAGGGAGTAATATGGCCGATTATACTGGTACCATCACACCACAAGTTTGGGTCTGGCCATGCTCATATTAAAGTATACTCTGTCTTATGTATTTCCAAATAACTGAACAAAAGGAATGTAATTTTCTTACTATGACTTTATTTTCTATACAGGAGTGAAGGAAGCAGCTCTGCAGGCAAGAGCCAGGGCCAGAAAACAGCTGCGTCGCACTTGTTACTTCTGCGCACACAAGACCTTGGCAGAAGAAAAAGCGGCTCAGCAAATGGCACTGGAGGGCTTTCCTTGTTGTTGAGCCTGTGGCCAATAACATCTAAAGCCCAGGATGAGTCTCCGCAATAAGATCCTCGGAGAAACACCCACAGAGAAAGGTACCGTCTCCATTAAATATCCCTATACATTGGGCCTACAGAGCCTTAGGCCAACACTTCCTTTGCCGATGGACAAATTCCAATTTGGGCCCCTATTACCCACTGTGTGTGTGTGTGCATTGGCAGGAATGTTAGTGTCTAAGAGGTGGATTTTGGGTAATGAGTGCATTTCCTGGCTGAAGTGACAAAGCTGATTTCCCAGATCTGACACCCCAAGGGGCATTTCTCACATTGATTTGGCCTTTAAAGGCTTAGAAATATACATTATTTTATATATGTAATCTCTGGCACCCATTGTACTGTAAACCAGTCCTGTGCAACAGAGCATTCAGTGTGAGCATAAAAGTATTTTTAATGCCATTGTTGTTAATGAATATTTATAAAAATATATTACTTTTTTATTTTATGTTACAGCTCCAGGATCAGCCGCTACTTGTGAGACTACCGGAGCTACATCAGTGATGCCTTTGCTTAAGATCATGCAACACAAGCAGCAGTCTCACTTTCAAGGGCCACATCTCCACCAGTGGTACTTTCCAACTAACACCATTCCACCCATGGCTTTTACTTTTGATACAGCTCTGCCTCCAGCCCCTTCTCTGTCTACTGCTCCTCAGTTCCATCATGTCACCACAGCTCCAGCTCCATCTGCCACCACACCTACAGCTCCATCTGCCACCACACCTCCAGCACTTACAGCTCCATCTGCCACCACACCTCAAGCACCTACAGCTCCATCTGCCACCACACCTCAAGCACCTACAGCTCCATCTGCCACCACACCTCAAGCACCTATAGCTCCATCTGCCACCACAACTCCAGCACCTACTGCTCCATCTGCCACCACACCTCAAGCACCTACAGCTCCATCTGCCACCACACCTCCAGCACCTACAGCTCCATCTGCCACCACACCTCCAGCACCTACAGCTCCATCTGCCACCACACCTCAAGCACCTACAGCTCCATCTGCCACCACACCTCCAGCACCTACAGCTCCATCTGCCACCACACCTCCAGCACCTACAGCTCCATCTGCCACCCCACCTCCACTCACCATATTTATTTCCACTTTAGACTGCCATAATTCCACCAGTGGTATCTTCTATTGACAGTACTGCAACTCCACACAGGGGAGGGCCAAGCTGACTGGGCGCCCTAGGCAACCCGGCTGGCTCTTCTGCAGGCAGAACATCATGCTGATACACCACCAGCACTTCCACCTACCTCAGCTCAAACAGTGCCTCCTTTTACAGATTAATTATCATTATCTTATTTATAGACTACCACAGCTCCACTAGTGGAACCCTAATTACTAATTACTATACCTCCACTCATGGCCCCCTTTCTTCATTCAACATTAGCTCTGTAAAAATGCTGCCCATACATTATTTAGCTTAAACAAAGGATTACATACAGGGACACTGACATAAACATATAAACCCATAGTAGAAGTTGATACAGGGACTTGTCCGATTGCCCTTTGGGAGTCAGGAAGGAATTTTTCCCCCTCTGAGGCAAATTGGCTCCGGCTTCAAATGGGGGTTTTTGCCTTCCTCTGGATCAACTACTAAATAGGAACATTCCATCTACACTAAAACTTTAACTTAATGTAAGTAAGCCCTTTCCAACCTAAATTAATATAAATAAATCTAAAATACACAAATATCTATTATAAATACATAAATAAATCTATTTTATAAATAAATATTTCAAAACATATTTGAAGTGTGTTCTTGCATTTTTAGGGTATTGCCGGGGAGGTTTAGAGAGGGTGGAGACCTGTGGGGCAAGGGAAAAGGGTAACTAAAAAGAAGGTGGAATCAGGGGGCAGGGGAGGGATATAAAGGATAAAGAAATAAAAATCAGAGAATAAGTCTGAACCCAGTCATAGTGATCTTTATCATAGCACCTGCTTTAGTCTAGCGATGGGGGAGGGAGATCTTTGGACGGGGGAGCGCCACGGAGATCGGGTCTGGGGCAGGGCCCACTACAACTCTACAACTACTACTGTACCTGCAGTGAGACAGAAGGTGAGGGCAGTAGAGTTGTAGCTAGGAAATACTGCCTAATTGGAGGCAAAACATTTATTATTCTTAGGTTTATTTAATGTATAAATTATTTTTTAGTAGACTTAAGGTATGCAGATCCAAATTATGGGAAGATCTCTTATCGGAAAACCTCAGGTCTAGAGTATTTTGGATAACAGGTCCCCATACCTGTATTAGAGCTTTGCTGATTGAAAGAATGACCTGTCATTTCTAAAGGTTGCTATTGGTGAGGCCCACTAGGGTCAGGGCTCCCGGTTAGTAGGTGGGCCAGTCCGACCCTAATCAAGGGCATGGCCGTGTGTGCGCATCATTGTTTTGTTATTGGGGCCCCATAGTGTCATTCATCTGGACCCCCTCACATGGTCATACCCCTGATCTGCCCTAGTCATCCCAAATTCATGCCCATGATCCACCCAAACCCCATACAGCCCCCACAAACACTGCCTCCTACCAATAATTGAAGCAGTAGTGAAAAGTAATATTTAAAAAAATCATTTATTTGAACAAGAAACAGCCTAACGTGTTTTGTTCGTTATGGGGCACTTATAGGCTCACTATTTATTGGGCCTGGGGGGGGGGCTGATTGGGCCTCTGTGTGCTTGAAATGCCAGGGGCTATTCTGAGTCTGGGCCTGGGTATTTATACAGTAGGCAGCCTGGTAGCCTTCCAAGGGCAGTGCCCTATAGTATCTCTCTATACAGGCTATGGGCACAGTTAGGGGGCTGTTCTTTCTGAAATAGACACACTGTCATGGTGTTACTGTATCTCCCCCTATATACAGGCTATGAGCAAACACAGAGGGCTGTTCCTGCTGGCTAATGCTTAGTACCAAGGAATACCCATGCTGGTATAGTGTTATGGCATCTCTTTGTACAGGCCACATATTAGAATTGGTATTCCCTCTTTATAACTTCCTCACTCTCAGGGGAAGGGGCATAGGCTAAGGGTGAATTGTTTGTTTGGGGAGGCTAAAGATGTACACAGACTGACCTACAGCTAATGGGAGACTTAGTGGATTCTCTGCTGGTGTAAAAAAACAAACCTCCAAACAACCTCTTGTGGTTCCCACTGACTCCCAGGGATACTGCGCAAAAGTGCGGGTGGGGGGGATTTATTTTAACCCTAAAATGCTTAGGATGTAAAAGTATTTATACTTTTTATAAAGGGGTAGTTCACCTTAAATTAACTTTTAATATAATGTAGACATTGATATTCTGAGACAATTTGCAATTGGTCCTCTTATTTTTAATGTTTTTTCAGTTATTTAGCTTTTTGTTCAGCAGCTCTCCATTTGGTATTTCAGCAGCTATCTGGTTGCTAGGGTCTTATTTACTCTAGCAACCAGGTAGTGGTTTAAACAAGAGATGGGAATATGAATAGTTAAGGGACCTGCATGGAAAAATAAGTAATAAAAAAATGACACTAATAAAATTGTAGCCTCGCAGAGTAATACTTTTTGTCAGTGACCCCCATTTGAAAGCTGGAAAGAGGCAGAAGAGAAAGGCAAATTATTGAAGAACTATAAAAAAAATTAATTAGGAAGACCAATTGCAAAGTTGCTAGGAATTGGCCATTCTATAACATACTAAACGTTTACTTAAAAGTGAACCACCCCTTTAGATGTGTTTGTTAGTTTTATTGAGAGAGAGAAAGCGGGTACTGACATCCCAGGCACGTTATATGCAGTGAGATGCAGTGAGAAGCAGTGGGTACTGATACAGATATTCAGGCCCTGGCACTATAACACTGGCACTGATACACAACATTGGCCCCACTGTAACTAACGAGAAATAGTGCCTGTGTATAGCGCCTGTGTATAGCGCCTGAGTATAGCGCCTGTGTATAGTGCCTGGGTATAGTGCCAGTGTATAGCGCCTGGGTATAGCGCCTGTGTATAGCGCCTGGGTATAGCGCCTGTGTATAGCGCCTGGGTATAGTGCCTGGGTATAGTGCCTGTGTATAGCGCCTGTGTATAGCGCCTGTGTATAGCGCCTGGGTATAGCGCCTGTGTATAGCGCCTGGGTATAGCGCCTGTGTATAGCGCCTGGGTATAGCACCTGGGTATAGCGCCTGGGTATAGCACCTGTGTATAGCGCCTGGGTATAGCGCCTGTGTATAGCGCCTGTGTATAGCGCCTGTGTATAGCGCCTGTGTATAGCGCCTGGGTATAGCGCCTGGGTATAGCGCCTGGGTATAGCGCCTGGGTATAGTGCCTGGGTATAGTGCCTGGGTATAGCGCCTGTGTATAGCGCCTGGGTATAGCGCCTGGGTATAGCGCCTGTGTATAGCGCCTGAGTCGGTGAGATTCTTCTTTTCAGTCTTCATTTCTGCACTGCCTTCAGTTTGTAATATCTCCGGAGCCCTGTCTGCATCTGTGTCTTGATTGGTCAAATTTTACTGTCCATCAAGAAAGCTGTGCTCTGATTGGAGAATCCACAAGAAGAAAGATCCAATTAGAGCACAGCAGAACCGGCTTGGCGGAACAGGAGATTTGCAGGACAGTGCAGAAACGGAGTGAGGTTTTTTTTTTTTTTTTTTGTATTTTTAAGGTGCCCAGCAGGTTTGGGGAGGCTTGGCCTCTAGCCTTATTGAAAATCCACCTATGCATGGCCCTATAGTGCCACAGCCGGCAAGGAGGCCTTGGGTTTGGGCACTTCCCTTGTGATGTGTGGGTTGCAATCTCCAATAACACCTGGCCCTTTAAGTAACTGTTCATTGTTTTGGAAGTCAGATTGTAAATTCTACGATGATGTGAGTTATTAAAGATCTAGAATGCCTGGGTTGTGTATATATATCTAATTAAATGTAATTTAATTAAAATACATTCTCAGGCTAGTGCCTATGGGTTTTTGTACTATGTATGTTTGTTACATATGGGTGCCTCCATGACAGATATCAGGGTGCTGGCAGGCAGAAAATAGATACACAGTTTGTGTAAGTGCCTGAAGCACCCACATAAGTGCAAAGCCTGGTAGTTTGTATACATGAAATCACTGCACTCAGCAGGACAACTAAGTACCAGTGAGCCACAGTGCTGCCAGACAGGGGGCTAGCTGCTGGCACTCAGCAGTTACAGGGTTAAATCTAGTGTTCTCCTCCCACCTTGGGAACTCTGCATTTACCTCCAGGTGTTATGGAGGCGCCTGATAAAATATTAACTAATGTATGGGGTAATTAAAGGCACAAACTGTTCCGAGGCCTAGTAACCCACAGCAACCAATCAGCTGCTGGGTTTGAAAGAGCTGACCAGTAAATGCTACCTGCTGGTTGCTGTGGGTTACTAGTAGTGATGAGCGAATCTGTCCCATTTTGCTCCGCCAATAAATTCGTGAATCTGTTAAGAGATTCGCGAAATGGCTAAAAATTAGCGAAACGGCAAAAATGTCACTCGGAAACGAAATTGTTGCCCGCAATTATTCTTTTGAAGAGCGACTATTCTTGTGACTATTCTTGCGACAATTTGGACGCGCGACTATTCTTTTGATGCCTGCGACTATTCTTGCGACAATTTGGACGCGCGACTATTCTTTTAATGCCTGCGACTGTTCTTGCGACTATTCTTGCGACAATTTGGACACGCAAATATTCTTTTGACCCCAGCGACTATTCTTGCGACAATTTTTGAATGCGCGACTATTGTTGGGACAATTTTTGGTCACGCTGCGAATTTTTTCTGCACCAAATTTTTTCATCTGTTTCACGAAACAATCCGCGGAAGCAGGGGGCGCACATCCTGGAGCATTCTCTGCAGGATAATATTCAAAGAGACAGTGCCAAGGAAAAGTCTTATCAGCAGATAACATTGGCACAGGGGTGCCAACGTCCCTCAGTTATTATAATTGCATTTTCTAGGGAAGAAGGTTATCAATTACAATCACAAATTAAGGCAGAACTCTGCCCATTCATTGGCTGATGGGGCCTAGCATGTATGTGTGCCTTGGCTTGTTTGTGTGCACTGTGAATCCTATGATCCCAGGGGGTGGCCCTTAATTCTTAAAATGGCAGCTTCTATTTAGGATTATCAATGGCACATACTACTAAAAGGGTTTTACATAAGAGCTTGTTGTCGGCCAGTTATGTATCCAGGATATAAATGTCAGCTGCAGAAAATAGAGTTATTAAATGGGCTAAATTGCTTACTTCACATGAAGAGGATCTTTCCGGGGCCGGTTGTTAACTTACGCTTCGCTTTTGTGCGTCTGCTTCTCTTGTTGATCCGCCGGCTACAAGCGCTGAGTTTGCTACATCAAAAAAGCCTTTCTGTGCCGCACACATCTCCGCTGCCTTATATTTGATAACAACCCCTTAAACACTATTCTGTTACCATGGAAATAAGAAAGTGCCTACCTATCCATTTTCCGCAGCAGAATGAACATATCCCGGCAATATCCTCGCTTCCCATTACGGAACACAGCCATCCTATTGTATGCAAGAGCTTCTCACTTCTACTTCTCTATTCAGGGCCAAAAAACCCATTTTAGCCAGCAAATAGATTTCCCATTTGGGCAGAATGCGTGCCTAATATACAGGTAAATGCACAGAAAGTGGCCAAATCAGCACTTTGGAGCAGAGAGATGGCTTAATGGGAAGAGCTGGCGCTGTGCTGAGATACCTGCAGCAATACAAAGAGCTCGGGTTTTGGGTACGTGAATACATTTAGGCCAAGTTTGATAGGAATTGGGTATATGTATATTCTTAAAGGGGTACTGCCATGAATATTTGCCACAGAATGTGCCTGAATGAGAGATCAACAGATGGAGAGGTGAGATTGTGAATAGGAATTGGGATAAAATCCAGACTAGGGCCCATTGCTATATTTGGCTTCATTGTTGCCATGGGCACTGGACCTACAACCCCACCCTTTGCTGATCAGGGTATACACAATACAGTGCAGAATAGAGGAGCACCCCAGAGAACCCCACCAGTTCAGCTCTGTTAAGCTTATATTTCTTATAAAGGCACCCAAAGGTCGTCCTTGGTGCCCGTATAGAAAATACAGCCATGCTAAGGCCGCCATCTTGGGGCCCTGTCTTGGAGCCCCCTCACTATCATTGCAGCAAAAGAATGCTATTCTCAGTAACTTATCAACTGAACTCCCTTTTTTATAGTTTTTAAATTACTTACTTCTGCCTCTTTACAGTCTTTAAATGGGGGTCACCGACCCCGGCAGCCAAAAAGTTATTGCTTCTCCGAGGCTACAATTTTATAGTTATTGCTTAGGTTTTCTTGAGTGTCTTTCATTTCAGGTCCCTTCTATACATCTTCCAGTCTCTCATTCCCACCACTTCCTGGTTGCTAGGGTGAAATCAAATCAAATAGCTGCTAAAAGTAGCTGAGCAAAAAGTAAACCAATTTAAAAACCAACCCAAAAACTAAGACCAAGTGCAAACTCTCAGGATACCACTGTCTACAGCATATTAACAGTTAATGTTAAGGTGAACTACACCTAGGGGAAATAGTGGGTAAAGCACGATGTTTAATGGATCATGAGCTGAATCTAAGGAGGTAATATAATAACTGGTACAAACTTTGCTACTGGTCTAGTAACCCATAGCAACCAGTAAGCAGGTTACATTTACTAGAACATGTCCCTTGGGATCAGCCAAGGCCAGGGTCGGACTGGCCCGCAGGGACACTGAGAAAAATCACGGTGGGCCCCGGCTCTAGCGGGGCCCGGCGGCCCTGACCCGACCCTTGCCGGTGCTCCCCCTGCCTGACCGCTCCTTCCCTGACGCTCTGGGGAGGATGTTGGGTAGGGGCCATACGAGGGGGCCCCTGGGAGGTGGGGAAGTTAGGGGACGTGGCCAGCAGGGGCACCTGCAGGGCCCCTGGGGTGGGAGCCCCGGTGGGCCCTTCACCCCCCAATCCGACCCTGGCCAAGGCTAGAATCATGATGTTGGTGCACATTTACAGGGGTTCGGGGGTTCACCTTAAGGTTAACATGTAGCATGGCCTTTTCTTAGCAATTTTTCAATTGGTCTTCATTTTTATAATTTATAGTTTTTGAATTATTTGCCTTCCTCTTCTGTCTCCTTTCAGCTTTCAAATGGGGGTCACTGACCCCGGCAGCCAAAAATCTATTGCTCTGTGAGGCTACAATGTTATTGTTACTTTTTATTACTTAACATTCTATTTAGGCCCTCCTCTATTTATATTCACGTCTCTCTTTCAAACCACTGCCTGGTTGCTAGGGTAGATTGGAGCCTAGTAACCAGATAGCCGCTAAAATTCCAAACTGGAGCATAATTCAAAAACCACAAATAATAAAAAATGAAGACCAATTGCAAATTGTCTCAGAATAGCACTCTCTACATCATACTAAAAGTTAATTAGTGAACAACCCCTTTTAGTAAGGGGAGCTTTATCACTTCACGGCAAGGGCTGCTGGATCTCAAGGTTCATACAGTTCGTCTATGACTTATATACGTGGAAGAGATATTTTTATTTCTAACTGATTTTCAGTTTAAGCAGAAAATAATTTTGTTCCCAATGAAAGTCAGGGTGGCCGTAAATCCGTCTCCAGCCCCAGAGAACGAGGCTGAAGTGTACAGCACTGACGGGCAGCAATCAGATGTGAGCAGGGAAATCACAGGCTGGCATCTCCAATAAAATAAATACGCTGTCAGCCTGCCCGAACGGCTCAGGAGCAATTTATGTATCCCAGAGAGATGGAAAGATGGAAGGAATGTTATGTACATGCCTGGCAAAAAGATCAGACTGTTTGGAACAAAGTTATTTTGGAATATTATCTTACATATTGAATGGCTACAGATATAGATGGGCATTTACAGTAAGTCTTTTATTTTGTGTGGCGCTATTAGGAAATGATGTATATGTACTGCACCCCCCCCCCCCCCCCCCCCCCCCCCCCCACATATTTTACTGTTCTTTGTTATTTGGATTAATGTAGGTAAATAGTGTTAAGCACCCAACTGCATTACATATAAGTGTAAATCACTTACTCAGTAAAGCGTAGCCCCCTGTTGCGCAGAGGCACTGCCGGCCAGATGGGGTGTATGACTAGTTAAGGAGGAAGAGCACCTTGGGGGGGAATTCACAGATGTGGTGGTATTGAGGCTAGGGATGCACCGAATCCAGGATTCAGCCTTTTTCAATAGTTGTAGTTATTGGTGGCACAGATGCTTAGTTACACCTTTAAGTTATAAATGGCCTGTTCTGACATCAAAATGCACAATTTATAAGGTTATAATATAAAAGAGCCATGAATATCCTGGAATAATATCCTTATACAGTGCTGTAACTATATGGCGCCAGGCCCTCCGCAAATACATCTTCAGATGGGCCCAACACGCACTGCAATCCTCCCCAGCCCACCTGAACACTTTTTCCCCCTGGTCGTGTCCCCTTCGCCCCAGCCGCTTGCTCTAAGGTAGAAGAACAGCAGGTATGTCTGTACTTTTATAGGGGAAGCAGACTGCGTGGTCCAGCCCCCCGTGACTGCAGGGTCTGATTCCCCTATAGTTACGCCACAGTCTATATAGATGGTCCTTAGTGATGCCATGGATTGTTTACACATTAGCCCCCCCGCATACTTTACATGGAGACATACTCAGCCTTTATAATAACCTATTGCCTTCTCCGCCAGTCTACTGTGTCTCAGGCAAGAACAATACAAGAGAATTCATTATGGGGGTGTGATCTGTGGGGGTAAGAGTTTTTACTGCTATTTGATTTTTTTGCACCAAAAATTCCACTTTCCAAAAATCAAGATAAATTAATTAAGCTCATAAAATATACTGGCAAGTTCATATAGAGGTTTTTAAAATTTCAATCTATTTTCCATTTTTTCCATTTTTTCTTAAACAAGAGCACATTTGAGTTTTCTCAAATTTGACACAAATCTGCCCCTAAGTGAGGCAAATGGCAGTAAGCAAGACATGTAACCATACATTTCCAGTAACACTGGCCTTTGTGTTTTGCCTCTATGAGCTCACTGGATATGCAGTCAGTTGAGAAACTCGCCTTAGGAGGCAGCGCGCCCGAAGTTACCAGGGGCGGCAAAACGCTGATCCTCGTAACTTTAAGAGCCACATTTCCAGTTTTTAAAATAGAAATTCGGCTCTGGTAGTACAGAGAGTGCAATTGCGCCCTCTACACTGGCGATGTAGCCCCTCCTGGACCCCCTCTGGTGCTGTAAAAATAAGTGCGGGGGGCGGAATCGGAGGAGCAACGTCAGGTGGCTCAGGGGCCAAAAATGCCCCTGTATGCAGTGTTGTATTAGCCAACAATTTGCTCAGTGATCAACAGGCAATGTATATGTGTACTATCTACAGTAAGTATAGGTGTGTGCTTTTTATAATTAACAGAAAAATTGCAATTAAAATTTTGTCACAAAAATAATTTGCCACTTACACATTGAGGGGCTGCCAGGCCGGCCACTGCGCTTTGGCTTTGATTACGGTCAGCACTTCATCTCCCTGTAAATTAGAGAAACAGAATGGCTGTCAGTTATATCAATAAACAGGCACAGGGGAGCACATATATTTATTTATTCTGTGGCACCAATGAGAAAACATCATCATCCCGTTGGGTTTTAGGATTGCCTGACACCGGCTAACAGGCTTTTGCACAGATATATTATAACTACCTGACCATGTTGCTTTAGGTATGGTTGGTGGCTATGCCTAGGGTTGCCAGTGGGCCAGGATTTTACCAGCGTAGCCAGTAAAATACTTGCCAAGGCTGGTATTACATATTTACCAGCAATGTACTTCAATTAATCTGTATTATTTATTTGCCTTCTTCTTCTCTTTCCAGCTTTCAAATGGGGGTCACCGACCCCAGCAGGAAAAAAACTATTGCTCTGTGAGGCTACAGTTTTATTGTTGTTGTTACTTTATTTTATTTTTCTATTCAGGGTCCTCTCCTATTCATAAATCAGCCTTTCATTCAAACCATATTCTGATTACTAAGGTAATTTGGATCCTAGCAACCAAATAGCTGCTGAACCTCCAAACTGGAGATTTGCTGAACAAAAACTGAAATAATTAAAAAACTACAAAAAAAAATGAAGACCAACTGCAAACTGTCTCAGAATATTACTTTCTACAATCATAAAAGTTGACTCAAAGGTGAACAACCCCTGTAATGGAAACTGTATGGAAAGGAAGCACAGTTAAATTGCATTTACCTCTTAATATTCCTATTATAGAAATATAGATATCAGCCATTTGTAGAACAGGTATGGGACCTGTTATCCAGAATGCTTGGGACCTGGGGTTTTCCGGATATGGGATCTTTCCGTAATTTGGATCTCCAAAAATCATTTAAATATTGAATAAACCCAATTTTTGGGGGCTTGTTTTGCCTCCAATAAGGATTAATTATATCTTAGTTGGGATCAAGTACAGGTACTGTTTTATTATTACAGAGAAAAGGGAATCATTTAACCATGAAATAAACCCAATAGGGCTGTTCTGCCCCCAATAAGGGGTAATTATATCTTAGTTGGGATCAAGTACAGGTACTGTTTTATTATTACAGAGAAAAGGGAATCATTTAACCATGAAATAAACCCAATAGGGCTGTTCTGCCCCCAATAAGGGGTAATTATATCTTAGTTGGGATCAAGTACAGATACTGTTTTATTATTACAGAGAAAAGGGAATCATTTAACCATGAAATAAACCCAATAGGGCTGTTCTGCCCCCAATAAGGGCTAATTATATCTTAGTTGGGATCAAGTACAGGTACTGTTTTATTATTACAGAGAAAAGGGAATCATTTAACCATTAAATAAACCCAATAGGTCTGTTCTGCCCCCAATAAGGGGTAATTATATCTTAGTTGGGATCAAGTACAGGTACTGTTTTATTATTACAGAGAAAAGGGAATCATTTAACCATTAAATAAACCCAATAGGGCTGTTCTGCCCCAATAAGGGGTAATTATATCTTAGTTGGGATCAAGTACAGGTACTGTTTTATTATTACAGAGAAAAGGGAATCATTTAACCATTAAATAAACCCAATAGGGCTGTTCTGCCCCAATAAGGGGTAATTATATCTTAGTTGGGATCAAGTACAGGTACTGTTTTATTATTACAGAGAAAAGGGAATCATTTAACCATTAAATAAACCCAATAGGGCTGTTCTGCCCCCAATAAGAGGTAATTATATCTTAGTTGGGATCAAGTACAGGTACTGTTTTATTATTACAGAGAGAAAGGGAATCATTTAACCATTAAATAAACCCAATAGGGCTGTTCTGCCCCAATAAGGGGTAATTATATCTTAGTTGGGATCAAGTACAGGTACTGTTTTATTATTACAGAGAGAAAGGGAATCATTTTTAAAAATTAGAATTATTTGCTTATAATGGTGTCTATGGGAGACGGCCTTTCCATTATTCAGAACTTTTTGGATAACGGGTTTCCGGATAAGGGATCCAATACCTGTACCAGTAATGCACCCCTGGATGCCTTGCAACATAAAATTGATCATTTTCACAGCTGAAAGTGTTTTAGAGCAGCACAGAATTCTATAACTGTAAGTCACTTAATATACAATAAAGAAAGCAGGAGATCCCTTTAACAAGACAGCAATGCACAGAAGCCATTTAGTAAATGTTTCTAAAAGGTTTTTCTGTCTCCCTGCGGAACGTCTCTCACTTGTTCAGATACTCATTTTCCTTTTGTCTTTTTCTGCTCTCCCCCCGCATTATGTATTCCCCAATTAAACGAAGAAAAAAAAATTATGAGTAATTGGCGTTTTTCCCTGGCCTTGAATTGTAAATGGGAGTTACATTGCATTCTCTGCGCGTTTTTATTTCTGAACCGCATCCCCTTTCCGGTCGGGCATAACCTTGTTTAAACAGATAGTCTCCTCGACAACTTAATTGCTCCTTTATTTCGCACAAGACCAGAGCAATTAAAGCCTAATGCGGCCTCTCCACAAAAGGGAAACGTTAGGAGTGGATCTATTTGCATGCAGTTTGGGTCCTAGGTGACCTGACATTCACAGCACAACCGCAGTGCTATTTTCTACCTGCATAAGAACAAGCCAAGGTGTTAAATAAAGGGTTTTTTTTGCTTAATATCTTACAAATCTGGAACTGAATGGGATTTATTTTTATAATAATGGGAAATCTAAAATGCTTATTGATGGAAAGTGAAGAAATACCTTTTAAAGGTACAAAAGCCTAGGGTGAGGGAAAGTCTTTGTATTTACGGAGGTTTTGTCTTCAAATATTCAAACTACACCAGTGCCAATTTCATGTATAATACCCCAGAACACACGGCAGGATAAATACAGTGCCAATTCCATGGATAATACCCCAGAACACATGGCAGGATACATACAGAGCCAATTCCATGTATAATACCCCAGAACACATTGAAGTAAAAATGTAGTGCCAATTCCATGTATAATACCCCAGAACACATAGAAGGATAAATACAGGGCCAATTCCATGTATAATACCCCAGAACACATAGAAGGATAAATACAGTGTCAATTCCATGGAGCTAATTTACAAAGTTTGTGGGATCCATAGGCTTACAGCAGGTTACATTCCCTTGTAATTACCCTCAGCTTGAGGAGGGTGGGGTTTGATTAGTTCACCTTTACAGACTGCATAAATAGAACCACAGGCAGTCCAGTGAGCTGCTTACTAACAGGCTGGTGGCTGGTTGAATCAACTTGCTTTCATTTCAACTAAAAAGGGATAAGTATTCTTTACTAACTTTATCAAAACCATTGTGTTTTTTTACTGTTGGGTTTTATTTATTTTTTTCATAAGTAATTGTTGTTTTTGGAGCTAATTTACAAAGTTTGTGGGATCCATAGGCTTACAGCAGGTTACATTCCCTTGTAATTACCCTCAGCTTGAGGAGGGTGGGGTTTGATTAGTTCACCTTTACAGACTGCATAAATAGAACCACAGGCAGTCCAGTGAGCTGCTTACTAACAGGCTGGTGGCTGGTTGAATCAACTTGCTTTCATTTCAACTAAAAAGGGATAAGTATTCTTTACTAACTTTATCAAAACCATTGTGTTTTTTTACTGTTGGGTTTTATTTATTTTTTTCATAAGTAATTGTTGTTTTTGGAGCTAATTTACAAAGTTTGTGGGATCCATAGGCTTACAGCAGGTTACATTCCCTTGTAATTACCCTCAGCTTGAGGAGGGTGGGGTTTGATTAGTTCACCTTTACAGACTGCATAAATAGAACCACAGGCACTCCAGTGGAGCTTGCTCTGGTGGTAGGTGCTCTGTAAGTGATTGCTCTTTAAGTGGGACTCTGTAAGTGGAGTTATAAACTCAGGGAGTTAAACACTAAGGGAGTTAAAAACAAGGTAAAACAAGGTATTTACTACAAGTCCTTTCACCTATTTTTGTTTAACTGTTCTTGTAACTGGGAGAATGAGTGGTAGCAACATTGAAGGTCTGACACAGTGCACAGCCTGCCACATGTATGCAGTTGTGGAACAACAGTTCCAAAGTGCATACCTCTGTTGTGGATGTGAGCGAATTGCCACTTTAGAGGCTCGCGTTAGAGTCCTAGAGGAACACGTCGCAACACTGCGTTCAATCAACAATCTTGAGAGGGGTCTCTTGTTAACTGAACAAGAACTAGTGGGGTCAGATAGTAGGGGGGGAGGGGAGCAGCAAAAGGATGATAGGGCAGTAAGCTGGGTGACAGTTAGAAATCTAGTGTGGGGAAAAGGAAAAGGGAGGCTGCTCCAGGGTTTGCGCATCCCAACAGATTTGCCAGATTGTGTGAAGAAGATGGGAGTGTGAACTCTGGATTGGCGGTTCTAGGTGAGGCTGATCTCTCTAACAGCCGGGAGACCAGTTTCACTAGTAGTGGTGGGGAGGAGAGCAGAGCTAGGCCTAAACAGATGGTGGTTATAGGGGATTCGATCATTAGGAAAGTGGACAGGGTAATCTGTCAAGCGGATCGCTTCAACCGGACAGTTTGCTGTCTTCCTGGTGCCAGGGTTCGGCATGTGGTTGATCGGGTTGACACATTATTGGGAGGGGCTGGGCAAGACCCGGCTGTCTTGGTACATATCGGTACTAACGACAAAATGAACGGTAGGTGGGGGACTTTAAAGAGTGAGTTCAGGGATCTAGGCTCTAAGATTAGGCAAAGGTCCTCCAATGTCATTTTTTCGGAAATTTTGCCGGTGCCGCGTGCAAGTTTAGGGAGACAGCGGGAGCTTAGGGAGCTAAATGCGTGGCTAAAGTCTTGGTGTAGGAAGGAAGGGTTTGGGTTCCTAGAGCACTGGGCTGACTTTTCCTTGGGGTACAATCTATACAGCCCTGACGGATTGCACCTCAATGGAAGGGGGTCTGCTGTGCTAGGGGAGAGAATGGTTAAGAGGTTGGAGGAGTGTTTAAACTAGACAAGGGGGGGGTGGGTGAGCTAGAATTCCATGGGAAAATTAGTGTAGACGGGGTAGGGGGACTAGCAAAGGATTGTGGGGGAGGAGTGAGGGGGGCATATAGTTTATCAGATAAGGAGCTTCCGTTACAAGGAAAGCAGTCTCATAATTGCCTTAGCTCTAATTCTCCCTTAGCTAATGTAAACATCAGAGGGAGAAGTAATAATCTCCGCTGCATGCTGGCTAATGCGCGTAGCTTGTCGGGTAAATTAGGGGAGCTGCAAGCTATTGCATGTATTGAAAATTATGATTTAATAGGTATCACTGAGACCTGGTGGGATGATAAATGCGACTGGGCTGTGAATTTAAATGGGTATACACTTTTTAGGAGGGACAGAGAGATTAAAAAGGGTGGAGGGGTTTGTCTTTACGTAAAGTCAGACTTAAAGCCATGTAATAAAGACATTACCAATGAAAACGTCGAATCTCTTTGGGTAGAAATTTCAGTAGGGCTGAAGGTCACAAAGAAAATGATCATTGGTGTATGTTATAAACCACCCCGTATAGATGAGGGGGATGAGGCCCAGCTATTGTTGCAAATGGAGGAGGCTTCAAAACTGGGTCAAGTTGTTGTTATGGGGGACTTTAATTATCCGGACATTGACTGGAGTAATGGGGTGGCTAAGTCAGAAAAAGCTAGTAGGTTTGTAAATATGCTAAATGACAACTTTTTATTTCAGGCAGTTCAAGAACCCACTAGGAATGACGCTATTTTGGACCTGGTGATTTCTAATAATAATGAACTTATCTCTAACATTTGTGTGGGTGAGCATTTGGGGAACAGTGATCACAACATGGTCTCCTTTGAGATAATGCTGCAGAGACAGCGCTATAAGGGAGTAACTAAAACACTCAATTTTAGACGTGCAGACTTTGCCAGTATAAGGGCATCTCTGCAATGTGTCAACTGGGAAAGGCTTTTCATGGGGTTAGACACAGAAGGAAAATGGAACATCTTTAAAACATTGCTTTGTAGGTATACGCAACAGTATATCCCCCTAGTAAGCAAGGAGAGGCATCGCAAAGCAAAACCTTTATGGCTGAATAAAAGTGTTATTGTCGAGGTTGGTAAGAAAAAACGTGCTTTTAGGGCATTCAAGTTAGCTGGGACAGCAGAAACTTTCATCAGGTACAAGGAAGCAAATAAAGCATGCAAAAAAGCTATCAGGCAAGCTAAAATAGAGATGGAAAGGGATATTGCTGCTAGGAGTAAAAAGAATCCAAAATTATTTTTTAATTATGTGAATAGTAAAAAAATGAAGCAAGAAGGGGTGGGAACTTTATTATCACGGGGGGGTACGTTGGTTGATGAAAACGGGGAAAAAGCTGAAATTTTGAACTCTTATTTTTCATCTGTCTATACATCTGAGGAGCCAGATAATGAAGGCTTCCCTTGTAATATGCCCAGTTCTAGTAATTTAGCTACTGACGCATGGGTCACTCGGGAGGAAATTCAAAAGAGACTTGAACATGTAAAGGTAAACAAAGGTCCAGGGCCGGATGGGATTCATCCCAGGGTATTAAATGAGCTGAGCGCTGTGATTGCCAAACCTCTTCACTTAATTTTTCAGGATTCATTGAGGTCTGGCATGGTGCCAAGAGACTGGCGGATTGCTAATGTGGTGCCGTTATTTAAAAAGGGATCCCGTTCTCAGCCTGAAAACTATAGGCCTGTTAGTCTGACATCAGTAGTAGGAAAACTTTTGGAAGGGGTAATAAGGGATAGGGTACTTGAATACATTGCAGTTCACAATACTATTAGTTTGTGCCAGCATGGTTTTATGCGTAACAGATCTTGCCAGACTAATTTAGTTGCCTTTTATGAGGAGGTGAGTAGGAACCTTGATGCTGGAATGGCAGTTGATGTCATCTACTTGGACTTTGCTAAAGCGTTTGATACAGTACCTCACAGAAGGTTAATGATCAAATTAAGGAATATTGGCCTAGAACATAATATTTGTAATTGGATAGAGAACTGGCTGAAGGATAGAGTACAAAGAGTGGTTGTAAATGGAACATTTTCTAATTGGACCAGTGTGGTTAGTGGAGTACCGCAGGGGTCAGTCCTTGGGCCTTTGCTGTTTAACTTGTTTATTAATGACCTGGAGGTGGGCATAGACAGTATTGTTTCTATTTTTGCTGATGACACAAAATTGTGCAAAACTATAAGTTCCATGCAGGATGCTGCCGCTTTGCAGAGCGATTTGACAAAATTAGATAACTGGGCAGCAAACTGGAAAATGAGGTTCAATGTTGATAAGTGCAAAGTTATGCACTTTGGTAGAAATAATATAAACGTAAACTATCTACTGAATGGTAGTGTGTTGGGGGTTTCCTTAATGGAGAAGGATCTAGGGGTTTTTGTTGATAACAAGTTGTCTAATTCCAGGCAGTGTCATTCTGTGGCTACTAAAGCAAATAAAGTGCTGTCTTGTATAAAAAAGGGCATTGACTCAAGGGATGAGAACATAATTTTGCCCCTTTATAGGTCCCTGGTAAGGCCTCACCTTGAGTATGCAGTGCAGTTTTGGGCTCCAGTCCTTAAGAAGGATATTAATGAGCTGGAGAGAGTGCAGAGACGTGCAACTAAACTGGTTAAGGGGATGGAAGATTTAAACTATGAGGTTAGACTGTCGAGGTTGGGGTTGTTTTCTCTGGAAAAGAGGCGCTTGCGAGGGGACATGATTACTCTGTACAAGTACATTAGAGGGGATTATAGGCAGTTGGGGGATGTTCTTTTTTCCCATAAAAACAATCAACGCACCAGAGGTCACCCCTTTAGATTAGAGGAACAGAGCTTCCATTTGAAGCAGCGTAGGTGGTTTTTCACGGTGAGGGCAGTGAGGTTATGGAATGCCCTTCCTAGTGATGTGGTAATGGCAGATTCTGTTAATGCCTTTAAGAGGGGCCTGGATGAGTTCTTGATCAATCAGAATATCCAAGGCTATTGTGATACTAATATCTACAGTTAGTACTAGTGGTTGTATTTATAGTTTATGTATGTGAGTATAGATTGGTAGGTGTGGGTTAGGTGTGCTGGGTTTACTTGGATGGGTTGAACTTGATGGACACAGGTCTTTTTTCAACCCTATGTAACTATGTAACTAACTAACTATACTATGTATAATACCCCAGAACATGACAGGATAAATACAGTGCCAATTCCATGTATAATACCCCAGAACACATAGAAGGATAAATACAGTGCCAATTCCATGTATAATACCCCAGAACACATAGAAATAAATACAGTGCCAATTCCATGTATAATACTCCAGAACACACGGCAGGATAAATACAGTGCCAATTCCATGGATAATACCACAGAACACATGGCAGGATACATACAGAGCCAATTCCATGTATAATACCCCAGAACACATTGAAGTAAAAATGTAGTGCCAATTCCATGTATAATACCCCAGAACACATAGAAGGATAAATACAGGGCCAATTCCATGTATAATACCCCAGAACACATAGAAGGATAAATACAGTGTCAATTCCATGTATAATACCCCAGAACATGACAGGATAAATACAGTGCCAATTCCATGTATAATACCCCAGAACACATAGAAGGATAAATACAGTGCCAATTCCATGTATAATACCCCAGAACACATAGAAATAAATACAGTGCCAATTCCATGTATAATACCCCAGAACACATAGAAGGATAAATACAGGGCCAATTCCATGTATAATACCCAGTACACATTGAAGTAAAAATGTAGTACCAATTCCATGTATAATACCCCAGAACACATAGAAATAAATACAGTGCCAATTCCATGTATAATACCCCAGAACACATAGAAGGATAAATACAGGGCCAATTCCATGTATAATACCCAGTACACATTGAAGTAAAAATGTAGTACCAATTCCATGTATAATACCCCAGAACACATAGAAGGATAAATACAGTGCCAATTCCATGTATAATACCCCAGAACACATAGAAATAAATACAGCGCCAATTCCATGTATAATACCCCAGAACACATAGAAGGATAAATACAGGGCCAATTCCATGTATAATACCCCAGAACACATAGAAGGATAAATACAGCGCCAATTCCATGTATAATACCCCAGAACACATAGAAGGATAAATACAGTGCCAATTTCATGTATAATACCCAGTACACATTGAAGTAAAAATGTAGTACCAATTCCATGTATAATACCCCAGAACACACGGCAGGATAAATACAGGGCCAATTCCATGTATAATACCCCAGAACACATGGCAGGATACATACAGAGCCAATTCCATGTATAATACCCCAGAACACATTGAAGTAAAAATGTAGTGCCAATTCCATGTATAATACCCCAGAACACATAGAAGGATAAATACAGTGTCAATTCCATGTATAATACCCCAGAACACGACAGGATAAATACAGTGCCAATTCCATGTATAATACCCCAGAACACATAGAAGGATAAATACAGTGCCAATTCCATGTATAATACCCCAGAACACATAGAAATAAATACAGCGCCAATTCCATGTATAATACCCCAGAACACATAGAAGGATAAATACAGTGCCAATTCCATGTATAATACCCCAGAACTCATAGAAGGATATATACGTGCCAATTCCATGTATAATACCCCAGAACACTTAGAAGGATAAATACAGTGTCAATTCCATGTATAATACCCCAGAACACATGGCAGGATAAATACAGTGCCAATTCCATGTATAATACCCCAGAACACATGGCAGGATAAATACAGTGCCAATTCCATGTATAATACCCCAGAACACATGGCAGGATAAATACAGTGCCAATTCCATGTATAATACCCCAGAACACACGGCAGGATAAATACAGTGCCAATTCCATGTATAATACCCCAGAACACATAGAAGGATAAATACAGTGCCAATTCCATGTATAATACCCCAGAACACATAGAAATAAATACAGCGCCAATTCCATGTATAATACCCCAGAACACATAGAAGGATAAATACAGGGCCAATTCCATGTATAATACCCCAGAACTCATAGAAGGATATATACGTGCCAATTCCATGTATAATATCCCAGAACACTTAGAAGGATAAATACAGTGTCAATTCCATGTATAATACCCCAGAACACATGGCAGGATAAATACAGTGCCAATTCCATGTATAATACCCCAGAACACATGGCAGGATAAATACAGTGCCAATTCCATGTATAATACCCCAGAACACATGGCAGGATAAATACAGTGCCAATTCCATGTATAATACCCCAGAACACACGGCAGGATAAATACAGTGCCAATTCCATGTATAATACCCCAGAACACATGGCAGGATAAATACAGTGCCAATTCCATGTATAATATCCCAGAACACGACAGGATAAATACAGTGCCAATTCCATGTATAATACCCCAGAACACATGGCAGGATAAATACAGTGCCAATTCCATGTATAATACCCCAGAACACGACAGGATAAATACAGTGCCAATTTCATGTATAATACCCAGTACACATTGAAGTAAAAATGTAGTACCAATTCCATGTATAATACCCCAGAACACATGGCAGGATAAATACAGTGCCAATTCCATGTATAATACCCCAGAACAAATGGCAGGATACATACAGAGCCAATTCCATGTATAATACCCCAGAACACATTGAAGTAAAAATGTAGTGCCAATTCCATGTATAATACCCCAGAACACATAGAAGGATAAATACAGTGTCAATTCCATGTATAATACCCCAGAACACGACAGGATAAATACAGTGCCAATTCCATGTATAATACCCCAGAACACATAGAAGGATAAATACAGTGCCAATTCCATGTATAATACCCCAGAACACATAGAAATAAATACAGTGCCAATTCCATGTATAAAACCCCAGAACACATAGAAGGATAAATACAGGGCCAATTCCATGTATAATACCCCAGAACACGACAGGATAAATACAGTGCCAATTCCATGTATAATACCCCAGAACACGACAGGATAAATACAGTGCCAATTCCATGTATAATACCCCAGAACACATAGAAGGATATATACGTGCCAATTCCATGTATAATACCCCAGAACTCATAGAAGGATATATACGTGCCAATTCCATGTATAATACCCCAGAACACGACAGGATAAATACAGTGCCAATTCCATGTATAATACCCCAGAACACATAGAAGGATATATACGTGCCAATTCCATGTATAATATCCCAGAACACATAGAAGGATAAATACAGTGTCAATTCCATGTATAATACCCCAGAACACGACAGGATAAATACAGTGCCAATTCCATGTATAATATCCCAGAACACGACAGGATAAATGCAGTGCCAATTCCATGTATAATACCCCAGAACACGACAGGATAAATACAGTGCCAATTCCATGTATAATACCCCAGAACACATAGAAGGATATATACGTGCCAATTCCATGTATAATATCCCAGAACACATAGAAGGATAAATACAGTGTCAATTCCATGTATAATACCCCAGAACACATGGCAGGATAAATACAGTGCCAATTCCATGTATCATACCCCAGAACACATGGCAGGATAAATACAGTGCCAATTCCATGTATAAAACCCTAGAACACATGGAATGATAAATACAGTGCAAATTCCATGTTTAATACCCCAGAACACATAGAAGGATAAATACGTGCCAATTCCATGTATAATACCCCAGAACACATAGAAGGATAAATACAGCACCAATCCCATGTATAATACCCCAGAACACATGACAGGATAAATACAGTGCCAGTTCCATGTATAATACCCCAGAACACATGGCAGGATAAATGCAGTGCCAATTCCATGTATAATACCCCAGAACACATGGCAGGATAAATGCAGTGCCAGCTTCATGTTAAGGAAACTCATGGACACTGGTTTAGTTTTTATTAAAATCCACCCATGAACAAAAATATAAAATAAGTGAGAGAGAATAGAAAGAGTGTATTGCATTGGAATTAGTGTAAAGTAAACATATTAACTATGATAATGGGGGACGGAGGAACCAAATTCATTTTTATTCACCATAAAAAATGGGATGGGGCATGTTTTGCATCTAGAGAGATATCTGGGAATATTGGGAATAACTAAAGAAGTAACAGGCCGCCCGTGAAGGTGCCCACATCAGTACGGGAACATTATGGTGTTCATAGAGCTATATCTCCATCAGTAACAATGTGAGAAGGTTTTAGTCGAGTGTTTTCCAACACAAAATGTTCGGTGCTACAGAAAACCTGTGAGATAATTAAATGTCAATTGATCCAAAAAGCCTACTAATTGTCAGTGTGGGATCAGGAAGGGTTTAGTTATAGCGGGGAGTCTGGGCTAGTGTAACCTCCATAGCTTCAGAGTTAACCTTCCTCTGGGTTAGAACAGATGGAATCTCTTGGGGTTAAATGTGATGTTTTCCTTAGGAACGATGTGGATGTAATGAAGTCCGTACAGTAAATGGCCCATTAATAGAACCGGTATCTGCCAGCAAATAACTGAGTTGGGTTATGTACGCCTATTGCCAAATGTATCTGACTGGGTTTTGCAGGTCGGCAGTTTGGAATCTGAACTGTAATCTGGTTACTGTCATCCACTTTCTTTCCTTTTTCTTTCTCTTTGTTTCTCTTTCTTTTTCTCTTTCCCTCTTTTTCTTTCACTTTTTTCTCCTTTTTCTTTCACTTTCTTTGTCTCCTTTCGCTTTTTCATTTTCTATTTTTTCCTTTTTCTTTCTCTTTGTTTCTCTTTCTTTTACTCTTTCCCTCTTTTTCTTTCACTTTCACTTTTTTCTCCTTTTTCTTTCACTTTCTTTGTCTTCTTTCGCTTTTTCATTTTCTATTTTTTCCCTTTTCTTTCTCTTTCTTTCTCCTCTTTCACTGTCCCGCTTTTTCTTTCTTTCTCATTCTTTCTCTTTCTTTTTCTTTCTCACTCTTCTGCTTTTCTTTATTTTTCTCTTTCATTCTCTTGCTCTCTTTTACTTTTCAATTTGCTTTTTTAGCTTACTATTTCTTTCTCATTTTTTTATTAACCTCTTTTTCCTTTCTCATTCTCTCTCTTTTTTAAGCTTACTCTTTCTTTCTCTCTTTTTATATTGGTTTAAAAACCCAACATACTGTTGTTCGACTTCAGCTTATTCTTTCGCTTCTTCTTATTCTTAGCGCCCCCCATTTTCTAAACGCTACTCCTCCTACAGTTTTAGGGGTACAACACCCAAACTCCCCACACTTCTTCGCCCTATAGCGGAGCAGGTTGCTTGTGCTTTTCTATGCGATCCCGCCCCCCGTCTTTTTGTGGCGCCGCTCCGAGCACCCCAATTTTTCCATTGCCTTTGACAGGGAAGATTTTCAAAGTGCTGCCACACTTACAGCTTTGAGGCTACACCCCCCAAACTTGAACCACATAGTCATGGGGGTCACCCCGAATGAAAAAATTATATTTGTTGGATGCCCGAAAGTGGGCGGAGTTACAAACAGCCGTTTTCCTTATTAACTTCCAATAAGGGAATTTAGTATGCTTCCATTCTCACAGTATTAACTCTTCACAGTTGGTCACTGGTGGACTGCAGGTCATGGTTAGTAAAAGTGGATGGAGCCACCAACAGCCAATCAGATTGATCTAATTGATTTAAATTGGGAAATTTAAACTGCTGCCATCCTCATTCAGAATTTTTATGGGATATGTCTCCTTAAAACCAGGGCCCCCAAAATTTGCACAGTGTATTACTATATGACTGTGAAAAACTAGGTGGAGCCAACAACAGCCAATCACATTCCATTCAGTAACTTCACATGTTTTGCAAACCAACGTGAAGTTTGTTCTCAAACTTCTCTTTCTAGTTTATCTTACTCTCTCTTTTTCTTTTTTAGTTTTACTCTTCCTTTTTGTCTTTTTTTTTCTTTTCCTTCTCTTTCATCTTCTTTTCACTCATATAACCCATGACCACTGACAAATAGTCAGACAGGCATCTGAACGGTTAAAAGGCTGTCCTAGTTAATATTCCTCATTTAGATTTCACAGTAGATAAACACAATATGTGGGTGTCTAGGACTTTTTCCAGAGGAGGTTTGAGGCCCTATTAAAGAACACTTATACACAGGCTTGTGCAATTCAAGAGCCTTCCCTGTGGGGTTTAAAGCACATTAGTTTTATATTCCATTGAAGAGAAAATGATTCAGTATTGCGACTCCCTGCGCGTCACTGATGCATTAAATGTGAAACATAGTTGCTTTCCTTTATTCCGAACAATTATGTCAAAGAAGATATCTCTAAATGACCTATCCCATGCTGTTTTCTCTTAACAATGTAGCCATTTTGGATGGAAAGTATTTACGCAGTAATTCCCAACAATGTGTAGTATCCAGTATGGTTTAAGTTCTTTAATACCAATGCCCTTCTACAATATCTGCACATACAATTCAAATATATGTATTTATTTATATTGTATTATGGATGTGGTTGTCTAACAGTCTCTAATATGATCTTCATACTAATTGAAATATGTAAAAATGATTTCATTGGATGAGAGCCATAAACCCTTGTAAAAAAGCAATTGCAGCACCATAATAGCAAAGCAGTAATTGTTTTGTCAGATATAGTCCTATAATATCTGTAATCTGTGTTGGGGGAAATAAGTTTGGGCCAATACATGGGGTGATAAGCTTTCAACTTGGTAGGGAATATTGACCTATGTATGGCTAGCTTTATATAATGGTACGAAGAATGTGTTTATCTTAACAAGTCATTCTAAAGGGATACCGTCAGGATTTTTATAATATACTTTTTATTTCTAAATTACACTGTTTACATAGCAAATAATTCACTCTGCTATTTAAACTTTTATTCTTGAACCAACAAATGTATTTGTAGCTGTAATATTGGTGTGTAGGCGCCATCTCAGTGCATTGTGCCTGAGTCTGAGCTTTCAGCCAGCGCTACACATTAGAACTGCTTTCAGCTAACCTATTGTTTCTCCTACTCCCATGTAACTGGAGGAGTCCCAAGCCGGACTTGGATTTCTTACTATTGAGTGCTATTCTGATACCTACTGGGAGCTGCTATCTTGCTCCCTTCCCATTGTTCTGCTGATTGGCTGCTGGGAGGGGGGGTATCACTCCAACTTGCAGCACGGAAGTAAAGTGTGACTGAAGTTTAGCAGAGCACAGGTCACATGGCTGTGGCACCCTGGGAAATGAAGAATATGGCTAGCCCCATGTGAAATTTAAAAATTAAATATAAAAACATCTTTATGCTCTTTTGAAAAACTGATTTTAATGCAGGATTCTGCTGGAGAAGCTCTATTAACTGATGGGTTTTGAAAAAAACTTGTTTTGCCATAACCGGATTCATTAAACATTTTCATGGTTGCCTTTCCCACATTTACACAAGGCAGCTATCCTATGCCCCGTATCATGCTGGGATGTCTATAACATACACCAGGGATATCCAACTTGAGGCCTACCAGATGTGTGTGTCCTAAGGACCATAGGAACATCTATTTATGGCACAATAATGGCACTTGGTAATTGGAACATGAGGAGATTTACTAGAACATGGAAAACAAAATGGTTCCACTATGTACAAATGACAAAGGGCTTGTTACACACAGCCTTTCATACAATGCAATAATCCACAAAATTGATTTACATATGCATCACAACATCAAATGGCTCCTTTTGGTCCCAGATGAACAGATATGGGACCAGTTTGGGAAAAAGTATCCCAACTGGTTAAAACCATCAGCCAATGTGTCGCTGACATTTCCTGCTCAATATTCTTTCAACATCAGACAATCCCTTAGCTGTGCCCTAAGGATTACTCAGCTCAAAAGGGAATGAGTATTAAACTAAAGGTGGTCATACACATACCAATAACGATCTTTCGGAAATATCATTATTGGTATGTGTATGGCTACTTTAACTTCCTGGCAACCTCTTACCCTTCTCACAGACAAAGGCCACTGGCTACTTGGGGAGAAAATTAAATCTGGACAATAATAGTGCACTTAATAAATAAAATGGTGCTGTAACCTCGTCCCTTGCCTGTACATTGACAATGTTGTCCAGTTTGCTGAGCACCTATCCTGCCTATGTCCCAGTTCAGCTTTCTCTTTGGTCCTTACTTAACCCTTCAAGAACTAGGAGCCCTTGGTGGTCTTCAGTGGCCCCAGGTTCCTGACACCATGGAATTCCAAGATCAATTTTAATACCCTTTATAATATACAGGTATAGGACCCATTATCCAGAATGCTCGAGACCAAGGGTATTCCGGATAAGGGGTCTTTCCGTAATTTGGATCTCAATATCTTAAGTATACTAAAAAAATCAATAAAACATTAATTAAACCCAATAGGATTGTTTTGCATTCAATAAGGATTATTTATATTTTAGTTGGGATCAAGTACAGGTACTGTTTTATTATTACAGAGAAAAGGGAATCATTTAACCCTTAAATAAACCCAATAGGGCTGTTCTGCCCCCAATAAGGGGTAATTATATCTTAGTTGGGATCAAGTACAGGTACTGTTTTATTATTACAGAGAAAAGGGAATCATTTAACCATTAAATAAACCCAATAGGGCTGTTCTGCCCCCAATAAGGGGTAATTCTATCTTAGTTGGGATCAAGTACAGGTACTGTTTTATTTCTACATAGAAAAAGGAAATCAGTTTTAAAATTCTGAATTATTTGATTAAAATGGAGTCTATGGGAGACAGGCTTTCCGTAATTCGGAGCTTTCTGGATAACGGGTTTCCGGATAAGGGGTCCGATACCTGTAGATTTCTGATTTCTTATTCTACATAACCTTCAATACTTTTATACAGTAGATCTAATGTGAAGGAATCATATGTTTATTCATACCAGCCTTGATAAATCAGTTTGACTTCTCTTTCATACAATATTGTGGTTATTAACGCAAATAGGATAAATACATGATTCTTCCCTGGGTGCCATTAATTCAGTTGGTATGCGACCCAATATAATTCAGTTTGTTCTGGATTCAGGCAAAGTCCAACTCAGGTTTCTGTTTTAAATCAAATGAGAAATAGTTGAGCGCATTGTATTCAGTTACGGTTAAGGCAGCGCGTCCGTCAGTTTGTTTGACCGTCATCTGTTCGTGGTTAGAAGCACAAAGAATTTGCACGTGGCAATGAACACGATACAAAGGACAAAATGTTATTTTGCTTTCTATATTTGATTTTGTGCTGAAATCGTTCAAAAAATAAATCTTGGATTGTAGCTATATCCTTGAACTTCACTGGATGTTTTCTTCCAGTTTGGTTGCGTAAATGGATATTGGGATTCAAATATAAAGGACCGCGGGCTTGCACTGATAGTAGGGAGCAGGGGCACCGTCCTAGGGTTCAGCTTGAAATGGGGAAGGGCACAATTCCAGAAAATATGTTCATTGTGTTATCCACAGCAGCACCCTACTTGATTGGCTCAATAGAAAAGAATCCAGTAGCACCCCAATAATTGCATAGTGTAATCTGATTTTTTTTCAGCCAACAAACATATGTACATAGGACAGCATATTGAACCCACTGGGTCAAGTATGACTTCTCTACAGGAAAGGGATCTTTGGATCGGTACTCTAGATTACCACCAGCGCAACTTATACGGTGGGTTGAGTGCAACATCATTGTACTTAAGTGGCTTGTCATTGGACCAGCTCCTTGTTAATAACAAGTCTCATAGTCTATGACCATTACCAACTCTATCACAGATGGGTAATGGTGTGGTGGATGCATAGGGGGTGCTAAGCTCCTGGGCTCCTGAAGGAACCTAATAGGATATAGGACTAAAATGCCATACCTGTAACATTGTTACTGTGATGTCTAGTGTTACTTTCTGCATCTTTTGGATGTGATGTGGTAGAAATACAACCCCATAGTTTACTCCTATCCATGACAGGTGTTACATCTAGGATTCCTTTTCCACAAAGGACCCGCAAGTTGAAGATACAATAAAACCAAATTGTAACGTACTAGTTAGGCAGGAACCTGTACGAGACCGCTAGATGCAAAATCTGACTCTTACGGTACAGCAGGGGCACCCAGCCCTTCCGGTCTTCACCGACGCCATTTTGGGGTCCCAGAGCTTTCTGCTGCTGTCCAAGCTGGGACCCTGCAAACTTTCAGAGTACAGATGTGAAAATACGAGGTACTGGCAAGGTTCAGGCAAAATAATAGTCGGGAAATAGTCAAAAGTTGAGGCAGCCAGCTAGAAACGTAGTCAGGAACCAGGCCAAAGTCAAAACCAGAAATTCACAATTAAATAAGCTTGAGCAGGTACTGATACAACCAGAAGCCAGCTTGGGCAAAGAGAGAATGAGGAAACAGTTGGCGCCAAAAACAATAAGGAAAAAGGAACCTTTACAAACATTTACCAAGATGGTGTCTTAGGCTTCATTATGCACAACTGCTCATGTCAATATCATCGCACATGCACAGTTGCGCGTTGCTGTCTACCAGAATGCACAACAGCCTGGAAGCAAAGGGAGTTAGTAACAAGCGTCTGCCGGCCAGCACGACCTAAGGCAGGAGACCGCACCGGACCGGCAGAGCGCCTTACACAGATTCTAGGAGAAAAACATTGTGGGAAAATGGTGGCACCAAATGTTGCACCTTGCACCAGTTCTTGTAGTTTAGTTTGACTGTGGTCTACAGCCCAGTGCTAATCCTTTCTTAGAAAAAAGGTCCCAGAGAAGGGTCTTCTCCTGCATTCCAACCAGCAACCTTAGTCTACAGAGTATTATAAAACAATGAAAGAATCCTATTTTTAGCCTTGCCTCAAATACACTTTGGCATCAGTGATACAAACAGTGCCGCACAGTTTTCAGTCGAGGCTCATTTTGGAGTAACTTAAATCAGAATTGAACAGATGCTCTCAATCAGCTAATTGACTGAGAAATCAAAATGAGAGAGTGTGACTTCCTAATCAGCACCTTGGATAGTTCAAAGGCAATTCTTTTTTTATGGTTTCTCATTTGTGCCATCCATTCTGAGCTACTAGTAAAGCAAAACAAATACAGCCTGAAAATGTACCCAAGTGAATTGAAGTGAATAAATGATTTCAAGTGAAACATTTCAAAAGTTAGTTAATGTGGCTTCTTCGTCTTTAGTGTAGAGAACAAAAAAGAAGCAACATTGTACTTTAAACAGGCTGCAAGATAAAAGGTTGGACATTTCAGAGTTTGCCAAACCAGTGACTTTTCTTGAAAAACGTTGGCTCTGAGGGTTTTTTTCCCCCCAAAGTCAGCATGGAGGTTTTCTAATTAAAACTCTCTTTGTAGGCCATGCAAGGTTGATGAGACCCAACTGTGGGATCTGGTCCCTGGTCCTAATGAAGATGACTCCACGTCGGCAAAACAATTAGCAGGGTTCTGGTATTCTGCAATGTGGTTGATCTGAGCTCCAGTAGTTCTGACACCAGTCAAGACACCAATGCTTACAATGCCTGCATGTTCTTTGGTTAGCCGACAAGGAGTGGTGCCATTTAGTGATGAGCAAATCTGTCCCATTTCACTTTGCCAAAAAATTAGCGCAACTACAGGAAAGTTTGCGAAACGGCAAAAAATCGGCAAAATTGTCCAACTTTTTTGTCATTGTTGCGGCCACTCCCAATTTGATGCAACTGCAACTTTTTTTGACTTTGCGTATTTTGACACAACCACAACTTTTTTTGCCGTGCAACCAATTTTCTTGTGGTCAATTTCCCGGAAGTTTTGCAAAACAATTCACCAATGTTGAAATGCAGAAATTTGCTGTGAATCCATGCCTGGCGAAAGAATTCGCTCTTCACTAGTTCCATTATGTTTCCACAGATTGGTGCTCCTTTTCAGTTAAAATGGCACTGGTCCAGGCGCAACATCTTTGTAGCATTTCCCAAGACTCCTTTGTGACTGTATAGACTTGCACTTGTGCAAGGGACATAGGAGATTTTCACTAAAGTGCTTTTATACAAGCCCAGAAGTCCAGAAAACACAAGGGAACAATTTGAAATACTGCTAGATGGCAGCGCAACACATTTACTAATATGCAACTTTTTAGGTTGGGCTTTCTGTTGCCAAAAAACAAAGAAAAGTTGCAGAAAAAAAAAGTCACAGCTTTTCCAAGATTTATTATGCGACAAAACTAAGACAATTCCAAATCTGAAAATACCCCATCTAAAACCTGACAAGATCATGTAGAAGTCAATGGCGGCTGTTTCTTTTACAACTGGAAGATCTTTCTTTGATACTTAGCTTTTCGGGTTGACTTTTTCCACAACTTTTTTTGTTCTACTTTTTCAATACAGATCTTTTGATAAATGACTGCCATTCGTGGAAAATCATTTTTCGTGGTTTCTTAAACATAAAAATGAGAATATTTCGACATTTTGAAAAATCTGCCCCTTAGATATGGTTCAACTGGAGGCAAAAAAACCTATTGGGTTTAAATAATGTTCAAATCATTTTTTAGTGGACTGAAGGCATGGAGATCAAGATTACAGAAAGATCCCTTATCCAAAAAGGCCAAGGCCGTAAGCATTCTGCATAACAGGTCCCATAACTCTACATGTAGTCAGGACCAGCAAGTGGTGCACAGATAATGCTCCTAATAGCCATGACATTTGTGACTAATTTATATTGAAAAGTTTTTTTTCCCTTAGATTGTTAGGTTTAATAAATGATATTCTTATAACTGTGTGTCCCTTTCCACCATTTCCACAGCAGGTCTTTTAAATGTACGATGGGACTTTTTATGGCCCTAAACTGTCCCTTGGAGCCTTGGCAGTGTCCTACAGAACTGGCTGTTCTAACACAGAACTGGCTGTGCTTGGAGACACGACTACTGCTCAGTATTCAAGGTCTTCACAGAATAATTGCACAATTACATGAGTGACAATTCAAACTCCTACAGGGAACTGCAATGCCTCCCTCAGTTTTTCACAAGCTACTTGTAATGCCAGACTACACAATGAATAATGTTCAGCACCTTCTCCCCACAGAGCTTCTCTGCTCGGGAACATCTACAATGACAGTAAGAAAACCTGGAACCCCCTAAGCAGCTATTGTTCCCCTAATATGTCTGTATCTGCTATTAAGTTGCAGAAATTTATATATATTAGCATTTCCTTCACCATCTATTATTACCGTTTTATACTCACTCATCTCAGTGTGATGTATCTGATTGCCTTCACTTGGATTTCCGTTAAAAGCACGCTCAAAAGTACAAGGGATGCCTCATAAGGTGAAGCAAGAAAAGAATGAAGGTTGATAGGACTTTATTTGCATGAAAATCAGAAGGAGATATAAACAACAATCCAGGATTGTTACTAAAATTTCTATTTATTTGGAATATCCTAGAGCAGAGGCCCCCAATCTTTCTTACTCGTGAGCCACAGTCAAATGTAAAAAGACTTGGGGAGCAACACAAGCACCATAAAAGTTCATGGAGGAGCCAAATAAGGGCTGTGATTGGCTATTAGGCAGCCTCTATGCACCCTATCAGCTTACAGGGGGCTTTATTTGGTAGGAAATCTTGTTTTTATTCAACCAAAACTTGCCCCCAAGTCAGGAATTCAAAAATAACTACCTGGTTTGGGGGCACTGGGAGCAACATCCAAGGGGTTTGGGAGCAACATGTTGCCCTGAGCCACTGGTTGGGGACCCTTGCCCTAGAGGCTGACCCATTCCCTGGTTGTGCTCTAAAACCCAGTGATTGAGCTTCAGCCACTAGGGCATTCCATGGCAATGGAAAATGTAGGAGGGAGTCTTCCCCACCAGAGTTCCTTCTCTGGATCATTTTGGGAGTATATCATCTCACAAATAGCTATCCCATAGAGAACCGTTAAAGGAAGTTTCACTTGGACCAGAAAACCAATTCAAGTAGTATTGGCAATCACGGCAACACTTCTTAGCCTGTTGCCCTGCCTGCTCCCCCCCCCCCTACTCACTCATTTTACTCCTTTCCCCGCCATACTGTCCAAACCCACTGGTCCACAAAGGCCCCCAGCTGCTTGCTTTTCCCGATGCTCTTGGTTCACCCTTTCCCAGGCCACTTCCCCCTCTTATTGCGCCCCTGCCACATGCCTATGCCACTTGCCCCTGGTTCTCAACCCTTGAATTTAATATATATTTTTGTGTAAATATGATATAAATGTTAAGCATCAGCGCTGGAAGGATTTATTTAACATGAGAGCAGTCAAGTTCTGTAAATCTCAACCAAACTTGGTATTGATTGCTTAGCAATACTGCTGCATATGGGTCTCATTACCTAATATCTGAATGACCAAGACCATTGGTTGTATAGGAGTGCAATATGGCCACACATGTAGAATAATGAATTGCACTGATCTGACTTATCAGTGCATTGGCCGTTTGATTGACTTGGCAAAAGTGTGGGTTTCATTTGTACCAACAGAGGCACACATTGAAAGGGCTATCAGTTGGCTCAGGTTTCTGTTGTCTTTGGTTCAATTCCACCAGTATCTCAACAACTGGAGGGTCCAGTTTGAAGGTCCTAGACTCACAGAAGATCAGAAAGTTTAGTTGAAAGCTTTGTTATGAATTTATCTATGTGTACATAACTATTCCTATTTTTAGGGTCAACAACAATAACGTTTTTTACCTCCAGAAGGCAATATCCTGCTTGGGGTTTGTATTTGCCTGGATTGTACTAGACTCTACACATGCTGAACCTGAAGGACCTGTCATTTTTGTAACTCTAACCATCAACAATAAAATACAAAACCTCATTATTTTCCCCCCTGGCCTTGCTTGTCGATCATCCATCTCTTACAAGGAATTTTTCCTAGACTGATTTCAAGGCTGATCGTGCCACTGTGGCTTTATTAGAAGCCATCTTCATTCTAATATCACCCTCACAATAGTGAGATTGTGTCTCAGTCACTAAATAAACACTTGGCCGAGCTATCGGTTTTAATATCTAAGGGAAAGTATGCCTTGTTGGCAAGCCCCGGTATTCTGTCATGCATTTATAAACAGATTAAGGCTGTTACTAATATCGGAGATTTTCCCAGATGACAAAATAAACAAGAGGAATGTCTCTCTGTAGAGCCAGAGAAAACCTTAAGCAACAATAAAATAAACATTGCTGAACACCCCCGGGACTAAACAAACCTTGGCCCTGTGCGAACATTGTTTCAAATGCCAAAGTGCTAATTTGTTAGCAAGTCCGTTGTGAAACCAACTGTACGACACCTACTTTTTATATTTCATAGCAAGATTTGTTTGTGAGGCGGTTCTGCTATCTGCATCCATCCAAACCAGGCAGAGGCTTAATTCCTATGTCATTCTGGTCTCCAGGAGGAGTTGCACCTGGTACTGTTGCGGCTTATGTGTTAAGACTTCAAGAAAAATTGGACACTATTGGACTGAATATTTTCTATGTCCCATTGGCATCATTTCCAGCATTTAGCATGCAAGTGATATTTGTGTGTCACATTGACCCAGGGCACTGTAAGAACCCTGAAGGTACCACCTGGTTTGGAGGTGGCGGTAGCTCCAGGGTTCATCTGTGTCAATAGGTGCAACTGCACTTGATTTGGAACAGAAGGCAGAAGAGCTTGAACAATGCAACCAGACGGAAGTGCAATGAGTGCCCTTTGACCATTAGAAAGGAACTCCACCTTCCGAACCAAAATTTGTTAAAGAGCCCCACACAATTGTGCTAGCAGTCAGAGATGACTGAGGTTTTTTTTGTTTTGTTATTTCTTAAGCTAAAGAGGGAAAACAGGAGAAATGTAGCTCTTCCATGTTTGGACCTTTTTAGGTATATTCCCAATATACACCCCCTCCTTTCACCCTTTGTTGTGAATGTTTTGTTAGCAGTAATGATGAGCGAATCTGTTCCGTTTCGCTTCGCCGAAAAATTCGCGAATCTTTCAAAAGATCTGCGAAAAGGCGAAAAATTCGCGAAACTTTCGCTATTCTTTTGATGCCCGCGACAATTCTTTTTTGATGCCGGCGACCATTTTTGGACGTGCGGTGAATTTTTCCGTGGCAAATTTTTTCATCTGTTTCGCGAAACAATCCGCCAATAGCGAAACGCGGAAATTCGCCGCGAATCCATGCCTGTCGAAACACTTCGCCCATCACTAGTTAGCAGGAGTCCAATATGCACAGGGGATTATCTGTGCACTGATAATCTAAGTATCTACTTCACAAGGACCATATATCACTTACATACCACTAACCAACCTGCATGTCACTGTATGGAGCTGGAGCAAGCCTATAAATGAAAGTGGCAAAGGAGGTTAAAGGATTAGTAAACCTTTAAAATAAGTTGATGTAAAATCAAAAGTGCTATTTTTTGCAATTTACATTCATTTCTTACTAATTTTTTTATTCCAAGAGGGTTAAAAATACTGACCTGCTGGTCACTTTCCAAACATGAAGTTGTCGAGGAGAAAGAAAGAGGGCTGATCTGATATTCTTCTGGTTAGGGAAGACGTGAGAAAAGTTATCTGAGGTTTCTAATGTTTCCCTAACCAGAAGAACATCAGATCAGCCCTCTTTCTCTCTCCTGACAATGTCCTTGACTACATCATGTTCAGAAAGGACCAGCAGGTGGCGCTGTTGTAATAAAATCCATTCATATTAACAGTACTTTTACCCTTAATATCTTGGAATAAAAAAAGAAATAAATAATGAATGTAAATTGCAAAAGTGCTTAGAATAGCCCTCTCATTAATTTGACATCAACTTATGAGGTTTACTTATTCTTTAAGCTGAGAAGCTATGCAGGATGTAGCCAGGGGGAAGGGTGTAACGCAATGTACCCAAGACCCAGGTACTGCGGCTTTCTGGCAGTCCCATTTACCACTATTAGGAGATGGCCAAGGGGACACCTACATGCCACACCCAGCCCACCCCTCCTGAATACAGTGCTGCCGAACTGGCAGGGTGCACAGTGCAAAACGCTCAGTGCCTTGGGCCTGGGTTATTTTTTTGCACTTTGCACCCTGCTGATCCTTCCTAAATTAGCCCTTTTAAGTTTATAAATAGCCTCCATAAAGAGATACCCTAAAGCAATGCTTGTCCCCTTTATTAAGCCCAGTTCTGCAAGAAAATGTTAGTGTATTGGCAATTAATATCAATGCTATTATTTATCTTGGGTGCATGTGGGGCAAGGTCCCTCAGTCTATAAATGTGCAATCTAATATAAGCCTGCCCGATGGAAATAAATAGTAGCTGGCACTTTACAAATTAAATTAGATTGCGGAAGATTGGCTCCTGCAGTAAAGTGTATAATGTGCTGTTATCCTTGGCCAAAAGGAAGGAAAAGGGTGCGCGGCACTGACAGGTGAGTACTATCCAGCGCTGAACCCTATAGCCGTGATGGCTCAGTATGAACAGAACTGCAAGGACATGGGTTTAATGAGTCGGAGACTCAGGATTGGAAATTACACAAGTCTGACAGGAGGGCAGCTCTGAATTACAACCCTTCGCAACCAATTGCTTCTCTGGCAGTCAGAAAAGCCAAGAAGTGTTACAAGTTCAACAGAAAGTTCTACTGCACAATACAATAAAATCTGGGCCCTTCTGATACAATGGTTCGCCTTCGGGACGTAGATGCACAGCGCTGTGTAAGTGGCTGAGCGGTTTCTAGGCCAGACAGGCGGCATTAGTCAACTCGGGCTTATTGCCTTTACCAGAACAATTGATTTTCCTGTGCAAGTGCCTATGAGACTGATAGATAAAGGGAGTGAGCTGGCACTCGGAGCTTACAGGGATAAATGAGTTGTTCTGAAGGCAGATTGTGATCTGTGACAGCTGCCTCATTGAGCCTTTCTGACTTTGGAACAGTTTAGATGCGCCAAGGTGGCACAGAGGCACCCGTATATGATAAAGGGGCATATAAGACATGCTAAAGTGAGTTTTTTTGTTTTTATAAATAAGATACAACAAAGTATGTACAGTGTTATATACATACAGACATACAGTATTACATAGTAACATAGTAACATAGTAAGTTGGGTTGAAAAAAGACATACGTCCATCACGTTCAACCATAATGCCTATATATAACCTGCCTAACTACTAGTTGATCCAGAGGAAGGCAGAAAACCCCATCTGAAGCCTCTCTAATTTGCCGCAGAGGGGAAAAAATTCCTTCCTGACTCCAAGATGGCAATCGGACCAGTCCCTGGATCAACTAGTACTGAGAGCTATCTCCCATAACCCTGTATTCCCTCACTTGCTAAGAATCCATCCAGCCCCTTCTTAAAGTTATATAATGTATCAGCCAGTACAACTGATTCAGGGGGGGGAATCCCACAACTTCACAGCTCTCACAGTAAAAAATCCTTTCCGAAATAAGTATTAAAACAACAGTAACACCAGAAATGTTGGCAAATGGTGATTGAATGCAATGGCCCTTCGGGGCAAGAGAAACGAGGCTCAGTGTGTTTGTGAGAATCACAACCATCTCCTTGGCCATGAAGACTCAGTGTGCAAACTAGATGAATCAGGGGAGGGTCTCATACTTGCTTGGGGAACCCTGGAATTATGGATATGCCTACGCTGGTGCCCAAGTGCCCATGCCTCATGGCTGAAGTTATGGGGGGAGGCAGACAAACCCTCCCAGGCCTTCCACAAGGCCTTTACACTTTTGCCTAAATTGGGAATGTGATTGGCTCAAGCACAGACTGTCCTGACCACTAATGGGAAGGGGGAGGGCTGAAAGTGCAATTTGGTGTCCAAACTGGTGCACGGTTCATACACTCGTCTTCCTATCTGAGCCCCTCTGTATAAAGCGACGGTGCAACATGTTTGCCCTATATAATAAAGAATAACAGGAAGAAGGCAAGTCATTGCTGTTTCCCACCCCAAACAGCATAAATCAGCTCTCCGTTCACATACATGTCAAATGGCGCGAGTCCTTTGGTTACACAGTTTGCTCTCCAACGTGCAAGAATATGGAACAGAACATGAAAAGCTGCTATGAGACTGAGCAATAAGTTGGACCAAGTAAAAGATGCATATATTTTGCCCTACATAGTACAAGTATGGAATCCATTATCTGGAAACACATTATCCTGAATTACGGGAAGGCCATCTCGCAGAGACTCCATTTTAATCAAATAATTCACATTTTAAAAAATTATTTTCTTTTTCTCTGTAATAAAAACACAGTACCTGTACTTGATCCCAACTAAGATATAATTACCCCTTATTGGGGGCAGAACAGTCCTATTGGGTTTATTTAATGGTTAAATGATTCCCTTTTCTCTGTAATAATAAAACAGTACCTGTACTTGATCCCAACTAAGATATAATTACCCCTTATTGGGGCAGAACAGTCCTATTGGGTTTATTTAATGGTTAAATGATTCCCTTTTCTCTGAAATAATAAAACAGTACCTGTACTTGATCCCAACTAATATATAATTACCCCTTATTGGGGGCAGAACAGCCCTATTGGGTTTATTTAATGGTTAAATGATTCCCTTTTCTCTGTAATAATAAAACAGTACCTGTACTTAATCACAACTAAGATATAATTACCCCTTATTGGGGCAGAACAGCCCTATTGGGTTTATTTAATGGTTAAATGATTCCCTTTTCTCTGTAATAATAAAACAGTACCTGTACTTGATCCCAACTAAGATATAATTACCCCTTATTGGGGGCAGAACAGCCCTATTGGGTTTATTTAATGGTTAAATGATTCCCTTTTCTCTGTAATAATAAAACAGTACCTGTACTTGATCCCAACTAAGATATAATTACCCCTTATTGGGGGCAGAACAGCCCTATTGGGTTTATTTAATGGTTAAATGATTCCCTTTTCTCTGTAATAATAAAACTGTACCTGTACTTAATCACAACTAAGATATAATTACCCCTTATTGGGGCAGAACAGCCCTATTGGGTTTATTTAATGGTTAAATGATTCCCTTTTCTCTGTAATAATAAAACAGTACCTGTACTTGATCCCAACTAAGATATAATTACCCCTTATTGGGGGCAGAACAGCCCTATTGGGTTTATTTAATGGTTAAATGATTCCCTTTTCTCTGTAATAATAAAACAGTACCTGTACTTGATCCCAACTAAGATATAATTATTCCTTATACAAAGCAAAACAATCCTATTGGGTTTATTTAATTTATTTGTTTGAATTACTTCATCAGTAGACTAAAGGTATGGAGATCCAAATTACGGAAAGAGCCTTTACCTATCTATCTATCTATCTATCTATCTATCTATCTATCTATCTATCTATCTATCTATCTATCATCTATCTATCTATCTATCTATCTATCTATCTATCATCTATCTATCTATCATCTATCTATCTATCTATCTATCTATCTATAATTTATCTGTTTTTGTCTATCTATCTATGTGTCTATCTATCTATCTAGCTATATCTATCTGTTTTTTTTAATCTATCTATCTATCATCTATGTCTCTATCTATCACAAAGATAGGTGTTGCTAGAAAGGACAGATGATTAGATGCTGTTATGTAACCGCGCAGGTGGCTAGAGCGGCGCAGTTGTCCCTCCGGCGAACAGACTGTCGCTATCGGTGCCTAATCTGCCCTGTACGCGGAGCATCTGTTCCGTTGCAACATATCACATCCTACAGCCAAGTCCCTTGTTTGTGTTTCTTTCCTAGAGTCACTAATAATTCTTACTCTCAGCCCAGCTGCACCGGTGGGTGGAGGGGGGGGGGGCTGCTTTGTGACTGCAGTTACATAAATACATAAATATAATATGCCCCAAACTGGAGAGATGCTGAACATAACTCTAAATGCTTCAGAAACCACAAAAAATATAAATTGAAGACCAATTGCAATTTCGTCAGACGTGCACCCTCTGCGCCCCACTAATGTGCCCAGCATCTGGAAGCTGATCTGGATTGCATATAGATGTTGAAACTGTTTATTGGCTTTATTAAGACTAACAACTGACTGACTATTGCAACATCAATAGAGTGGGATGTGCAGAGCGGTGAGGGGGCAGGTAGGGGTGTTCAATGTGGCAGTGGCCGGGCCCTTGGCTCAGGTACTCTCTATGAGCACACAGCTGAGCTCCTGGTTCCCTGCTATGGTATCCTTACATATTCATGTATGCATTGCTTGTTTAATTTGTTATTAATCTGGTCAGTGTTAACCAATAGGGTGAAGACACACGGAGCTACTAGTAGCAGCTGCGGCTACAGAAATAGACAATGCTGATCATTTACTGATAATTGTGTGTTTTAGCAGAGGCAATTCTCAGTATCGCCTATGGCAGGGGATTTTCTGGTGTTTCGTAGCCGTGACAAGTAGCTGCTACTAAGTAGCTCCAGGTGTCTTCACCCTTCAGGTACTCAGTGTTAACCATTAGGCTGCCCATATAACCCTCTGCTCCGCACTCAGTCACTTCTCATTGTGGGCCAAGCTTACTTGTTCCTGGGTGCTCTCTTTCCAGTTTCCTCGTTCCTGTTTCCTGCTTCCTGCTTCTTGGTTCTGACCCCGGCTTGTTCCTGGACCTTGAGTTGCCTCACAATTCTGCTGCTGCTATCTGGTACTGACCCGGCCTGATTGACTACATCTAGTTCCGTCCTTACTGGCTCCTTCCCTGCAGTAACGTTTGGCTCCCTTGCCTGCCCCTGCGGGAGTGCCTGGATTCTAGACCTAGCAGCACCCAAGTAGCAGAGGTTCAGGCCTAAGGCCAGAGGTGGCTGTTATAGGCAGAAGAACATGCTTAGACCAGAATCCAGTCACTCCTCCTTAGGTTTGCCATATGTGAGGCTCCGCCCCCCCCCCGCAGCACTCCCTTCAAGGCCACAAAGAGAAGTGTGGGATGCGGCAGCAGCTCTTAGGGTGAAGACACACGGAGCTACTAGTAGCAGCTACTTGTCTTGGCTACTAAAAAAGACAATGCTGATCATTTACTGATAACTGTGTCCAGCAGAGGCAATTTTCAGTATTGTGTATAGGTGGCCATACATGTTAAGATCCGCTCACCTGGCGAGGTCGCCAAGTGAGCACAGGGTGGGACTGGGGGGTGAAGGGCCCCCGTCGGCCGTGTCCCCTAATTCCCTCCTCCCTTCCCTCCCAGGGCCCCCCTGTTCCCCCTTTGCAGGGCCCCTCACCCGATGTCCTCCCCCGAATGCTTGTAATTTAACGCGTCGGGACAGGAGCGGTCGGGCAGGGGGAGCGCAGGTAAGGGTCGGGTGTGGGCCACCGGGGCCCACTAGAGCCGGGGCCCACCGGGATTTGTCCCGGCGGCCCAGTCCGACCCTGAGTAAGCAGATCTTCTGCCAATATCCCCACCTACGGGTGGGCGATATCTGGTTAATTCGGTCGTTTGGCCCCGGGGCCAAACGATCAAATTAGGACGCCGGTAATAGGCGCAATCGGTTCGGGGGCCACATCAATGAGCCGATGTGGTCCCCCATCCGACTAGATTTTTTAACCTCCCCGATCGATATCTGCCCGATTTCAGTCAGATGTCGTTCGGGCAGGCCTGTGGATTGTGCATCCATCGGCCCCTACATGGGCTGATAAGCTGCCGAATTGGTCTAAGGGATTGATACAATCGGCCCGTGTATTGCCACCTTATGGCAGGGTATTTCCTGGCCCTTAGTAGCCTTGAAAAAGTAGCTGCTACTAGTAGCCCAGTGTGTCTTCACCCTTAGATGCTGACCCTTTAGCCTTCAGTAAGCTCAGTATATAAAATATGGCATTTCTATCCATAGTCATTTTTAGGGTTTAGTTCT
Source organism: Xenopus tropicalis (assembly GCF_000004195.4). Taxonomy (NCBI): domain Eukaryota; kingdom Metazoa; phylum Chordata; class Amphibia; order Anura; family Pipidae; genus Xenopus; species Xenopus tropicalis. Next base: position 16,857,442 of record NC_030680.2, read on the forward strand.
CCTTTCAAGTCCAAATTACTGACAGACCGCTTATCCAGAAAACCCCAAGCATTCTGGATAACAGATCCCATACATGATTTCCCATAGGTCTCCCCTACAAAATATCAGCTTAAACCATTACCTTTAAACTGGATGTTAATTAATTTCTTCCTATATTTACATATCCCACGCGTTCTGCGTTGCACCCAGTGTGCCGTAAGCCGCTCGCTTATTATGCTTTATCCAAGGTTACTCGCTATGCTCGCTAAGTCATTTCTATTGTCTCCCCCTGACGGCAATAAAACTCAATCTGAAATCCTTAAGCTCAGATAGAAGTGAATTATGCAGAAACGTATCGGCGCTTTTAAATTTGCGTCTCATTTGTGTCAGGTGATTTGCCTTCGCCATAGTTCAGCGGAATATTCCGTCTGGCTGCTGTTACTTAGCGAGCGCAACTGGTATAATTATCCATTAGTCTACATAAATATATTTGTAATTCGCTTTCTCCCGCAACTCGCTGACATTTGCGATTTTAATGAGTTTATTAGCGAGAGAGTCGAGAGTCCCCAAAATGCTGACACCGAGCTGTAAGTGATATTGTGTTATACTTGATCATATTATATTTGCCCCCCGGGGGGGGGGGGGCATGGGAAGTAATTAAAGTTGTGCAACTTTTTAATTGGTTTCAACAACAAAAGTATTATTGAGACGTCTTTAGCGGAAAGAATGGCGATGGCAGTTTGCCGGAGCTAAAACTTGGCGGAAGCCATAATGGCGGTCGTGTAAAGCGAATCCCAATTATTTTTTTTTTTTTTAAATTCTATGTTTTTTATTTTCAGATTGTCAACAGGGGTGGGGGGAAGGGATACAGAAAGAAGAGGAGGGGGTGGGGGGAGCATAATAAAAATAGAAACATGTTGTACATTCAAAATCAAAAATTTCTAAGCTAACAACAAGTTCTTGCTATATTGCTATTTACAATCATTTTCCATAGATAAACGTCTTCAGGTGTGTATTCATGTTTAATTTTCCAAGGAAAGTTACCTTGTGTGATGGGGGTGGTGTCGAGCACGTTATTAGGTGTGATGTTTTGTGGCATCTGTTTCTTTATTTATTTATTTACCCATTTTGTTTAGGCATTCTGCCCAGGGGTTCCAGGTTTTTCGGTAAGTGTTGCTATTATTGTGTATTAGATGTGATATTTCCTCTAATTTTCTTATTTCTTCTACTTTTGTTAGCCATTCCTTATAGGTTGGCGGTTTTGGGGATTTCCATTTCTGCGGAATCAGTGATTTTGCTGCTTGTAGGAGGTGTAAGGTAAGTGGATCTGTTATTGTATTGTCTCCGTCTTGGGTAATGTATAGCATTATAGTAGGGGAGTTTTCTATTTTGAGGGAGAGGTGGGTAATTGAGTTTATTGTATCTAGAACTTTGTCCCAGTATTCCTTTATTTCTTTACAGTTCAGCCATATGTGGGTGTGTGTGCCTTCAGCGTTGTTACACCTCCAGCATTGAGGGGAACTGTTGGGATAGATTCTGTGTAATTTAGCTGGAGTGTGGTGCCATCTGGTTATCAGTTTGTAAATTGCTTCATTAGTTCTAGAAGCTCTAGATGCTCTGTACGTTAATCTAAAGATCTTGTCCCATAGAAATGGGGGTATATTGGTATCAAGTTCTTTCTCCCACGCTTGGCAGTAAGTTTTTTGGGGTTGTACACAGGAGTTTGATAAGATCTTATATGCTGTGGATAGTGGTTTAGTCAGTGTCCTATTTGTGTCTATTGAGTCTATTATTCTTTCCCAAGATGAAAGAGTTCTATTCCATTGTTTGTCTTTGCATGCTTGAATGTATGTATGCAGTTGGTTGTAGTTCCAATTGTCTCTGGGGTGGTGTCCCCATCTTTTCTGTATTTCCGCTAGTGGTATTACCTTGTTGTCTTTTACAAAATCACTGATTCTCGTTAATCTGTCTCCCCAAAAGTTCCACCTAGTAAGATTTCCTGGTTCCATGCTGGGTTTAAAGTCTATGTTATTCAGTAGGGGTTGCAGCACATGGGGTTGGGTTGAGAGACTACAGATGTCTCTATTCTTTTGCCATGCCCTTAGTGTGGCTTCAATCAGTGGGTGGTCACCTGAGAGTTGTGATATCTTTGCTTTGGTGCTCCAGAGAAGGTTCTCTAAGGGGCATGGTGCGAACGTTTGTTCAAGTGTGCACCAGTCTTTATTTTTTGTTTTGTCTCTCCAGTCTAGAGTGCGTACTAAGTGGGCTGCAATATAGTACCTGTAAACATTTGGAAGAGAGAGGCCCCCTTTTTCTTTCGGTAAGGTGAGGATATTGTACTTTAGTCTCGAATTGGAGCCTCCCCATATATACCTCGTGATCATAGATTTTATATTGGAGAAATAGGTTGTGGGAATATAGATCGGTAATACCTGGAATAGGTACAGAATTTTGGGGATAAACATCATTTTTATAGCCTGTATTCTCCCGAACCAAGACAGCTGCAATCTATTCCAATTTTTTAGCAAGTTTTGTAGTGACGATAGTAATGGGATATAGTTGTCTTGATAGCAGTTTTTTAGGTTGGCCGTGATTGTAACTCCCAGATATTTTATTCCTTTGTTAGCCCACTGGAAGGAGAAACTATGTTTTAGTGGAATGGTTGTCTTGTCTGGGATATTTATATTCAGAATTTCTGATTTGGAATAATTCACTTTGAAGTTAGAGAGTTCTCCGTACGTTTTAAGTAGGGCAACTATATTGGGTAGGGAGATGGCAGGCTTTGTTACAGACAATAGCAAGTCGTCGGCGAATGCGGCACATTTAAACTCTTTCCCTTTGATAGCAAGACCCGAAATATTCTGATTGTTTCTTATATGGTTTAACAGGGTTTCCATTACTAAGACAAACAATGTTGGTGATAGGGGGCATCCCTGTCTAGTGCCGTTAAATATCTGTACTGTTGGGGAGAGTGTGCCATTAACCCTAATTCTTGCTGTTGGATTTTGATAAAGTGCTAATATCCTTTGTCTAGTTATTTGACCTATCCCAAAGCCGGCTAAAGTTTTTTCTAGAAACTCCCAGGAGACCCTGTCGAAGGCTTTTTCAGCGTCCGTGGTTAGGATTAATGTTGGGATTTTCCTTGATTTTGCATAATGTATGAGTGATATTATTTTAGCAGTGTTGTCCCTTCCTTCCCGCCCTGGGACAAATCCTGATTGGTCTGGGTGAATCAGGGAGGGTAGATGTTGTTTTATCCTATTATTAATTATTTTGGCATATAGCTTCATATCCAAGTTTATTAGGGATATAGGCCTGTAGCTGGCACATTGTTGTGGGTCTTTGCCCTGTTTAGGAATGATTGTTATGTGGGCTTCCTGTGCCTGTGGATGGAATCCATTATTTGGGGTGATGGAGTTAAAATAATCCAAAAGTAGGGGGGACAGTTCTTTCTTGAAACTTTTGTAATAGAGTGCTGTGTAGCCATCTGGGCCGGGGCTTTTCCCAGTTGGGAGATTTTCTATGGATTTTTCTATTTCTTCTAGCGTGAAGGGGGTATCTATTAGCTCAGCGTCAGGTAGAGGGAGTTGCTGTAGTTTGGCATTTTTTATAAACTCATCTATTTTGTCTGAGCTTTGTTGGGTTATATTTGTTGTTTTGATTTTGTATAGCTGTTGATAATAGTTTTTAAAGGCTGAAGCTATTCCTTTAGTATCATAGATAGTAGTGTTACCTTCTCCTTTAATGGAGTTGATTTGGGATTGTGGTTGTATTTTTTTGATTATATTAGCAAAGTGTTTATTGCACTTGTCACCCAGTTCATAGAATTTGTGGTTGCATCTCATGTAGGCTTGATAGGTTTTTTGATCTAGGATTGATTTTAACTGAAGTCTTTTTGTTTCTAGTTTTAAGAGATTGTTGTTGGATAGGGATGCCTTGTGGGTTTGTTCTAGCAAAGTTATTTCTTTTATAAGTTTATTAATTTCTCTTTCTTTTTCTTTTTTCAGATTGCTACATATTGATATAAGCTGACCTCTCAAGACGCATTTCACAGTCTCCCATACAGTACCCGGGGAGGTTGTAGAAGAGGAGTTATCTTGTACTATTTGTGTAATATTTGTTTTGATCTGTTCTCTCAACTTCTCTTTGTGTAACAGGTAGTCGTTCAAACGCCAGGTAAATTCTGGTTTAGTTGTTTTGGGGATGATAAACTTTGATGATAGTGGGGAGTGATCTGATAATGTACCAATGCCTATTTTCGTTTGTACAAATAAATGGAGCCAGTATTGAGAAGCGAATAAATAATCTATTCTTGAATAAACAGAATGAGTTTTGGAAAAGTGTGTGAAGTCTCTTCCTTTGGGGTTGTGAGCTCTCCACAGATCTATTATTTGTGCATTTGATAACATTTTTTTAACTTCTTTTAGGCCTTTATGTGATATATTGCTTTTGCCAGAGGAGGAATCAGTCAGAGGGTTAAGTACTAGGTTGAAGTCTCCTCCTAATACAAGTAGGCCTTCTTTGAAGTTCCCTAAGATCTTCATGAATTGTTTTAGAAAGGGGATCTGCCCTTGGTTGGGTACATAGACATTAGCAAAGGTGCATATTAATTCTCCTAGGTAACATTTAAGGAGAATATACCTTCCTTCCTTATCTATTAGTGTCGCTATTTGTTTAAAAGGAAGGTCCTTGTGTACCATAGTAATAACTCCTGTGGCCTTTTTCACAGGGTTATTGCTCAGATAGATATGGGGATAATGTTTAAGGCAGATCTTGGGGGTATGATTCTCCTTAAAATGGGATTCTTGAAGCATTACAATTTTATATCCGGCTTTTTTGCATTCGCCAAAAATCTGGGCTCTTTTAATCGGCTCATTCAGGCCGTTTACATTATAAGACACCACTGTACACTCTAGCACATCTGGTATTGTCGTATCAATCATTTTAATATTGTAACTTTACTTTCTTTTACATATCGCTTATACTTGTTGGTAGCTTGGTGGGTTGTATTAAGGGGTATGGGGGGTTAGAAGGAGGGTAGGCATGAACTTGTGGGAACATATATACAAGTATGGTGTACACCAATTGCCGCAGTAGACTTACTAGGGCATTGCCCTTTGGCTGGTGCAGTTTGGCAGCGGCGTGAGTACTGAGTACTCTAATCGTGGGGGGTACGTGGTTGGGTGGAGAGATGTGGGGTTGTTGTTCCAATACCATATCTTACAAGCATTTCCCGATCCCTTTAATTCTAGTGGGATAGAGATGGGGTTTGTGTTCTTTAAATGCTTATATCCAAAATAGTCCTGGGCCAGGGGAGTGTCAACCAATAAGTTTTACAGAGGTAAGTATAAAATACAAATGCAAATAATAACATATATATATATATAAGAAGTCATCATTTTTTTTTTTTTTTTTTTTTTTTTTTTTTGAGTAACCTTTCTCAAACTTGGAGTTTGTGTTGAGGGTATACCCCTATATTGATACCCAGTTGTCTCTATTTCTGGTTTGACTGTGGGGGGTAGTCAACTATTTGTTGTTACCCCTCCTGTCCAGTCTCACCGCATCTTATTAGGGCCTGACAATTAAGTTACCGTCCTTATTGATTTTGGCTCTGTCTGGTCCTGTTCCTTGGCGTTCTCGGGGTGTGAGGAGTGCGTCTGGGGGTTGCCTGGGACCATTCTCCTTGTAGTTCGAAGGATAAGTTCAGCGTATTCCCCTGATCTGGTAGCCATCCTGGAAGTTCCATCTCGTCGAGGTGGAGTTTTTTAATAAAGTTGGTTGTGTCCATAGGTGTGCGAATGATCGCCTGGTTTCCATCCTTAGTAGCTGTGAGCGAAAAGGGATATCCCCATCTGTATGGGATATTGTTGTCTCGTAGCGTGTCAGTGAGAGGCTTTAGGAGTTTTCTTTTTGTGAGAGTAGTTTTAGAGATGTCCTGGAAGAGCTTAATTGTATTATCCTCATAAGTGAGGTTGCTTATGTCTCTTGCTTTCAATAAAATTTGCTCTTTCAAGGCAAAGTTGTGCAAACAGCATAATATGTCCCTTGGAGCATTCAGTGGGGCAGCTTTGGGTTTCTGTACTCTGTGAGCCCGCTCGATTTTGATTTCAGAGTCAGGTTCCTTCTTGAGGATACTGTTAAATATTTGCAAGAGCACAGCGTGAGTTTCCTCATTTTGGACTGTTTCAGGTATTCCCCTTACTCTGATATTGTTTCTCCTGCTTCGATTCTCTTGGTCTTCAGTTTGCCTCTGGAGCTCAAGTATTAGGCGATCTTGTTGCTGGATGTGTGTGTATATAGCTTTTTGGTTTGCTGTCAGCTTGCTTTGGTTTGCCTCTATGTCGTCTGCACGTGTGGACAGGGATATCATATCTCTCTTGATATCCAGTATTTCCTCTTTCAGTGTGGCTGTTACCTCTTGCAGCATCTCTTTTATATCTGCTTTTGAGGGGAGATTAGCCAGGTATGTAGGGATGTCAGGTGCCTCCTCAGAGTCGCTCTCTTGGTCAGACGGCTCCCTAACAGTGTCTGGTTCTTCCTCTATACCTCCGTGTGCGGGCGCCATTTTGGAAACAGAGCGATCGGGTTTTCTCTTAAAAAACAGTGGCGTTAACTCAGCCTGTGACATCTGCTGTTTTTTCCCCGAGCTCTTCTCCTTCTCCGGTCTCGATTTCTGGGGTTTGCCCATCTCTAACAGTGCGGTTGCTGTCTGGATCGGGTGTATGCTTACGGAGCAGCGTGATCAAACCGCCATTCAGCTCCAAGGCAAGCCACGCCCCCAGAATCCCAATTATTTTATATTGCATTCTATAAATTCAGGATGAATGCTTCTTGCTTCGTGGGTTCTAGGACAATAGTAGCAGCTTCCAGTTGTTTCTCCATTCATAATAAAACAATAAATCCAATGGAAGAATAAAAACCCTCGTACTGTATCTGTTGATGTTGGAAACAAACCTTGTGAGTTTGTTATGGTTTAAAGGGTAAGTAAACCATTAAAATAAGTGAATCGATGAGAGTGCTATTCTAAGTGCTTTTGCAATGTAAATTAAAGATATTAACGGTTTAAAAGTATCCTATAAAGGAATGCTAGTGTGCATATCTTTCTGCTTTTTACATATTTAAGTTATGGGGGGAGGGGTTTGCACTTTCAATTAATTTTGTTAACCAGTAGGAAATTATTTATTAATGCTTGACAGTGGTGTAACTATACACACTGGCGGGACAGGGGGGCCTCGACCACACGGTCTGCTTCCTCTATAGTCGTAGAAAGTAGGGTCGAACTGGGGGGGGGTGAATGGCCCACCGGGTCTGCCGCCCCAGGGGCCCGCACCCCCATAGGTGCCCCACCAGCCTTGTCCCCCACAACCCCCCAACAGGGGCCCCAGCCACTGACCGACGTCCTCCCCTGATTGCACAAAAGTGAAACGCGTCAGGGGAGGGACACCAGCAGGCAGGGGAGCCCCGACAGCGGTCGGGTCTGGGCCCAGTTCAACCCTGGTAGAAACTATAGTACCAGGCTGCCCGCCCCGCTTGTATCACCCACTCCCCAGCTCCTCTCCTACCTAAAAGTGAGAGGGTGGTGTGAGCCAAAAAGGGGGCATGACAAATGGTGGCGTGATAGGTGGATGGGTGATGTATAAAGGGGCAGGGCTATGGGGTGACAGAGGGTGGAGTTATAGAGGGTGGATCAAGGGGAGATGGAGGAAGGGAAAAGGTAGGATTGGGGCAGGAGAAGGGCTTAGGTGGGCAGGCCTGGGGCTAAATTTGAGCATATTACAAATTAACTAGCAAGCACAATATTTGTAAGTGACTCCTTGCATAAACGTAACAAATGAAGCACTTGCCCCCCAGTCCGTGAGGGGTTTTGCTCGAAGCATTTCCGCCTGCTTAATCATACGCGCATTACAGCTTCCATCTTGCCTTCAGTCTGCATAGAGCCATATGGACTTAAAGTTCTCCTGCTGTGTCCAGGGCTCCTACACATTAAATAAATAACCTTCTAAGCCATTTACCATCCCCTTAACAAGTTTATTTTGAGCCTTAAAAGTGTGTTTGTGTGGCCTTTATCTCTCCAGGCAATGAGAGAACACTTGCCCAGCCAGCAACACAAGCAGTGCGAGGGCAAGCTCTGTATTAGTCATGCTTGGGAGAGGCATCAAAATATTTGATATTATTTCTATTTATTGCAAAGCTAACGCTTAAACAACAGAAGAACTTTCTTTTGTTGGCAATAGACTCCCCTAGATCAGGGTCGGACTGGGGAGTGCAGGGATCACTGGGGCTCCCATCCCAGGGGCCCCACACCCACTGATCCCAGCTGATCCCAGCTGCCAAAAAACTATGTTATCTCTTATTCAAACCACTCCCTGGTTGCTAAGGTCCTTTGAACCCTAGCAACCAGATAGCTGCTGAATTTCCAAACTGAAGAGCTGCTGGAACCGTGAAATCATTAAAAAAAAATACAAATAAAAAATGAAGACCAATTGGAACCCTGACCCCCCCCCCCACTAATGTCACCCACCCCACTCCCTCCCTGCTTGGTCTCATTAATGAACGAAGCTGGCAACCATACACCCGGGCCTTTTGAATCTAATTTGCCCTAACACAGGCCACACTAGATTCAACAGGGAGCCTTGCAGGCCTGTGGCTATTTGCACAATGCCCCATGTAGAGGGCAAAATGCATAAAAAATACTGATTGCAGTCTAAGTAGCTTTCTCCATAATAAGCCAATACAGACTCCCTTTATAAAGTAAGAGTTAACTTAAATGCTACTGTTGGTATAGAGTTTGTATATACACTTTATAAACATATGGTACAATTATTGGGTCCAAAACACCCAACATATGGGAGCCGGGTGCAGACAGGAATGATGCTGAAGTTTAAAAAAGATTAATTTACTTCCATTTGCTCTTGACATTAAATATCCCAAACTTTGCAGCTTTAACAGATGGGAGGCAGGCTTCAACCAGTCAACCACTGCGGCATTAATAACACTGTAAACATGCAAGCATCATTTATATTCATTATATTTAATATGTTATGGGAATTTCTAGGGCTTACTTGCCTCAAATAAAACAGACGTACTTATTATGAGAGAGTATCAATCTTTATCCCAGTCTATCCCTTAATCATCCAGGTATTTGATACTATATTATATAATATATTACGAGTCTGTAAAAATGAGATCAGTGGTTGCAGGGAAATCAAAGACGCTCAGAAAGAAGGAGGATTTATATGATTTCTGGACGGGGATGCTGGGCGGATGATTCCAACCAGTTTCTATTTACAATGGAAAGTGGTCAATTCATTAATTGGACTTTTTAATATTTCATCTGTCAATGTTCCATGTTGGCCATGGTGCAGGGCTCCTTTTTACTGCTTTTATGATTGTTTGGGCTGTTGACCTGAATGGCGGCCATACTTGCCCTTTGCAGCAGCTGCAGAAGATGCTTCCAGGGACTGGGATAGGGGTTAACCAGTACAGGTATAGGACCCGTTATCCAGAATGCTTGGGACCAAGGGTATTCCAGATAAGGGGTCTTTCCGTAATTTGGATCTCCATACTTTAAAGGGCCAATCCTAGCTGCCAAGTATCGGTCCCTTAGACCGATTCGGCAGCTAATCGGCCCGTGTATGGGCGCTACCGACGGGCCTGCCCAACCAATATCTGGCCTGAAATCACCCAGATCTCGATCAGGCAGGTTAAAAAATCTAGTCGGATCTGGGACCGCATCGGCTCGTTGATGCTGTCCCCGGACGACTTTGCCTATACCCACCTTAATAAATTAGCCGGGATTTCCCCTAGATTGGAAATCCAGCCCAGATGTCATTCACATCTCGAACACTGTAAATGATGCCAGCAAACACCAGAAATTACACCTGGCAGATTTGAAAAATAATTAGCGCAACTGCCTCCATTTTGGTGAATCAGATGCAACTTCAGTCAACAGAATCACCCATTTGTACCTGCAATGATGCCGGAATTCTGGGAAATTCTGCACACTGCATTTAGGTAGGTAAATGTGCCCTTGGCTGTAGGGAAAATGCTTCATCCAAAAGCTGCCCATGTCCTTTGTTTTGCTCTTTCCCACTTAGATGTTCAGAGGCGCACGTTAGTGATACATCGCACCCCGCGGAGTCTAAAGCTGATGATTATGCGGTTCTGTTGGCTGGTTGCGGCGAGCCTAGTAAAATTATAGAGCACACGCAGTACTGCCGGTAAATGCTGCTCCACAAAGGAGCTCAAATGAGTTTTAATAAATCAACGTCAGAATCCCCAAATGTTACTGTGGGAAACAAATTAATCTCAACTTATTCCGACATCAGGTAGGGGAGCCGGCGATGGCGCTTGATAACTTTCGGAGAACTTTGCTGCGTGCTCTCGTTTCATCTGTTGTGGGGTTTTTTTCCCAATAGCAATTTGTGCCTGTGACCGGTTCCTTCTCCGGTGCCCATGCTGTCCCACATTCATGCTTTGTGCAGTCTCTATCTCTCTCTGTCTCTCTCTCTGTCTCCCTCTCTGTCTCTCTCTCGAAATAGGCACAGGCAGCGCCGGATTTGTATTGCCGGCGCCCCTAGGCCACCCACATTGGCGCCCCCCCCCAGTGCGCGAACGCGTGGCCACCCCGTGCCCCCCCCCCGGCTGCGAGCGCAAGTGCGCATGCTCAAACATTTAAAGTCCCATACGGTGCAGTGGGGAGAGGTCCCCATTGCGCCAAATTAAAAAATTATTTTGCGGTGGGGCGGCCCTAAATTTGTGCCTCCCTAGGCCCGGGCCTGGGCACAGGGTCCAAAATAGTTAACTTTAAAGCAATTCAGTAATAAAGTAATCATGTGAGCAAATTAGTCTCGGCATTTAAGGCGGCACATAGAAGATCGGATACGGTATAAGACAGCATTAAATGGCCAGTGTACCTTTGGCTTTTATTATTGATATGGGTTTGAGTATTAATAGCCATTGGCTTTAATTAATGTCCTCTACTGCAGTTGCAGTTGTGCAAATGTCCTCGCTGTCAGTTGCATAAAAAATCACAGTCAGTAAAGATACATCAAACGACTGTCTTCAAACTTCCATATAGTTCTGCTTAGTGTCGTTCAGACCTTCCTGCCTCCTGTTCCGAATAAACTGCAGTTGCGCCTCTTGAAGCAGGGAAATGCTGGAGCTACCGCAACCTCCAAACCAACCAGTAGCTCTACGTATTTTTGTATGTAATCTGAGTGTTTGATGTATATGCCCTTCTTTTTTACAGTGCTGTGGTATATGTTGGTGCTTTATAAATACGCGTTAATAATAATGGTACTTGCGCCCAAAGAATTACATGCAACGTAATTTTATTGCCTTGTGTCAGAACCATGCAACCAGTACCAGGGCCGTTTCTTGCCGCTGAGTTGAGTTGATGTGAGTTGGCTCCTCTGATGCCACCCCCCCTTGGGCCCCCCCCCCCCACGCTTGCCTTTACAGCGCTGGAGGGGGTTGCGGGGAGGGGCCGCATAGTTAGTGTAGAGAGCACAATGGCTATTTGATGCCCTGGGGGGTGCTGCCATTTCGCCTCACTGAAGCGGCGCCCATGACCAGTACCATGCCGAACCTGCTGGGTGCCCTAGGGAACCCACCGGAACCCGCTTGCATATGCACATGAGGGTAACGGTAGCTCCCAGGTTCGTCAATAGTTGCCCTTGTGCACGATTCAGCAAAAGAGGCAGGACAGACACAATATCGCTTGGAGCGACTATACTGAAGTGCAAGGAGGATAAATAAAGCTCCAATAAGGGGAATACTATTCCTAAGCTGTGTGCATATGGACACAACGTCTGCATTAGAGGGTGGGTCCAACACATTGATGGGAGTTCCCCTTTAAAGTGATACTGACACGAAAAAATGACTTTTCCAATTATGAATCTACCTATAGGTCATGTTGATCTTTTTTCACTGTTAGGGTTGGTTTTGTAAGTAATTGTTACTTGAAGTTCCTAAACCCGACTGTTTTGCCCACCTGACTGTCCCTTCTCAGCCTTTCAGTTATAGCTTCTAATGCTGCACAAATATGGCCGCCCCCTCATAGAGGAACATGGGGAATCAGATTGGGAATGTAAAAGCAAAATACTTTTTTGGCAAAATGATAAAGGTCATGCAAAAACAGTGTTATGATGTAAAAAAAGGTTTCATTTCTGGTGTCAGTATCTGTTTAAGGCCCAGGCCCCTGTTTCTTGTGGCATATACCCACCCATTTTGGGCATGTGATAAGGGGATGTTCAACCAGAATAAGGACAATGGGTGTGTTTGATTTGGCTCCCCAAAAAATGTGGAGGTTCTGTATGCTGGTACGATTCTCTGCCAAGGAGATGCAGCCAGTTGTATCACCACCAACATGGCACCCGCTGTATAATTTAGCTGCAGAAAACCCAACAGTCTCAGTAAATAACCAAACTCATCAAACTAATGGAAACAATAAAACAAGTCAAAGTCGCGCTCTCGGAGTCTCTGCAAATAAACGTGCTTCCAGCAAGTCAGTTTTCAGAATCCTGAGCGAGTCCAAAAGCCTAAAAACATGTTTATGTTGGCCCCATTTCACATTGCGTCCGTAAATCTTGGCCCTCAACCGGCGCATTGGCATGCAGCACGGGCAAACACTACTATTCCGAAATGTTAAAAGATTTATAGCGTCCTAATTGCACCGTGAAATTGGTGTTTGTAATTTATAAGCTGCTCGTTTGAGATCAAAGCAAATCAGGTTTTAGAACAGAACACCATGTGCCTCAACAACCCGAGTGTTTCCCTGTGCTGCTGGCCGGAGTCCCAAATCAGAGAAATATGCTAGACTTTTATGATTTCCTGCTAAAGTGAGTGATTTAGGGCTTTGTGTCTGTGCTGCATCATCCTCCCAGCAAATTTAGCCAACCAACTGTTAACTCTGTAGCAGCAGCCTGCCTAGGGGTGCAAGGATCCTAATGAAATATTCTAGTGCCCCTTTAACTCTGTTTACATGGGATTATATAGTCCAATTCTTTATTTCAGTGGCCCTAGGGCCCCAAATATAACATTTAAGTCAGCACTCCCTAATTGTTATTACTTATACATAGGGTTACCACCTGTCCAGTTTTGACCCAAACAGTTTAGTTTTTCTTAGGTCTGCGTGGCTCTCGACTGTCCGGTTTTCAGCCTTGGGAAATACTAATCTGGCCAATAAATAGAAAACATTTATATATTAATATATTATCTTTTTTCTATCAACATGGCTTAGCTATCATCAAGTAGAATTAAGTAAGAAAAAGCAAATTAATCAAAACATGAAATCGGTTTTCTTACTCAAAATTGCTGATTTCAGAGCTTTTTTTCTCTTTAAAGGCAACAACGGGCCTAGCCGACCAGCCACCCTGGGGACGTGGCTAGTCGCCTCTCCCATTGCGTTCCCATTCCCTTACTGTCAGCATACATGTGCATGTTCCCTCCTGAGCTGACAGTGTAAGGGACAAGGCATTGGAGGGCAGTGGGAAGGCGAGGGCATGAAGCAGGGAAGTAGAAGAGGTACGTGCCTAACACCCCTCCATGGTTGCGTACTAGGCACGTGCCTCTTCTGCCTACTTCTAGTTCCGGCCCTGTTTACTAGGTTAAGCTCCCTCTGGAGTGACGTCACTTCTGGACCACTGTGACATCACTTTTACTTTCGTAGGTCCCATGTCAGATGGTAAATAAACTCATTGCTGGTGAGTTCAGGTAGCAGGGGAAGAACAGGAGATCCTACCCGCACACCCTTAGCTCTCCAAAAAAATTGACGCTCGGTGCACACTGCTTGGAGGGATCGGCACTCTCCCAAATTCCAATAGCCACAAAAAAGCACTGGCACTCAGAGCTGCAAAAATGGGACAAGCCCTATAGAAATCTTTATTGCGGAGGTGCAACGTTTCGGGGCACAATAACCCCTTTATCAAGGAGTTCAGGTAGCAGGTCAGGGTAGGGGACATAGCAAGGTGGTGGGTGCAGGACAGTAAGATGGTGGAGTATTTCTGAGGAAATGCCATCTATGCCACAAGTGCCATAGGCTTTAGCATCACAATTATCACTCCAGTCCTTGGTCACCAGGTACCACCCTTGCCTCCTCCAAGATGCACTGATCAGACGAACCCTACAGATTGTTAGCCACAGTTTACCTATCTGGTTATGTATTGTACTTAGATAATCCATCAAATACAGTCAGGCTAAGAGAGAATTTGGAACAAGCACCTATAATTCTGCCCAGATTGTTCACAGTGGAAAACAGATGGGCCATTAGTCAAAGACCATTAACTGATCAACTCACTCGGCACAAATGCCATGGAATCACCTGTTGGACAGAACAATGCACAATGCAACTCAAAGGGGTCCACGGATAAGACAAGTAATTAAAGTATAAATTTGGAAGCATGCAGGCCCCATGATGAATTCCAAAGACAGGCAGACTGTGCATTATTGTAACTGACTGCTCAGCACTCAGCAATCCAATTGTTCTGCAGGAGGAAGCCTACTATCAGTGAGAGTTCAATACATCCCTAATAACAGTCCATTTAGGCTTTTGAAAATGGACAAGGTATTTACTCCTGGAGGGGCCCATGGGAGCAGTTGAATTACTTTCGCACTTTAATGGTGATTGATGGCCAACAGGAGGTGCAGAGGGAGTTATCCGGACCACTAATAAAAGGCTTGATATACAGGCATACTGCCTGCAGGATTGGACCCCCAGAGCTACTGTGTGCATCAGAAATTAAGCTCAGGATTATAATGGAAGAGCCATTGTACCTTTAAATCATTTCATCATTTCTCTCAGGAAAGGCATTCTGAACTTAAATCTGCTATGACCTTCCTTCTACCATTCTTCTTTCCTTCCTTCATCCTTCCTTCACCCCCCCTTCCTCATCCATCTTTCCTTCCTTCATCCTTTCTTCCTCCATCCTTTTCCATCTATAATTTCTTACCTCATCCTTCCTTCATTTCTTTTTTCCTTGCTTCCTTCCTCCATCCTTTCTTCCTTCTCCAACCTTCCTCCATCCTTCTTAATCCATCTTTCCTTCCCTCATTCTTTCTTTATTCATCCATCCTTTCCCCATTCTTTTTTTCTTCCATTATACTTTACAACTTTCCTCTTCTATCATTCCTTTCCTATTCTGCCTCTATCGTCCCTTCATCATTCTTCCATCCATTTGTCATTTCTCCCCCTGCTTTTTCCTCTCTTCTTCCTTGCTGTCTTCCCCATCCTTCCTGCACCATGCCTTCCTTCCACCCATTCTACTACCACTATCCTAATACTTCCTTCCTTTCTCATCATTCCATCATCCTTTCTCCATCATTCCTTCCTCCATTCATTCCTTCCTTCCTCCCTCATCCTCTCATCATCCTTTCTCCATCGTTCCTTCCTTTCTCTATTCATTCCTTCCTCCCTCATCCTTCCATCATCCTTTCTTCATCCTTCCTTCCTCCATTCTTTCCTTCTTTTCCATTCTTCCTGCATCCTCCTTTCTCCTAATTCCAGTGCCTTTCCTCTGTGTACAATTGGATTCTAGCACAAAGTACATTATCAGAGGGCTGAACATCAGACAGGAAAGTGATTGCAAGAAGCAGCGCTTTCTATACAAATACCTCAATCACATTCTAATGGCTCGGAGAGAAAGTGACAATAAATACTATTAAAGCGTTTCTCAGCATAATAGACTCAAAGTGAAATAATAAAGTTATAAGAGATATTTTTCACACTGAGTCAGGCAGACAGTTATTGGAAGTGTTTTATAGCCATATGCCTGTGTAATAATAACTTATGCCACTTTCTACGACTATGTGATGGCTGAGAGAATTGATGATGTGCGATGCTGTGTGTCTTTAAATGGCTTTTGGTTCACTTCTCTCATGTATTTAAGGGGACATAAACTTTCCATAGCATTGTTTCCCCACATTGAGAGCTGCAGTCCAACAATTGTTAAAAGAAACACTTTTCGAGAACAAGGGGTCAGTTCCTTTCCTGCTCTATTTATCTGAGACATTTATTTGTTACATACCCTTGTCATCAAAACATTAACCCTTATATTGCCATAGATCATAGAATGTATGATTGCCATCTTGGGGGCCCCCCATCCCAGTTGCAGCGTACAGTCTGATTCAATGCCTGCATTGACGCATAAGTTCTAGGAAAAACCAGAGCATTGTGGGAAAAAAAACGACGGCGTCCGAACGTGCATTAGCTTTCTGTGTCAGGGTAAGTTACCCCACAATAGCAGCAATAGCAAAAAAGTGCTCCTTTACATTTATTTTCTATTGAAGTCTATTGCTTCTCCTTTAATCCGTAAAGGCAAAATACATTCAATCTGACAATGACTGTAGTATATTCTTCTCCCTATTAAAACAGAGATAATGATGTTTCTATGAAGGCACATTGCATAGTGATGCCCAAGGGATTAGTTTACTGACTATTGAGACGAGGGGGAAGATGAGTGAGAGGACGTCATATTAAATCTTTGGAATTATGTTTATGTTGTTTATTTATTCATTTTGCTCCTGCTAGAAAGGAAAAAATGTAATTTTCTTAGTGCTTTTCCTCCTCTTTTTCTGACTCATCGCCTGTTCATAAAGCGGCTGTACGGCAGGTCACGGGGGGCAGGAGCGCGCTGGCAAATGACTTCCCTCGGATGCCAGAAAACAGCCGGTGTCATTTCAGATAGATTAAGTTCTGTCAGGGCAGGAAAGCTCTGCCTTATACCTGAGGGAACAATACGATACTCAGGGAACATTAGAGTTTACTGTTAGTTCCCTGTAATTATGAACCCTTTTGCTTTCGTGACTAAACCAAATAGGGTACTGATTCTATTCAGTTGCCCATAAGCTTCCTATAGATATGACCTTAATTTTAACGGCCCAGACTTAACTCAAGGCTTCTAGGACAAAGAAAGTTACCTAGGTGTAATAACCTTAGCTTGTGTGGACATTTTGGTTAAGGGCATTAACTTTTGTCTTTCAACTTCCTCTTCCTGCTTCCTGCAGGCCATGTTTGTTCGACTGCTTCACCTGTAGTATCAAAGCAAAATAACCATTGATATCCAAGCAGATTATCACAAGTTGTTAGGCACATCCCAGTGAGATGCTATACAAAAACAGTGGGCCGCCATTTGTGTTCAGCAGGGGAACACTGGGAATCATGCCCTCCTAAGGTTGTCACCTATTTTGTGTGGGAATATGGGTGCGGCATAGGCAGGGTCGGACTGAGGGGTGCAGGGCCCACCGGGGCTCCTGCCTCAGGGACCCTGCAGGTGCCCCCGCCAGCCACATCCCCTAACCCCCCCCGCAGGGCCCCCCACCTGACGTCCTCCCCTGAGCGTGCGTAAATTTAACGCGTCGGGAGAAACGGTCGGGCAGGGGGAACACCAGCGAGGGTCGGGTCTGGGTTGCCCCGGTGTCCCGGCGGCCCAGTTCAACCCTGGGCATAGGTAGGCCGATCCGGTAGCAGAGAGGGTCAGGGAAGGGACATTGCCAGTAAACTTGCAATTCTGGCCCCAGCCTTAGCTGGTGATTTACCAGCAGGGTCAGTCAAATACTGGGGTAACCCTACCTCCTAATGGCAGCCCTGTGTGCGTACATGTGTGCTAACTGACCCTAAGACAGATCATGTGCTAATTCCAGGATAGTATTGAATTTATGGATTCACAGAACTGAGGTCAGAAAACCATAACAACCATATTCCCTGAAAAGAGTAACAGAGAATTATTTTGCTTTCACACATACTGCCTTCCCTTTAATAAGCTTAACTGGAGACAATGAGCTCTGTATAAGCAATGCCCTCCCTTCTACCCTTTGCTGTGACTGTTTGGAGATGAGCAGGAGTCCATTATGGGGGTTATCTGATTATCTGCAGTGCATAATCTGATTATCTGCCTCGCAAGAGCCAGAAAGTTAGAAACATGGAGTAACTTCATTTTCCTTGTTTAGTTCAGGAAATAGCATAGGGCAATAGGCAAAACTATGTTCAACACAAGTCCTATTTAGTGATGGGCGAAAAGTTTCGCCAGGCATGGATTCGCGGCGAATTTCCACGTTTCGCCATTGGCGGATTGTTTCGCGAAACGGAGGAAAAATTTCGCCGGGGAAAAATTCGCCGCACGTCCAAAAATTGTCGCCGGCATCAAAATAATAGCCGCGCGACGAAATAATAGCCTTGGGCGACGAAATAATAGCCGCGTGCGACGAAACAATAGCCGTGGGACAAAAGAATAGCCGCGCGACAAAATAATAGCCGTGGGCGATGAAACAATAGCCGCGCGACAAAATAATAGCCGTGGGCGACGAAACAATAGCCGCGCGACAAAATAATAGCCACGGGCGACAAAACAATAGCCGCGCGACAAAATAATAGCCGCGGGCGACGAAACAATAGCCGCGGGCGACGAAACAATAGCTGCGCGACAAAATAATAGCCGCGGGCGACAATTTTTTTTGTCGCACGACATTTTTGCCGTTTCGTGAATTTTTCGCCATTTCGCGGATCTTTTGAAAGATTCGCGAATTTTTCGGCGAAGCGAAACGTAACAGATTCGCTCATCACTAGTCCTATTCATTGCACTCGTGTTGAACAATGGGGTATACTGCCCCTTTAACCTTAACCCTGCCAATTGTAAAGCATTTCTCAACTCTACACAGCAGCACTGTTACTGAAAATGGCTTGAAGGTGTAACGGTAATTATGGCCCAGGGGTATCATCACAAAACGACAGCGCTTCATACCCAGCGGTACAGCAAGACAATGGCGAACAGGATAAGATAAAGCGCTGCAAGATGTAGATATATAAAGATACTGCTGGCTCAGGCAAAAATAAGATAGAAACCTGCATGGAGATCAGATAATCCACCTCCCTCTGTATTGTTATTTTCAGCTTAATTAAAGCCCTTTCCTGCTGCTCACATTAAGACGTCTCTCTAAATCCCGTATCGGGCACGTGCCAATTATATTGCCATCTTCTCCGAAACAGTCGGATAGTAACTGTGCTATTCCTTTGCATAGAACTCACGTTCTAATGTTCTCCGGCAGTTACAATTATCTCATGTTTGCCTAGAGCCGCGATCATCTTGCCCTTATACGGAGGTAATGAGATGCTAGGATCATTTATTATACTATTTTCAGAGCTACGTAGGTTAATATAGAGAATAAGAGTGCCTTATTATACACATTAGCACTAGACACTGGAGTTATAATGCAAGATACAGGATAATTACGAGGTGGGGTGGGTGCCCTGACTTCCCTTCGTGAATACTGTGCTGCCAAAGCAAGCCGCATTGTATTCATGGGACAGACCCAGGTCAGTTTAGGAGACCAGCAACCATTTAGCAAAACCCATTTCTTGGTAAAAAAAAAGACCTAAACTCTAAGAATGATACAGAGAATGCAAACACTTCATAGGAAGGAAGCCAGATTGGGTTTGCATTAATTCTTCTAATTAATCATTCTTCATTAACCCTCTTAGTGCCAAATATCTGAACCTATCCCTACGGTAGAGATGTGTAGCCTTGCCTTTTCCCATCCATCTGTTAAAGTGGGATTCCTGAAAGCGATAGGCAGTTTTCATGTGAAAAATCCATATGTTGTTTTTCTCACCGTATGCATTTGCACGATGGTGAAGCACAGCATCATGGGACCCGGAAAGTAACAAAGCAAAAGAAGGGAGAAAAATGTGGGTACTTTTGTCACACACTCTGTTCAAAGGACTTCAGTGCAAAAACATCTGCATTAAGGCCTTGCTGAGCTTGAGACTAGAGATACAGTACGTTTGGGTTTTCTAACTGGCCTTGCCATTCATAGTTTTGTGCTACCCAAAGATGTCAGTAGCCCTCTGGTTACCATTGAGGCTTTTATTAATTCATCAAACTACGTTTTTGTGTTTTTACGGCTGAAGGCCATTATATACTAGCTGCTGGTTACTAGGGGTTACTAGATCTTCACTAGTGATGGGCAAAATGTTTTGCAGGCATGGACTCGCGGCGAATTTCTGCATTTCCCCATTGGCGGATTTTTTTATAAGACGTATAAAAAAATTTATAGTGGGAAAAATTCGGCGTGCGTCCAAAAATTGTTGCCCACATCAAAAGAATTGTCGCTCACGTCAAAAGAATTGGTGCCTGCTTCGAAAGAATTGGTGCCCGTGTCAAAAGAATTGGCCCCCACATCAAAAGAATTGGCACCCACATCAAAAGAATTGGCCCCCACATCAAAAGAATTGGCCCCCACATCAAAAGAATTGGCCCCGACATCAAAAGAATTGGCCCCCACATCAAAAGAATTGGCACCCACATCAAAAGAATTGGCACCCACATCAAAAGAATTGGTGCCCGCTTTAAAAGAATTGTTGCACATAAAATGAATTGGTGCCTGCATCAAAAGAATTGGTGCCCGCGTCAAAAGAATTGTTGTGCGTCAAAAGAATTGTTGCGCGTCAAAAGAATTGTTGCGCATCAAAAGAATTGGTGCCCACGTCAAAAGAATTGTTGCCCGTCAAGAGAATTGGTGCCTGCGTCAAAAGAATTGTTGCACGTCAAAAGAATTGTTGCTCGTCAAAAGAATTGGTGCCCGCGTCGAAAGAATTGTTGCCCGTCAAGAGAATTGGTGCCTGCGTCAAAAGAATTGGTGCCTGCGTCAAAAGAATTGGTGCCTGCGTCAAAAGAATTGGTGCCTGCGTCAAAAGAATTGGTGCCTGCGTCAAAAGAATTGGTGCCTGCGTCAAAAGAATTGTTGCACGTCAAAAGAATTGTTGCACGTCAAAAGAATTGTTGCACATAAAATGAAAACGTCGAATCTCTTTGGGTAGAAATTTCAGTAGGGCTGAAGGTCACAAAGAAAATGATCATTGGTGTATGTTATAAACCACCCCGTATAGATGAGGGGGATGAGGCCCAGCTATTGTTGCAAATGGAGGAGGCTTCAAAACTGGGTCAAGTTGTTGTTATGGGGGACTTTAATTATCCGGACATTGACTGGAGTAATGGGGTGGCTAAGTCAGAAAAAGCTAGTAGGTTTGTAAATATGCTAAATGACAACTTTTTATTTCAGGCAGTTCAAGAACCCACTAGGAATGACGCTATTTTGGACCTGGTGATTTCTAATAATAATGAACTTATCTCTAACATTTGTGTGGGTGAGCATTTGGGGAACAGTGATCACAACATGGTCTCCTTTGAGATAATGCTGCAGAGACAGCGCTATAAGGGAGTAACTAAAACACTCAATTTTAGACGTGCAGACTTTGCCAGTTTAAGGGCATCTCTGCAATGTGTCAACTGGGAAAGGCTTTTCATGGGGTTAGACACAGAAGGAAAATGGAACATCTTTAAAACATTGCTTTGTAGGTATACGCAACAGTATATCCCCCTAGTAAGCAAGGAGAGGCATCGCAAAGCAAAACCTTTATGGCTGAATAAAAGTGTTATTGTCGAGGTTGGTAAGAAAAAACGTGCTTTTAGGGCATTCAAGTTAGCTGGGACAGCGGAAACTTTCATCAGGTACAAGGAAGCAAATAAAGCATGCAAAAAAACTATCAGGCAAGCTAAAATAGAGATGGAAAGGGATATTGCAGCTAGGAGTAAAAAGAATCCAAAATTATTTTTTAATTATGTGAATAGTAAAAAAATGAAGCAAGAAGGGGTGGGAACTTTATTATCACGGGGGGGTACGTTGGTTGATGAAAACGGGGAAAAAGCTGAAATTTTGAACTCTTATTTTTCATCTGTCTATACATCTGAGGAGCCAGATAATGAAGGCTTCCCTTGTAATATGCCCAGTTCTAGTAATTTAGCTACTGACGCATGGGTCACTCGGGAGGAAATTCAAAAGAGACTTGAACATGTAAAGGTAAACAAAGGTCCAGGGCCGGATGGGATTCATCCCAGGGTATTAAATGAGCTGAGCGCTGTGATTGCCAAACCTCTTCACTTAATTTTTCAGGATTCATTGAGGTCTGGCATGGTGCCAAGAGACTGGCGGATTGCTAATGTGGTGCCGTTATTTAAAAAGGGATCCCGTTCTCAGCCTGAAAACTATAGGCCTGTTAGTCTGACATCAGTAGTAGGAAAACTTTTGGAAGGGGTAATAAGGGATAGGGTACTTGAATACATTGCAGTTCACAATACTATTAGTTTGTGCCAGCATGGTTTTATGCGTAACAGATCTTGCCAGACTAATTTAGTTGCCTTTTATGAGGAGGTGAGTAGGAACCTTGATGCTGGAATGGCAGTTGATGTCATCTACTTGGACTTTGCTAAAGCGTTTGATACAGTACCTCACAGAAGGTTAATGATCAAATTAAGGAATATTGGCCTAGAACATAATATTTGTAATTGGATAGAGAACTGGCTGAAGGATAGAGTACAAAGAGTGGTTGTAAATGGAACATTTTCTAATTGGACCAGTGTGGTTAGTGGAGTACCGCAGGGGTCAGTCCTTGGGCCTTTGCTGTTTAACTTGTTTATTAATGACCTGGAGGTGGGCATAGACAGTATTGTTTCTATTTTTGCTGATGACACTAAATTGTGCAAAACTATAAGTTCCATGCAGGATGCTGCCGCTTTGCAGAGCGATTTGACAAAATTAGATAACTGGGCAGCAAACTGGAAAATGAGGTTCAATGTTGATAAGTGCAAAGTTATGCACTTTGGTAGAAATAATATAAACGCAAACTATCTACTGAATGGTAGTGTGTTGGGGGTATCCTTAATGGAGAAGGATCTAGGGGTTTTTGTTGATAACAAGTTGTCTAATTCCAGGCAGTGTCATTCTGTGGCTACTAAAGCAAATAAAGTGCTGTCTTGTATAAAAAAGGGCATTGACTCAAGGGATGAGAACATAATTTTGCCCCTTTATAGGTCCCTGGTAAGGCCTCACCTTGAGTATGCAGTGCAGTTTTGGGCTCCAGTCCTTAAGAAGGATATTAATGAGCTGGAGAGAGTGCAGAGACTGCAACTAAACTGGTTAAGGGGATGGAAGATTTAAGCTATGAGGTTAGACTGTCAGGGTTGGGGTTGTTTTCTATGGAAAAGAGGCGCTTGCGAGGGGACATGATTACTCTGTACAAGTACATTAGAGGGGATTATAGGCAGTTGGGGGATGTTCTTTTTTCCCATTAAAACAATCAACGCACCAGAGGTCACCCCTTTAGATTAGAGGAACGGAGCTTCCATTTGAAGCAGCGTAGGTGGTTTTTCACGGTGAGGGCAGTGAGGTTATGGAATGCCCTTCCTAGTGATGTGGTAATGGCAGATTCTGTTAATGCCTTTAAGAGGGGCCTGGATGAGTTCTTGATCAATCAGAATATCCAAGGCTATTGTGATACTAATATCTACAGTTAGTATTACTGGTTGTATTTATAGTTTATGTATGTGAGTGTATAGATTGGTAGGTGTGGGTTAGGTGTGCTGGGTTTACTTGGATGGGTTGAACTTGATGGACACAGGTCTTTTTTCAACCCTATGTAACTATGTAACTATGTAACTATATATGGTGCCCGTGTCAAAAGAATTGGTGCCCGCGTCGAAAGAATTGTTGCCCGTCAAGAGAATTGGTGCCTGCGTCAAAAGAATTGGTGCCTGCGTCAAAAGAATTGTTGCACGTCAAAAGAATTGTTGCACATAAAATGAATTGGTGCCTGCATCAAAAGAATTGGTGCCCGCGTCAAAAGAATTGTTGTGCGTCAAAAGAATTGCTGCCTGCGGCGAAAGAATTGTTGCGCGTCAAAAGAATTGGTGCCCGCGTCGAAAGAATTGTTGCCCGTCAAAAGAATTGGTGCCCGCGTCAAAAGAATTGTTGCACATCAAAAGAATTGGTGCCCGTATCAAAAGAATTGTTGCACATCAAAAGAATTGGTGCCCGTGTCAAAAGAATCGTTGCACGTCAAAAGAATTGGTGCCCGCGTCAAAAGAATTGTTGCGCGTCAAAAGAATTGATGCAACTAAACCTGCACCTGTTATTAGATTACCCTACCTTGGTAATTGCAGACCAATATGTATTTAATGGATATGCTTTTTAGATATAATGATCAGAACAAGCAGTATGTCAGCCCATCTCATATAAATAAGTCAAGGCATGAAGAATAAAATTTGGCTTCCTTTGCAGAATAACCTATACACAAAGGCAAACAATGTGCATTAAGAACCGAGTAACAGATTAAAGGGCATAATGTTCAATCTGTTGTCTAGCCCCAGTGCCAAGGATATGTGGGGGGGTTTTCTGCATGTTTATTTGTTTATCGGTTAATTCTGGGCTTGTAGAGGCTGTTACTCTGTCCAGCTGCTGTGGGGACCTGATCGCTTCTTGTTACGTTCACACCCATAAAGAACTTATGTCTTAATCATCATTTACTAGAGATCATTGGGTGCACATTCCTTCTCTTTATATTTATACATATGAATTATATGTGCCATATTCAATGTCAGACTGGGCACCCAGGGCCCATTGCTGCCCCACCAACCCATGCCTTTTCTCCCCATGCCATGGGTTTCCTCCGGGTATTTCAAGAACATACAGGCAGGTACATTGGCTTCTGGTAACCCTGACCGTAGTGTGTATGAAAGTGATAGGGGCTTTAAAGTGTAAGCTCCATGGGGGCCAATGTGAATAAGAACTGGCTCTAAGAAAAGGGAAAGCATTAGGACTCATTTAGGAAACCAAAGTGGAATTGTAATTTCCCAGGCTCAGAAAATGTACAATTTTCTCCTCCAGAGAATTCTATTTAATGTCCCCACATGAGATCCATTAGACGTTTTTCCAGCACCCAGTCACACTGAGCAAGCACTTCTATTATTAGGAGGAATATGGCTTTTTTCCTGGTGGCCTTACTATGGTATTTACCCTTCCCTTGCATAAAAACTTGAGATAAATAAGAGTTTCAATGCCTTTTTTTATTACACCGGTTCCCCACTCGGCATGGGCATTAAATCTTGGCGCAGTCAGGGGTTATAGCAATCTGAATTCTTAAAGGGAAATACCACAGAAATAATGAAAGAAAATGTAAAAATGTCAATTTAAGCAACTTTCCAATAAAAATGACATACAGTTTTCAGTTCTGAATTTATCTGGAAATGTTATAGGTGTTGAAAGCAGGGCCTGTTAGTGCCTCTTTTGCACTGCTTATTCTCTTGAAACAGTGAACCTAGAGTCAGCTCTCTTCCAGCCTAGACTGTAGTTCCCACAATGCCTCAGCTAAGGGGCTGACACCCAAAGTCACAATACGAGGCTGATAAGTAATTGAGAGTTATATTACATGGCAGCCCAGAAATCAGTGCATTCTGCATATAGGGTTTCTACCCAACCTCTGAAACCCTACATACAAACCTCTCCATTCCTGAGCCTCTCTGTGGCTGATCACCCCCTTCAAGTAGAGGTCACCTCTGCCCTGCCAATTCCCCTGCCCATTGTCCTGCCCCATCCACCCATTCCCCACCTAGCCAGTCCATTTCCCTGCCCTGTTGTGTGATTACCACACCCCCAAGTGATATCACTGCCCCTCCCCCAAACCTAAGGCCAATGACATCCCTATCTGCATCACAATATAATAACCTACCATGTAGCATTGGCTTCTACAATAGACTGAACTCATTCTTTGTTTCATGATTTTTGACCACTGCAAGGTTTCTCAATTGCTGCCCAGAGCACACTGAGCATATGCAGTGCCACTGGCACTCAAAAGATGGCCTAATAAAATCCAAGATAGAGATCTGCTGTGGAAAACTTTGAAGGCCTGAATCATTACTGTTATAGCATTGCTGAACCTCTGGGCTGCTATAATAAGTTCAACATATAGAATACAGAATTTCTAGCCATATTCATTTTTAGGTTTAGGTTCACCTTTTTTCTGTTGCCATGCAAAACATCTGGCACCACACCTTACTAAGCAGCTCAATACATCTTCTTGTCAGTGTGCCAATGTATCTGATACAATGCAGAGGCTCTCTACCAGACAAGAGAGAACAAAATGTTTGCAGCCCATGTCACTTGTATGTGCTCTTGTCACTCAGCTTTGTGCACAAGTGAAAGAGGAGCTGGTATTTGCACAGGTGGGTATGTTTGGAGGACCCTGGCCCTTGAGTGCTCTCCAGGAGGACAAACATGCCGAAGATACTTTCCTAGGAGAGAAATAAATAATAAAATCTGATCTCTTTATTATAACGTTGTAGGCTTTCATAAGCTTGGATGTCTCTTGGCTAACAACATCTCCGGGGGAAAGCTACATTGATATATACTGGCAGTTTATCCAACAATTATCCTTCCTTTGAGAACCTGACAGAGAATAAAAAAATACTGTGTTCTGACCATAATGGAAATAGTACTGTACATTTATATTGGAAAGTGTTTCTGTATGACAGTTTATATACCCTTCAACTAAGGCTAAATATATGTATGGACTACATTGGGTGGCAATATGGGGTTTCATTTGCTTTGATATATAAAATATCATATACCCCACCCATAACTTGTCAAAGGGAATGAAAGTTACTTAAACATAGGTTCTCATTGCCATAGAGCAACCATATGTCACAGACAATTGTGGCATAATATTAGAATACACAGCGAAAACCAACGGAAACCTAGCATTTATATAAAACATACCATGGTCAAATTTATCAAGAGCTGACAAAATACCAAATTCAATTTTATCAAGCGCCAACAATGTACAAAAGTCAATTTCATCAAGAGTCAACAACGTACCAAGGCCTATTTTCATCAAGTGCCAACAAAATGCCAAAGTCAATTTCATAAAAAGCCAACAACATATCAAAGCCAATTTTATCAACAGTCAACAACATATTAAGGTCAATTTGGTTAAGAGCCAACAAAATACTAAGGTCAGTTTCATAAAGAGCCAACAACATAGCAAGGTCAATGTCATCAATAGTTAACAACATCTACGGACAGTTTCATTAAGAGCCAATAAAATACTACAGTCAGTTTCATCAGGAACCAACAACGTACAGTACCAAAGTCATTAAGAGTCAACAATGTACTAAGGTCAATTTCATAAAGAGCCAACAACATACCATGGTCAATTTCATCAAGAGTCAACAAAATCTATGGTCAGTTTATCTAAAGCCAACAACATCTATGGTCAGTTTCATTAAGAGCCAATAAAATACTACTGTCAGTTTCATCAGGAACCAACAACATACCAAGGTCAATTTCATTAAGAGTTAACAGCATCTATGGACAGTTTCATTAAAAGCCAATAAAATACTACAGTCAGTTTTTTTAGGAACCAACAAAATACCAAGGTCAATTACATCTAGAGCCAACAACATCTATGGTCAGTGTATCTAAAGTCAACAACATCTATGGTCAGTTTAATTAAGAGACAATAAAATACTACAGTCAGTTTCATTAGGAACCAACAACATCCCAAGGTCAATTTCATCAAGAGTTAACATCGTACCAAGGTCATTTTCATCAAGAGCCAACAACATACCAAGGTCAATGTCATCAAGAGTTAACAACATCTATGGACAGTTTCATTAAGAGCCAATAAAATACTACAGTCAGTTTCATCAGGAACCAACAACATACCAAAGTCAATTTCATTAAGAGTCAACAGCATCCAAGGTCAGTTTCATCAAGAGTGAACAATACACTACAGTCAATTTCATCAGGAGTCTATCTGTATGTTTTTGGAGAGTGGGATAAAATTAGAATACACAGTGAAAAACCCAAGGGGAAAGCATAACATTTAATTGCAAAGAGTGCCCAGGTCTGATTAAAAGTTAGAAGCCCATTGAGCCACCATGCCACCCTTGAAGTAAAAATTGATTTACGTTGTCCCATTATGCTATGTGACCTGCACTGAAGAGATGATCTGGAAACCTTAGCCACTCCTGTTCGACACCTCATAAGGTCTGTTCTATCTACTTTGTATATGAAAGCCATAGTATATATATTTCTATGTTTCCTAAGAGTTTCCCTTTAAAGTAAATAAATTAAAAACTACTAAGAAAGAAAAGTACCCCGAGGATGTTTACTATAACAATTCCATATCTCAAAATAACTGTAAATAGGATAAGTGCACTGTTACAGGAGCATAGCTCCTGCATTTTTTTTTCTTTTTGTCAAATTATCTTCAATTTAGGCTTCTTGATGCAGTTCCTTATGTGATTCGGCAATCACAGGCAGGAGATTTGCAATCATCTTTGCACATCATCATCACCATCATGCGTTAGTAGTGAGCAGAAGGATAAATAGCAATGCTTGTTATGTATTCTGATTTATGTGATACAAAGCATGGAAGGGGGGATTTTTTTTTCCCTTCACATCACATTAATTGGCTCAGACAGTTGGGAATAAAAAGTTTTGTTGTATGACTGAGGCATAAACCAGATCTCAATCAAAACCTGGGCGGGCGGGGGTATGAAAAGAGTTTTATGCTTTACTGTAAATCACATAAGGAGCCAATTAATATTCCTCTACAGACGGAGAGTGCTCTAGTTAAAATTGCACCCAGAAACCCAAATGTAGAAATGCTAACTATTGAGGAACGGTACTCAGGGTCGGACTAGGCTGCCAGGGTAACAAGAAAAAACCCAGTGGGCCTTGGTGGCAGGGACCCAAACCATTTGCCGCTCCCCCAGCTGCCGGTGTCCCTCCCCTGAAGTGTTGAAAGTCATTTTTGTGCTTAGGGGAGGACATCGGGCAGGTGGTTAGGGGGCCATGGTGGGGGCCCTTGTAGGGGGTGCGGGGGATGCGGCTGGGACACCTTGGGGGGTGCTGGGCCCTCCAGTCCGACCCTGGCGGTACTTGAAGGCCATGTTACAATTCATGGCTATGTTGTGCCAGTCCAGTACCCCCGTCAATTGTTTCCAAGGGAGGACTAGCTAGGAAATTGGTACTGTTTTGTCTGTTTGGGGTACTGTATATCATGACCTGGATGAATGAAAATCTTTATAGACATGTTTGGGGTGTGTTCTGTTGTAACTAGGTGCGGTTGGGTGGATGGAATATCCGGTTTTTCTATTTTCAAATGTTAAAAGGTATGAGGTGCTCTCCATCTGATTTTGCATTTAGAGAAAGTTCCAGTAGGATCATTGCTGTTGGTGTTCTACTGGGTAAGGTCCATTTTCCGTTGTCTTCTTCTTGGGGTTCTCCCTATGGTGTTTGTTTTAACTATATACTGTTATATGAAGAATATTTTATATCTCAGACCACTTGTTATATTGAAGGTCTGAATTAAGCAATCATTCAAGGCTTGATCGGTGGTAATAAACGATTTTGATAGAATGAGCTTATCGGTTTGCTCACATCAATTCCCTGATCTTTGAAAACTGTTGCTAAAGATCAGATATCGAGGTTCCTGCATGTGGCTATCTGTAGGGCAGGTTATAGTGGTGAGAATAGAGAGGGTATGTGGACCATCAGCATCATTGGTGTACAAAGAACATATTTTATTGAGTAACAATTGTTGGAAAGATCCTCGCAGTTGTACAGTAACAGCTGGTGAGTTGCAGATACCTGGCTTGGGGGAAGGACATCCTGCATTTCCAGTGAACCTTATTTCACTAATCCAACCTTGTATGCCTGGAATACCATAGTTATAAAGGAAATTCGTCTGGATTTCCATTAAGCTACAGGCCATTATCTACAACCAATGAGTGGCCGTCACCTCTCTACATGTATACAGCATGTAAGTCCTACTTGCTCCTCACCTGTAAAGGTGTAATCTGGGGTCTGTACAGCTGGGTAATAATCATAGTCATGTGAGTTCTTCACTTATCACTTAAAGTTGACTTTAGACTACTTGGCAATTGAGCTTCCGGACTTCAGGATCTCAGTGCATTATGAACATCTGTACATGTAGGTATGTAGGTCGATTGGTGCCCATTTGTAATTAATTTCCCCAATGATGTCATATTATGCCTTTCAGATTGCTGGCTACCTCAGCCTAACACAATAGGAGAGCTATGGGAAATTATAAGGAAGGTTTTGACTAGGCAATGGCAGCTTGGCAGCTTGTTTGAGTCAATATCACCTTCACAAAAGCTAGAGAAAGCAAATCAAGCAAATATTTATACATTCACTTCTTAATATTTGCATTAGTCAAATACAAAACAAAACTGGAGGCTTAATTTAATGAAGACATACAGCTTGGAATAATGTTTTCTTCCTAGATCATTCCAGTGCTACATGTCTATGTTATGGTATCGGCAATTTTATCTCTCATTATCGGAACAAGCCCAAGTCCACTGTGCCTTTCCCACAGATCATTAATTGTAGGTAACTCCTGCCCAGTGATTGCTAGATTTGTGTTTCTCTACACTATTAAGATTTGTAATTAGAACATACTGTATTTATTTTGCCCACAACTATAGTAAATGTGAGTGCTTTGTGAGTTTCACTTATCCATTAGCTTCACATGATCAAACAGAATAATATGCATTCAAGTTGTACATTTGTGCAGTACTTTATTCAGAGCCTTAAATATAAAGGGCACCTTATCCGCATTCTGCCATGGAAGGCTGATTAGATGCCCACAGACCTGCCAACTAGATTTCTTTCACCAAATCTAGGGTTCAGACAGATATTTGGAGGTCAGGAGTACAAAACTGGCACACTTTAAGTCATGCAGGGTGTCCTGGGCCCACTGGTGCTGTCCTCTCAATTGTCAGCCATTCCAGTCGCTGGCCTTTCTCCCCCCAGTTGCAAAACCCCCACCATGACCCCCTGCATACCACATCGCTCTTATTTGTGGTTGCAATAGGGGGTGTTGTGCCTGGGTCAGAGAATGAGCAGGGAGTTGGACACATGAGTTTGAAGCCAATGGCCTAATTAGAGTCACACAACCTAGCCTCCTTCACCCTCTGGGCACAAACATGGCATCATGAATATCTTCCCTTTTCCTTCCAATGTTCTTGTGCTGCCCACTGTCATGTCTGCCACGGCCCCATGGGGGATGCAGGCCTGGGTGTAATCACAATAATCACACCACTGCTTAAAGCACTGGACAAATGACAACTGATTTTTTGTTGATATAATAAGAGTTTGCTCCAGTTCTAGTAACCCATAGCAACATACAACCAAGTAGAATGAATCTGCAGTTTGAAAACAAATATTAATGGGTTCTAGACTTTGAACATTCTGTGTGCCACTTCTGCCTGAAGTTTACAGCTTTGCTGCTACAGATAAACAGTGTTGGACTGGCCCACGGGGTTACCAGGAAAACTCCCGGTGGACCTAGGTGTCAGTGGGTCCCCTGCTCACCCAAACATTTGCCTTGAATGTCTATGCCATGGCCATTCCACATTTCTATTTAAGAACAAAGAGAAGAAATGGAAGGAACTATAGATGCTTATATGTAAGGAGAAGTGAAGAGAGAGGAAAGAGAGTGAAGACAGAAGGAAACATGTCAAAGGTTTTCTGGTGGACCCTTGGCAACCCAAGTCAAATGAATCAAATACATACACCACGACAAACTAACAAATAATCACATAGGCATCAGTCTCATAGACATCAGTTTCCCTTTAGAGGTCCATTTATTATCTTCGATATGTGTTCCTGCCCATTCATTATACTTTCCCCGACCCCTGTCAACCCATGGCCTTGTTGTTACAGAAGAGAAAGTACTGGACAAGCATACATTTTATTCTTGCTATTCCCACAGGTCTTGGCTTGTGATGTTGACCTGTCTCGCGTGCCTCGTTATGCTATTAAAAAACTGTCATCATATAGTCATGTCACAATGCGGCACATCACATTAGTATTAATGAACACTCGCTTGAGACATTGTGACTAGTTTGCAGCGAAAGCATGAATTTATATACACAGTTATATAGAAAATAAATTAATTCTTAGGAAAAATGGCCAAGATGAAACAATGTATAAGTAAATGTTACCTGTTGATTGGTTGCTAATTGCTTTTGGCTTTGTTGGACCTCTGTTTAAGCCACCCTCAGCTCATACCAAGTTTGGGATATAGACAGGGTCGGACTGGGCCCAGACCCGACCCTTGCCAGCGCTCCCCTGCTGACCGCTCCTCCCCTGACGCGTTAAATTTACGTACGCTTGGGGAGGACGTCGGATGGGGGGTCCGCGAGGGGGGTTAGGGGGCCCCTGGGGTGAAGGTTAGGGGATGCCGCCAGCGGGGGCACCTGAAGGGGCCCTGGGGTGGGAGCCCCGGTGGGCCCTTCACCCCCCAGTCCGATCCTGGATATAGATAAAATATTACTGTTGGTGAATCAGTCATTCATCAATAGTTCCAAAAAAATCTAGGGGAGCAAATAAGTGCTTAAACACCAAAGCGCTCATTTACCACAACAGGCTGTTGTACAAAAATGGACCCCATCATTTTAGTATTGATGCTATTCATTAAAGATGCTTCTTGGACTTCCCTGGAGCTAGCAGTGCTACTGTTGTTCAGAGTGGCCATCATCACTATGTGCAGCAAAATTGTACCTAAGAATCATTGGCGGATATTATTTTGACACTGTGTGCACAAAATGATGCCATTTCAGTGCAGTTGCATCTGATTTGTATCAAAACAGAAACGGAATTGCAAGCAGTCACAATTATGTTGAAATTGTGGGAAAGAAACACTTCATTATGGGTGCAAAACATGGTGTATTGCATCCAGAATTGCATTTGCACTTCTAACTGACCTTCTAGCTGGACATTTAGTGGTACCTAGAAGAGTAAATAGGTGCTATACCTAAATCTCACCCAACATGGCCTTTATGCTGGGGTCACCCTGACACTGCGCCAGGTTTCCAAAAGGAGCCAGGTCCACAGATTGGGATCCACTGGTCAAATAAGAGAAGCCAAAGGGGATCCCTAGAGTTATTGCTTCAAGCTGGTAGTAGTTCCAGTGTTCACTGTGGGCTGTGTCAATACGTGCAGCAAACTTGCACCTTAAGAATCATGGAAAATGTCATTTTGATGCCAAATGTTCATGTGAGTGCTTCCGGTTTTGATACACTGAGTCTCCAATCCAATATGGCCTTTAGGCTGAGGCCACTGCGACACTGCTCCATGCCCAGAACTACAGTTTGAGATCCACTGGACTAATAAGAAGAGAAGCCAATAAATGGTACCAAGGAATAAAGCCCTCCTTTCTGTGTACACTTCTAAGAACACCAACATAAATCAACAATTAAAATTGCTTTGGAGAACAATTTCTACCATGTTATTCTAGCTCGGACAAAAATACATTCCAATATTACCTCTGGTCCTGAGGCGCTCACATTATGTCTAATGATTATGACTGACTCTCCCAGATAAGATATATATATATATATTTCTGTCTAACCAAGACCCGCTTCTGTTAATGTTTCCTACCTCAGAGGCAGGCGAATGTCAGAAAGCTCTGGGAAACTTATGGATATTGTCTGCAGAACAAAGGCGGACAATGCACTTAGCGGCAATATTTGCTGTTACCCGGTGAACGCGAATTGAACATTATTTTCAGGATTCAGCTGTTTTGTGTTTTCCTCTAATATGTTTCCAAGAACCACAGAATCCTTCCGGGTACATTTGCTACTGCTTTAGAAGTTTCACAGTTTTGACAGCGGAAAGGAAGGTTTTTTTTTTTTTCATTGAATCTGTTCCTAGGAATGTGTTTTTCTGATGCTTGGATTTACAGGGCTGTATATTGAATTAGCAGGTCATTGTGACATTCTTGGTGCAATATAACCTTGGTGGCAACTGGAATTGGTATAATTACATTCTAACCTACTGGAATTTCTACAGTAAATGTTTCGAATTATATCATACTTTTCTCTAGAGATGTGCGAAAATGGTCCATTTTGCTTTGCCGAAGAAATACACTGAAAATGTATACCAAATGCACTGGAGTCAGGGGACGTTTCTCTGCATTTCTCCTCTTGCATAACAAGAAGCATAGAGAAATTATAATAATATTGCCATTGGCGTTTCTCCCATGGTGTTTTTCCAGTGCAAAGAAATAGATTTTTCTAGCAAAACAAAATGCATGGAGAAATACTCAGAGATGATCCAAGCCAGCCATGGCGGACAATGTGCATCATTTTTTTTAAGCGTGTGTAACCCTTTCTTGGCACATTCACTTAATATTGCGCTGTATGGCAGGAGATATGTGTTCTCAAAGTGATATTGATACTTGGAACTGGGAACAGCACAGTGCCTCCACCTAGTGGACACTGAGGAACACTCCTCTAGAGGATTTCCACTAGGAAATAATAACACACGGTTTGCAGCAAAGATAAACTTTATATAACTTTTGGACATAAACAGTAGAACAGCTTTGGGGTGACTGATAATCCTTTCCTGAGGAAATTTGGGAGGGCTATCCACAACTGGCACAGTCTCTGTACTTGCCCAGCCCACTTTGGATCTCTCTAAAGAGCTCTTTAGTCCCCCCCAGGTAGCGCTACCTGCCCCAGAATACCTTCCCTGTTGAAAGGGGTGGCTGCTCCCATGTAGCAGGCAAATGCAATACCTGTTCCTCCAGGGGACACACACACAGAGGATTTATTACACCTTGGCAGCCCAGCAGACTTTGATTCCTTTTAGTTTGAACTCACACAGTTTATGCTGGTTGCTCACTCTGGGACTCTTCCTCTGCACTGGCAAACAACAGCAGGGGCTCCCTTTATAAGGTGCTGGGCCCCCCCCTAGATTTTTGGCTCCAAAACTTAGGCACACCTCTCCCAGACGTGCACTGGGGCAGCCAGCCAACCGGATCCCTCCCCAGGCTGTAGCTAGGCTGGATGAGATCATAGACTGAGAAACAGGGGACAGGGCATGGGCGTCCACAGAAGGGGGCAAGAGGGGGCACTTGCCCCCCCCTGGAAAAGTAGCAAAAAAAACAAAAACCTTACTCCGTTTCTGCACTTTCCCCTCAAGCCCGTTTTTGCTGTGCTCCGATTGGATCTTTCTTCTTGTGGATTCACCAATCAGAGCACAGCTTCCTTGACAGACAGTAAAATTGACCAATCAGAGCACAGATGCACACAGGGATCGGGAGATTTTGCAAACTGGAAACAGAAATAAAGACTGAAAAGATGAATCTGCAGCTGTAACTTTACCTGAGAACCAACTCTCAACTTTTGCTGCAGTTTTCATCCCACAGGTACTATACAGTTCTAAAGAATCACTAGCTGACATTAAATTGTTTAATTTATAATCTATCCCCTACCCTAACACATGGAGGGTAAGTTAACTCTTTCCCTCTGAAAAAGCTCATTGTGAGTTTATAAATGTGTTGTTGTTTTTTGCACTTACTATTTTTTTTTTTTTTTTTGTCATTGTTTTGTTCATTTATAGTAAGTTACAGTGGGGCCAATGTTGTGTATCAGTGCCAGTGTTATAGTGCCAGGGCCTGAATATCTGCCATCAGTACCCACTGCTCCTCATGGCATATAATGTGCTGGGTTTGTAAATACGGACTGCATCTCACTGTATATAATGGGGAGTCAGTACCCACTGCCTTTCTTGCTATAAAACTAACATAAACACATCTAAAGGGGTGGTTCACTTTTAAGTTAACCTTTAGTATGTTATAAAATGGCCTATTCCTAGCAACTTTGCAATTGGTCTTCCTAATTAATTTTTTTGAATAATTTGCCTTTCTCTTCTGCCTCTATACAGATTTCAAATGGGGGCCAAAAAATATTGCTCTGCGAGGCTACAATTTTATTATTATTATAATTTTGTATTACTTATTTTTCCAAGTAGGCCCCTTAACTATTCATATTCCCATATCTTGTTTAAATCACTACCTGGTTGCTAGGGTAAATAAGACCCTAGCAACCAGATAGCTGCTGAAATACCAAATGGAGAGCTGCTGAACAAAAAGCTAAATAACTGAAAAACCATTAAAAATAAAAGTGAATTCGAATGCGAACTACCCCTTTAAGCTAACTGATCCCAAACACAAATGTTTGCAGATCCCCTAACAGAAGTGCGCGTATGAATACTTTTACTACTAATACTAAACATTTTAGGGTAAAAAAAAAAAGCACCCCCACCCGCACTTTTGTACAGTATCCCTGGGAGTCAGTGGGAACGGCAAGAGGTAGTTGGGAGGTTAACTTTTTACGTCAGCAGTGAATCCACTAAGTGTCACATTAGCCGTAGGTCAGTCTGTGTATGGGCCATATTTAGCCTCCCCTAGTATCATCCTGCAAAAAAAAATATATATATATATATTTATCTGTTGCAGGATGATGCTAGCTTACTTGCCCCCCCTTGGAAAATTTTCTGCGGACGCCCATGGGACAGGGTTCTCTGATCCCCTACTAGAGATGTAGCAAACTGTTCGCCGGCGAACTAATTCGCGCGAACATCGGGTGTTCGCGAACGCGCAAGTTCGCGAACTTTCCGTGTATGTTCGCAATTTGGGTTCGCCACGTTTTTTTTTTCGCTGCGTTTTTTCTCAGCCTAAAAAACGCCGCACAACCACACATGGCGTTTTTCAGCCTAGTACTGGTGTAAGCAAATCCCGTTTCCATGGTGCCAATAGCGCAAAATAGCAAAAAACGCCGCGTATTTCCGCTCGGTCTGCCCGTTTTTACGCAACGCTTTTTCAACAAAGTAAATTTTAGAGAAATTTTTGCCCTTGATCCCCCTCCTGCATGCCCCTGTCCAGGTCGTGGCACCCTTTAAACAAATTTAAAATCAGTTTTCTGGCCAGAAATGGCTTTTCTAGGTTTTAAAGTTCGCCTTTCCATTGAAGTCTATGGGGTTCGCAAAGTTCGCGAATATTCGCGCTTTTTGGCGTAAGTTCTTTTTTTTTTAGGTTAGCTAAATCCCTACCCCCTACACGTGCAACAATTTTTTTTGACGCAAGCTTCAATTTTGTATCACATGGCAAATTTTTCCGCTGCAAATTTTGTTGCCCGTTTTGCAAAAAAATATGCCAATGACGAAATGCGGAAATTCACTAATCCATACCTGCCAAATTATTTTGCCCATCACTAATTATAACCTCTGGGGCATGAAACACTGTGTAACACTATCAAATAGAAATAGATGGGCACATCTATTGGGCACATCTTTGTCTTGACATCACATGACTCAAATGGAACAAAATGGTACAGTAATGGACAGCCCACAATTTTATAGAAAATAGAAAAAGGTCTGATGATCATCTCTACAAATGAAGTGAAGGCAGGACATGGTGACCTCTAAATGTCTAGATAAAGTCTTCTCCATCTGTAGGAACTG
Organism: Xenopus tropicalis; assembly: GCF_000004195.4. Taxonomy (NCBI): domain Eukaryota; kingdom Metazoa; phylum Chordata; class Amphibia; order Anura; family Pipidae; genus Xenopus; species Xenopus tropicalis. The sequence goes on from NC_030680.2 coordinate 16,894,585, forward strand.
GAGATCAGTGAAAGAGACGGTAACGAGCACAAGCGATGTGAGTTGTGTAATTACATGTGGTTCATATCCAATTGACACCAATCTCACACTGATACAGATTAAACTGCAAATTTATTTGTGGTTACATCTCTATTGGAGAGAGCAAGATGCCTACTGGAGAACAGTAAGCTGAACAGGCTTATAGGATCACCTATGGGCTTATTTATCAGTTTTCGAGTGAATTCAAGCTCATTTTTCTAAATCAAATAAACTTGCATATCGAATGCTCTCTTGCTTATTAATAGGGAACTCGTGCAAATATAAAAACTCAAATTTTTGACTTCACACACTCGAAAAAAAACCCCAGAGAACGCGAATATCTTGATATGGCTTGACTTTGCCTAGGACAACTCCCATTGACTTCTATAGAAACTCCCAAGCTTTTAGATGGTGACGTTTTACATTTGAGTTTTTGGGGGTTTTTTTGCACTTAATAAATACCAGACATTCGAGTTTTTGAACCATAAAACTCAAATCATGAAAAAAAAATCAAGACTGGAACATGGATAAATCACCCCCTTAGTGTAGTGCTTGACATCCAGGTGTAAAACATAGAATAAATTGCATTTCTACATTAATCAAGTGTCATTAGGCGTCACTTATGGTCATTTATTGTGCAGTTGCATTCTCTCAATGAGAATTGAGTGCATTTATTGACTCAGGATACTGATGGAACCCTGAAGCTACTGCCCTCTCCAGACCAGAAGGTAGCTCCAGGGTTCCATCAGCCTCAATAGGTCCAGCACACTTGCGTCTAAAGAATTGGGTGCGCACATCACTTTATGCTGAACACCAGAAATGACTTATTAGTCAACTGAGCCAAATATCAACAAAACAGGGATTGAAATTTCTTTTGAGAGCCAAATTTTACAGAACTTACGGAAGTTACTGCTGCTCATGAGACTGCAGACTGTCACTGGCTCACGTGCATGAAATGAGCGAGCCTCCCCTGCACTGCGTATCCCGCCCCCCCGCGCGCCACGTCTCCCGTAGCCCTCCTGCTAATGTTTGCTATGGGCAACGAAAATGTGATCGCACTGTACATACAAGCCCGCAACTGGAAGAGCCAAATTCAAAGGGCTAAAGAGACGGGATGAGTCAGATTTGACAACCAACCTAGTTGTAATTCTGGGAAAAAAATGTGCAAAAATTGTAGGAAAAACCTGGCAATTCTGGTTGTAAATTACCCCACTCGTCTTCTCTTTTGTGCTTCACAATGCATAGAAATTATTTTTTAAATACCACTGGGAGTGATTCTGGGAGTTAATTCTTGGCTTAGAACTAGAGGGTATGTATACTCTTCACGCTTATAGAGCAGAGAAAAAAAATTCTATTCATATGAAAAAAGAGACAAAGAATCAAGAAAATGAGTCAGAAAGTGACCAAAGATTGGGAAAATGAAAAATGATCAACTCAGCAAGAGATGAGACCTCAGGGATTAACTCTCTATAATGGAATTCAGCGAGTATATTTACAATATGTTCTTTTGATGAATCAAAGTTTTTCGTCTCTCATGATGTTTAAAATGTAGTGTTTTAACCGTGGTCCACAAAACGCCCCTGGTGTCCTACAGCCTTAGGTGTACAGCTACACGTACTTTGCAGAAGAAGAAGGGAACAGTTCCAAAGGGAATATGATTAAAGCTGAAAGAAAGGTAAAATCTAAGTAAGCTTTATCAAAATGTAAATACAGCCATAAGCACTCACAGAAACGCTGCACTGAGTCCTCTGTCAAAAGATTTGTTGTGTCTTTTTCCTGTGCCAGAGACATGCAGCTCTCTCCTCTCCTGCTCCCCCCTCCCTCTGGAATGCTAAAAACTCACTCCCCTCCTTAGGAATGTGGATCTGAGCCAATCAGCAGGAAGCTTCCTCATAGCCTTACTAACTGAGCATGCACACCGGTCTTGCTCTTGGTGCAGGAGCGAGGCATTATGGGAACTTTCTTTACAGAGCTCAGCATTTTTTTTCCTATGAGGCGTCTGATCATCTGAACGGGAGAAATATGAAAAGACTTAAGGGCACTATTGAGACAACTGAAGGTATGCCTGCAGCTTGGAATTAACTCTTTATTAGCCTTTCCTTCTCCTTTAAAGCAAATGGGCATTATGTCAACAAGTTCTTAATTCTAAAAACATGTAGCTGTGTAGGATTTTTCTTACTGGCTAAAACAATGCCTATAAGATGGATATTTTCATGCAGTATTTATTGCCTGGGAATTCAAAGCAAACTTTGATTTCCATATTACCAATGATAATATGAGCACATGGGGTGATATTCACTGAAGTCTGGGAATTGCATAGGGAGTGTTAACAGAAATATATCCTTTAGCCATTGCTATATTACAGCATCCTATTAGAATTGGGACCAACAACAGCCTTTGGGATGCCATATTGCTATTAGTTTTGCCTCTAGCCTTGTCTATGTGTAAATAAATAGCCTTGAGGTGGGTTGTCAATGAGAGCTTTATGGGAAAGGCTGCAAAGAAGGCTCTTTTACTGCCCTGCTAGGAGTCTCCATCAAGAGAATGAATTCTATCTTCTTGGATTTCTTAGTCTAGTGCAATTTTCCATTACATGACAGTGAGTATCAGGGAATGTGGCAGCGGCTTATAGAGATTGGGTGGAAGACAGACAGAAAGAGAATGTGAGAAAGAGTCAGAGACAAGGAGAAGCCTCATAAGGGTCTGCTCTGATTACATTTCCTTTATAATAAGAAAAGGTTCTCTTTTTTGAAGATGGAAGCAGTCTTTTTTAAAATGCATTTTGATAATGTGGCTTCCTCAGGCCAAAAGCTAGGTTTTTATTGCACATATTACAAGTTCATAAACAATACTTGATGCCTTGAGGAATGACCCTCAATTCCCAAGAAAGAACAAAAATCAAACCATATAATACTGGTTATTAACATTCTGAATTAGTCATAACTATGCTCCCTATAATGTCCACCTAAATATAAACATATCAAATGTTGATAACAATACAGCATAGGCAGAGAGTCATATACTGATTGGGGAGATATCTACATAGGGTCTTTCATACTATGCAAGGGCCACTTCCATGTATAATTACTTAGAGCACAGGGCACAAATAAATATGGTGGCAACTTCATGTAAAATACCTCCCTGAACATTTTGCAGGATATATGTAGTGCCTTTTTCATATATAAAACCCCTGGACACATAAAGATAAGGCAATTTCATCAATCCCAGAACACATGGCAAGATACTGTACATACAGTGCCAAAGCTCCAGAAGAAGTTGCAGTATAAATACAGTGCCAATTCCATGTATAATACCCCAAAACACATGGCAGGATAAACACAGTGCCAGTTCCATGTATAATACCCCAGAACACATGGCAGGATAAATACAGTGCCAATTCCATGTATAATACCCCAAAACACATGGCAGGATAAACACAGTGCCAGTTCCATGTATAATACCCCAGAACACATGGCAGGATAAATACAGTGCCAATTCCATGTATAATACCCCAGAACACATGGCAGGATAAATACAGTGCCAATTCCATGTATAATACCCCAGAACACATGGCAGGATAAATACAGTGCCAATTCCATGTATAATATCCCAGAACACATGGCAGGATAAATACAGTGCCAATTCCATGTATAATATCCCAAAACACATGGCAGGATAAATACAGTGCCAATTCCATGTATAATATCCCAGAACACATGGCAGGATAAATACAGTGCCAATTCCATGTATAATACCCCAGAACACATGGCAGGATAAATACAGTGCCAATTCCATGTATAATACCCCAGAACACATGGCAGGATAAATACAGTGCCAATTCCATGTATAATACCCCAGAACACATGGCAGGATAAATACAGTGCCAATTCCATGTATAATACCCCAGAACACATGGCAGGATAAATACAGTGCCAATTCCATGTATAATACCCCAGAACACATGGCAGGATAAATACAGTGCCAATTCCATGTATAATACCCCAGAACACATGGCAGGATAAATACAGTGCCAATTCCATGTATAATACCCCAGAACACATGGCAGGATAAATACAGTGCCAATTCCATGTATAATACCCCAGAACACATGGCAGGATAAATACAGTGCCAATTCCATGTATAATACCCCAAAACACATGGCAGGATAAACACAGTGCCAGTTCCATGTATAATACCCCAGAACACATGGCAGGATGAATACAGTGCCAATTCCATGTATAATACCCCAGAACTCATAGAAGGATAAAGTGCCAATTCCATGTATAATACCCCAGAACACATGGCAGGATAAATACAGTCCCAACTCCATATACACTGTCCCCAGAACACATGCTAGAATAAATTCAGTACCACTTTTCTATGTAATGCCTCCAGAACAAGTGACAGTATAAATACTGTGTCAATTTCATGTATAAAACCCAAGAACACAGGACAAGATAAATATGGTGCAAAATCCGTATATAATGTAGCCAGAACACATGCTAGAATAAATATAGTGCCGCTTTTCTATACAATGCCTCCAGAAAAAGTGGCAGTATAAATACAGTGTCAATTTCATGTATAATACCCAAGAACACATGTCAGTATAAATACAGTCCCAATTCTATATACAATGTCCCCAGAACACATGCTAGAATAAATTCAGTGCTGATTTTCTACATAATGCCTCCAGAACAAGTGACAGTATAAATAGTGTGTCAATTTCATGTATAATACCCAAGCACACATAGCAGGATAAATACAGTCCCAGTTTCATACAGTATATAATGGCCCCAGAACACATGGCATTATAAATGCAGTGTGATTCTCTATAAAATGCCCCCAGAAAAAGTTGCAGTATAAATACAGTGTCACTTTAATGTATAATTCCCCAGAACACATTATCCAAGCGGAATGAAAATATTTCTTAGTATCTGCAAATCACATTTTATTGTCTTATCAGGGTCAGAGGAGAAAAATGATTTAGTCGGTCAATTTTTCCTATCACTTCTCAGTGAGAATGCCAAAAATATGAATTTAGATACAATACATAAATTGGCAAAAAGTATGTCAGCTGTCATAGGCCACTGAGACGGGCTCAGGAGCCCTTGATATATATCCAGTCCTGGTGGATTTTAGTTAATACTTACAGTCAAAGTACTCAAGAAAACAACATACTTGTCAAGTTGTAGGAGTTTTGACATTTAGCAGAATAAAAGCCTTTTAAAGAAATATACAGTGATATCATTGGGAAAAGGGCGATATAAATCAGCTTTCTAGACATTTCACAGAGCAATGCTGTGCTGTCATTTAAGGAAATATCACTTAGACAGGCTGTCTTTGTGTAAGTTGTTGCTTGAATGGATCAGTAAAACAGTCAATTTAGCTAACTGACATGAGAAATATTGCTTTAGAACAAATCTGATATTCTAAACCATAAACACGGAACCTTCTGCAACACTGCTCTACGAGAAGGACAGACTTTCTCATTGCTCAGTGGGGAGGGTTATACTTCTCAAGTTCTCAAGTTGTCTATTCCTTCTGTAAAGTTTCTACTTTAGGAGTATTGTTTACTCAACACAGTACTTAATTAAGCATTAATTCCAAAGAAATGTGCAGGAGAAAGAAAGAGGGCTGATCTGATGTTCTTCTGGTTAGGAAAGATGATAGAAAAGGTATCTGAGGTTTCTAATTTTTCCCTAACCAGAAGAACATCAGATCAGCCCTCTGTCTTTCTCCTGACAACTTCCTCTACAACGTCCTTGACTACGTCATGATTGTTTGGCCAATAAATGGGACAAAATGGCTGGCCTATGCAGGGCAATGGAGAGCAGCGCATCAGGAGAGGACCACGTGTGCTAATGCAGTTACCCAAACTATCCAATGGCCAGATATCTTTTGGGGAGGCACGATACACAGCAAATAAGCAGTCACATCAATCTGAAGGGGCTGAATTGGCAGCTCAAAGCTACTTGTGTATGGCCAGCTATAGAGTAGTTGTAGCTGTTATGGGTTGCTCTAGAAAACCTAGCTTTGTTCTGACAAAATCCCATCATTTCCTATGCAACAATGAAGAAAGTCTTTCGGGCAAAACAATAGAAGTTATTATAATTTACCACCAACTGATAATTTTGTTGAAATGCTATGCAATGATGGGATTTAAACTAAACTCATCAATGGCAACTGGGTTGAAGTGTATTACTTAGGGGCTGATAAAGAAGATACATTTAGTTTAATCTCAACCAAAAACTGCGTCTCCCCTGCAAAGACCTAAGTATTTTTCAAAAAGGAAATTATTACAGAGATATATCCAATGGGCACATTAGCTTCTGGAATGGAAACATTTCTATGACTTCCCTTGCTCAAAAGTTCTCGAGCATCATTGAGTTGCTTTAGCATGAAAGTCTATAGGCACCTTGCACATTGTACTTAGTACTTAAAAAATAGGAAAAAAGACATATTTTTTGTAAAATAGAGCAATATATCAGGTTTTTTTGTATATACACAAAATATAAATGGTTTAGAACGTATCCTGAACGTGTTTTATGGAGATTCCCGACTTTCATGGCAAATGGTCAAAGCACCGCATCAGAAATAAGCATACTTGAGGTTTCAAGACCAGAATATTGACCCACGGAACCAATATCATTTTGGAACGTGTCTTTCCTATTTCAGACTTCTAAAGAGATCTTTACTAACTACAAATAGAGATCTTTGCTAACATTAACAGTCTTTACAAAAGTTTAGAAAAGCATCTACAGCATCTTATCTCCCACATGTTCTTGGGTACAAAGATAAAATATCATATATTGGAATGCCAGAGGTCTTCTGAATATTTTTGATCAACATTAAAATTTGTGACATGTAGAGACCCAAAAATGAAAATAACAAATACACATTTTCCAGGCTGATAATTAGGCTTCACCTACACATGGCATCCCTTTTATGTGTAGGAAAAGCCCCAAACAGTATGCTGACTTCAGAAATCGGCGTCTTTTTGGAACGTACATATACTAAAGAATTCAAAATAGAAAAATATGTTTCTCTACTCGAAACTAGTGATGAGCGAATCTGTCCCTTTTCACTTCCCGAAAAATTTGCAAGAGTACCAAAAAATTTGTGAAACTACCGAAAAATGTGCGAAACGGCACGAAATTTGCGAAACTAATTGTTGAGTGACTATCTTGGCGTGCGTGAATTTCATTGTCAAGGCCGCCACCATTTTGACATGACGGTGTCTATTTTGCTACGACCACGACTATTTTGACCGCATTTTGACGTGTGACAAATTTTTCATGACAAATTTTCGCTGAAGTTTCACTAAACAATTTGCCTATGGCAAAATGCGGAAATTTGGTGCGAATCCATGCCTGGCAAAAAAATTTGCCCATCACTACTCCAAACTGCAAAATGAAGCAGTTAAATACAAAATATCAACTTAAAGCTTACATATTATAGCATTTAGGGGGTTTGCACAGGAACAATAACCCATAGTAACCAATCAGCAGGTAGAATTTTCTGGTCACCTGTTTAAAAGCACAAAACATTATTGGGTGCTATGGATTACTGTTCCTTTGCCTTTTATTACATATGGGGGGTAATCTCCCATATGATCTTGAGTACAGAGATAAAACATTATAAATATGAATACAAGAGGTCTTCTTCACAAAGAGGGACATTTACTAACACTCGATTTTTTTATTTTTTTTTTGCGATTTGTTTTTATTTTATTTTTTGTCAAAATAGGATTTTGTTGCATTTTTTTCCACATCTGTCTTTTGTCTGAGCTTCTTCAGTTCAGATCTTTAAATAAATGGCTAGATATTCTTGGTTTTCATGGAAATGAGTCTAGTCGGGGTTTCAAAAAAACTCTAAAACTAGGGCGCAACGATTGGGGGGCGCCAGGCAGGAGCCTCTCCTGCCTACCCCTAGTCCGCGCTCTTTAGTCATTGCCCCCGCCGCTTGTTTTTACGCAGTGGGGGCAATGATCCATAGATTCGCAACGCGAACCCCGCGCCAAAGGGGGGGCGAATGAGGAAGGTGCAGGGGCGAGGTGGCCAACCGGGTTGACTAGGGTGCCCAGTCGGCTTGGCCCGCCCCTGTACTGGACCCTTTCTAAACTGGATACCCAATTTCCCAAATAAAACCGTTTTTTTGAAGAATGGCAGACTGTATCATCATTGTAATGTCCCCTCTTGGTATGATTTATAAATAGTAAATTAAACCATCAAGCAGATTTAACAGAATACAGAAACACAGGCAAATCCGATTATATAACTAATAGTAACTATCGTAGATGGGAAAATCATAAATAGCTTTCATTTTGCATGACACATTACACTGCATCATTTTTATGACTACACCTGTTTGTCAGGAGCAGTATTAATGACATTGATGAGAAATATAATTACGCACTCAGAATTTGATTGATTGCCTTCTCCAAGTTACATAGTTAAAAATGCACTAATTTGACATTTAAGACTCATTTATTTTAGCCGTGCAGTTCTAATGATGTTCTACTCACTGTGTATAAATACCACTGAGCACTGCAATTAAAGATGCTGATTCTCCAGCTCATACGAGATGCTGTTGGGTTTGGCTTGCTAGGGAAGGAATCATGGATGTTGTTAGTTGGTATAAAACTGTTTACTGATGGGGCAGGGGGTCTATTGTACATATTGAACTAAATTAGACAAGATAAACAAAATAATATCCAGTTGTCTGTTCCTTTGCATAACTTCTCGGTACTCATCATTGGCTATGTAACCCAGTATGGCTCTATTTATGTAGCTAACTCTAGTGGGGAGATAGTTGCCCCTGCATAGTGCTTAAGGGGACTACCTTGAGCACTATGCAGGGGTAGCTATCTCCCCACTAGAGTTAGCTACATAAATAGAGCCATACTGGGTTACATAGCCAATCATGAGTACCGATTGAGACCTGTGATGTCAGAAAATGTTGGGATGCAACTTTTTTAGGGTTATCAGAATTTCGCCTCTTCACCAACAGCAAGGACTGGAGAACTGGAGAACCTCTAGCAACAAATGTTCCTGTTGATGCACAAGTGTGGGGGGTATAGCAGCCACCTTCTTTATTTAACATTTGTAGCTACTTATTTAGACAAGTAAATTGCTCGTCTGGATTGAGTATGAGTACACAGAGCAGCCCAAGCATCTGTAGGTGGTCTTGAGGTAGGAAGAATGGAATAAACCAAGTTGGGACGGAAGCAGAAAGAGAAGTTGCCAACAATAACAGTTGATATTAGTGTTCCTCAACCTGTACCTTCTTAGTTGTTGTTCTACTGCTTAGGACTGCCATGGTGAGCAGCTCAGCATCACCTCAATTGCAATAGGCTGCACCTGTTATATCAATAATGGGTCCATGCCGATGCAGCCAGTTCTATGCAAGAGTTCCACAACTAAAGATAGCTGTGACATAGGCAATCGTTAACATGGTTTACAACAGGTTTGTAGTGTGACCTAGTGAGTTATAACACCACTGCTGATAATGGCTTTGTACACTACATGAAAAGGTGCCCACACACCTTAAGATCCGCTCGCTTGGCGATGTCGCCAAGTGAGCTGATATTCTCCCGATATCCCCCACCTACGCGTGGGCGATATCAGGAGAATCCAGGGTAATTTGATCACTTGGCCCTGGGGCCAAACGATTGAATTATTACGGCAGGTATAGGCAAAACAAAGTCGGTCCGGGGACCACATCAACAAGCCGATGCGGTCCCTGATCCAACTAGATTTTTTAACCTGCCCGATCATGATCTGCCCAATTTCAGGCCAGATATCGGTCAGGCAGGCCCGTTGGTAGTGCCCATACACGGGCCGATTAGCTGCCAAATTGGTCTAAGGGTCCGACATCGGCAGCTAGAATTGGCCCGTGTATGGGGACTTCAACACAAGACTGGGGCTGGTTTGATCACCTAGAAGATAGGATATCAAGGCAAAGATCTGATTCATTGCTATGGGCAAGTGTGCTCATACAAGTAAGCACCCAAGTTAGTAACTCCTGTCCCTATGACATGCACAATGTTAGGGCCTCAGACACAAAGGATATTGGGAAAAGGACCCATGATTTCTTATTGCAGGGTTATACATGGTAATCTATTGAGACATTGGCCACACTGGGATCCACAAAATCCCTTTGAGGCTCACATATGCCCAAGCTCACTGTATCCACTTCCCTCTTGTAAAAGCAACATTAACAAGCAGCTACTAATAGCCAAGATACTCGTTTATAAATAGAGCATTGTTTAGGATAGAATCCGCTGCAAGTGGGCATTTATTTGAATATAAATCTATGCTGAAAGTTTTCTTCTGTATAGAGACAGTTCCCATCAGTTACATATATAGCAAAGGAACTGTAATTGTGTAGCACACCGCAGGTAATGCTAATCTCCATAACAACACAGCTGTTTGTTTTCATCCAAATATCATTATTATTAATAAATTCATGACTCACACTGGGCCCTGGCATAATGCCTCATTAAGAGCAAGCTGTTTTTATTACATGCAAAAAATAACCTGTGCCCTAATAGGACAGGGGCGGAAAGGGATGTGAATTGAATGCATTCAGTCCTATGTGCAAATATGAACACGAATGTCCCAGACCTTTATCTAATAGCAACCATTCACTTTTACTTTTCTAATGGCATGGGCCCGATGTATATACATTTGCTTCATTACCTACCCCATCCATCCATCCTTCCTTTCTTACTTTCATCCTCCCTTGTGTTCTTTTTCCTTCCTTCTTTCTTACTTACTTCATCCTTCTTGTGTTCTTTTTCCTTCCTTCCTTCCTTCCTTCCTTCTTTTTTCATCCTCCCTTGTGTTCTTTTTCCTTCCTTCCTTCATTTCTTCCTTCCTTCTTTTTTCATCCTCCCTTGTGTTCTTTTTCCTTCCTTCCTACTTTTTCATCCTCCCTTGTGTTCTTTTTCCTTCCTTCCTTCATTTCTTCCTTCATTTCTTCCTTCCTTCCTTCCTTCCTTCCTTCCTTCCTTCCTTCCTTCCTTCTTTTTTCATCCTCCCTTGTGTTCTTTTTCCTTCCTTCTTTCTTACTTCATCCTCCCTTGTGTTCTTTTTCCTTCCTTCTTACTTTTTCATCCTCCCTTGTGTTCTTTTTCCTTCCTTCCTTTCTTCCTTCCTTCTTTTTTCATCCTCCCTTGTGTTCTTTTTCCTTCCTTCTTTCTTACTTCATCCTCCTTGTGTTCTTTTTCCTTCCATCCTTCCTTCTTTTTTCATCCTCCCTTGTGTTCTTTTTCCTTCCTTCCTACTTTTTTCACCCTCCCCTGTGTTCTTTTTCCTTCCTTCCTTCCTTTCTTCCTTCCTTCTTTTTTCATCCTCCCTTGTGTTCTTTTTCCTTCCTTCCTACTTTTTTCATCCTCCCTTGTGTTCTTTTTCCTTCCTTCCTTCCTTCCTTCTTTCCTTCCTTCCTTCCTTCCTTCCTTCCTTCCTTCCTTCCTTCCTTCCTTCCTTCCTTCCTTCTTTTTTCATCCTCCCTTGTGTTCTTTTTCCTTCCTTCTTACTTCATTCCTTCCTTCCTACTTTTTTTTTATCCTCACTTGTGTTCTTTTTCCTTCCTTCATTCCTTAGTCAGCCATATTGCTGTTACCTATAGGTAACATAGGGAGATTACTGTGTGCCTTTGGCTTGCTGTGCTGATATTACTTTGTCATCAAACACCAAAGAGGAAGACTCAAGTTCGGATTTATGATCACTCGTATTTTTTTTCTTATAAACAAATAATATTCCTTGTTACTAACTAACGATTTGTGAAGTGCCCATTGGGTTAACTAGATAGCAATGCTCTTTCCTTTCATCCATTTCCAAATCAGTAGTGTCTCTAAGCAGTTGACACAGTCCTGATGAATTGACACATTGATCTGCTTTGAACAACATCATGGTTGAACAGTGTCTACATCCATTTAATGCCTAGAAGGGGAAATAGATACATTATAAACAGAGATGTGCGTATATATTTGCTTGGGATTCCATTTCAAGCTTCTCATGCTATAATAGATTCCCCAGAATGGACACCGTTCTCAACCTCAGGCTACTGTGGATATAAAACAGTGTATTTGCATCTTCTTCTTAGTTGCAACCAAAGGGAGTAATTCTGTTAAATATTATCTTTGAGGGGATACTATTATTAAACCCCCTAAGGATCACTGAAAAAATACTGTTTCACGTGTTTTATCTGACCAGTCGCCCATGGCAGTTTATCTTGTTAACGTATACAGTACTATCACGCTGTTCATTTTTTTTATTACTACTGAGTTTAACATATATTTTATATATAGGATGTAAATCACTATGCCTTTTTAGCAACTGGGGTAAGTAATGTTTGGATGTGGAGTGGTTTTTATGTTAGTTGTACTGCTAAATTCCATTGAGGGAGGGTTCTGTTCTGACTAGAGGGAAGTCTGAGTGAATTTTGTGTATGCTTAAAGTGCTTTTGTAGGTGTCCTCTGAGCTTTCAGAAGGAGTCAGCACTACACAAAAGAACTGCTTTCAGATAACCTATTGTTTCTCCTACTCTGTGTAGCAGGAAGGACTCTCTCTCCTATTCTGTGATACTGTGATACAGTGTGCAGCATGAGTTGGGGCTTGTTTATGTTCTGAGCATCACTCTCTGCTTGCAGAAGATGTGAAGGACCTTTGTTCCAGCTTTATTTTAAAGGAACTAATGGTGAGTTGTGGTGTACTTGGACAAGGGTTCCAGGAAGGAGGAATTATGTTTGCCCTCTCTCTTGTGCCAACCCAATGCTTTGGCAGAATGTGGCCGGCATGGGAGGCAACTAGTGATGGGTGAAATGTTTCGCCAGGCATGGATTTGTGGCGAATTTCCACGTTTCCATTGGTGGATTGTTTCGCGAAATGGATGAAAAAATTGTTGCGCGTCAAAAGAACAGTCGCGGGCGTCAAAAGAATAGTCGAGCGTCAAAAGAAAAGTCGAGCATCAAAAGAGTAGTTGAGCATCAAAAGAATAGTCGAGCGTCAAAAGAATAGTCGAGCGTCAAAAGAATAGTCGAGCATCAAAAGAATAGTTGAGCATCAAAAGAATAGTCGCAGCCAACAAATTCTTTTTGACGCCCGTCATTTTTGCTGTTGTGTTTATTTTTTGGCGAAGCGAAATGGGACAGATTCACTCATCACTAGAGGCAACCCAGTTGGTAGCCATTTGGTCTTGGCAGGGATTCCTGGTGTAACTTGGATATGGGTGATGTTAGCTGTTATTATTTATTGTTGCACTATTTACGTTTATGTTTATCCAAAATGGTTATCTTTATTGTCTATCGGAGCTCTCTTTGGAAAGCATAGCCCATTAACACTATATAAATATAGGATGCATCTGTTTTCTTTTGATCTTTAGTTTTTAGCTAACCTTCCGACTTCTTCATATCAGCTATAGGCCAGGCCAGCAAATTATGTATTAACATCAGATATCCGAGATACTTCTACTGAGAGAAAGCAAGGCACTGATTTAAAATCAAATCCAAACAGGTAGGGTTTGAAAAGGCTTAGATGGGATTAAGTGCTGATTTCCAGGAAAAACATGAGCCTCCGGGTATAATCTTATATTGGCTCAGTTCATTTTTTTGTTTAAAGGAGAAATGAGAAAAATATCTTATTTTGGCAAAGTGTTAAGTCAGAATATTCTGACAATTATCTTTATTTTTCTATTTTTCCTTTTAGGATGGCTGTGACTGACACATGAGGCAGCAGATCGTATGCTGGCCCCACATCCACCATCACTCACCTCATCCACCATCAGAGACATGGGAAAGGCACATGGGCTTTTCATTGTGGACTATTACCCTACACCAGGGATCTCTTGAGCCACACTCTGCTGTAAAGAGTATTGGGGAGCCACACAAGCATAAAAAACCTTCTTTGGGCATGCCAAACAAGGGCTGTGATTGGCTATTTGGTAGCCCCATGTGGACTGCTGGCCTGCAGGAGGCTCTGCTTGGAGTAAAAATGGCTTTGTGCTTCCAAAACTTGCCTCCAAGTCAGGAATGTAATAATGGGCACCTACCTCCAATATTTAGACCAATTGGATGGGCGCAGTATTGCTACTGTAGACCAATGATGCTATCTTTACTAAAAGAGACACATTTACAGTAACAATACATGAGTGGAGACTTAAAGTCCCTCCTGAGGCATGGAGAGGAACAATGGCTGCCCAAAGTGCTGTCTCCACTTCAGCACAATGGCACTGTGGGCAGAATTATCTGTATTAAAAAAAAAAAAAATGTAGTACTCATACAGAATGCTAATTGAATGAAACTTAGTCAACTGGTAGTAAATTAAAGATGAGGGACTATAATGTTTCTAGAAGTTAACTGTAATTATCTATGTGCGGGTACAATTAACTACAATCAACACACAATGGCTTGAATTTTCCTCCTAATTGAACACCCTCCAACATACTTTGGAACACTGAGCTATATCATATACACAAGCAGTGACTAGAACGTTCAACTTTCATCCAACTTTCCAACTCCAGGTTAGCTGAAGAGCTTGACATCCTCAGCCAGTAGGTATAGCAATTAGCTGCAGAAGCCACTTTCGTGGGTTTCAGCACTCATCTACAATGTCCAAAAACATTGGAAAAATCATTCAACTTATATACCCACAAACGTTGGTTGAAGCTATAATGACCAGATCTCCAGGAGCATTTAACTACAGCTTCAGTGAATCAACTCAAGTATCAGTATAATGAACCTTGGCTGAAAGCTACTGCCAACATTCCAACCCTAAAGCTGGAGACATCGACAACAAAGATCAACCCAGTCTTTGACCTCCACAAATAAGTGGATTTACCCATGTATAGCTAGTTTAATTCAAACATGGTTATATTTCCAATACCCTGCTGCCCCCTTAACCTGCAATAACCCTACTTCTACTTTGTATGGGAAGGGGGTTGACCAGGGAAGTTCTACCCCTACCTATGAGTCACTCAACCCCTGAGTCTACAAATGGGGACCAAAGCTCAGTACTGTCAACAGCCAGAGACTGTGGAACAGATCCAGCAGCCAAAAACCACCGGAATTGAGGGGGGAACACTAAGCATTATCACTAGTGATGAACGAATCTGTCCCGTTCCGCTTTGCCGAAAAATTAGCGAATCTTTATAACATTAGTGAAACAGCAAAAAATTTGCGAAAGGTGAAAATGTCCCGTGAAAAAAAAATTTGTCGCCCGCAACTATTCTTTTGACATGTGACTATTCTTTTGACGCACGACTATTTATTTTAACGCTGTGACTATTTATTTTGATTTGCGACTATTTATTTTGATGCCCGCGACTATTTATTTTGACGCCCACGACTATTCTTTTGACGCCCGCGACTATTTATTTTGACGCCCACAACTATTCTTTTGACGCCCACTACTATTTATTTTGACGCCCGTGACTATTTATTTTGATTTGCTACTATTTATTTTGACGCCCGCGACTATTATTTTGACGCCCGCGACTATTCTTTTGATGCACAACTATTTATTTTGACGCCTGTAACTATTCTTTTGATGCCTGGAATTTTTTTTTGACGGCAAACTATTTATTTTGACACCGCGACTATTTATTTTGACGCCTGGTGCCTGGTGAAACATTTCGCTCATCACTAATTATCACTTAAAAAACTGAACACCTACAGACAGTGTCTGGAAAACTGTAAAAACTGGTATCTGCTAAGGGGCTATTATAGTTAGGTATGTTGGATTCTCCTCTGCAGGCTAATTAATAATGAAATAAACAAGTGTATTATTTTTCCAAACAAAACAAGACGGATGCCATTACACGGCACTAAATAACCAATTTGTCACGCTTTGGTCTGTTCCACAAAGCCAGGGTGGAACTTTATTCCATGAAAAGTTACAATCCAAATATACTGTATCTGCTCTACGCTCCGGCGAGCTGGAAACGCATCTAGCAATTACGTAGCAGATTTAGAAACCTGGCTTCATTTGATCACATTTGGCCAAAGCTGTACACAGCAAGCATTGCCATGACCTATGTGTCTTCTCTAAGGAAATTATTCTTAAATACGTCACCGACTTTCACGCTGATTAACCACAAAAGCTGAGCTGGTTGAGGATCTTGTACAAATCGATTGACACTTGCAAGGGCAGCTCAGTGCCCTGTTCCCAACATATTGTAAGCTACACTATAGGGCTCATTTATGTCTTTAAATGCCGTTGCAACCTTCTCACTTTCAAGAAGGCCCTTACTGTACATATAGTAAAGCAAGAAATTTAGATAATTCATTAAGTGACAATCCCTTGCTTTTCCCTATAGGAGAGAATAATATGGCGCAGTGTTGTTTGATTACAGTTTTATATTCTAGAATTGATGCCTCCACCTGCCCCAGAGCCAATGCATTCAGAAACCAGCATTACTATTTATTAATGCCCCGATGGTCCTATAAGAAAAACTCAATAATTCACTTAGTTCTGAATGGGGGTTCATTTTGTTCCAACATGAGACCAATGTCTCAGCATAAATAGAAGCAACCTGGGCTTTGCCATCCCTGGGGGAAAGAAGATGGACCCAACAGGTGTCATTTTCTTTTATTCTTTCTTTTCTATCTTTTTTTTTTTTTTACTAAAAGCCCCAATTAGAGATGAAAGAAAATGATGCAGCTGGCTCTTCAGCAGATCAGTGTGTGCGGCTTTTGAATCACTCGCGCCCATTAGTCGGGTCTATCACAGAGAGCCACTTTGTAGATAATTGTTGTCTTCAGGTAAACACAAACATATTTACAGTCATGCGTATGTAAGGGGAAAAAGCCCGCAGGAATGACTAAAAGCAGTCTGGAAACGCTTATTGATTAGCAGCGTGGGGGGGGGGGAGTAATAAAGATTACTGGAAGATGGGACTAAGAAAATTGTGTGCCGTAAAATAAAGCCCATTCGGTCATTTTGCTTATTTACTAAATGCTCTAAAGAGCGAGCGGCACCAATTGAACAACTGAGAGAATTCATGTTTAGAATGTGTCTGTAAGTGAATACTGCACCAAAGGAGGGCAATACTACAGTATCTGACATATAAAAATAAATCATGTTTTTTTGCAGCAGGCACAAATGGAGTTCCTTTTGGTGTTTGGAATAAGAGATCATAAGATTCATAAGGTCCCAGCTAATAACTTGGCTAAGGGAACTCTGGAATTACCAACAGGTCCAGGCTGGTCACAATTCCATGGTTCCTTTGCATCAACAGAGGTCAATTATTACATGCAGGTCAGGGTACAAAGTGCAAAAAATGGGTACAATCCGCTGTGTGTTTTGCACTTTGTGCCGGCAATGCGCTATTAAAAGTTGCTACTGTTTTTGCCCATTGGCGCTTCTTTCCTCTTCAAGATGGTGGCACCAGGGTTGGACTGGGGGGTGGTGAAGGGCCCACCAGGGCTACTGCCCCAGGGGCCCTGCGGGTGCCCCTGCCGCCCGCTTCCCCTAACACACCCCCCCTTAGGGACCCCCCTAGCTCCCCTCACAGGGCCCCCCACCCGTCGTCCTCCCTCGAGTGCGTAAATTTAATGCGTCAGGGGTGGAGCGGTCGGGTAGGGGGAGCACCGACAAGGGTTGGGTTTTTCCTGGTGTCCCGGCGGCCCAGTCCGACCCTGAGTGGCACCAATGGCCTTGGTGTAGTGACATCATCATCCCGCAGTTTGGCGCCCAATGTGGGGCATGTGCCCACGACCATGAGATTCCAGTTCCAGTTAGAGTTTTTTTTGGGCTAAAACTTCCGAAATTTGAAAACTCGAACGTCCGAAGTTTATTAAATGCAAAAAACCTGAGAACTAAAACTTCAGCATCTAAAAGCTTGTGAGTTTATGTAGAAGTCAATGGGAGTTGTCATAGGCAAAGTCAAACCATATTTTCAATTAAAATGTTCAAGTTTTTGATTTTTCGAGTTTTTCGTTTTTGTCCATATTTATAAATAAGCGAGTTTTCAGGTTTTTTTTAAATGCACATTTATCAGAATTAGAAAAAACTCTTGAATTCACAAACTCAATAATTAATAAATTTGCTGGAAATATCATAAGGTCTGAAACTCTCTCTTTTACAGTACAACCCACAGCACAATTATAAAGATCCTGTTTGGAGATGCCAAACCCCATTCAGATATTATTGAGAGAAACAACAAAAGGGGTTTCCGACTGCACGTTTTGCAATGATAGTTGGTTTGGTTTCCTTACCTTTTGCCGTATTTCTTCTTCCATTTTGACTGGAGAACCCAACTCAGCTACTTGCTTGACACCGTCACTGGCTTGCCCTCCATACTCCCAAAGAACATATTCCTTTGAATGGGACCCGCCAATTATTGCAGACCAGTGGTTGGCTCGTCCTGGTGGGAAAGAAAACATTTTGTTGTTGAGTTTAGAAATAATTACAACCTAACTGCTTTAGGATTGTCCAACACTAAAGCTGGCTACACATGCCAATATGTTAGAAATCAATATTTTACAGTCAACTTGGCAAATTGTGAGGTCCTCAATGAGTGTTTGGAGAAAAGGCAGCCATGATTTAACAAATGGCTTCAGAAAGAACTCTTTGGGATATCACTTTGAAGCTATTCTGAAGACATGTATAGCTTACAACTCAAAATAAGGGGTCAAAATGCATGCAGTCCAAAAGTAAAACATCACCACTGATCAAGTCAGTGTTTTGTGTATAATGACTGAATGTGTCCATGATGTCTGATCTAAGTGTGTCGCTGAAGATTTTCAAGGGTTTTCTTCCCTCCGGGGTGGTCCAGAGCCTCAGACAAGAGGACCCAGCCTAAAGGTCAGTTAGGAAGATATTTGGTTGAATGCCCATTTGCTCCCCTGGATACTCCTGGATGTCCAGCTTGGAGAACAATTTGAATGATATATGGGAGTGAAGACTTATTAGATGACCTATATATTCTTGAAACTATGACTGAAAGTCTAATATGTGTTGTTTTCATGTGTGTGTAACCTCTTTATGAGTTAATGGGGGCCCTGGCAAGGCAACATCTGTATTTATAGCTTGGCCGGCCCCATACCCCAAATATCACATTCATCTCAACAGCAAACCCTCCAAAACTGACCCTCTAGATACTCATTTTCATTACTGCGACTGCAATAATTTCCCTTCTGCCTTAATATAAGAGCCTTTCTTACAGCTGCTTCCCCGGCAGAACCAACCTCATCTCTTTCTTGGCAACTTCCAGCTCTTCTCCTAGAGGTGATTTACCAGATAAATGATGGTCTGCAATCAAGTTGATTAGATAAAAATGGAAAGTATTTCTAGAGTCGTCGGGTGATAATACAATTTCAGACAAATATAAAAAGATTTTGTTTCCTTCTTTGTCATTAGGAACTGACACTGGGAAGTAAATAGTCCTTTAGAAGAAGATGCCAGGGGCGCTCAGAGAGGCGCAATTTCTAATTACTAGTTAATCTCATAAGAACCCTACTGGTCAATATATCAAAGTTGTCCAGTAGTTAAGGACTCTCACAATGAATAGTGGGAAGTCTTACTAATGCTAAAAAGCCACACATGAAGCGCTACAATGCCCAATGATTATGCACCCAGGGTGCCTACCTCCCACTGAATGGGGTTCCCTTTGCCCACTTGGCCTGTGTGTGACTGGGCCTCATTATAAGTGTCTGCCAATGGGGCTCAATACAAGAGCAGGAGTTAGCCTCAATATTTCAACCTAAAGACCATACAGATGTATATTTAGTGACTTCATGGTTCTTTGACTATGGGTATTGTACAACTAGTAGGTGACTAAAGGGCAAGTTTACACCCCTTGCTGTGCAAACTGCTCTGTGCTTTATGTGGCACAGGCGCTGGGCTGGAACTAGGGGTAGGTAGCAAGCAGAGGCAACTATTTTGAGAAAAGGGGGTGCAATTTCATGTTTATTGTAGTTGTAATTTCTGTATCAAATCAATTATCAGCTAATTATGATTATTATTATTATTATTAACATTTATTTATAAAGCGCCAAAATATTCCGCAGCGCTGTACAATAAGTGGGTTACATACATTGGACATACAGAGTAACATATAAAGCAATCAGTAACCGATACAAGAGGTGAAGAGAGCCCTGCCCAAAAGAGCTTACAATCTACAAATTAATTGCAAGTTAATTGCACTAATGCCATTAAAAAAACATGTCTCTGTTGATCCACATGCATTTGACCCAGGCCGTGGAGTGCAGATTGCCCTTGGTGCCAAAGCTCCTTGGCCTGACTTTGCACAGATTCCATGTACTTAGCATTTGCCCAGGCAGGTGCTGGTGTTAAATACAGGTTTCTGGGGTGCAAGAGGATGCCCATGTCCTGCCTTTATGCTGCCCCTTCTGTATAAGCGACGTGGCATACAGAAACAGGTTCAACTCTTTGTGCTCCGTTCCAAAGGCAAAGAGTTGCTCACTGGCCCTTTACCCCCTTTGTAAATGAGCCCAGATATGTGATTTTAAGTCTTTTTTTTCACATTGGAGTGAAATAAAAAGAACAGTTATTCACCAGTCAAGATAATTATTACCCACAAATGCACCACCTCCCAACCACCCCACATATTGTTCTATGATTAATTATGGGTCTCCTCTTCCCGGTACCCGCGGCACAGAGCTGCATTATGCCAGTGCGTTATGTAACGTTACCAATGCTAATGAACAGGGATAAGTACAGTTGCCAAATGGATCTGGCGCTGCATTGTTCTTTCCTCACAGTAGAATTACATTTCATGGAACATATGTTCCAACCGCAACGCGAAACAGACACAGAGAACAAAGTGCACTCCAGGCATCAGACTGATAATCAGCACGAGGCTGGAAAGTTTGGAACAAGTAGAGAGTAACACACGCCTGGCCAAGGGAATCCGCTTTCCAATGCAAACAAACACGTAGCTCAGAGCGGCCTTCGCCTTAAGGGGGAAACACTGCAGATACTTGCCCCATGTATAATGAATATGAAACTTTTCAAAATTGAGCAGAATTTAAAAAAGGTACGGATACTGTCGTCCTATTCTAAACCTCCTGTTGGCTCTCCCGCGTCTGGGTTTTGTTCCTATTTTTATTCATAGAATGAAGTGCTAAAGCCTAGAACCTAAGGCACCAGTAATGTAGATTCCACAATCATAGGCACATAAAGGTTAAACAGTTGTTTGTTGTTTTTGTTAGTAGCCTGTAGCTTGGGTTGCCACCTAGTTTTGCGGTCAATATATATATAATTGGGCGGGGTAATGGGTGGGCTAGGCAGGGAATGGGGGGATGGGGTGGGGAAATGGGTGGGCTAGGCAGGGAATGGGTGGATGGGGTGGGGAAATGGGTGGTCTAGGCAGGGAATGGGTGGATGGGGTGGGGAAATGGGTGGATGGGGTGGGGAAATGGGTGGTCTAGGCAGGGAATGGGTGGATGGGGTGGGGAAATGGGTGGATGGGGTGGGGAAATTGGTGGATGGGGTGGGGAAATGGGTGGTCTAGGCAGGGAATGGGTGGATGGGGTGGGGAAATGGGTGGTCTAGGCAGGGAATGGGTGGATGGGGTGGGGAAATGGGTGGGCTAGGCAGGGAATGGGTGGATGGGGTGGGGAAATGGGTGGTCTAGGCAGGGAATGGGTGGATGGGGTGGGGAAATGGGTGGATGGGGTGGGGAAATGGGTGGTCTAGGCAGGGAATGGGTGGATGGGGTGGGGAAATGGGTGGATGGGGTGGGGAAATTGGTGGATGGGGTGGGGAAATGGGTGGTCTAGGCAGGGAATGGGTGGATGGGGTGGGGAAATGGGTGGTCTAGGCAGGGAATGGGTGGATGGGGTGGGGAAATGGGTGGGCTAGGCAGGGAATGGGTGGATGGGGTGGGGAAATGGGTGGGCTAGGCAGGGAATGGGTGGATGGGGTGGAGAAATGGGTGGATGGGGTGGGGAAATGGGTGGGCTAGGCAGGGAATGGGTGGATGGGGTGGAGAAATGGGGGGATGGGGTGGGGAAATGGGTGGTCTAGGCAGGGAATGGGTGGATGGGGTGGGGAAATGGGTGGATGGGGTGGGGAAATGGGTGGTCTAGGCAGGGAATGGGTGGATGGGGTGGGGAAATGGGTGGTCTAGGCAGGGAATGGATGGATGGGGTGGGGAAATGGGTGGATGGGGTGGGGAAATGGGTGGATGGGGTGGGGAAATGGGTGGGCTAGGCAGGGAATGGGGGGGATGGGGTGGGGAAATGGGTGGGCTAGGCAGGGAATGGGTGGATGGGGTGGAGACATGGGCAGGGCAGGAGCAGGCCTCTACATAAAAGGGGGTACATTTGTAATACCGGCACTGGCCCTAGCTGGTGATTTGCTGGCTGGCTGGTCAAAGTGGCATCATTATTCTAATGCAATTGGGGACCTTGCATGAAGATACGCTCCCACTGAACTCTACAGACTGTCTGCAGCTTACAATGGCAGAATTTTTAAACTGAATTTTCCAAAAAAAATGTATTTAACAAATATCAAATAGGGTTAAGACTGCATTTTTTCCCCTGCAATTTTTTCATTTTTTTTCTTTACGTGTGACATTTCCGCAGTTTCGATTCACTCATCACTAGCACACAGAAAATAACTGATGGTTTTCCTAATTATTTGGCCTAAAGTCACTTAAGGGTTCTGATCAGGGATGAGCCAATCTGTCCCGGCATTTTGTTTTTTTACGCATGAACATTACTTTGGACACGGGGCAAATTTTTACTCTGCAAATTTTGTTGCCCATTTTACTAAATAATCTGCCAATGGCGAAACGCAGAAATCCATGCCTGGCAAATTATTTCGCCCATCACTAGTTCTGATTTGGTTCAGCCAAGGGCTTGGATTTGGTCAAACCCTGCCACAAAAGGTTTGGATTCAGCAGAATCCCAAACTGAATCCTGGATTTGGTGCATCCCTAATTTGTATGTTTCCATCCCAGCCCTAATTGAATACATTTAAGTATAGATAGATTATTTATTCTGCCACTAGGTGGCGTGTGCAGCCACAACTAAAAGCAAAGTAAACTCTCTGCTCAAATCCTTGAAAAACGGCATTGCTGCAAAGGATATTAATATAACCAGCCCCCTGAGGATTCTGGTCATTCCCCTCTATATTACCTATAATATATCAGAGTTAGTGATGATCGAATCTGTCCCGTTTCTATGGAAAAATTTTTGACGTGACCACGATTTTCACAAATAATATTTCATAGTTAGTGAAAAATTCACGAAACTACAGAAAAATGTGTGAAGACTCGCAAGGCTTTTTCGGTGATTTCCCGAAATCACCCCGCCGCGTCTGCCATCCCGCCGGCGACTTACATGTTCGCCGGTGGGATGGCAGGGGGAAGGCAACTCGGGGAGATTAGTTGCCCGCGAGCAGGGAGTTTTGCCGCGGGCGACTAATCTCCCCGTGTACCAGAGCCCTAAATGCCAGAAAATCCCCTGCCATAGACACTACTGAGAATTGCCTCTGCTAAAACACACATAGAGACAATTATCAGTAAATGATCAGCATTGTCTATTTTAGTAGCTGTGACAAGTAGCTGCTACTAGTAGCCCTGTGTGTCTTTACCCTAAGGGCTCTGGCACACGGGGAGATTAGTCGCCCGCAACAAATCTCCCTGTTCGCGGGCGACTAATCTCCCCAAACTACCATCCCACCGGCGAAAATGTAAATCGCCGGTGGATGGTACACGCTGCGCAGGCGATTTTCGGCAAATTGCTGAAGTTCCCTTGCGAGGCATTTTCGGCGATTTGCCGAAATCGCCCGCGCAGCGTGTGCCATCCCACCGGCGACTTACATTTTCGCTGGTGGGATGGCAATCTGGGGAGATTAGTCGCCCGTGAACAGGGAGATTTGTCGCGGGCGACTAATCTCCCCGTGTGCTAGAGCCCTAAAACATTTTGCCACGTCTGGTGAAAAATTTCGCTCATCGCTAGTTGGAATTGATTGCTACCATTGGCTTCTTAATGGATAAATCATACCTGAAAGTCCACAGCAGGAGAAAGCAGTATAGGGTGAAGACACACAGAGCTACTTAGTAGCAGCTGCTTGTCATGGCTACTAAACTCCAGAAAATCCCCTGCCATAGACAATACTGAGAATTGCCTCTGCTAAAACACATGTAGAGACAATTATCAGTAAATGATCAGCATTGTCTATTTTAGTAGCTGCTACAAAGTAGCTCTATGTGTCTTTACCCTAAGAGAGATTTACATTTGCTTTTTATTGTCCGGCCGTTTCCTTCTAGCCTAATTTTCTTTAGAATAAAAAGGTTTTTAAATAAACACAGACACAGTCTCATGTTAAATGAAAGATCAGATGTACACCGCTTCAATAAAAAAGTGATACTTACCCTTTAGCAGCCTACAATTACTGTTGAAATGACTGTAGTGCTTCCATTTATGGCGTACTAAACATTTATGCCCTACAGTTACAGTGTGCGGGCTCCATATTACTGCTATATGACTGCTGGAATGTATAGGTTTGTTCCCTCAATGAATAAAAATGGTTAATTTCTCTTTAGCCTCTTGTAATAGCTCGTTCTATGTAACGGTACAGCCAAAGCCCACAAACCTGATGGGTCGTGAACAGGATTGTCGATTTGTTTTTGATAAAGCAAAATAAATAAAGGCGATGCTTTTACAACCTTAAATGGTGTTGTGTTTGGCTCCGGCAAGAATCTATTTCTTCCCCAACCCACCTCTGCTGGAGATGATTATCTAACATTAGAACTATTGGGAGATGGAAATCCTTATTATAATCCCTGTAAAGAATTGGTTTTCAGTCTGCAAGACGGCCATCAAAAGAGCGGTACTTAAATACAGGTATAAGCCATTCGTATCCCAGTCGATAACCCTTAATGTTTCCTGTTATATTGTTATGTAACATCTACATCTGCTCATCTGCTTTTCCTTTATAGTATTGCTAACAGAACAAATAAAGGAAACTTGAAGGAAAAGGAAAGGTAAAAACTAAGTAAGCTTTATCAGAAAGGTCTAGGTAAATACAGCCATAAGCACTCACAGAGTCCTCTATCAAAAGAAACACAGGATTTCTTGTCTCCTTTTTTGTAAACATGTTCTTCGGGTATCTATAAACCAAAAAGATGACTCCAAACGCACCGGACGATAGGATAACCACTTTAAAAGATTGCCTTTACTTTTGCAATTAAAAACATCACGGCCTACGCGTTTCGTGCGCAAGCACACTTAATCATAGGCTTCGGGTATCTGACTTACTCTTTCAGAAAAATCCATCATCATCTGCAGTTCACGCAACAAAAAAAGGGCGCAGTCGTTTCAAATCAGGTACGGTTGCGTCAAAAAAGGGTGCGGTTGCATAAAAAAAGGCGCGGTCGCTGCAAAAAAAAACCACGGGCGCAATTTTTTTGGTCGCCCGTGTCTTTTTTTGCCGTCTACCCTTTTTGTACGCGACCGCGCCCAATTTGACGCGCGACAAACAAATTTTACGCGTGATGAATTTTTCCGGAAAATTTGCTGCGAATCCATGTCTGGCGAAAAAATTTGCTCATCACTACTTACTATGTTTGTCCAGCCATGGGGACCAGATTTTTTAAAATTTTGTTGGGCAACCTCTCTCGATGTATAGGAGCGTGTATGTGGGCACCACTTGATTCATCTGGTTCACCCAAAACTGTATGGATGGGGCAGAGTGCCTTTCCAAGCACATGAAAGAGAATGGAAATGAGAGCCCTTTCTGCAATTGCCAGGGCTAGGTCACTAACTTGGGTCAATAGCATCCCATTTGGGGTTACTGTAATAGGGGTACTGGCCAAATCAGAAATGTATTCCGCCAAAGCTGTCCAGAATCTTTGTATCTTGTTACATAACCACACCATGTAGATAAAGTCTGCCAGGGATTGGTGGCAGAGGGGGCATTCATGTACTTGGGTCGGGGACATGTTTGCCAATACCTTTGGTGTAGGTTATCCCCTATGGAGAAATTTATATTGTATTAATCTGTCTCTGGAGGCAACTATGTGTTTAAATATTGACTCCAGGGTTTCCTTCCATAGCTGTACATTCATACCAGGTATTCAGTTACTGTTTTTTATTTCTTAAGCCAATGTGGCAATGGAGCTTGGTGCAATGGTACCCCTGATCAACCTGAGGGCCAGTTTAGTTGGACCTTCAAGTGGAGATACCCACCTGTAGACACATGAAATTACATGGCAGGGTCTTGACAGGATACAGGAAATAACCATCAAAGTCAATGGTCTCTCTGGAGACAGTGCAGAGATGTGCTGGTAAAGGGGATGGAAGATTTAAGCTATGAGGTTAGACTGTCAAGGTTGGGGTTGTTTTCTCTGGAAAAGAGGCGCTTGCGAGGGGACATGATTACTCTGTACAAGTACATTAGAGGGGATTATAGGCAGATGGGGGATGTTCTTTTTTCCCATAAAAACAATCCGCGCACCAGAGGTCACCCCTATAGATTAGAGGAACGGAGCTTCCATTTGAAGCAGCGTAGGGGGTTCCTCACGGTGAGGGCAGTGAGGTTGGGGAATGCCCTTCCTAGTGATGGGGTAATGGCAGATTCTGTTAATGCCTTTAAGAGGGGCCTGGATGAGTTCTTGAACAAGCAGAATATCCAAGGCTATTGTGATACTAATATCTACAGTTAGTATTAATGTTGGGATATATAGTTTATGTATGTGAGTGTATAGATCGGTCAGTATAGGCTGTGGGTGCTGAGTTTACTTGGAAGGGTTGAACTTGATGGACTCTGGTCTTTTTTCAACCCCATGTAACTATGTAACTATATGTAACTATGAAAGAAGGCATTTCCACGTGCTATATGCAGTCTAATACAAAAGATATTTTTGGACTTTTTGAAGGTAGGCACGTGTCCCCCATGTTCTTACTCTAATGGAACGGGTCTCAATAAAATAAATAGAGCAACAAAAAATAAACTGCCTCTGTTTTCTGGTTGCCAGGGTCAGTGACCCCATCAGTCATCCCAATTAAATGTAATCTATGTAAAATGCTAATCTATCAGACATTCCGACAGTCTTTTCTTTCTGGAGAAAATGCTAGAACACAAAGGTAAATAGGGAAAAAAATACAGTGTTTCTGCATTAATTTAGTGCCGCGTGTAGGCTCTGTATATTGTATATTTATAGATACCGAATGAACAAGGGTACAAAGTAAACCCAGTCTTTAATGTTACTTTATTTCTAAGGATTATTAAATTGTCTTTTATTTGATAGTACATTATAGATATCTGCATTGTCAAATCCCATATAGAGATTTTAAATGTAATATCCTTCATAAAGAACCACTGGAATCATATTCCCCGCAACAGCCGTCTTTATATCCTGTCTCTATATGACTGGCAACGCGGCAACAGGGAAAAGTCAATGATGTAAGCAGTAGGCGCAATTCTGTCTTCCAGTATTGAAGTCTACAGATAAGGCATCTCATTAAGGCTTTCCTTCCCTTCCTATGAGCTAAAGGTCAAAGCCTTTATAAGGAACAGTGGGATTGTATAAAGCAAAACAGTTGAAGTCAATCATCACGTGGCTGAATATTTCCAGAGAGAGTGACAAATCCCGTTGGGATTATAAATGTAATATGGGGGAATGCATCACATGAAAGGCCTGGTTTTAAAAATGAGGACGAACAATCATGAGATTCCATCAAAGCATCCCCACTCTCAATGGAAATGAGGGGCCGGATACATTTGCTGAAGGGTTCTTAAAGTTTCTAGAAGCAATTTAATAAAAGTCAATTGTTAATGACACAGAAGGAAATTCAAGTAGTGTTTTCTATGTAGAGGTATGGGATCCATTATCCAGAAACCCGTTATCCAGAAAGCTCCGAATTATGGAATGCCCGTCTCCCATAGACTCCATTTTAAGCAAATAATTCAGATTTTTAAAATGCATTTTCTTTTTCTCTGTAATAATAAAACAGTACCTGTACTTGATCCCAACTAAGATATAATTACCCCTTATTGGGGGCAGAACAGCCCTATTGGGTTTATTTCATGGTTAAATGATTCCCTTTTCTCTGTAATAATGAAACAGTACCTGTACTTGATCCCGACTAAGATATAATTACCCCTTATTGGGGGCAGAACAGTCCTATTGGGTTTATTTCATGGTTAAATGATTCCCTTTTCTCTGTAATAATGAAACAGTACCTGTACTTGATCCCGACTAAGATATAATTACCCCTTATTGGGGGCAGAACAGCCCTATTGGGTTTATTTAATGGTTAAATGATTCCCTTTTCTCTGTAATAATGAAACAGTACCTGTACTTGATCCCGACTAAGATATAATTACCCCTTATTGGGGGCAGAACAGTCCTATTGGGTTTATTTCATGGTTAAATGATTCCCTTTTCTCTGTAATAATGAAACAGTACCTGTACTTGATCCCGACTAAGATATAATTTCCCCTTATTGGGGGCAGAACAGCCCTATTGGGTTTATTTAATGGTTAAATGATTCCCTTTTCTCTGTAATAATAAAACAGTACCTGTACTTGATCCCAACGAAGATATAATTAATCCTTATTGGATGCAATCCTATTGGGTTTAATTAATGTTTTATTGCTTTTTTAGTAGACTTGAGGTATGGAGATCCAAATTAGGGAAAGACCCCTTATCCAGAATACCCTTGGTCCCGAGCATTCTAGATAATGGGTCCCATACCTGTACATCATTCCACCTCACTTAGGTCACTAAAAAGTCAAGAAAGATGACTTAATGAACTGATTGGCTTTTCATTTGGCATGTATTGTGTCTAGTTGCCAATAGCTGCAACAATAAGATCATGGGTGGACAGGCTGGAGCCCATAGGTTGGGTAATGGTGGTAAATGGGGCCATGAGAAGTCTACAGAACATGTAGAAAAAAACACCACTAAGGTTGAGGTAGAGTCTAATAATGGGCCAAGATCTGGGCAAGCTGCAGGCAAGACAGAGTCCAATAAACAGGCCAGAAGTCAGAACCAGGGAATCACAAAAGAACTGCATAGAAACTCTTGAATCAGGGCAGGAACTCATGAACCAAGGAGAGGATCAAGACCTCAATATATCCTAATAGACACAGCTAGGAAGCTTAATGACCAAACAACTGGTAGAAGCTTGAGGCAGGTTTATATAGGCCCTTATTAAAATAATTACCAGCAGCTGGTCTAAACAAGGAGTAGGAGGAGATAGCAGAGTCAATATTGAAAGACTTATTAGGACTATTTGAACAGTTCACAAGGAGAAGCTCATAAAGCCTCCAGTTGGTCCACAGATAAATGCAACCCGGTATTGAATAGTTCCTGACACATCTTCTTGAAACATTTAACTGATTTTCAAAAAAGTCTGCAAGAGTTTTAGCCCAAATAATATAACCTGCCCAACAGTTTTACTTGTTAAAACCAGCGGTTACCCAGGCTGATTTGTTAAACTATTCAATGGCAGAAAAATTGTTGTCAAAAACTGGAAACCTTGTAGTTTTTTATTTGGTGGACAACTGTCTCCGGGCTACCGACTACCCAGTCTCCCATTGTGAGCATTAGATATAACATTATTTATGCTGTGCATGATGTAGTAAACATTTCAATAAGGGATTTTCAATGTACTAATACTCACTGGGATAGTCCTTTGGATGTGTCTTCTCTGACCAGTTTCCATAGAACGTTAGCCTGTATTTAGCTGTCCCACAGGCACAACAATCTGGGATTGGCTTCTCATTTCCCCCTTCCAGTGTCAAGTCTGTAATTGAAATGAGAATATTACTTACTATGCACTTTATTTATTGAGGAGCAATTCCTACAGTTAGTACGTGTTAGCCACCAACATTACATGGACATTTGATTGCACTCAAGAAACAATCAGGGTGCTTAAGATATAATCAAGCAGTAGATACTTTCCTCTTCCTTAGTAATGATGTTTAGAATGAAAAACATTGTTTAAATGATTTTACCATGGATTGTATGATAGACACCAGCATTTCATGTACTCTTGTGTTTAGAATTGTTCAGTGGAATGAGTCACCTAACAATGTTTTTATGATGCATTTATTATCGCCAGTTAGCCCAAGTCTATCTGTGTACTAGAAAGCCCTAGAGGAAGAAGTATTGATAAGGTGAAGAAAGCCGGGATGAGTGGGGACATTTTAATAAATGGCCAAAAGGGGAATTGGCCCAGGACCCACAAACATGGTTGGCCCACTATAAGACTTTTCATGATCTATAACTTATGACTGAAACATTCTTCAGAATAGGCAGACCCATCATGGATGACCGCTTCACAGAGCTTGGCCAAGTAATACTAACATCCAAGAGAACACTATCCAAGGCCCCTGTTTGAGCAACCACCACACACTCACTCACTCTTTCTTGTACAAATCGGCACGCTTGCTGCTCAGTTTACAAACCAAACCCCTGCATCCTCCACCAACTGATCTGCATATCTGCCACTTTTTCCACACTGCCGCCCCCGTTGCCTCATCTGCTTACCCCTAGTGCTGGTCCTTGTTCCACAAACTATTTTTATTTTCCTCTTTTTTACTTGAATATACTTTTATATAAATAAATATTTCTACTGTATCTTTTTACTATAAAGTTGGTATTGTAAGTGTAGCTGTTAGTGATGAGCGAATTTTTTCACCAGGCATGGATTCGCAGTGAATTTCCGCATTTTGCCTTTGGCGAAACTTCACGTCACGCTGAAATTTTTGTTTGTCGCGCATCAAATTGGGTGCGGTCGCATCAAATTGGGTGCGGTCGCATCCAATTGGCCGTGGTCGAGTCAAATTGGGTGTTTCTCGCATTTTATGGCAAAATGAAATGGGACAGATTCGCTCATCACTATTAGCTGTGGTTTTTTTGTGGTGTCCCCCAGGGTGCACGTGAGCTTCACATCTACTTCAGTAACCAAAAACCTTTTTATGTTTTCCTGCCTTTATATATTCAAGGTAGTTGACTGAGAGTAGTACTTCCATTCATTTTTTGGTTGGGTGTGGGGCCCATCATCCTTTGCCCTATGCCCACTGGTACCGTACATCTGCCCTGGGGATGAGGGATAATTTGCTTCAAGTAACCAAAGATTGGCGGTGATGGAAATAAAAAGGGCAGAAGTACTGTAAATAGATGGGTCTAGAAGGAACTCAAGATGTCTACAAAAATTCTGTGTTGTTCTCTTTGATCTTGCCTTAGCCAGTAAACATGCAAACGCAGAACCATAGAATCTACAGCATCCTCACCGTGGTACTTTATTACTGGAGTGGCAGGTTGTACAGTGGGCAGCACTAAAGTAGTTATTAAGGTGAAGGTTCTAGACCAAAACCTACAGCATAGATGTTAGAAGTTTGATAAACTCACCTGGCTCACACATCCTCTTGGTAAGAGATCCCTCATCCTGGAAGTAAATGATTTTTTTCTGTACAATGCTCGCCCTGTTAAAACAAAGAAAATGTATGTTATTGCATAAAAACGAATCAGGTTATAAAGACGTAGTTACTTCCTGCTCTGATGAGCTTACAATTTCATTACCAGCCCGGAGCAGCCCCACACACACAGTGACTGTATTCTTTTCCCTCAAGTTAACAAAGTGCTGCTCCTAAACTTAAGCTGTGTGACTAACATTGTTATCAATGCTTGGCAAGCGGAGCATGATTTCTATGAAATTACAAAATAACAGTAATTGAAATTAAAAGGCAAATTGAGCAAGATGACTGCGGAACACCTTCTAGTCTGCCATTGTGTGGAACAACAGGGCAGTTTAATGATCAGTGCAGGAACGTGCCTACCATAGAGAAGGATTATTGTATTTCATACAAGCTTTTTCTTATACTTTGTATACATTCATGGAGATAGAATACATTCCTGCAATGAATTTCTTATGCCTCCTGAGTGTGGTCAAGGTCTTCTTTGTATGTCATCTTCATATAAGTATAAAATAAGGAGCATTAATAAGAACTTACACA
The DNA here is from genome assembly GCF_000004195.4 of Xenopus tropicalis. Taxonomy (NCBI): domain Eukaryota; kingdom Metazoa; phylum Chordata; class Amphibia; order Anura; family Pipidae; genus Xenopus; species Xenopus tropicalis. Next base: position 16,926,546 of record NC_030680.2, read on the forward strand.
GAAAAATCAAGGCAGGCGTCAGGCAAGGACAAGCAAAAAGAGAAAGGAGATTGAAGGACTGCACAGAGGCCAAAGGGTGCAAGCAGGAAAGAGGTGTGGAAAGATAATGCACCCAGTTCTAATGGTAGGTATGACCTCATGTCTTATATACTCTACCTAAAGCTAGAGGAACATGGAATTGGCAAAATAATCAAATTTACCCATCACACAAGGAGCTGTGACAGATGGAAGCTCATACACGATACACAAGGCCTCATGTACATTACTGGACTTTCTGTGAACATTTTGGTCAGGCCAAGTCTATTACATATTGAACCCATACTTGTATTTGTCCATATTGATGCAGTTGGGGCAGTCTTTATCCAATAGGGTTTCCAACCATTAGCTAAAGGAGAAACAGATGGAGTTGATGTCATATGTCTGATGGTTCACCATATGCCATCTTTCCACTTTTAATAGATTATCACCAGATGTTGTGCCATGGTGGTAAAAGCTAATAGTTTGGGTCCAAATCAGCCCATAAATAGTGGGTTTGTGGCACTAAGCTAATTTAACACTCCATAAATACATTTTTAATTTGGCACAAAAAGTTTCAATTATTTTTTTATCCAATTACCATCCCAAAGACAAATTCCACCATTAGCTACCATAGTAATTGAACATGGAATACGTAAATAAAAGGTGTTCTGCTAGCTGGAGAACACTTTATAATCATTGTCAATTAGGACCAATCCATTGTCTAGGGAAGCAGAGATCCATCATGACAAAGGTTGGCTGTCTAGATCCCACTCTCATTGCCTCTAGCCTTGGTCAGGTGGGCCTTTGTTCTGGTCCAGGCAGGGAGAGACCAGTGACACAAGGTAGTGGGAGGCAGCCCTTCTACAATCATGACCATAATCATGATCAATTATGGCTAACCCATTGTCTGGGGATGCAGAGGTCCATCATTACAAAGACTGGCTGCCTGGGTCCCCTACGTGCTGCCACTACTCCTGGCCAGGCGGGTCTTAGTTCTGGTCCAGGCAAGGAGGTGCTAGTGAAACTAAGGCAGCAGGAGGCAGCCCTTCTACAATCATGATCATGATCGTGGTCAATTAAGGTCAATTCATTGTCTGGGGAAGCAGAGGTCCATCATCATAAAGACTGGCTGCCTGGGTCCCACTCACAGTGCCACTACTCCTGGTCAGGTGGACCTTTGTTCTGGTCCAGGCAAGGAGGGAGCTCTTCGTAAGCCCCACAATGTTCTATTATTACCACAACTTTGAAGAAGGAGATTCACAGATGTATGTACATCATTATGGGTAGTAAGTGGGTGGAGCTTGTTTGTTGTTGTGCACTTACCAAGGAATAGCATTACTCATGATTATATAGTTATGTTATTACTTTTTACCGCAAAAATCTACTTTCGGTGTCTATAGGCGTTTACTTAACCTTTCAAACGTCTCCTAAATATTTCAGGAGCTCACTTTATGACAGAGAATTATTAATATGGCAATCAAGTCCTAAATGGCAGCTTTACTTTATTCTGAAATAGCACTGCGAGCGGAGATCATTTATTAATAGACGTTCCATGAAGTATAGGAAAATAACACACTTTCATGTTTAACTGCACCGTTTTACATGTCAGCCTGAAACAACAATTAACTTAGCCGGAATTGATGGCTTCATTTCCATATGCGCGGGGCTAATGGCGAAACGTGTCACTTCAGATATTTGCTGGGAGGTCATAAAATGATGAAACGTTCAAAATAAGTGTTTTGGTTTTTTTTTACATATGACATTTGATGGACTGTGAGTGTTGCTGTGACGATAATGGGTTGACTGAAGACATGAATTGCCTGCTTGGCTTTCACACATAAGCGAGAATGGGGGCAGACTCTGCTGAAGGACTTAACTGATGGATACTATGGGATCCATAGGAGTAAGACTTTAATGATATATAGACCAGCCAAAACCTATGGAACTTGGGTTATGGGTGGCCTAATTAGGGCAAGTGCCCTGGCCACTGGCAACTTCACTTTCTGGCCCAGATGCCTCCAACCTCATCACCACCCATGTATACTCCATTTGACTTGATGGACACTTTCTCGTACAAACTCAGGCCTGGCCTGCCCCATCCTCTCTGATGACATCAGATGGGGGTTTATAAAACATACTGACATGTGATTCTAGCAGGGTTTAGGCACATGTGTATTGGGGCCAGTTGCATTGTTGACCTGCACATCACTGCTATAGAGGTGTAACTCTGGGGTAGTAACCCATAAAAATATTGAAATTTGACTTCATCTTCAGTGAGGCTAATCAATGCAAAATTCTGATTGGCTGCTGTTTTGCTGATTCCCCTATGTTGTCAAAAAGTCACAACCGCCAATACATAACGTTGAACATTATTCTTGAAATCTATTAACCATGTAAATATTTGTGATTTATTTTATCTTAAGTGGTATTTTCATTATGTACATATAGGTCATGTCCCAGTCCCACTTACAGTATATGGTTGTTGTCTAAGGTACAGAACGATGAAGCCAAGTGACTTATCCAAACTACAAAGATACCATAGGAGCTGCCTCCAGGGATTGAACCCACAGTAGGACTTGGTGAACCAGAAAACTGTGACTTAACCTCCTCACCGGATTTAGAAGCTACCAGTATGTGAGATGCCTCCTTAATAAATCATTCAAATGCCCAAAAGTTCTGTATAGTGGCCACCCAAATCACAGCACTAGTAAGGGGCAGATGATACTTGTTGTTTGAAGACTGGGGAAGAGCAACTAAGTGCCAATGTAATGCCAAGTGTTGACTTTCCAAACCATTTACTCAAATCATTTCAGATTTTGGCAGGAAAATGACAGCTGATCTAATGCTGGTCCTGTTGGATCCTGTATGGCAGGGATCCCCAACCTTTCTTACTCGTGAGCCACGGTCAAATGTAAAAAGACTTGGAGAGCAACACAAGCACCATAAAAGTTCATAGAGGAGCCAAATAAGGCCTTTGATTGGCTATTAGGGGCCTCTATGCACACTATCAGCTTACAGGGGCTTTATTAGGTAGGAAATCTTGTTTTTATTCAACCAAAACTTGCCCCCAAGTCAGGAATTCAAAAATAACTCCCTGGTTTGGGGGCACTGGGAGCAACATCCAAGGGGTTGGGGAGCAACATGTTGCTCAGAGGCACTGGTTGGGGATCACTGCTGTAGGGTATGAAAGCAGTATATCCAAATATTCAATCTCCTTAGAACCCTAAGGTACTGTAATACTAATATCCCACACATTTCAGCACCACAGACATAAGGCAGAACCCCGTATCTGTTTGAATCTGTATTAGAATAAAGCTCGCAGGGTTAGGGGAATCTGCACAACGTATATTACTCCTGTTGGTAAAAGCTCATTTTTCAACCAAGTCCAATCTGCTTCTCCTCCGGCTTCGGTTTATTGCTTCCCTATGAAAATAAGGAACAGATTTACTAAATGCCACAGTGGAACATCAGTGCGGCCGTTAGCTTGGATTTATTCTCATTCAAGACTTCATAGAAAATTCCAATCAGATTCCGATTCCGAATATAAAATCCCTTCGATTTAAGGTGTTCACTATTTTCCCCACTTACATGAGGTTTCTAATGTCTTTTCTAACCAGTAGTGAATGAGCGAATCTGTCCCATTTCGCTTCACCGGGAGCTTCGAGAAACAACCGAAAAATTTGAGAAACAGCAAAAAATTTGAGAAACACAACCATCACGCGACTATTTTGTAGTGCACAACTTTTATGTGAATGAGCCCTTTTTGACGTGTTGGTGCCAATTTTGACGCGACAGCACCTATTTTGGTCAAACAGCGCACAATTGATGCGACCACAACTACGATTTTTTCCACGCTGAATTTTCACTAAACAATTCGCCAGTGGCGAAATATGGAAATTCGCTGTGAATCCATGTCTGGCGAAAAAATTCGCTCATCACTATTTCAATTGATGCATTTTGAAAACTCAAAAATATTCTCAGTTTAATGTTGCGGCTTCAATTGAATTTAATAATTATTGAATTGCTAATTAAATGAATTCAATGCTTGATTTTTTTTCACAATTTTTATCTTTTTGCCCCAAAATGTCTTTTTGCTTCAGGTTTTCTTTTTGCTTCGATTTTTTTCACAATTTATTTTGCAACAAAACCGTGATAAATCCGAAAGCAAAAATACTCTATAACCTGTCGAGATTATGTAGAAGTCAATGGAAGATGTCCCTTTTACAACTGGATCTTTCTTTGCTGCGTGAAAAAAAATTGCCAAAAAAGTCTTTAAAAAGATTCTTGAAGTGATGAAAAATCAACGAAATGGCAAAAATGGCACCTGTCCAAAACAAATTGCCGGTTTTTACATTTTTTTTGATGCGCAACATCATTTTTCCACAAGTGACACATTTTTTTGATGCACGCAACAATTTTTACGCTACACATTTTGCCGCCCATTACGCGAAATAATCCACCACTGGCAAATCGCGGAAATTTGCGGCGAATCTATGCTTGCCGAATTAGTTCACCCATCACTAATCGCTGTCATTTGTGTGACAATACAAAAAAGTCACGGTTTTTATATTTTTCTATGTGTTTTTTTTTTTAATTCTATGGGGCACATTTACTAATCCACGAACGCTCCGAGCGTTCGTTCGATCGGACCATTCGTATTTTCTGCGACTTTTTTGTACCTTGCGTATTTTAACCGAAAAATGTTGTGACTTTCGGAGAAAATTTCAACGAAAATGTTGTGACTTTCGTATCACCAATACAGCAATAATTTTTGGTAAGCATTTTCGTGATATTTGCGATCATCCAATACGAATTTTTCCCAATCGGGATTCGAATTTGTGTTTTGATCTGCCCCTATGTATAAATGACTGACATTCGTGGAAATTAATTTTTAGTTGTGGTTTCAGAGACCTCTAAAACCACAAAAATGAAAGTCTTGCAAGTGCATAACCCATCTGAAGAATGAAGTGAGGGGTCTGTGTATATTTGGTCTATGAGCGCAGGAAGGAAGGAGTTAAACATACTGATAACAATAGGGAGATAGGAATAACATTGAGCACATAGGAAACAATGGAACTGCCATGTATAATGTATGAGTTATAACTAAGCAGCTATTTATATACAATTCCCATTATTACCTGCCCTGCTAACATCATCTCTTCCAATTTGCATTCTCCCCACTCCCCCTTTTTATATATATATATATTTTTTTTTTTTTACTCATTTTTATTCCCTCTTGAAATTTTAAAATGGAGATAGCCATAGAGGTGGCAGGCAGGGCCTCTCTTTAGAAGATAAAAGGGAAGGCTCCTTTTGATTTAAAGCCTTTCATGGGAAGCGAGCAAGCTAAGGATGGAGGTTACGTGTCATTTTTATTCTGTAACCGCCAACATGAAACAATTTTTTCCTTGTTTGGCTTAAGGAAGATAACAAAGGGATTCAAAGTAACCCTTTATCTGTTTGTGGGCTTAGCTAAAAATACTGTATATGGATTTCTGCCTCTATAGGGATCTAATGAGTATAGAAAACATGCTGAAAATCCACAATGTACTGTATTTTTAAAGCCTCAAGGGGGAGTCTGTCTGAGGATTTTCTGCTAAACTAAAGGGGAACTTTGTTAAAGAGCCCCACACAACATAGATACCCCAAATATCCCTATCCCTGTAATCTGTTCCTTCAAAAAGTATGAATAAATACCATTTTTATATGCTGAAATCCAACTGCAAAACAGTTCTTCTATTTCTGCATCATTTGAAATCCTGGCAGGGGAGGAGGGACTAAAACACTGATGTTACAAATTGTAACAACTTCTCTACAGCTTACAGACAGCATGCAGGAACTACATAACCCACAATGCATTGCACTGGGATGTTCCTTCCCTTATTGACATCACATGTGCAGGGAATTGTGGGATTGGGAGGCTGCAGGCTAAAGGCAGGCTGACGACAGGCGACTACTGTTTAATTTTATCTGAGTCTCAAAGTAGTCAGCCAGATCAGCAGGGGAACAGGGGGCGGGGCTTAGGGAACTGTGCCAAACTCTTTTATTACAGATTTCTGTGCTATCAGTTTACACTTTGGCAAATATATTTAGAATAAAGTACCCCACGCTGTATAATATAAGGCTATTATAAGTCACAGAGGAGTTCCATGACTTTACAGAAGCACAAGGCCTAAGGTCAAGTTCTTTTATAAAGGTCACGGAACTCTCATATTTATTAAAATACACACATTTAAGTGAGTCATATGACATAAATGACATCACTAAGCACCAATTATAACAGATGATATCACTGAGTTCATTTATGAGAACATAATTTACAGTAAATGCATGGCTCTATATCATTTAGGGATACAGTATTATAAGTCACTTTATTTATTATAATATACAAGTTTTAGTTAGTCATGTGACAGAAATGACATCGCTACGCTCCAATTATAACTGATGACATCACTTAGCACCATTTACAGTTTGGGAAATGACCAAACTGTATATTATAAAGATATATACAGGTATTGGACCTGTCATCCAGACTGCTTGGGACCTGGGGTTTTCCAAACAAGGGATATTTCTGTAATTTGGATCTCCATTACTTAAGTCTGTTAAATCATTTAAATATTGAATAAACCAGGTACTGTTTTATTATTACAGAGAAAAGGGAATCATTTAACCATTAAATAAACCCAATAGGGCTGTTCTGCCCCCAATAAGGGGTAATTATATCTTAGTTGGGAACAAGTACAGGTACTGTTTTATTATTACAGAGAAAAGGGAATCATTTAACCATTAAATAAACCCAATAGGGCTGTTCTGCCCCCAATAAGGGGTAATTATATCTTAGTTGGGAACAAGTACAGGTACTGTTTTATTATTACAGAGAAAAGGGAATCATTTAACCATTAAATAAACCCAATAGGGCTGTTCTGCCCCCAATAAGGGGTAATTATATCTTAGTTGGGATCAAGTACAGGTACTGTTTTATTATTACAGAGAAAAGGGAATCATTTAACCATTAAATAAACCCAATAGGGCTGTTCTGCCCCCAATAAGGGGTAATTATATCTTAGTTGGGATCAAGTACAGGTACTGTTTTATTATTACAGAGAAAAGGGAATCATTTAACCATTAAATAAACCCAATAGGGCTGTTCTGCCCCCAATAAGGGGTAATTATATCTTAGTTGGGATCAAGTACAGGTACTGTTTTATTATTACAGAGAAAAGGGAATCATTTAACCATTAAATAAACCCAATAGGGCTGTTCTGCCCCCAATAAGGGGTAATTATATCTTAGTTGGGAACAAGTACAGGTACTGTTTTATTATTACAGAGAAAAGGGAATCATTTAACCATTAAATAAACCCAATAGGGCTGTTCTGCCCCCAATAAGGGGTAATTATATCTTAGTTGGGATCAAGTACAGGTACTGTTTTATTATTACAGAGAAAAGGGAATCATTTAACCATTAAATAAACCCAGTAGGACTGTTCTGTCCCAATAAGGGGTAATTATATCTTAGTTGGGATCAAGTACAGGTACTGTTTTATTATTACAGAGAAAAGGGAATCATTTAACCATTAAATAAACCCAATAGGGCTGTTCTGTCCCAATAAGGGGTAATTATATCTTAGTTGGGATCAAGTACAGGTACTGTTTTATTATTACAGAGAAAAGGGAATCATTTAACCATTAAATAAACCCAATAGGGCTGTTCTGCCCCCAATAAGGGGTAATTATATCTTAGTTGGGATCAAGTACAGGTACTGTTTTATTATTACAGAGAAAAGGGAATCATTTAACCATTAAATAAACCCAGTAGGACTGTTCTGCCCCAATAAGGGGTAATTATATCTTAGTTGGGATCAAGTACAGGTACTGTTTTATTATTACAGAGAAAAGGGAATCATTTAACCATTAAATAAACCCAATAGGGCTGTTCTGCCCCCAATAAGGGGTAATTATATCTTAGTTGGGATCAAGTACAGGTACTGTTTTATTATTACAGAGAAAAGGGAATCATTTAACCATTAAATAAACCCAATAGGGCTGTTCTGTCCCAATAAGGGGTAATTATATCTTAGTTGGGATCAAGTACAGGTACTGTTTTATTATTACAGAGAAAAGGGAATCATTTAACCATTAAATAAACCCAGTAGGACTGTTCTGCCCCAATAAGGGGTAATTATATCTTAGTTGGGATCAAGTACAGGTACTGTTTTATTATTACAGAGAAAAGGGAATCATTTAACCATTAAATAAACCCAATAGGGCTGTTCTGCCCCCAATAAGGGGTAATTATATCTTAGTTGGGATCAAGTACAGGTACTGTTTTATTATTACAGAGAAAAGGGAATCATTTAACCATTAAATAAACCCAATAGGGCTGTTCTGCCCCCAATAAGGGGTAATTATATCTTAGTTGGGATCAAGTACAAGGTACTGTTTTATTATTACAGAGAAAAGAGAATCATTTTCAAAAATTAGAATTATTTGCTTATAATGGAGCCTATGGGAGACGGCCTTTCCGTAATTGGGAACTTTCTGGATAATGGGTTTCTGGATAACCTGTGCAGCAATAGGTGAGCTACTTATAGGTTATAGATGCCAATGCCATAATTGCTATAGAACCGGTTGGTTTTATCCCAGTTTTTTTTGGAACCTTCTGAGTGGCAGACTTTCCTAGTTATAAAACATGTCTATTACATACAGGTACATGTCTGAGTATAGTTGGAGATGACGGAAGTGGATGAAGGACATGACCTAAAAAGCCCCCCAGTGTTTCCTTTTCAAATGTTGGAAAGTATGGCTATTGCTCCCAATAATGTTCCCTCTACATTCTATTTAGGAGGTACATAGAGTTTATAAGGGGTTCAACCCCTTGGATGTTGCTCCCAGTGGCCTCAAAGCAGGTGCTTATTTTTGAATTCCTGACTTGGAGGCAAGTTTTGGTTGCATAAAACCCAGTGTAATTGTCAAACTGAGCCTCCTATAGGCTGCCAGTCCACATAGGGGCTACCAAATAACTGAAAATTACCTGTTTACACTGTTTCTAGACACTGTTTACTACAATATACTGTTGAAGCTCTATTTTGGGAAACAAGACAAAAATGCAAATATACAGCAAATAAATGAATATGTTAAATGTCAAAACTGTAGGGGTTATCTGGGGCTGATAAGGATCTAGCTGTGCTAGCTGACACCAGGCTGAGCAACAAGGCTGACTGCCATCTGTGCAACATTATGCAATATGCTTTGTAAATTATAAATAAACCATTTGAATAAGGATGATAAAAGCAAGGGAAACAGTAGAGCTGATCTAATATGGAGGCATATTTCCGATCTCCAGAAATACATATTAATGGCTAGAGGAGGAACAAGCCTTAGGAAGGTGTCATTAAAATACTGATATAAAGCCATGGCCTTTCCTGAACTCTCAGAAACCTCAATAACATTAATGACCCTCAGACTATGTGGACTGGAGCCAGGGTCGGAGAAAACCTTAGACCTTAGACCAACTCTCCCCTTCTCACTCACTTTCTTTAGTCTCTTAATTACTTCTTTTTACATACTATTATCTATCCTTTCCCCAATTTCTTCTGTTTCTTCTCATATAGATTTGAGTAATGGCCATGGTATAGGCATACAAGGCAAATGGTTGGGTGAGCAAAAGGGCCCACTGTCACCCTGGCCTACCGGGCATTTTCCTGGTATCCTGGTGGGACAGTCCAACTGGAGTTGAAGAGGCCCTGAATAGTGATGGGCGAATCTGTCCCATTTCGCTTCGCAGAAAAATTCGCGAATCTTTTGAAATTGCGAAATTGTTGCGCGAAAAAAAATTGTCGCCTGCGACTATTCTTTTGACGCGCGACTATTCTTTTGACGCCCATGACTATTCTTGCTACAATTTTTGGACGCGCGACTATTCTTTTGATGCCCCAACTATTCTTGTGACAATTTTTCCGCAAACCATTTCCTGCCGAAACATTTCACCCATCACTAGCCCTGAATATTGAAGGAGAGTAAAACAGAGATGTCCAACCAATAACTCTCCAGCTTGTTTTTAACTCCAGCTTATACAGGATCCCAGCATAACCTTCAGCTATGGAAATTGTATACAAACAACAGTTGGAAATAAGCAGGTTCTCCCGAGACCCCAACCTATAAACAATACTACTTTGCTACCTTCCAACATTCCCAATTAATGCTGGCACTGCCTCAAAATGTTGAATTCGCCCTCAAAAGTTGCTGTTAAATGGATTTAAATTGATGTCTATGCAGTAATAGAACTTTGGTCAGAGCAGAAAACCATTAGTGAAATTCCATCATTTCAAAACAGTTGTTGCCAGGCAGTAAAATATTGATCATTTCCTTCATTTTGCCAAACTAAGAGTCTTCATGCTCTCTTAGGAAAGAATGGAATTCCTAGAGAACAAATTTCATCAGTATTTTGGCCATAGTTGTTCTTTATAAAGTGAGGAACTCAAGCAAAAGCTGTCAAAGTTGGGTTGTGTCAGAATAAAACATGAAAAACCGGTCACATTTCAACCATTTTGCTCATTTTCATACTTTCTAAATTGCTTGAATTTCATTTGAGGCACAATTACAAAAGATCAACCTGAGTCGGTAATATGTAGATATTGTAGTAGAAGCCTTACGCGTTTCATGCTGTACCTAGCACTTACTCATAGCATGACGATATGCTATAATATCTACAAATAATCCATTCGTTTTATGAGTATGGACCTGCCTCAAGTGAAGTTTGAATAATTGGTCCCTAACCAGACCATTAATACACAGTGTAATAATATCCAATATGGGGGCCCCAAGAATGTAGCTCTTGGTTTTGGTAGATAACCATCTTGCTAAGCAACAGCAGTCTTTCATTTGGTTAACACAACTAGTTTGCACCCTCTTATATGGAACCCACCAAGCACATGTTCTAGAAAAGCCACTCTCCATGAGTTTTGGTACAAAAGTGCAAGCAAATGATCCAACATAAACTTCCTTTATTGGAAAAAAAATGAGTTTTGACCAGATTTTTTTCACTTAGACATGGCCGAACCCTTTCTGCTGGGAGATATAACTCACAATATCTAGAGGGACAGATTTTCTGGCATTCTGTATCAAGAAGCTGTTGCCATAAAACCCCAAAATGTGATAAAAGCATTATGAGTTTTTGAAGTCAATACTATGTTATCACTGCATTGTTTTATGACTGATTTTTTTTTTCTTTCTCCATCTTCAAGTTGAACAAAAAAAAAACAAAACAAAAGCCCTTGAGCATTTGTAGTTGTTTTGCTCTTTCCATTGAAAACTAATATGCTGGGTATGTGCCTGAAATGGTGCTTGTTGGAAACATATTAAATCTTTCGAGATGAAATAAAAAGAAATCTCAATTTCATAATTAGATTGGAACTGTGAATCAAAGCGCTTGACAAGAGCTTTCTATTTCTGAGGGAATCTTATTCACTGAGCAGCAGCAGATTTGATACTCTGATGATAGCTCTCCAAGCGTGCTGATTAAAAATGTGCAATCACTCCAGCTCTCTAGTGCCTGCCGTATGGGTGAGGGAAATGTCACCGCCATCGGTTGGGTATCCAGTGTTGTGTACAGAAAGTTTCTTTAGGGAGACTGAGCTTAGAGGAAAACATAGATGTTTCTATGAATACAATGGAATTCAGTGAGGAACTGGTGCTACACCCATACCAAGGTTTTAACAAGGTTTTACTTATGGGTTCCAAAAGAATTGAACAGGTTGACCAACTGCAACTGCAAACCATATCAGAATATCAGAAGGAGTAATAAATTTACCAGTGTACCCGCAATTCATTAGGGTTCTCTTGCACTTCCACATGGTTGCCAATGTATCTATTAGTGATGAACAGGTTTGAATGAGTCCACCTCCTCAAAAGGGACCTTCAACTTGTTGCTCAGATTTTTTCTTCCTGCGGCCCCCTTACATTTCATGACATCAGTGGCACCTTCACTGTTGGGTTTGGGTTTTGTATAGAAAAGAATCGAGTCAGACTTGGGCTTGTTTGAGATCGGTCGGGTTAGGGTTGAGTTTTTTTTCAACCTATGCATGACCAGTTGTGAGTCCAAGTCCTCAAAAGGGTCTACTTGCTTCTTAGTTTGAAGAGAAATGGCACGCACTCCTTGGTCCACTAAAAACTTGTCTTTATTGTAGAAATCTTTAAAACAAAATGGTCCTGACGCGTTTCGTATACAAAAGATACGTAGTCATAGGCACAGGTTTGAATGAGTCCAGGTCCTCAAAAGGGTCTACTTGCTTCTTAGACCTTCAGCTTGTCGTTCAGCTTTTTCTTTCTGCGGCCCCCTTACACTTCATGACATCAGTGGCACCTTCACTGTTGGGTTTGGGTTTTGTATAGGAAAGAATTAAGTCAGACTTGAACTCGTTTGAAATTGGTCGGGTCGGGTTGAGATTTTTTCAACCCATTCATGACCAGTAGTGTCCATCCTGCTCTTTAGACCTGCTCTAGATGGCAAACTGACACAGTTCATTAGGGTGCTCAGATACAAACACAGTGCTTGAATTGGAGTGAAAAATGTCTGCTGCGTGTAGCACAGGGTGACAAAAAACAAGCTCCTCCCATAATAATAAGCCACACCCACTGTTATGGTGAAGACACATGGAGCTACTAGTAGCAGCTACCTGTCAAGGCTTCTAAAAAAGACCATGCTGATCATTTACTGATAATTGTCTCTACGTGTGTTTTAGCAGAGGCAATTCTCAGTATTGTCTATGGCAGGGGATTTTCTGGAGATCAGTAGCCATGAAAAAGTAGCAGCTACTAGTAGCCCAGTGTGTCTTTACCCTTACAATAAGCCTCACCCACCAGCACTTACTAGTTTCACCCACTTTAAAGCAATGCCATATTTCCATCTGCTGAACAGTTTGATGCCCAATATGCATCGGTTTACCAAAGTATGTGGCAGTGCATATCAATTGTTTTAGCTGGCTAATCAGCTTCTGTCAACACAGCCCCCTCCCTGATAATTGAGTGTTGTAACACAGCACAACCCTGGCATATTCTGTACTACCCCACATTATTTCATATATATCATTCTCTCACAATTGCACAGTCTGCTACTATTCTCTACCTATATTTTATCTTTCCCCTTTTCCCATATTTTCTTCTTCTCTCCTATAGTCTATACCCCTCGCTGATTCCTTCACCATCTCCATCTCTACTCCCTACTCTTCTCTCCCAGCTATCTTTTCTCCCCTTCCTTATGCTCATTTTCCTTGCCTTTTCACTTCACCCTTTCCCTTGCAGAAGAGTAAAAGAAAGTTCTAGTGTTACAAGAAAAACATCCTTCTGCCAAATGATCATCAATGTGTCCATCGTGCCTCTTCTGATCAGTAGTGCAGTACTGCACCCATTAATGCTAGGGAGCCCTTAGGCTACCTCTTCCATGGACCTGATGGTAGCCCTAAGGTTCCAACAATGGATTGTATACATTTCACCTAGTGAATCGGATGCAAATGCTCTTCTAAATGCATTCTCTGAGAAGTGACACCACCCCCCCTCCCCCCCACTCTGAAAATGCAAGATGCAAAGTGTATCCTATGAGCCTCAAAAGGCTGTTTAGATCCATCAGGCACTGTAATAGACACAACTTAGAGCGTGGTTGACATAATGCTGAATTTGTGGGGGGAAACCATTGCATTATGGGTAAAAGAATGGTAATTTTTGTCTGAAATTGCACTTTGCCCACAACACTCGTGCCTTCTTCGTACTGAAATGAAATTCTAACACTAACTTTGCTTTGATTCTAGTACCACATGAAAGCAGACTGCGACATATAAATATGTAGAAAATGGGTTTTTTATAGGGAAGTTAATTAACTCAACGTCTCTTCAGTTGTACAATTATAAAACAAGCTATAACAATACGTCTTATGATTACAAAAAGCGGCAAATCCATTTTCCAAACAATTAGGCTGAAAAATAGGCTAGTAGGCACTTGCAAGTAACGAATTATCCCTAATTAAAAATATGTATGATTTAAATCTCTTTAGTTTTCAGATGTATGCATTCTCCCTTAGTTTCAACCAAGAACACATGGATTCCCCTGTTCCAGGGTTCCGGGGGGGGGGTAATATACAAACGCAGATGGACATATGTTTCTGTCCTGTTTCTTCTGCTAAATCCAATGCGAGTGCCCCTATTAATGCTGGTGAAACCTGGACTTACCAACAATGTGAACATGGCGGTAATATAGAGGGCAACTCTGGATTCTGACCCAAAGTTCCCCTTTAAGGGTTCCTACAGCAGATTGCGCCAACAGACCCTTAATATATTAGACATGTGCCTAAAAGCCTAAAACCCTATGAAAATGTCCCTGGATTACAATCCTGTGCACTGAGCCTTCCTTCAGTACCCCTGCACCCACATGACATTCAGAACCCACCAACCACAGTAAGCCAACTCAGTGGTTTTCATCCTGTTGTCACCAAAGGAACCCATTCCCAAGTTGTCCAGTTTCTCCAGCTTTTCAGCTATCTACAGCCCATAATAATTACATTCCATTGCTTCCCAGGACCACTGCCATTACCGCCAACTTATTCAGAAACCCACTTAATGCAGTAAACACCTTTACCATTAAACTTTTTCCATTATATATAATGAAGACCATTCCCTTTGAACTAAAGTCCCTGTCCATGAAACCCAATAAACTTTAGCTAGTCCCTCTTACATTTTGGTACCCATATCCTGCTTCTTCTCACAATGCTGCTCCTGTGCCGCCACCAGGTAGAGGAAGTCCCCCCTACCCCTGCCAGACTGCTTTACTGGAAGTCATCACAATCCCCACCTGATCTGTGCCCCCAGATGATGTCCTCCCATTCCAGCCCATACTGCCCATAGGTTCCAGAAGTAACCAGAAGCAAAAAATATGCAGATCAATGCATCTAAGGTCTTATTCCTTACATAGCTGGTATAAATAATAAAATGGGGTACACCTTGCCTCTCTATTGGTAAGTATTAGGAATAACAGGGGCTGTAAAGGTATGGAGATGTTAATGCTAAATCAAATGGAAGGTTACTGACCCACTGAATGATCGACCTCTGAGGTCCATCACAGTGATATTTAGCACTGTTTTAATGAAAAAAACAGTAAAAAAAAAAGGGCCTGACCAAATGTCAGGACCTGCCTGTGCTTGAACTCTGGACTGTATATTAGGCAGGTTTTGCATTACCTTACGGAGCCACTGGAGACCTTGGGGAGCCAGTCCTACACTTATTGTTAATCCCTCTTTACTTCTTTGTTCATTCTCACCTCCTTCTCCCTCAGTAAGCCCAGGTGGTTGCAATCTGACAATTAATGGGCTTTATAAGCCTGTTATAAGCAACTCCTGGTTGTTTGATCATTAAGCCTTATTCCTTGATCCAGTGCCCATACCTGCCTGGTTCCTGCCCATGTTCCTGCCTGGTTCCGTGTGCCATACCCTGCTCCTGTCCCTGACCTCTGTTGGATCTCCTGGTATTGACCTCGGCCTGTTTATTTGACTTCTCCCTGCCTTCAGCCTGCCCCTGACCACTGCCTGTTATTCATTTCTGCCATGCCTAGATGGATCTGCCCCCAGGCAGGGGAAAATAAAACAACTGGAGAGGCCGAGGACCCATAAAAACCCACCATGTTTACCACAATAAAAGCAATTGAAACAGTTTGCAATTTTCAGATCAAATGTTTGATTTATGGGTTTGGCAAATACGCGCCAATCATTTCCTTTGCCTGCAAGAAAAACAACATCTTAGACCTTAGACCTTAAGCAAGTAAGATGTTTATCATCAGTCTTCTAAAGATGGAATTTGTTTGTCTCGTGGAAAGACGGAAGATGACTCATTTGCATGTTTTGTCTTTCAACGATTGTTTCGAGAAAAACGAATTGAATTTCCTTAGAGCGGCTGTTGTTTTGATGAAGATGAGGATAGGTAATCTGTCCTGCTTGTTACTGAAATAAAGTGGTAAGATGTGTAAATGTATATGTTACACACACCTTTAGATTAAATCGATACTGACTGGGGTGGGAGGCGGGTCGTGATGTAGGTGGGCAGGATTATGACATAGATGGGCGGAGTTATGCCACAAGTGGGCAGGGTTGTACAGTGGTTAGTATATGGGAGTAGTGATGAGCGAATCTGTTCCGTTTCGCTTCGCCGAAAAATTCACAAATCTTTCAAAATATCAGCGAAACGGCAAAAAATTCGTGAAAATGTTGTGCGGCAAAAAAAATTGTCGCCCGCAGCTATTATTTTGTTGCGCGGCTGTTGTTTAGTCGCCTGCGGCTATTATTTCGTCGTGCGGCTATTGTTTCGTTGCCCGCGGCTATTATTTTGTCGCCCGCGGCTATTATTTTGTCGCCCGCGGCTATTATTTTGTCGCACGGCTATTACTTTGTCGCACGGCTATTACTTTGTCGCACGGCTATTATTTTGTCGCCCGCGGCTATTATTTTGTTGCGTGGCTATTATTTTTGGACGTGCGGCGAATTTTTCCGCCTGGCAAAATCCACCGCGAATCCATTCCTGGCAAAACATTTCGCCCATCACTATATGGGAGCTAGGAAGGGGTGGATCAGAGCCGTGCCGGGGGAGGATTGACTACTTATTAGAAATTTACCAAAGAGTGCATTAATGGTAAATTTCTAAACAGGCCCCAGTCTTAGCTGGTAATTTACCAGCCAGACGCATTAGACTGTTCACTTGAAGCAATGACCCACCATTGTCCCATACACCTTGCAAGTTTAAGACTCCCCCTCCCTGTCAGGTGCTGGTGAGACAGAAGAACAGAGGGGGGCATCTAACCAATGAGCATGGCCAATGCCCATGCAACAGCACCATATGTGGGCACAGGGGTGCCATGTTTAAGGCATTTTTGGAGAGAAGCTTTTTTGTCTGCATGGAACTCATGGCCCATGACCAACACAGGCTAAAGACAGTAAAAATTTGCTTCCTCAGGAATTTTTCCAGGAGCAGAACCAGATACTTTGGCCACCTATTGGGCTCATCCAAAGTCATGAAGTCAAATTACTAAGCCGATATTCAATACTTTTCCAGGTGAGCAAATATCTCCATATATGTACTGGTGGTGGAAATATTTTGGTATGCTATGTATAATATTTTGGAAGTCCCAACAGGGGACAATAATCTCACAAAACTTGAAACCATCAGGTACCTCATCTCACCATCTACAACAGAAGAAAACTCGAATTCCCGTTTCTTTGCCCCAATTTTCTCATCAAGGAAAATTTGCAGATGAAAATGGCCTGCAGCGTTTGTGGCTCACTGTAACAAATTAGAAAAAATACTTTGTTCTTTGAACATTTTGGGGCTATATTTTAGGATACTGTCTGGCAAGTGAGCCCCACGTTTCTGGGCTACTTTTGAATGACAAGTGCTTTCAGGGGATTACAAAGCACACCAACGGGGATTATTTTGTCGCATTGTGAGCTGGTTAAAAGTGCTGCTAAAAGTACCTGAACGTGCTAAATGTGCCATTTCCCTTAAGAAGAAGCTAACTTTTTGGCTGTCACTCATCAGTCTTTGCTTTCTTCTCCCAACTTTATGTTACTCTTGATATTTGCCTTCCACCACTTCAGCTCACCATTACCTCCTCTGTTTTCCTCTTCTTCTCTGCTCAATCTTTTTCCCCTAAAGTTATTTTTCTTTCTCCACTTCCCTTCAGTCTTTATCTCCTTCAACTTTATCTCAAAACCTTTTTTTTTTTGCTTATATGCCCTTGCAATATTCTTTATTCTAGTCTCCAATACCAGTAAAACCCTCTTCTCTTTACTCTTTATCCTTCTATCTTCAGCCTTCTCTTCATGTGCCACCTTGTAAATTCTACCAGCATTGGAATCACTCCCCCTTGCACCTTCATCTCGCCCTCTTCCATGCCATTCTCTTTTCCAACCCTAGTACAAACCCCTCTTGTTTCCCTATTGGCCCAGCTTCCCCTCCCCCTTTCTACCCCCTTGTTCCACCCCTCTCCTTGTGCCGCCCTTTGCTACTTTTCCCTTGCATCAGTCTCTTCTTGAGCCTCTATCTTCTTCCTTCTTCTCTGTCCTTGCACCTTATTCTCCATCTTGTCCCACAGCAGTAATAGGTGCTTTTCCCACTAATAGTAATTGGACCCCAATGTCCGATATAGTCCTAAGAAATTCTACAGAATATAAATACCAGGCATTTCGGTTTAAATGAATTATTTGACAGTATATGCTGTTACTGGTCCTTTGATATCTATAATTCAACCAAGAAATGGTAACTTGAACATATATTTATGGTATCGGGAGAAAGAACCCATATAAACAGACAGTTTCAGCTTTAACAATATCTGTCTTGACAAAAAGAATATGAATTTATAGAGTGAGTATGTTTTTGTTTCCACAATATATTTCACAAAAAAAATATGAATTTATGGAGTGAATATGTTGTTCGGTTTGTGTGGGAAAAACTGATAAAGATGTACGAGCTGAAAACACAACAAAGTTCCTTTCATGTTGTCATTTGTCACTTTGATTTATGTTTTTAAAAGACCTGCAATCATGAATATTCTGATTATTCTCTTTCCCTTCTTCCTTTGCTCGGAATATCTGACAATATCAGCGAAGTCAAATTAAACATCTGCTTGTGAAAGAAGCCAGGGTAGCGCTGACAGCTGCTGTTGACTAGGAAATGCCGTACAGCTGTCAGACCTAGAAATTAACAGCGACTTTCATTTGATAAATGAAACGAGGAAATGATGGTGTATTTTCTTGTTTGATTGTGAATGTCTATGAACACAAACTATTAATTCCACTAACCAACAGAATTTACATGGAAGAAATCTCAATAGAAGACTCAGGCAGCTCAAATGATTAGAACAACAAACATAATCATTTGTGGGAGTGAGGTCCGGCCATTACAGAGACTGTGTCAGTGAAATCTCACCTAACAATGAAGGCCAGTTAGGGGGGGATTTGGGTGAGTGCTTATTTGTGCCCTGGGTACCCCTGGAACTATAGCGGGGTGACTGTTACCCCAATATTTCTATATATCTGTAACCTTGTTATGGGCTAAGGGGGCCCAGCCTGAAGGCCAGTTAGGGGGGGATTTGGGGTGAGTGCTTATTTGTGCCCTGGGTACCCCTGGAACTATAGCGGGGTGACTGTTACCCCAATGTTTCTATATATCTGTAACCTTGTTATGAGCTAAAGGGGGCCCAGCCTGAAGGCCAGTTAGGGGGAGATTTGGGGTGAGTGCTTATTTGTGCCCTGGGTACCCCTGGAACTATAGCAGGGTGACTGTTACCCCAATGTTTCTATATATCTGTAACCTTGTTATGAGCTAAAGGGGGCCCAGCCTGAAGGCCAGTTAGGGGGGATTTGGGGTGAGTGCTTATTTGTTCCCTGGGTACCCCTGGAACTATAGCAGGGTGACTGTTACCCCAATGTTTCTATATATCTGTAACCTTGTTATGGGCTAAGGGGGCCCAGCCTGAAGGCCAGTTAGGGGGGGATTTGGGGTGAGTGCTTATTTGTGCCCTGGGTACCCCTGGAACTATAGCAGGGTGACTGTTACCCCAATGTTTCTATATATCTGTAACACTGTTATGGGCTAAGGGGGTCCAGCCTGAAGGCCAGTTAGGGGGGGATTTGGGGTGAGTGCTTATTTGTGCCCTGGGTACCCCTGGAACTATAGCAGGCACAGGCAAGAGTCTGCTAAGTTTGATCCTCTCTCCCTCTCTTCCTCTCTCTCACCCTTTTTCTGCACCCCCCCCCATCAGAATGTGCTCCCCCTCCCAACTCTGTGTAATCTGAACTACATGTACCAAAAGTTAGAGCTGCAGCAGGGAGTAACTAGGGTTGTATACTCAGGTATGGTAAAGATTTTTGCAGAATAAATATAGCGTTCTAGGTGGCACTATTTATTGGCAGTGAAATGCCAAAATGTTTTTCCTTCCCCTTTAACTTTTGTGTATATATGTGTATTAAGTAGAGTAGATGCAGTATTAATACAGTTTGTTGGGTAGGTGACAGATTAAGGGTCTATCCAAGTTACAATCTTTGCCCTCAGTTCCATGGTACCATGAAAAAATTCCTGTTGCTTAATCTGAATTTCATATATTTCGGGAAGAAATGAATGAGAACATTGAGTCTGCCTGAGCTTTGCCAAAGAGTATCTGGACCATCCACAAGTATTTAGAAATGATGTTTCCTGGACAGATAAGTCCATTTTAGTGTATGAATCAAAATAACAAATATTTAGGCTGGAAACCAAATACAGCCGTCCAACACAGAAACCCCAATTACAGGAACCCTTTGGAACTGCTGCTTGAGGAGATAGAATCATCTGTTTCTATTCTAATATGGTTTATGGGGTCAGAGATAAAAATATATTCCTTATTTATTCAGTGATGATATCTGTTTTTTTTTATCCATCTGGGTTTTAATTGGGATACTATATGATATTGAAGGGCTTTAATATACAGACAGTGATGTATGGTTTTATTTATGAGACAGGGACAAATATGAGGATGTATTTGCCCTAGAGACGGTTCCCCATGGATATCTCAACCTTCCTCACATGTGTCCCTCTTGGAAACTTTGTTTTCTGTTTATATGTAGGTAATATGGGTGGAAAAAAGGCAAATACTTGTGGTATGAGCCACTGCTATTGATTGTTGCTAGGGATCTGACCACCTTTATAAGTCCAGCTGAAGGCTAAAGGTGCCCATACACGGACTGATTGTAGCTGCTATCGGTCCCTTAGACCGATTCGGTGGCTTATTGGCCTGTGTGTGGGCACAAACAAAGGGCCTGCCCAACCGACATCTGGCCTGAAATCTGGCTGATATCGATCGGGCAGGCTAAAAAATTCGGATCAGGGACCGCATCGGCTCATTGATTTGGTCCCCGAACCAACTGCACCTATTATCGGCATTCTAATTTGATTGTTTGGCCCCAGGGCCTAACTTCACCCAATATCGCCCACCCATAGGTAGGGATATCAGGAAAAGATCTGCTCGGTTGGCAACCTCGCCAAGCAAGTGGATCTTAACGTGTATAGCCACCTTTATGCGTATGGTACTCGTCGGTGCCATGTACAAATTCATTGACCAGTGCCCAATGTGTTCCATTCAAACATATCTCATCACAGCATATACCCACACCAGAATATACTACGCACATCCTTTTAAAACACAAGGATATTGGAAGCCAATTTGAAGCTACCAGATCTACCATATATAGACCTTTATATAGCCATTGAACTCCTTGAGGTTACTTCCAATATGCTTATGTTACAACATCCCATATAGTGCTGATGAGGCTACGGCATTACTGAGACATGTGTATAAACTCCTTACTTGAGTATCACACAGCCCGATCCTATTGGGGGCGCTGTCCATAACACCTGGATCCTCGTTCTTCGCCTTGGCGTGCTCTCTGTCACCGCCACTGGGCAGTTGCTCATAAACTGAGTATCTTCATCATCAATAATCTGCAAAATGAAATGATTGTTTATTACACTCCCGTTCAATAATAGGTTGTATTGTGTATGACCTTGCTATACAGGCCCTTTATGCGTTCCTCAATGCTCAAAATGAATAAATCATTTTATAGAACATGTCTACATGTGTTAGCGGTTTAATGAATGGCATTACACACGCTTGCTCGGCCTTGCATTGATTTCAAAAGGCTTCCACATTAATTGTGTATAATGAAGCTTTATTCTCCTCTAGTTCCCCCACTTTAAAGATGTTGGTCATGAGATTTAAATCACATCTGGTTTTACAAAAAGCCAATAGGAAACACAACCACAATGGTTACACACTACAAATTGTGCAGACAAATTTTCCCTGGCAATGCTACATTTTAACTAGAGACAAGTGCCGCTCTTCTTTGCCATTGGCCACTAGTCCCATTCAACACACCAATGACTGACAGTGGAGGAAGAAACTGATTTAGTCAAATCTTTGCTCCCTGATTGGTTTCAAATAAATTCAGAGGAACCCAGAGAAAAAGATACCAGTAAATCTCCATGACCCCTTTATTTCTTTGAATGAGAGCAAGCTTTCAATTGTCCAGAGGAACGAGACAGGGCTGCCCCCTTTCCCCACTACTTTTTGCATCACCAATGATTGCCTTACAAAGCAGGATACCAAGCCTTGCACATAAATTGCTAGAGAATAAAATAAATATGTATAAAATTAACTTAAATATGTTATAACTGAGGCCTAACCAGCGGAGTTATATGGTGCGGTGCTACAATTATTGCCATTTATTTGATTTTTATTGACAGACTACATCAGCCGACCTTTCTGTAGTGCCATTCGTAAGCATAAAGCTAAAGTGTAATCTTTTCCTTCAAAAAGTAGGAATAAATACCATTTTTATTTGCTAAAATTCAGCTGTAGTTCTGCTTCTACATTATTTGAAATCCTGGCAGGGGAGGAGGGACTAAAACATTGATGTTACGAATTGTAACAACTTCCCCACAGCTTACAGACAGCATGCAGGAACTACATAACCCACAATGCATTGCACAGTGATGTTCCTTATTGATATCACTTGTGCAGGGAATTGTGGGATTTGGGAGGATGTAGTTGTCATCCAGATCAGCAGGGAAACAGGGCGGGGTTTAGGGAACTGTTCCAAACCATATTATTACATTAAAAATCATCAAACTGATGGATATTGCAAAGTTGCTTGAAATTGTTTACTTTTCAAAAAGCTTAAGTTGTGTTTGGGTGAAGTTCCCCTTTAAAAATGTGCCGCTAGCTTTTGAGTTTGTAAAGTTGGTTTCCAAAACACTAAAAAAAAACCACTGAGTTACGGAAATGTGCAAACGCTGCAGAGTGAGATAAGAAATCAAGCAAAGAACTGTTGCACCATATGCGGGGGATGGGATATTATTATGGGATATTATTAGAATTGTATTAAAAAAACATGGAATTGAGTCTATTGGGTTTATTAATCAGTGTCGCAAGTGGTTTTTTTTGCTTTTTGCATTATAAATCCTCCTGTGATTCATTGTGTCCATATGCACGACAATATGTGCCTTGGCTTTCCCATCTGTCAGGCAGTGAGGGACGGGGACTTCACCGATATCCTGAGTGCCACACACTTGTATAAGGAGAGGATTTTATTTCATTTGATGGATAGAATTGAAGTGTTGACAATTTACTCCCAGACTCACAGTCAGAAGAACCTAGGTACTTGTGTAGCAGCATGAGCTCAGTCAGTGGCGTAATGAACCCGGGCGCTGGGCCCCCCTGCAAAAAACTCTACAAAGGGGATTGGTGCTAGTGTTGCCACCTCTGCCGGCATTTTTCGCTGAGCAGGGGGTGGGCAGTGACGTCATGGGGGCAGAGAAGAGATGAGGCAGTGATGTCACTGGGCAGGGCTATGATGCGGTGTTCGGCCAATCGTCAATCAATCCTAATTTGGAAAACCGGACAGGAGGTTTTGACCCTAACAGCCCTTCTGAAAACCGGCTATCCAGGTCAAAACCGGTGGCAAGTCTAATTGGTGCTCAACTTCCAGGCCCTCCCTCTGCCCGTCTGTGTCCTACAGAAGAAGCAGACCCAGAGATTTGGGTTCCCCGCCTCCCAGGCCACCCCGCGACTGTGGGGGTTTGCTTCCTCTATAGTCATGCCACTGAGACTCACCAGGCCTGGACTGGCAATTGGTGGATTCTGGCAAATGCCACAGGGGCTGTTGGCTTAGAGCTTAACATCACCTATTTGCCTGTATTTGGATTTGTTTTCTGGATAATGGGCTTCCGGATAAGGATTCCCATACCTATAATCCATTTAGAGGGAAGCTGCAGACTACACTGTATTCTGTGCAGCCATTCACATACTTTGAAATGATTAGCTGACTAGACAATCAGTATGGGTGGACCCAAAGGAGAGTGCATATTGACAGAAATGCCAAGTATAGCATTTGCATCTAATCCCATTCCTGCCCTTCCACATGGTTGCCAATGCATCCTTTCTACCCTAGAGTGACCAGCACCCTGAACCTGGTGGTATCTCTAGCATTCCCATAGCAGGTTCCACCAATAGGCCCCCAGATATGCCAGATGCAACCTGCTCCTGGGATTGCCCCCCTTTGCCAGTAGCAGAAACTGAACAAGGGGGGCAGTGACAAGGGGCAGGTCTGTGACTTCCATGACTGTAAGGGGCAGGTCTGTGACTTCCATGACTGTAAGGGGCAGGTCTGTGACTTCCATGACTATAAGGGGCAGGTCTGTGACTTCCATGACTGTAAGGGGCAGGTCTGTGACTTCAATGACTGTAAGGGGCAGGTCTGTGACTTCCATGACTACAAGGGGCAGGTCTGTGACTTCAATGACTGTAAGGGGCAGGTCTGTGACTTCCATGACTATAAGGGGCAGGTCTGTGACTTCCATGACTGTAAGGGGCAGGTCTGTGACTTCCATGACTATAAGGGGCAGGTCTGTGACTTCCATGACTGTAAGGGGCAGGTCTGTGACTTCCATGACTGTAAGGGGCAGCTCTGTGACTTCCATGACTGTAAGGGGCAGGTCTGTGACTTCCATGACTATAAGGGGCAGGTCTGTGACTTCCATGACTGTAAGGGGCAGGTCTGTGACTTCAATGACTGTAAGGGGCAGGTCTGTGACTTCCATGACTACAAGGGGCAGGTCTGTGACTTCAATGACTGTAAGGGGCAGGTCTGTGACTTCCATGACTATAAGGGGCAGGTCTGTGACTTCCATGACTGTAAGGGGCAGGTCTGTGACTTCCATGACTGTAAGGGGCAGCTCTGTGACTTCCATGACTGTAAGGGGCCGGTCTGTGACTTCCATGACTGTAAGGGGCCGGGCTATGATACATGGGGTTACATTACAGGTGGGTATAGGGGGCAGATTTGTATCCAGGTTTCAGACAGTTGAAAGCCAAACAAAAGCGATTTTGAACAAAACAGTCCAGAAAACAAAAATGGGCTGCTCAGTCCAAAATGGGTCAGTTTGCAGCCCTACTTGCACCTTATTTCCATTACAACGCAAGCATATTCGTATCCCTTGTCATTAGTGATGAGCCACATTTTTCACCAGCTATGGATTCTATGAAACCACTGCTGAATCTTTTTAGCAAGAAAAGTTGTGGGTGCATCAAAAAAAAGTCACGGTAGCGACATTTTGCGAATTTTTCTTCGTTTCGTGAAATTTTCACCATTTCTCAAAATGTGAAACGGGACAGATTGGCTCATCTGTACCTTGTATTGAGGTGAAGCTGCTACAGGCCCAACCCAACGTGTGCCTGAAATGATGGGAACAATTCTGCAATATGGTTAAAAAAATGGCAATTTCCATCTAATATTGTATTTCACACAAAGCCCAATATGGCAGCCGTTGTGAGAATAAGCCATAAACACAACCAGTAATCACCTATTTAGCCCCTCTATTGACCTTTCCTACTCAGTTTTATACATAGAAATACACATCGCATTTCACCCTCCAACAACACATGAAGCCAATAAATGTAGCAAGTAATTAAATGGGATTTAGTGTGTGAATTTGCCCAGACAACATTTTTGTTTCCCCTTCTCGAATCCGCAACAAACACTTTTTATGAGATCCTCGTTCCATAAATCTATTAAACCCATTCCGAAATGTCATAATTCTGGAACATATGGAATGCAACAGATGAGAGAAACAGCTTGAAATAAGGGAAAAAAAAGAAAGCAAACGAAGCCGATTCTTTTTCCCAGACAGTTGTTTATATTCACAGAAAACAATTTCTCTTAGGCCTGCAATTTCCTCGCTCGTGGCGGATGCATGAGAAATGTAATATATCGAATGTCGGCAAAGCAATCGGACCCGGTAATGAACATTGTTACATAGTCATTTGTCTGAACTATTAGATCACATTTCTGTCTAATGGGGCGACTTGAATCCAATTAGAAACCATGTTCTTGGGGTTAATCAAGCCAAGGGAAAAGACATGAGCTTTTTTGGGATTCTCCCTGGCCCAGTTATGCCAAGAGGTGATAAGTGATTTATTTGGAAAACAATGGAGGGAGAATATACAAGTTCTCTGCAGAATTATTTAATAGATATGAGGAAATTTCTCCACGTTAAATCATTGGAAGGAAAGCTACAGCTAAATATATTAGTGCTGGAAGGCATTTTTCATGTATACCCTGATTTACATGGATTAATTGGGCTCTGGGAACTTGAGAGACAAGCAAAGGGAGAAGTTTTACACATGCTGAAATCTTCAAGTCAGTTACTTACATAAGTGCTATATGCTAAGTTCATATTTCACAAGCAATTGGCCATGCAGCATAATTGCTGCCACTAGGGGATGCTGTGGTAGCTCCAGGGTTCAGGGCTGGAACTAGGGATAGGCAAAAAGGTATTGTACCTTTTTGCCTATCCCTAGTTCCAGCCCTGAACCCTGGAGCTACCACTGATGGGCGTGCTAGGCATGTACCTCTCCTGTCCGCCAACCCCTAATTCTGGCCTTGGGTGAGGGTAGCAGTTGGCACCCAGGAGGATTTTTTTGATTCTAAGCGGGGAGCAGTGTGAGATTGAGGGCAGCTGGCTTTGGGCACTCTTTCAGCCTGGCCCAACATTGCCAGGGTTCCCATGCATCAACAGATATTCGGGAGCATCATGATGCTTGAGGCTGATTCATGACCGTTTTGATGAAAAAGAGGTAAGAGGATCAGGGGTGGAACAAGAGGGTCTTACAAATTTACCGGCAAGTACGTTGATCTTGGCTGGTGTTTTATCAATCCTGGCTGAGTAACAACCCTAGCGAGGAGTGTCTTTGGATGCACGTGAGAAGCTTATCTTGGATTTGTAGTTGTTGAAGTCCAAGGTTATTGATCAAGGGACACATTTGATTACTGATCCAGGATAAAGTCTATGGGTTTAACTCTGCATTGCCTTTGTGGCATTTTGGTTACACTTTATGAGAATAAATAATGTTACTGAAGAGTCCAGTGTGATGGGCTTGTCTGTTTTCTAATACAGCTACTATATTACTATATATTGACTGCAGGGACAGAATGACTGGTCCCAGGAGATTGGATTATTCCATTGGCTTTAGGCAATTTGGGGTAACAGAAGTTCATTGGGGCTAGGGCTTCACATTAGCAGCTAAATGTTCTGTACCACCTACTGATCCATGGAATAAAATGCCTCCCTGATATTATTATGGGTTTTGGATAACTAGCATTAGATATGCCTGGTCTCATTAACTGGAAAGCAGTCACGGCAGACTTAAATGCCATATATTTTACAGCTCCATCTCATCTACCTTCACAGAAGCAGAAGTGTAGGGTTCCTGTAGGGCAGTGATCCCCAACCAGTGGCTCGGGGGCAACATGTGGCTTGCCAACCCCTAGCAACAGCTCCCCATGGCCTCAAAGGCAAGTATTGCACAAAAACCAAGTATAATGCCAAACAGAGCCTTCTGTAGGCTGCCAGTCCACATAGGGGCTATTAAGTAGCCATTTATAGCTCTTATTGGCACCCCCATGAACCTTTTCCATGCTTGTGTTGCTCCCCAACACTTTTTCCATTTAAATGTGGCTCACGGGTATAAAAGGTTGGGGATCCCTGCTGTAGGGCAACAGGCCCCAAGCTGTGGGGCTGTCCCCCAAGGGCACTTGGAGTAATGGCTCAGGCACTAATCCTAAAGGCCAGCTGGTGTGAAATTTGGGGAGATTGCCAATATGATGCCCTACATGTACCTGGATATACATCTTGAACGTTATATAGAGTAAGTGTTGGGATAAACAATTGCTGTCCTAGATAATATTGGAACTATGGCTGAATTAATAACCTTTCTATAAGCTAAAGGGGGCCCTGACCCAATGCTTGGGGGGCCTCAACTGAAAATCTCTGCCAACCAATGTCCCTAGTGATTACCGTGTCATTTAGCCCTCCTCCACCCATCAGCTGAATGAACCAAGCAGCCATATTACGACACTCTATTACCATAAAAGCTTCGGGGTGCCATTCAGCGATCTCGTGTTCTGTTTGCCTATTCCGAAGAACATGAATTTCCTTAATATCTGAGTAGAACCCTGAGAGCTGAGGCTGTGTTCCAATGCATTTTCATCCCCACGTTCCCTGCCCAGACGTAGGATAATATCAAATGACATAGCAAATAAGAAGCTCATAAATATGTAGAGTAGAATTACAATCAAACAGGCCCATTAGGAAGAGTAATTCTCCCACACCGGGCCGGCGAGGAGGGAGCTGTCTTTAAAAAATAGATTTTTTTTTTAAATTGTTCATCGTGGTTTGCCTTTGTTTGTGGCTTGTGTTCATATCCCAAGGAGGAGTCATTGGGATGCGCATTAAAAACACAGCGAGCGGCGGGAGGGCAGAGCCGAAAAGCATTCGTTTGCCTGAGGGTTTTATAAATCTTTAGTTATGGCTCTGAGAGGTGAAACTCCATAGCGGCGCAGGGCGCTCGGCACCACTACCAAAATGTGACATTCTCCCTCCTCCCCTGATTTATGGCACCACTAACGTTTTATTAAGTTGAGAATATCGATCATAAACTTTCCACTCTAGACGTTATCACAATCTGGCTTTCCCTAATTTTAAAGCCATTTGATTTTTAATTACTGTTTTTTTTCAGAGGAATGTCTGGTTCTCTTTCATGTGTTAAGAAAATGATTTTGTTTTTGTAATGGTAATTTTGGGCTAACACAGGCAAGTCATAAATACTTATCTCAGATTAAAAGCCAATATATAATCATATTCCTATGGCAAGACTTCTGCATCTTCCATCAAGGGCTGGACTGGCCAACAAAAATACTTGACATGGGGAGGTTGTACTTACGGTCCCCTTTTCTCTTAACCCACACCCCAGTCTACCCCCCCACAAAACAAAAGACAAACCTGCATTTTCTGGGTGGAAAGGCCGCAGCTTATTTTATTGATAACACAACAAATTTGTAGTCAATGTTTAATTCAATACACTTTACACATAAACATAGGTTACGTAACATTTAGCCGCTGAAGGCTGCATTACAATTCTTACCATTATAATAACTTAACCTTAAATTAACCTTAGACAATTGCCGAAGCCTTTCAAACCTGTGACTAGGCCTCCACAACCAAACTTTCCCACCTCCTGTGCCTACTATGCCTGTTTTCCCCCCAAAGCCTAGCCCCCAGGCCTGCCCCTCCAGAAAAACACCTGTACCTTCATCTATTTATCCCCTTTTTGGCTCCCCCTAGGGCAGCCCCACCACGCCTTAAGCTGCGACTAATCAACCAGTTCCCACTTATTACCTACCCCCAAATCCCGTACTCCAGGGCGGGCGGGAACGCTGTCTTCTCCCTTCTACTGCCACGAGGTAATGGATGCCTTGTTCCGGTTTCATTTATTTATATGGCCTCTTTCTCCTCCCACCTTATGCTCTGCTACTACAACTCCCAGCATCCTATTCACCAGCTTCCTATGGGTCCCTATTCACCCCCCTTGTCATGGCCTCGCTCCGCTCCACCTGTCCCAGGCTCGCTCTTCCGGGCTACTGGTAGGCTCTAGGCCTGCTGGACCCCACTGGGGCTAATGGAGTGTTCATATATTTCTGCAGTGATCTAACTGGCATGTCTGAGGCTCATGGAGTGTTCATCTATTTCTGCAGTGATCTAAGTGGCATGTCTGAGTCTAATAGAGTGTTCATCTATTACTGCAGAGATCTAAGTGGCATGTCTGAGTCTAATAGAGTGTTCATCTATTACTGCAGAGATCTAACTGGCATGTCTAGGGCTAATGGAGGTTCATCTATTTCTGCAGTGATCTTACTGGCATATCTGGGGCTCATGGAGAGTTCATCTATTTCTGCAGTGATCTAACTGGCATGCCTGGGGCTCATGGAGTGTTCATCTATTTCTGCAGTGATCTAACTGGCATATCTGGGGCTCATGGAGTGTTCATCTATTACTGCAGAGATCTAACTGGCATGCCTGAGGCTAATGGAGGTTCATCTATTACTGCAGAGATCTAATTCACATGTCTGGGGCTAATGCATTGTTTATCTATTTCTGCAGTGAACTTACTGGCATGCCTGGGATTTATGGAGTGCAGTTTTCGGAACCCGAAGTTTCACTTTCTCTGTAGGTCCTATATTTTGTTGAGAAAGCCCTGCTCATCTGTGTACAGAGCAATATTTTTCCTGGAAAGCACTTGCAGCAAAATGTATTCAATAAATATTGATATTGTTTCCTTGTCCAGAAACCCCTTATCCAGAAAGTTCTGAATTATGGAAAAGCCATCTCCCATAGACTCCATAATAAGCAAATAATTCCAATTTTTAAAAATGATTTCCTTTTTCTCTGTAATAATAAAACAGTACCTGTACTTGATCCCAACTAAGATATAATTACCCCTTATTGGGGGCAGAACAGCCCTATTGGGTTTATTTAATGGTTAAATGATTCCCTTTTCTCTGTAATAATAAAACAGTACCTGTACTTGATCCCAACTAAGATATAATTACCCCTTATTGGGGCAGAACAGCCCTATTGGGTTTATTTAATGGTTAAATGATTCCCTTTTCTCTGTAATAATAAAACAGTACCTGTACTTGATCCCAACTAAGATATAATTACCCCTTATTGGGGGCAGAACAGTCCTATTGGGTTTATTTAATGGTTAAATGATTCCCTTTTCTCTGTAATAATAAAACAGTACCTGTACTTGATCCCAACTAAGATATAATTACCCCTTATTGGGGGCAGAACAGCCCTATTGGGTTTATTTAATGGTTAAATGATTCCCTTTTCTCTGTAATAATAAAACAGTACCTGTACTTGATCCCAACTAAGATATAATTACCCCTTATTGGGGCAGAACAGTCCTATTGGGTTGATTTAATGGTTAAATGATTCCCTTTTCTCTGTAATAATAAAACAGTACCTGTACTTGATCCCAACTAAGTTTCTGGTCCCCATTTGGACCTACAGTACAGTGCTTGCCTAATACTGGGGGGGGGGCATTGTGACAGCACCTAGGCATACTGTATATTTGCCACAAATGCAACTTTAATTTGATTAAACTGATAGCTTAATTTAATCAACTCCGTGAAAATTTCACTCAGAGGTTTTCTGCAGGATTCTCCATTCTATCTTTGATAAATCTGCCCCATATAGTATAATAAAGTCAACGTAAATCCTGATTATTCACAGGGAATATATCCCTTTGAGTCAGTAATCCCCGTGGCTCAGAATGCCTTTAGTGAGCTTTCCACAGTGCAGCCTTCTTTCTCATATAGATTCACATTCAAGATAAAGAGATATTCCTTTGTGAGATAAGCCGTTCTTCCCCAGAGAGATCTTCAACACAGAACAATATCTACCTCCTTGTCCCGTAAATGTATATATTTATATTGGTACTCTATAGATCTATCTATATCGGAATAATGTGACACTGAAATGAATTGCTCAAGGATGTTCTGCCAACACGGGTCATGGCAGATTGTGAGACTATTCGACTATTCAGCTCTCACCATGGCTCAGTTAATCGAATATTATCCCCCACTCTGCTCAGCGGAGAGGATAAGTACTCCAGATGTTGGGGGGGGGGGGGGGGGGAAAATAAAATCTGGATAGGGGAGCTTCCTTGGAAATGTACTAGATCCTCAGCAGCTGGGAAGTCATTTGCAGCCAAGTCTGTAGGGTGAAACGTGACACTTACTCTAACTATTGATTTAGTGTTCACGTCGGTGGCTTCTTGTATTGCTGCTCCCTCGCTCTCATTTAACCCCCAAAAAGTCATTTATTGTTCCAGTTGTGCCTATGGAAGGCGTATATTCTTTCAAACTTTTATTTTATTGTGCAAAAAAAATGCAATTTCTGGATTAGAACCCAAAAGTCATTTAAGCTCCTTTTACTTTCTAAACAACTTGGCAAATGTATTTTGGAAGGTTTCTCCAGTTAAGTGTCTAATGTATTTAGCTTGAGCTTTCATGGATAAGAGTCATTTCAGGAAAACCAGTGATATATTATCTTAAATGCCATAGTTTTTTGAGTTTTTGAGAGGTCATAAGAGGTAGTCTTGATACCAGCTCCTCCAGAAAAATTATTCTCATTGTAACAGATCAATGGAGCACTACCAACTGATCTACAGATATCACCGGCTATAAATCAGCCTTTATACCATTGGTATTAGTTTGAATAAGTATATTGTTGTCTATAGTTTGTTCCTGTTATACAGGGCTACAGAATAAGTATCCGACTTGCAACTCAAACACACCAAGAACTGCTAGTTCTCTTGGAAGATGGACACTAAGCTGTGCCAGGCTAAGGCAATGTTCCTTGAATATATGTGACAGTAAAGACAAAAGTAAAGTAAAGACAGTAAGGACTTGGCTATTTCCATTATAACTGACCAGCAGGCCAATAAGTGAGACATTGTTTTTGCCCACACTGGGAGCCAGTTATCATTCATTTGCTCATTCAACTGATGGTCCCTCTATCTTCTGTCAGTGCTCCACCTATATATCAGTAAGATACATGGGGGGATGAAATTTTGAGCCTGGTTAGACACTGAGTGGAAACTGACCCCAAAGTGCCTTTACATGTGCTAATGGGACTTGAGTAAGAAAATGGCCTTAAGGTACCCATACCCGTGAAGATTCGCTCACTTGCCGAGGTCGCCAAGTGAGCGGATCTTCACCCGATATCTCCACCTATGGGTGGGCGATATCGGGGAATGTGTAGGCTAATTATAACAACAGGTATAGGCAAAGTTGGTTCGGGGACCGCATGCCGAAGCGGTCCCCGATCTGACTAGATTTTTTAACCTGCCCGATCGATATCTGGCCGATATCTGTTGGGCAGGCCCGTCGGTAGCGCCCATACACAGGCCGATTAGCTGCCGAATCGGTCTAAGGGTCTATACCTGAAGCCTTAGGTATTATGTGTGACATTTCTCCTATCTCAGGTAAGTATCTTTCAACCAGCATAGGTGCTTCAAGACTTTTGGACCCCATAACAGGAATGTAAGTCACAGATGATGCTTCAGGCCAGTGGATACAAGACGCTTGGCATTGCCCCAACTATTGCTGTAAACTTAACAATGCACTTTGTACACTACATTCAGTTATTAGGGTGAAGACACACGGAGCTACTAGTAGCAGCTACTTTTTCATGGCTATGAAACACCAGAAAATCCCCTGCCATAGACAATACTGAGAATTGCCTCTGCTAAAACACACATAGAGACAGTTATCAGTAAATGATCAGCATTGTCTATTTTAGTAGCCACGACAAGTAGCCGCTACTAGTAGCTCCGTGTGTTTTCACTGCTCCAAAATAATAAAAAAAACACAAATACAAGAATATTGTAGAAATGATACCTATATTGGCTAACAATAAAAATACACTGCAAGCTTTCGGAGCTCTAAGGCCCCTTCGTCAGGCAAAATACATATGAAAACTGGAACGGCACAACATTTATACTGTTAGATCAGAGAGAAGTAACAAAACTGCTCCAGAAATTGCACATCCCTCTCCTAGTTGCAGCATATATATCCCTCTCCGTTCCTTGCAAAGCTTCCAAACGACACAGTGTCAGTGGGAAACTTATAAACTGGGTTGCAATAATTATGACCAATTCTAAGAAACCCATGAAAAGATCATTCTTCACTACTGGTTAGAAAATAGCACCGAGCTCCTCAAGCCATGCTTTATAAGCTTACTGGTAATGGAAACAGAAGGCTTGTCGGCTAATTCCTTGCCCTAATTTTACCCCATTACAATCCAAAAGCATAATTACCAACAATAAATCAAGGCAGGTTAAATAGCTCCATATTTGACTGGCAATGAACAGTTACTTTTGTTTTCCAAGGTTTTCCAGCCTTTGACCATTTTGCTGAGAAACTTATAATCTGGGTCATTGTCTCTTCACCTTTGCTGACCCCCAGCCTTCCTGTTCTATTCTCACATGCATTCCATACAGACAGAGCCCATAAAAATGTTTAATGACTTACTGACTGCCAAGTGCAAAGGTCAGTTTTCACTTTGTAATTTGTGGTGTTCTCTTTTGCCTTTGACATTATCATTTATCAGTTTCTCCATGATATTCCTTACATTGTCATCATACATGGCGTAGCACCCTCTCAATCCTTCTGTTCCTGTAGGTTTCCTCCGCTCTACCAATCTCAGTTATCTCTCCTGCCTATTATTATTATTATTATGATTTATAAAGCGCCAACATATCCCGCAGTGCTGTACAATAAGTGGGTTACATACATTGGACATACAGAGTAA
The DNA here is from genome assembly GCF_000004195.4 of Xenopus tropicalis. Lineage (NCBI taxonomy): Eukaryota > Metazoa > Chordata > Amphibia > Anura > Pipidae > Xenopus > Xenopus tropicalis. The sequence continues at coordinate 16,960,846 of NC_030680.2, forward strand.
CATATAAAGCAGTCAATAACCGATACAGGAGGGGAAGGGAGCCCTGCCCAAAAGAGCTTACACTCTACAAAGACTCACGTGCCTCACAGATTTGCAAGCTAACTAGTGATGGGTGAATCTGTCACGTTTCACGAAACTGCAACATTTAGCAAAATGCATTATAGTCAATGGGCAACATTTTTTTTTACAAGCCATTGGGGTCTATGGGCATTTTTTTGCTTCGTATAATAATTTTGCTCATCACTAAAGCTAACCTCAAAAGAATCTAACATTTTATCATACTCTCTTGGTATATATTTTTTGGTGTTGAAAAGTTAAGAATCTATAATTAATGATGAGCGAATCTTTCCCGTTTTGCTTCGACGAAAAATTTGCGAATCTCTCAAAAGATTCGCGAAACGGCAAAAAATTCACGGCTATTCTTTTGTTGCACGCGGCTATTCTTTTGTTGCACAGCTATTCTTTTGTCGCCCATGGCTATTCTTTTGTCGCGCGGCTATTCTTTTGTTGCCCGCGGCTATTCTTTTGTTGCCCGCGGCTATTCTTTTGTTGCACAGCTATTCTTTTGTCGCCCACGGTTATTTTTTTGTCGCGCGGCTATTCTTTTGTTGCCCGCGGCTATTCTTTTGTCGCGCGGCTATTCTTTCTGGCCCTCAGCTATTCTTTCGGCGCCCGCGGCTATTCTTTCGGCGCCCGCGGCTATTCTTTAGTTGCCTGCGGCTATTCTTTTGTTGTGCGGCTATTCTTTTGTTGCCTGCGGCTATTCTTTCAACGTGCGACTATTCTTTCGACGTGCGACTATTCTTTCGACGTGCGACTATTCTTTTGACACGGGTAACAATTTTTGGACGCGCTGCAAATTTTTCCGTTTCGCGAAACAATCCGCCAATGGCGAAACGCGAAAATTCGCCGCAAATCCATGCCTGGCGAAACATTTCGCCCATCACTATCTATAATGGGTTTCCTCCCATGTGTGTGGTGTAGGGAACATACACTGTATGATCCACTTGATCAGGGTCCCATGTAGCTGGAGAAGCTCTGCCACCTCCACTTGTGGGGTCCCCAACCATACAGACCTCTCCCCAGTCAAGAATGTTCTCTATGGTGAGATTCCTCCCATTTGTGTGGTGTAGGGAAAATATATTGTATGATCCACTTGATCAGAGTCCGATGTAGCTGAAGAAGCTCTCCGTAACAATGGCCCCCTGCCTCCTCCACTTGTGGGGTCCCCCAACCATACAGAAAAAATATCCAAAAAAAAAAAAATAAGTAAAAAGAAAAGTATGAAACTTGGTGTCCAAGGAGAAACCCAATAGGCTCATCCAATTAGTCAATCCAATATATACCATATAAGTGAAGGACCCAGGTGTATATGTTAAATCGGTTAGGGAAAGACTCATCGTGTTCCAAAATTGGTCCGGGTGCCTGAAGCCCCGAACCTGTAGCCTGGGAAGATATATCATATGACAAAGACGACTCCAAAGCACCGGACAGCAAGGATATTCTCTTTAAAAGAATGGCTTTATTGATCCATTAAAAGCATCACCCCTGACGCGTTTTATGCACTTAGTCATAGGCTATATGCAAAGGTATGCAAAGGGATAAAAACATGTTGGATTGCTGCCATTTTTTGCACTTCACAACTATTTGTTAAGCTAGTAAAGTCTAACAACTACATAGCATTTACTCATCACCTTTTTGAAAGTAAACATCTGTTTGGTTGCTATGAGATACAAGACCTGGTGCCTCTATGCCACTTATATTACAAAAACCGCAATCACCAGTGTGATGCTAGAATAACTGTAAATAATATGAGGGATTAGGGATATAATTGCTCTTTATTTTGATTGCAGCCACAATATGTGCACCACTCTAAACTAAACCGGGCTCTTCCCCATCAGTTTGAGATGTTTCAGGGCCATAAATGATGGCATTCAGGGCTTTTATTTGTATTTTTTCTAATACACGAACAGATGGAAGCCAAAAATATTGACCCTTTTGCTTCAAAATGCTTTCACTGTTCTCAGAGGGTGGCAGCTGCGATGGTGTTGAAATTATGAGCAAAGGAGACACAACAAAGTGACTCAGTTCCCCCAATCTGGCTTTGAGCCCACTGAGAGGCTTACTTCATTTATACAAAATCTACCAACATGATATACCATCCAGCAGTTGCCAAAGACTACACCTGACACCACAACTTACATGCCAAATATCCATCCAAGCCCTGAGACTGCACCTCCCCACAGTTCCACCCCCCCCTTACAACTAGTACACTGCCACAACCCTAGCACCAAATACCATGGTATGCCTCTTACTAAAATGTTCCCTTCAGATCTTCAAACCCCCCCTCAACTGTTCCTTGGAGATGGAGGACACGATCTGCTCCAGTAAAATGGCACCCGTCTTCATGTGATCCACCTACACCCTTAAGGTCCTAATACACGGGCTGATTCTAGCTGCCGATATTGGTCCCTTAGACCGATTCGGCAGCTAATCGGCCCGTGTAGCGGCACTAATGATGGGCCTGCCCGACCGATATCTGGCCTGAAATTGTCCAGATCTCGATCGGGCAGGTTAAAAAATCTAGTCGGATCAGGGACCGCATAGGCTCGTTGATGCGGTCCCCCAACCGACTTTTCCTATACCCATCGTTATAATTCGATCGTTTGGCCCCAGGGCCAAACGATTGAATTAGTCTGGATTCTCCCGATATCGTCCACCCATAGGTGGGAAAATCTAGTCAGATCGGGGACCACATCGGCTCGTTGATGCGGTCCCCCGACCGACTTTGCCTATATCCATCGTTATAATTCGATTGAATTAGTCTGGATTCTCCCGATATCGTCCACACATAGGTGGGGATATCGGTAGAAGATCCGCTCGCTTGGTGACAGCCAAGCGAGAGGATCTGAAGGTGTATGGGCACCTTTAGTCCTACTGCCATCAATCTGCTAAAGAGCCATATTGTCTCCACAATCCAAGAGGAACCCCAGGGCTTTCCTCCTTGTCCCAAAGCTTAATGCTATTAAAATGTCTCCTAGCTACAGTGATTTACATATAAACAATAAACATTAGGATGGAACTACCTTATTTTTCCACAGATAATGGATGGATAAGGGACAATGGAGGCACAGATCTTTTTCTTGGACTGGGACCCTCCGTGGTATTTTTTCATCTCTTAAGGCAGTGATCCCCAGCCAGTGGCTCAGGGCAACATGTTGCTCCCCAACCCCTTGGATGTTGCTCTCAGTGCCCCCAAACCAAGTAGTTATTTTTGAATTCCTGACTTGGGGGCAAGTTTTGGTTGAATAAAAACAAGATTTCCTACCAAATAAAGCCCCTGTAAGCTGGTAGTGTGCATAGAAGCCCCTAATAGCCAATCTTGGCCCTTATTTGGCTCCTCCATGAACTTTTATGGTGCTTGTGTCTTTTTATATTTGACTGCGGCTCACGAGTAAGAAAGGTTGGGGACCCCTGGCTTAAGACATTCTCTAATAAAAGCAGTATTTGAATTGGAAAAGCATTCTCTGGCAGAAAGCCATCATTTCCAAGCAATATTTGCCTAGCGGAATTGTATATCACAGATAACACATCCAATTTTCCAAAGAATGGAAAACAGTGCTTTCTGAGATAACCAAGGTGATCAAAAACAACCTTACGCCACTTGGGATCAGATGTTGCATGTCCTTCTTACCTGTGAGAGAGAATGTATCTTCTTATGAAATGTTTAATGCCAAGTTTACAGTATAAGCAAGCTCTGCAAGTCATCACTTTTCTTAGAGTTGCAAAGACAGGCTAAAGCAGGATGTGATTGTAGGGCAAGTATGACTGTAATGTTCCCTCAAGATATTTGGAAATGCCCTCTGATGTATTCCCCTAATAGGATATCTAGGGCATAGGTCTTTAGCTGGAGAGCTGTTTATCCATCCATCAATGATTGTATTTATACAGCCAATCAATATCTAGGCGAGCAGATGTTGGACAGTCTGGTTGAAACTGATAATAACTTATCTCAGAGGCTCGTTCTAGAGAAGAAACTATACTGTGGCAATTGGTTACAAAGAGTGATTGCCCAGAGTGTGATCAACTGTGCCCTTTGTGGGACTTGAGCACCAAGCAAGTCATTCACTTATGAAAATGCCACCTAACCTGGTGCTGCCATCAGTCTAACAACATGAATGCCTTTTATGAACTGCATTCACCATCCTTCTTCTAGGTCCATTTACTGTAGGTTCATCTCTGGTTTCCCATACCTTTTACACCTTGGTTCTGGTAACCATTAATCTTGCACTAGAGATATCAAAAGATACCTCAAAGACATCTATACAAGGACCACATAACCTACATTTAAATGCACTGTTTTTATTATTTTCTATGGATAAAGTCCAATAGGCCAAATATATAGCATAGTCCACCTCTTTGGGAAGCAATCAAGCCTATTGGTACCTAGTTACCAGCTGATTATAATGAGTTACTCAGCTCATTATAAAGCTTGTGTGGCCCCAGCCATAAAGGAAACACATCAATCTAAAATGATTTCCAGCAGTTTCGTTATTTTCCCTGGAAGCAATGCCATAATTCATTATATGGCTCCATGCTGGTAAGGGGATTAATTACCTTCACTTTTATCTATTGCTTCGTATGTTCCAGGACTGGAGAGATATCGCTGCCACAATTAACAATGGATTCTGCTGACGACGCACTGTTATGCGTAACCTGAAAGTTTCCAGATAAGTCCTTCAGATTCTCAGACAATATAAAGGATTTAGTAGTATCGCAGAAGAAAAAAGAATGGGGACGTGAAAGAATGATTAATTCAAGAACATGAAAAGGAGATTATACAAAGAAGAGAGATCATGAGGCAACGTTAGAAGGTGACAGCTAAGAATGTTATAAAGAAAGGGTTGGGAATGGAAGAACAGGTAGGGGGTCCATTGAACAGTATCTGTTATGAAGAACGGATCGGAACGGAAGAACAGGTAGGGGATCCATTGAACAGTATCTGTTATGAAGAATGGGTCGGGAATGGAAGAACAGGTAGGGGATCCATTGAACAGTATCTGTCATGAAGAATGGGTCGGGAACGGAAGAACAGGTAGGGGATCCATTGAACAGTATCTGTTATGAAGAACGGATCGGAACGGAAGAACAGGTAGGGGATCCATTGAACAGTATCTGTTATGAAGAATGGGTCGGGAATGGAAGAACAGGTAGGGGATCCATTGAACAGTATCTGTCATGAAGAATGGGTCGGGAACGGAAGAACAGGTAGGGGATCCATTGAACAGTATCTGTTATGAAGAACGGGTCGGGAATGGAAGAACAGGTAGGGGGTCCATTGAACAGTATCTGTTATGAAGAACGGGTCGGGAATGGAAAAACAGGTAGGGGATCCATTGAACAGTATCTGTTATGAGGAACGGGTCAGGAATGGAAGAACAGGTAGGGGATCCATTGAACAGTATCTGTTATGAGGAACGGGTCAGGAATGGAAGAACAGGTAGGGGGTCCATTGAACAGTATCTGTTATGAAGAACGGTCAGGAATGGAAGAACAGGTAGGGGGTCCATTGAACAGTATCTGTTATGAAGAACGGGTCAGGAATGGAAGAACAGGTAGGGGATCCATTGAACAGTATCTGTTATGAAGAACGGGTCAGGAATGGAAGAACAGGTAGGGGATCCATTGAACAGTATCTGTTATGAAGAACGGGTTGGGAATGGAAGAACAGGTAGGGAGTCCATTGAACAGCATCTGTTATGAAGAACGAGTCGGGAATGGAAGAACAGGTAGGGGATCCATTGAACAGCATCTGTTATGAAGGACGGGTCGGGAATTGAAGAACAGGTAGGGGATCCATTGAACAGTATCTGTTATGAAGAACGGGTTGGGAATGGAAGAACAGGTAGGGAGTCCATTGAACAGTATCTGTTATGAAGATGGGTCGGGAATGGAAGAACAGGTAGGGGATACATTGAACAGCATCTGTTATGAAGAACGGGTTGGGAATGGAAGAACAGGTAGGGAGTCCATTGAACAGCATCTGTTATGAAGAACGAGTCGGGAATGGAAGAACAGGTAGGGGATCCATTGAACAGCATCTGTTATGAAGGACGGGTCGGGAATTGAAGAACAGGTAGGGGATCCATTGAACAGTATCTGTTATGAAGAACGGGTTGGGAATGGAAGAACAGGTAGGGAGTCCATTGAACAGTATCTGTTATGAAGATGGGTCGGGAATGGAAGAACAGGTAGGGGATACATTGAACAGCATCTGTTATGAAGAACGGGTCGGGAATGGAAGAACATGTAGGGGATCCATTGAACAGCATCTGTTATGAAGAACGGGTCGGGAATGGAAGAACAGGTAGGGGATCCATTGAACAGTATCTGTTATGAAGAACGGGTCGGGAATGGAAGAACAGGTAGGGGGTCCATTGAACAGCATCTGTTATGAAGAACGGGTCCGGAATGGAAGAACAGGTAGGGGGTCCATTGAACGGCATCTGTTATGAAGAACGGGTCGGGAATGAAAGAACAGGTAGGGGATCCATTGAACAGCATCTGTTATGAAGAATGGGTCGGGAATGGTAGAAAAGGTAGGGGATCCATTGAACAGCATCTGTTATGAAGGACGGGTCGGGAATGGAAGAACAGGTAGGGGATCCATTGAACAGCATCTGTTATGAAGAACGGGTTGGGAATGGAAGAACAGGTAGGGAGTCCATTGAACAGCATCTGATGTGAAGAACGGATCAGGAATGGAAGCTAGGGGGACCATTGAACAGCATTTATAACCAGTTAGGTAAGGAGTGAACCTGTTACAGGACCAGCAGATGTGACTCATGTTCCATAAATTAGTTCTAATTATACAAATTAGATTGTGCCTGAGTAACATTGAGTTAACAAACCACAGAGGAGGCCCTTGCAAAGTTGTCAGCCAATAAGCCCTTCCATTATCATTAGCCAACCTTAATATCATTTGAAAGATCAGATTTTGATTAATCTGTCAAAAACTTCAGACACACACATTACAGCGCTCAACTAGTTGAGTCCAACATGACTAAAATAGAAAAACCAAGACAATTTTCTATATTTCCAAGTGAATTAGGCATTTTGTTTTGTTTTTGCTAGCATTAGAAGACCATTTTCGAACCCCTACTGGAGCCATAGTAGTTTTCAATAAAGCTTGACTCTTCTAAGACAATATGGCAGCTCCTGTGCATTTTAGAAAAGCAAATGTTCAGAAATGTAGTATTCTGGGCTCAGCATATTCTAGATTCTCATTAAACCCAAGCACAACATAAATAGTTAAACATCCAGCTTCTTGGTGGCCCCGGTGGTTGCCAGCGGAATATTTTGAAAGCATAAATGATGTAATTTTAGCTCTAGCGACCCCCCTCTTACTCAGCATTCTCTTCTTCGGCTACTGGCGTAGCTCCCTATGCACACACCCAAACCCCCAGCATGTAGTCACTTGTTAAAGTGCAGAAAGGTAATGTAATATTTGCGCAGTACCTTCATATACTGCTGTCTAATTAATGGAAAATAAACTCGGACGCGTCCTTGAAATGTCCATGAGCAAGGGACAGCAAATCTGTATTTATTGCTTATTCTTGTACAGTTCCAGAAACATCTTTATTAACCCTGGAAAAATAAACTACCTAATACCAAAAGCATAGTGATAAGACAAAACAGAGGCGCCAAAAGGATAAAATTAGCTAAAAACACTTAAAAACCCAATGGGTAATTCAGAGGAGGTAGTAGTAAGCTTACCTCCTCCAGGCAGACACCAACAAAAGTGGTAATTTTCAGTAATAGTTTATTCACAACAATATTGCAACGCGTTTGGCAGGCATTTCCTGCTTCATCAGGCAATGTAGAATAAGCACAAAAAAAAAAAAACAGTGTCTTTGTATATACACACCAGGAGCCTCTGTCTGCCTGCGAAACGCGTTGCAATATTGTTGTGAATAAACTATTACTGAAAATTACCACTTTTGTTGGTGTCTGCCTGGAGGAGGTAAGCTTACTACTACCTCCTCTGAATTACCCATTGGGTTTTTAAGTGTTTTTAGCTAATTTTATCCTTTTGGCGCCTCTGTTTTGTCTTATCACTATACCGAGTCCACCCCGAGTGGAGGGGTGTTATCCCCATTTTTCTTCCTTCTACAGAGAGCGACTTCTTATTCCTGAGTGGGGTCAGGACAATCTCCCCACCTGCCTATACAGTGGTTGCCTATTGGTAACCCTGGCTTGTGAGTATTTATTTGTTTATTCTACCATTACTCCTTGTAAAAACATATTACACTATTGGGGCTCTTGGTGTTCCTTTTTGTCTTCATTTAATACCAAAAGCAGATAGACATGTCACAGAAATACTTTCCAATCTATTTAATTCTTGGGGAAAAGCAAAACATCCAGATCTTTCTCTTAATTAAACATTCACTGGCTCCATGCAGCATGGATGTATTAGGCACACCCTAAAGTGGCTAGCTTGGGCTTCTGTAAGTATATAGGGATAGTGTAAATACCCTAAATTAGGCATCCTCAAGCTATGGCCCACTCGCCAGATATGGCCCCCAAGGTATGGCCTTTTCTCCTTTCTTCAGTTTGAATGGCTGCCCCATGGCTATACAGCAACTTGTTTATATAACTATTGGAGGGTTTCTAAAGACACACACATATATATATATAATAATTAGGGATGTAGCGAACATCGCCAAAAATGTTCGCGAACCCGTTCGCGGACTTTCACCAAAACTCGCGAATATTCGCGAACTTTGCAAACCCCATAGACTTCAATGGGAAGGCGAATTTTAAAACCTAGAAAAGCCATTTCTGGCCAGAAAACTGATTTTAAAGTTGTTTAAAGGGTGCCACGACCTGGACAGTGGCATGCCGGAGGGGGATCAAGGGCAAAAACTTCTCTGAAAAATACTTTGTAAAAAAAACGCCAAAAAAAAAAACGCAAAAAAATAACGCCAAAAAAAAAACGCAAGCTATTCCATACATCGCCAAAAGTTCGCGAATTTGCGGACTTGCGAACACCCGATGTTCGCGCGAATAAGCTCGCCGGCGAACAGTTCGCTACATCTCTAATAATAATTACTTTGATACACTTTCATTTTTTGGTGTTACTGTTTCAAGAGGCCAAATAGATAATCCTCAGTTAATGTACCCTTTCTTAGCAAGGTGTATTCACTGTAGCTGTCCAAACAATATGTGGCCAAGTTCCAACCCGAAATGAGTCAAGTGGCCATTGTTTTGGTTTAAAGCACAGGTCAATTAGTTACCAAGAGTAGCCTGCTTGTAGAAATATACTGTAGGCCCATATGTATTAACAGGGCCGGAACTAGGGGTAGGCAGAAGAGGCAACTGCCTAGGGCGCAACTATCGGGGGGCACCAGGCAGGAGCCTCTCTGTCTACCCCTAGTCTATGCTCCATTTTCATTGCCCCCGCCCAGGGTCAGACTGGGCCACCGGGACACCTGGAAAAATCCCGGTGGGCCCCGGCTCCAATGGGCCCCGGCAGCGCTCCCCCTGCCCGAACGCTCCTGCCCTGACGCGTTATATTTACGCGCTCAGGGAAGGTCGTCGGGTGGGGGGCCCTGCGAGGGGGGTTAGGGAGGCCCTGAGAGGGGGGTTGGAGGGGCCCTGCAAGGGGAGTTGGGGGGGCCCTCAGGGGTACGCTATGGGCGCGGGCCCCGGTGGGCCCTCCACACCCCAGTCCAACCCTGCCCCCGCTGCTTGTCATTACGCAGTGGGGGCAATGAACTATCGCTTCGCATCACAAAGGGGGGGGAATGCGATGCGATAGCGCAGGGGTGAGGTGGGCGACTGGGAGCCCCGTCGGCTCGGCCCACCCCTGTGTTTTAATGACAACAATAAGGATAACAGTCGATACAATAAGGTGACGTACGAAGCAGCAGCCTCACCTGGAAGGTACCTGCGTGGTCTTCTTCCTTCTCTCCTTCTTTACCCTCTTTCAGTGCAATTAGCGTGAATCCTCTGAAGTAGGCTGGGCTGGCAGCCAGGAGAGTTACTGTAAATGAAATAAAACATTTTCAACTCTCATTCGGCACATAGATATAAAATACAAAAATATTTCTTATTATCTCAAGGACTTTTGTTCACGTCACATGTTTCCAATATTTTTTTCCTTATATAAATGTATTTTTGTACATAGGCTACACATACTTTAGACCAGGGTTCCCCAACCTTTCTTATTTGTGAGCCACAGTCAGATATATAAAGACTTGGGGAGCAACACAAGCACCATAAAAGTTCATGGAGGAGCCAAATAAGGGCTGTGATTGGCTATTAGGCAGCCTCTATGCACCCTATCAGCTTACAGTGGGCTTTATTTGGTAGGAAATCTTGTTTTTATTCAACCAAAACTTGCCCCCAAGTCAGGAATACAAAAATAACTCCCTGGTTTGGGGGCACTGAGAGCAACACCCAAGGGGTTGGGGAGCAACATGTTGCCCCTGATCCACTGGTTGGGGATCACTGCTTTTAGTGCCACTTCCCTAGTATCTTGCCATTGGATGTTGTGGCATTGATGAAAGAGAAATTTGGAACCACAGACTCAGAGTCGCCACTGTAGTACTTTCATGGTGGGGCACTAGTAAGTCGGGCAGCACTAACAAGGTTATGATAATCAATCTTGCCAGGAGTTTTATTCATACCCACCTATGAGTGGGCAATATCAGTCTAAGGGACCAATATCGGCAGCTAGAATTACCCCGTGTATGGGCACCTTTACCCTCTAAAAGATGGGGTTTTTTTTAACTATAATACAAGCCATAATTTTACATTCTACATGGAAATAGTCTGGAGACTCTTCTGTTAGTCCATAAAAGGACAATGAAAGGTTAATATAAATTAAAAGTAAGTCTAAAGGCATTCTTTTTAAGTACTTACTGCATATCTAAATTCTCAGATCTCTGCTTGCTTCTCTGAGATATGGTGCTGGCAGCCTACAGCAGGGTGAATCCTACAGTGACATCACTGAAATCTCTCTCCCCTTCCTGTAGGTGCCAGCGGCAGCCTTCCTATTCTCTGAGCATGTGTGTGATCCTGTCTCCTGTTCTGAGCTACACATGCTCACCAGCCAATCAGAAGCGGATCTGGCAGAGGGGAGGGGGGGAGGGAATGAAACACATGTGCAGTATGAAGCAAGGAGGGAAAGGAAGGGAGAATACCTTTTTAGAGATGGCTGCCTGTTCTAGAAAATGTGAAGTAAGTGCGACTGAGTAAATATTTGATTAGGTGAGCCAAAAGTGTGGCGTTTTTACTAAACAATAGGAGGACTATTGGGCAGTATGCTTTTTACATTTTGACTTGCATTCTCCTTTAAAGTCTTTGGGCCTGATTCACTAAAGGGCGATAAAACGTGCGCTATTTTTATTGTGCGCTAAAATTTTTACCGCGGCTTAATTTTGGCGATTTTTCGCACGATTCACTATAAGCATACTCGTGCTTTTTTACGCGCGATATTGCATGCGTTATTTAACTCGCGAAGACTATTTCAATGCGGTATTTGCGGTTACATGTGCTAAATTACGCCCGCGAATAGTCGAATGGTAGCTTAGAAATAGTGTATAAAAATTGTGGCCGCGTATAAATGGTGTATATAAATATTAGCCACATATAAATGGTAGCATATAAATAGTAGCATATAAATGGTAGCATATAAATAGTAGCATATAAATGGTAGCATATAAATGGTAGCATATAAATAGTAGCATATAAATAGTAGATGCTTATAAATAGTAGCCACTAGTGATGAACAAATGTGTTCTGGTTTCTTTAGTGAAAAATTAGCAAATCTTTCGAAAGATCCACGAAACGGCAAAAATGTTGTGCGGGCAAAAAAATTGTTGCCCGTGACTATTATTTTTTGACGCTTGTATAAATTTTTGTATGTGCGGTGAATTTTTGCATGGCGAATTTTTTCATGCGTTTTGCCATTGGCGGATTGTTTTGCGAAACGCATGAAAAAATCCGCTGCAAAAAAATTCAACACACGTCCAAAAATTCGCTGCGAATCCGTGCCTGGCGAAACATTTCATCACTTGTAGCCAAATATAAATAGTCGCGCAAATGAACGCACGCCATGTTAGCCATACACGCCAATACTTGCGGAAAATTACTGTATTAAAAATGAACATTTCGCTGCAAACTGGCGGCTGCGTCACTCTAGGGGAAACACAGACTTGAATAAATAACACTGTAAGTCCATATTTTATTGCAAAAAATCATTTACTGTACTTTTGTATAAGTTTTTTAACGCAAAAAAGTGTGCGATAATTTTTATCGCACTTTAGTGAATCAGGCCCTTTGTCTGCTCTTGCTGGGCTCAGCGATTCTCCTGCCCCAACTACATGTTGCTTTCTATTACAGTGTTTAATTTTCAGGCTGAAATGTACAGTATTCATCCATATGAAGAGTTCAGAGGGTTGATTCTTTTTATTTTTATAATGGCTTTCTATGAGACAAGACAAACGGAAGACATATTACCACAATATGCAACTAATCAAACCCTGCCGGAAGCAAAGTCTGTATTTGATCTCACCATTTGATCATTGTACATACCATAATGTTAGATTTACAGAGGAAGAGAGGGTGACAATAAGGCACAAGCACCCGTATTACATATTTTATAATCTTTTAATAAAGACATGGCCTTGTGTCACTTTCTTTGTCCCGGAAATAAAGAATTCCCTGGAGAATTTCCTTTTGTGAATCTATTTGAAAAGATTATTCTCATCCGCTCAGCAGTGTCCCTGTTATAGACAAAAGAATTTTTTTTTAAAAAATCGAATTTGTTATCCCGCTCTTTAGAGATGAAGTCCATTAACCCTAATTTATTATATTATCCAATTTAAGTTCTGTTATGTGCAGTAATGTCTGTTTGTACCTTTATATTCTTATTTTATAAGCTTTGGCAGCTGCTGCCTGACATTGAGCCTTGTTCTTTTGTGTGTTCTTTATTACCCACCCAATCCCTTCAGATTAAAGATTAAAGGGATTAACAGTAGTCGGACTGCCCTCAGCCTGCCTTCAGCCTGCAGCCTCCCAATCCCACAATTCCCTGCACACGTGATAAGGAACATCACCGTGCAATGCATTGTGGGTTATGTAGTTCCTGCATGCTGTCTGTAAGCTGTGGAGAAGTTGTTACAATTTGTAACATCAATGTTTTAGTCCCTCCTCCCCTGCCAGGATTTCAAATGATGCAGAAATAGAAGAACTGTTTTGCAGCTGGATTTCAGCATATAAAATGGTATTTATTCTTACTTTTTGGTGGAACAGATTACAGGGATAGGGATATTAGGGGTTTCTGTGTTGTGTGGGGCAAATTTTGATTCTGAAGCCAGAGTTCCTCTTTATAATTATTTGCCAAAGATTTTATGAATGCAACTGAAACTAATATCAATAATTATTTTTTCTCACTATAGCCCAGATTGAACCACTTGCATGAGAAACACATATCTACCAATTCACTTCCAAGTTTCCCCATAGACTTCTATTGAGCTTTCATGAAATAAACCATAAATCTTATTGAATCTGGCTCTCCATGTATATATGTATCAGCCAGAATGGATGAGTTTCCAATGTATTCACGTCTCTGCTTATTTACCTTTACCTGCTCAGCAACAGGTATTTGTTTCCATAAAAATCAATAGAACTAAGTCGATCCATACAGTATGTCAGTCTGTTGTAGTTTATTCAGCCCCAGGTTGGGTGTTGGTGGCAGACAGGGGATGGGTGCAGGATAAATCCAAGTAATTTAGTGATAATATAATTGTGGCGAGTAAAAATGTCATGTTTTCACCTACTTTTTTTAGGTATGAGGTCTCTTTTGTGCCACCTTTGCCGGCTTAGAAAGCTGGGCAGGGGGTGGGGTGACGTCAGTGGGGGCGGGGAGGAGGTAGGGTTGTGATGTTGCGGGTGGAGGTGGGGCTGTGACAGCAGAGGGGCATAGCGATTGACAATTGGCCGATCACCGCGTCAATTTTACTGAGAATTAAGGTTCCCATACACTGGCAGATCTTCTCCCAATATCCCCACTTAAGGGTGGGCGATATCGGGAGAATCCAGGGTAATTCGATCATTAGGCCCTGGGGCCAAACGATCGAATTATAATGACGGGCATAGGAAAAGTCGGTCCGGGGCTGTCCTCGATCCGACTAGATTTTCAACCTGCCCGATCGAGATCTGGCTGATTTCAGGCCAGATATCTGTCGGGCAGGCCCGTCGGTAGTGCCCATACACGGGTCGATTAGCTGCCAAATCGGTCCAAGGGACCCATATCGACAGCTAGAATTTGCCCATGTATGGGGACCTTTAGTTTTTCTAATTAGGGAAACCAGGCAGGAAGTATTGACCCAGGTAGCCCTTCCGAAAACCGGACTGTCTGGGTCGAAACCGGTGCAACCCTATTTTTTTCCAGGATCAGTTGGGTCCCCCCTCTCCCCAAAACATTCACTTTTCACTAGTCCCATTCCCTGGCTCAATGAATATTGTTTAGGCAGCTCCTACTAAAATAACTGTAAGTCTTATGGATATTCCCTGCCAGGTATCCAGGGAACAGTGGCACCACTCGAGAATCTAAAAAAGGAACGTACCATTAGTAATTACGGGAGTCACTGAAGTGTTTCCCTTGTTAGCCTGACCTTCTGATTCTTTACTCCCTGCAATTTAGCTGCTATCTTCTATTCAAACGAATTCCCCTTATTCCAATTTTTTATGTAATTCTCTGAAGAGCGCAATTTCCTTGTTCCAAATTCCTCCTTAATTCCTCATTGAAATGCCTGAGATTATTTTGACAGCCTATCTTTCCTAAAGGGTCATTTTTGTAATTGTTTTCACTTGAGTAGTGATGAGCGAATTCTGGCAAAATGTTTACGGTCATTTTTTTGACGCACCTTATTTTTTTTACGGGCGCGACAAATTATTTTTTTTGACGCAGGCATACATTTTTTTGTTGCGCTGCGAATTTATACACGTTGCCGTTCCGCCAAATAAACCACCAATGGTGAACCGTGAAGGCCTGGCGAATTATTTTGCCCATCACTACACTTGAGACCAGTATGAGATCCCTTCAGTACACATTGGGGCATATCTATTTTGCTGTGTAAAACCCAGAGTAAAATTGGTGTAATTTTTTTTACGCCTTTTTTTCTTCCACCGGAATTTACGGAAAATAACAGTGTAAAATCTGGCAATCTTCTCGGTTTATTTTACACAGCTTTTTATGCCGTTTTTTCGGGGGGGTTTGTTTTACGCAACATAATAAATATGCCCCTATATATCAGATGTTGTGGTCGATAGCACCTGTCCCGTCTTTGCTTAATGGTTTCACATCTTCCTTATGCAGTCACTTAGCACCTATCATAGGGATAATCATGGCTGCTTTGGGGGTATGACAGAGAGAGCATTTGTCCTGGGCCCCAAGAGCGGGAGAAAGGCCCTATAGATAAAATGAACACAGCCATATTAAATTGTGAGTCTATTCCAAAGTGGAAGGTGTTAGTTGTAGGTCAATAACAATGGGTGGCTTTGAGGTTGGACCTTCCTGATCTATGTAGTCCCCGTAGATGGGGCCTTTGGGACCTATTTCATCAGAGCGACTTATTGGTTTTTATTTGATCAATTTCATTCTATTGCAATCATAATCAATCTGTAGATTATTCTTATTGAAAACTAAACAAGAGTAGCTTATTCTTTTTGAAAATGGTGTCAAACAACTGGATACAGACAATATCTGCCTGTACTGCTAATGACTTGCTTTTCTGCATCTTGTTTAGCAAACGTAATTGTCCTTTTCCATTGCCTGCAGTTATTAAATGCTGCCTGTCCCCTCTGATTCAAGTCATCTAAATTCCTGCTTTTCCATCCTCATTACCCAGCCAACATTTTTATTAAGGCAAATAAGGGTTGATTTGTTTCTTTTACACTTGTTACTCAAGGGTTTCTAAATAGAAGAGCACTACAGCCTATTATAGGACATTCTCCTCCAAGGAACCAGCTTCAAAGGATTCTATAGAATAAAACATCTCAATGGATTCATATTTTCCTGCATAAGAAATATAACTACTACATGTATCACCACCACTACTTTAGATTCTCTCTAGACCATATGTGACAATCAGTTTGAGGCTGTGTGCATTATCGCCATGTTTTTGAGTCTATTTGTATGTATCTAAACAGGCTTCAACTTGTGTGTGGTCCTATCTTTGTTAGTGTGCTGGGTTGCTTGAATCTGTTATTGCCAATGTCTGTATTAAGACACAAGTACTAGGTTGCATCTCACAAGGGGTAAATACCAGTGTCAAACTGGGATACCAGGGGCCCACCACAAAACCCTCAGAACACACAACTCCTTATTCTCTTAAGGTCCCCATACATGGGCCGATTCTAGCTGCCGATATCGGTCCCTTAGACCGACTTGGCAGCTAATCGGCCATGTATGGGCACTAACAATGGGCCTGCCTGACCAATATCTGACCTGAAATCGGCCATATATCAATCGGGCAGGTTAAAAAATCTAGTCAGATCGGGGATCGCATCGGCTCGTTGATGCGGTCCCCGGACCGACTTTGCCTATACCCGTCGTTATAATTCGATTGTTTGGCCCCAGGAGAATCCAAACTGGATTCTCCCAATATCGCCCACCCGTAGGTAGGGCGAGCGGATCTTAAGGTGTATGGGCACCCTAAGTCTCTTCTCTTTCCATACAACCATTTGACTTTCTTTTTCACCTTTTTATCATAAAGAATAACACAGATACAACAACACAAGACAAAATGATTGGGTAAGCAGAAGGGCCCACTGACACCTGGGTCCACCTGGAGTCTTCCTGGTATCCTGGTGGGCCAGTCTGACACTGGTAAATTCTGTATCCCCAGTTTCAAGATTTTTGGTATATATATAACATTAATGCAAATAACTGTGAAGGTGTGGTTTACCAAAGGTAATGACCCACTAAGGAATGGGCTTAAAGCAGACATTGGTCTTCCCATGGGGAGTTCCAACTGCTGATATGGGTCCATTAGACCAATTCGGCAGCTTATCGGCCCGTGTATGGGCACTAACCATGGGCCTCCTCGACCAACATCAGGCAGATGTTGGTCCAGCAGGTTTGATTTTTAGTTAGATCGGGGACTGCATCAAACGACCGAATTAGCCCGATATCGCCCACCTGTAGGTGGGGATATCGGGAGAAGATCGGCTCGCTTGATGACCTCGCCAAGCAAGCAGATCTTAGCATGTATGGCCTCCTTAACTTTAGGCCTCAGCCTGATTGTGCCTTACTCCTAAACGCCATGTGTGGCTTGTGCGGCGTTTTTAGGCCGAGAAAAAACGCAGCGGAAAAACGCCACGCGAACCCAAATTGCTAACAACTCGCGAACTTGCGAACACCCGGTGTTCGCGCGAATTAGTTCACCGGCGAACAGTTCGCTACATCTCTACCCAGATGTTCCCCGAGCTACTGAAGGCTGAAGCGCAAGTAATACCTTCTCCGGTAGAGCTTTTTCTTGTTCCATTTTTTCCTAAATTCATGCAAGGTCTTCATTATTTCAACAGAAAGTACAAAACCTGTCTTGTTAAATTATGACTTTTGCAAATGTTGCATAAACAGTGATGATTTACTGTGAGCCGTGAATTCTCGTTGGAGGGAATCTACTGTATTTACATAAAATATAGGCATTACCGTGAGAATCTCTGCCCGCGCTAGATGTAATTAATGTATTTATTGTGATATTCCTACAAGCTTTATAATGAACCATATTTCATGGCATCAATGACAATATAAATCCTATGGGCTAAAAAGGAGGAAATAATTTACTGAGCTAATTTATTTATGGCGGCTCCCAGGGGATGGATGGATCTAAAAAGAAGGCCATGGACAATTCCGCTCTCCGGTTATGTCCTTGCCGAAGTGCTGCCTAATAAATACGTTTCTTTCACATAGAAGAAGGTTCATCACTAAAGGTGACCATACACAGGCCAATCTGGCACAATCTCCAGCTGATCGGCTATGGCTCCTCTTCAGTTCTTCCTCTGCAGATTACCATGTATTGACCAATGGTGCATCAGCACTAGATACAATTTTGAAAGATGCCCAATTCCCAAACTGACTGATATCCATAGTACATGTGAATGACATGAATGACGGGCCACTGTACAAGTACAGCCACTTTAAGCCTGATTTGGCCAAATATGGCTGATCTGATATTTGGAAAACCTGGTAGAAGAAAATTGCATTAGGGGCCTAAAGGTGGCCATACACGGGCCAATTGTAGCTGCCGATATCTGTCCCTTGGACCGTTTCGCCGGCTTATCGGGCCGTGTAGGGGCAGGAACAAGGGGCCTGTCCGACCGATATCTGGCCTCAAATTGGGCAGATATAGATCAGGCAGGTTAAAAGATTTAGTCGGATCGGGGACCGCATTGGCTCGTTGATGTGGTCCCTGAACTGACTGCCCCATTGCTGCCTTTATAATTCGATCGTTTGGCCCCAGGTCCAAACGATCGAATTAGCCTACATGTTCTCCAATAGCACCCACCCATAGGTGGGGATATCGGGTGAAAATCTGCTCGCTTGGCAACCAGATATTCACATGTATGGGCACCTTAAGATGGACCTCACCCAGTGGAGTTTTCAAAAATACTGAACTAATCTCCAGCTAGGTATTGGTTTGGAAAGCTGTTATTATGGGCCTATTTACAGGGCATTAAGCCACCTAAAGCTTGGTGGCTCTTTGGCCACCCAGGTAATGAGTCAAATATGGTTGTGTAAGATATATATAGTTCAAATCTTACAGTTGATCCAAGATTTTGGTCCCCAGACCAAAGATTAAATGATAACAGGGACCTATGCTGACCTGGTGGAAGAGAATTGCATTAGCAGCCTTATCTACACCTCACCCAATGGAGTTTTCCAATATGTCTGAGAAATATAGAACCAATCTTCAGGCAAGTATTGGTTTGAAAGGATGTTGCTATAGCCCTATTTACAAGCCAATAACCTATTAACTAGAGTATTTGAACCTCTAAAGCAGAAATTCCCACACTATTTTCTTTAGAGGGGAAATCAGGTTGCTGGGCAAGATAATGGCCAATGAGCATGAACGTTTGGGAATCGCTGAAAAGGCAAGGTAATATTCAGAAATGCCTTATATGTGTCTATAACCTTGGAATAAATCTGTGGGGCTAGAATCAATGCTAGAAAGATATGCATGTAGCAATGTTGTCCCCAAAAATAAAGGGGAGCTATCTTTACAATTGGTCAGGGCAACTAGTGTGCCACTTAGTGGGGACCCAAAGAGTCTAAAAAAAGGTCTGATGTGAAGGAGTTTATTAGAGAAGTCGTTAAAACATAAAAGCTCTCCCAGTGCTGAGCCAGCTTCAGTACTTGCACAAATGCCTGCCATTCACTTTGCCATCTGGGAGGAGCACTGACTCACGGAGCTGCGATGTTTACCTTTGAAGCCTCATTTAATTCCAGTATTAGCTCAGTATGCCCTAAGGCAGAGGCACACAATGTCAGTTCTATGCATCCTCCGTGTGCCTATATGGCATTAGTCAGGTGTATCCATTCCTGTTATTCAGGTGCCCTCTGTGCCAGTGAATGAATAACCTTAAGTTGAAGCTAGGGCCACTAGGTTTTCCTACTTCTGCCGCCATTAGAATTCTTGGCACCCCATGCAACTAAATAGTTAAGGGCCAGAGTTTTGTTTTAAAGAGCACCAAGGGCACAGATATTGTTAAACAAAACCTAAAACCTTATTGTCTGAGCCCCTTGTCAATTCATTGGGTTACCTATAGCAGTCCCAGTTGGTTCCACTTTGATGGCAGACCATCAGCTTTAGCTGGAAAGTTTTTTCACTCAATGAACTACAGCACTAAACACACAAGGGTGAGGACATTTGGACATTTACATTCCCACTCCTGCCTGTCCCATAACTTCATTCAGAAACACAAGTTAGGGAGCACTGGTGGGCATAGACCATATCTGGACCTTGTACTTACCTATGTAAGGCAGTAAGAAAAACACCAACCAGATTTCTCTATCAATGCAGAGCCCATGGGCAGACCCCGGACAGAAGTGGTTTCTGAATGTGCCCCTTAAGGTCCCCATACATGGGCCGATTCTAGCTGAAAATATCGGTCCCTAAGACCGATTCGGTAGCTAATCGGCCCATGTATGGGCACTACCTGAAATCGGCCAGATTTCGATCAGGCAGGTTAAAAAATCTAGTCGGATTGGGGACGACATCGACATGTGGTCCCCAGTCCGACTTTTCCTATACCCGTATACCCGTACGATCGAATTAGCCTGGATTCTCCCGATATTGCCCACCCGTAGGTGGGGGATATCGGAAGTTGATCCGCTCGCTTGGCGGCATCGCTAAGCGAGCGGATCTGAAGGTGTATGGGCACCTTTACTCTTGGACATCTTTCCTGGGTCTAATGAAATAACCCCAAAATATGGCTCTGGACCACATAAGGACCTTGCAAAAACAAAGACCTGGACACCTTTTCTCCTCAGTCCATCTAACCAACAACCCCCTCCTCTCCATTATCACTGTTGTGTGTATATGTGCCAGCTGTCCTTAATAACCGGGGACAATAATTAGGTTTCTTTAATATCTGGGTTGGTTATTAGTCAGGTTTTTCCCCTGGACTTACTACCAATAAGCTTAAGTGTCTAGTGATAGCTGTAAATATATGGACTTCAGTGGATTAATTATGTTTCCTAAACAGGACTAATGTATTGTCCAGTACTGAAGAACTAAAACCTGTTTAAAATAAACCTCGGCGGCCCCTTTAAATGGAAATTCTACTTTGAAGCCTCAGCACCGTGTCTGTTTTCCATAGAACTGTTTTGTTACACGGACCCCAGAGTTCTCCATTGCTTTGATAGTGACAAATCTCTCTCAGCTGGAGCTGGTTTGGAAAGGCTCAGCGTGCCGTAGTGTGTGGGATGTGCAGGTTATTATTTTTGGACGGCTGTGCAGTTGCTGTATTTTAGAATATTAGTTGTATCAGCTCTCCAAGGCTGAATCACTTGTAACAACAGATAGGTTCCCCACCCTGTTTTATGAAGGGATTTCAGGCTTCCTACATTCTGCTTCTCCTGCTGAAGCCCGTGAAGCCTTCTCAGCAATTATTTTTGTGGAAGATTTAAACAAAATGAATGAGAAGAGGAAAGCAGTTCACTGGCATTCACTACGGCTCTATGGCACATCTGCAAGATGGGCCCCTGTGCAGCACATAGTGCCATACCAGGCAATGGGACTTTCATAAAACCAGCTATAAATTGTTCATAGCAACTATTAAAACATAAGCAGCCTTTGGATGAACTTTCGAAGGGGCTTTGAATTATTTAGGCCTTAACCTACTGAAAATCGTGTTGGTTTGCAAAATAATATTGGGCATCAGTTGAGCTCCTGAGGCTTTATCAGCAATATTTTACAAAGAAACCGATGCAGATACATTCATGGAATCATTTCCCACATACGTTGAAGGGTTATTAGTTATTTCACAAGTATATCCCAATGTCCCAGTCGTGGCCCCCTTTTTGATGATGCCACTTGTAAATGACTTGCACATTTATAGTCTAAAAATACCCATATCTACTCAGAAGTAATATAATACCTGATACAATTATACAGTGATCATCAGGCTGGGCACAAAATCTAGTGAGCTGAAGATATCTTTCAACTTAGTATGTTGTTCACAGCCTACAGTGGTGCAGGCACTAGTGTTAGACTGGGTCTTCTCGTTCCTACTGGAGAACCTATCATCCAGAGCTTGCTAGATAGAGCTGAATGTATATAGATATTATATAAGCTTATGATAGAAACATTGAAGGACTTTTAGCATTGTCAGTGGTTTGGCCCACCATGAGGTTTCATACATCAATCTTCTACATAATGCTATTGTCCAGAAGTTATGAAAAGTCCTTTGGACCACCACTTGAGTGGCTCTTCTGAACAAATAACTATTTTGTGTAACCTTTCGTAATGAATAGATCGTTCTACGGCCAGCTTAACTTGCTATTATTTGGAAATGGTTATCTTAATAACGATTATTCTGGTTCAACACATTTCTGCATATGCTTTGTGTTCACTTAAAACATGGAGAAGGCAATAATTACCTCTGGTGGTGGGCCAAAGGACTACAATAGCGCAAAGGAAAGTGCTTCAGCTGACTTGCTTGGTATTCATTTATGATGACAGCTACATCAGTACTCTCGACAGTGCTGCCCAACAATGACTGCTCTCCTGGTCTTCACTATGTAGAAGATTTGCAGTCTGACCAAGGTGAGAGGGTAGGTCGCAGTGATATAAAGATTAATGTAAGTAAACAGAGTAGGTATTTGTACTCAACAATAATATGTAAGTGCATTAAGTTTGTAAAATCCCTCTTCCCACTTACTGCTCCTTAGGACACCAGTTACATTGATTAAGCATGCATTGTTATATTATTGATATTCAATGGGAGAATCACAATAATAAAGTGCAGGGGGCTGACCCTTGTCAACTATATCAATCAATAAAAGAACAGCCTATTGGTCCCTGTTGTTGGAAATTACTGATTTCAAAGAGGAAAACGGACTCGAAGACGAGGCAGCAAGCAAAAGGCATGTTTGGTTAAGCCTGCGTGCATGTCTAATCAAATTTTCCAGATTAAAGTAAAAGAAGAAATGATCAAGAAATCTGAAAGCTAATGAAGCACTGATCTCAAAATCTAATATTACACCAATGTGCACTACCAGTCCCACACAGATACACTTTCTTAGAGCTAAAAGGTCCGCCAATACTGATGGCGCCTTAGTTCACTAGCCACACCAAAGTCTTATTACTCCTAAATATAAAGAAAAATAAATCCGGCACTTAGCAATGTGAACTGCTAATACTAAAAATACTAAGCCCGTTGGAGTAGTTGACATTCAAGGACCACTTATTAGAACCATAGAATTGCTAAGAGAAAAAGATGCTACAAAGGTCTATGGTGTAGAAATGAAGTGGGCAGTGGGTGGTCAATCAGGGGCGGGCCAAGTAGACCGGGCGCCCTAGGCAACCCGGTCGGCCACCCCCCCTGCACCCCCCCACCCCCTTGCGTGTGCTTAGGCATTCGGCCACTCCCCCTCTCCCCAAACGGCGCATGCGCGCCAAAGCAAACGCAAGGGGGGGGGGTGTGATCTGATCGGTCATTGCCTCCACCGCTAATTACAAGCGGTGGGGGCAATGACAAGTAGCAGGACTAGGGGTAGGCAGAAGAGGCTCCTGTCTGGCGCCCCCCAGGCCCAGGTCTGGCGCCCTAGGCAGCTGCCTCTTCTGCCTACCCCTAGTTCCGGCCCTGTGGTCAATGATGGACTCGAGCATGGCCTGGTATTCTGGCGGCCAGTTTAAGCAAGGTTTTTGCACCAATGGGATCTTTTAAAACCAAACGTCTGGTTGGCTTATACAATTATAAGAAATATAGGCGAGAGGGTCAGCTTTCTATGCTCTCCCCATCCACATTTATGCAATTAAGTATGAGAGTTCTAACAAGGTACGCTGGTATTGTCAGCCTTTGTGACTATTCATGGTTTTTGAATTAGTCAGCCTTTGTCTGGGTCCTCCTGATTTGTATGGCAAGGTTCAGCCATAAATGTCTCATTAAAATCCCAAGGACAACTTTTTATTCAAGTTGTCCTTGGCATTTCAAAGAGGACCATTCACTTATTCACTAACAGATGGCATAGGAGAGAGGCACAAGTACATCTGCATTATCATCATTGTGCCAAAACTATACTAGGTTGCCAGTAAGCAGAACTTTACCTGCAGGGCCTGCTCAACATGAAGAACCTCTTCCCAGTTATTTCCCTGGTAAATTACCTACTGGGGGGCACCCAATACACAAACACATCAACATGCCACTAGTGATGAGCGAATCTGTTCCATTTCGCTTAGCCGAAAAATTCATGAATCTTTCAAAAGATCCGCGAAACGGCGAAAATGCTGGCGACCAAAAAAAATTGTCGTCTGTGGCTATTATTTTGTCGCGCGGCTATTGTTTCGTCGCCCACGTTTATTATTTTGTTGTGCGGCTATTATTTTGTCGCCCGCAGCTATTATTTTGTCGCCCGCGGCTATTATTTTGTCGCCCGCTACCATTCTTTTTTGACGCCGGCGACAATTTTTGGACGTGCGGCGAATTTTTCCGCGGCAAATTTTTCCATCCGTTTCTTGAAACAATCCGCCAATGGCGAAACGTGGAAATTCACCGCGAATCCATTCCTGGTGAAACATTTCGCCCATCGCTACATGCCACACTTACTGGGGGGCAATTTGTTATAGAGACCACAAAAAAGTTTGTGATATCTTTCTTTCCCTTTATCTGTTTGGGAATCATTTAATCTAGAGGCTCCGAGCTTCACAAAACTGAAAATATGAGGGAGATCTAATATATTTCAGGCTGGCTCTAGAGGCGCTAATGCTGAAATATTGCCTTGCCTCTGGCCTCCGCTAGACGTTGCAACCAACTCTGCTTTATGATTTTCAGTATAACAAATATATTGGAGAAATTCATCAAAACTGTTTGTGCCACCGGAGAGGAGCGGCCAACAGCTGTTTTCATCCCACCGTTTTAGGTTTCTCCATGGACCTCACCGGAAGGTAGAAGTTATCATTTTTTCAGCAGATTGTAAATGCCATCCTATATCTTCTCTCTCTCTCTCTCTCTCTCTCTCTCTCGCTCCCTTTTATAAGCTGGAGGTAGCAAATTAGAGTCCCAAGGCTGGTAGATAAATCCACTGACAGCCCGGCGTGTTTCTCTACTTAAATTCTTCCTTGTCATATGCCTTTAGACATTCAGCAGCCTGGGGACCAATGTTTAACTCTTCAACTGGGAAGGAAGGGGGGGGGGGGTACTCTTGGCACCCACTGCTGTTGGCTTATCATAAATTCTTTGAGCATTAACAAGTCATAAAACCTTGGGGAGCGTGAAGTACAGATTTATCACAAAGCCATAAAGAATTCAGGAGAAAAATCTAATTGAGATTTATTAGGGTATTAATTACGACCTAAATAAATCCTGAACATCATTATGAATAAATAAGGATCCTTGTTCATCAATTAGCCATACGCAGTGTCTCGTCGAGTGGCTACACGATGATATTTAGGACACTTATCCCCTGTATTGTATTCTAGAACTTACATGGTTAAAGAAGGCAAACTCTGGAATTTCTCATCATTACAAAAAACAGGATAGGGATACGTAGGACATAAGGGCAACGTATTTATATACATTTCTCGGATGTTTATTTAAAATAAAAAAAGATCTGAGCAGATGTTAAACCCAGATACCGCTCCACCCAGCAGAAATGAGATTTTCTTTAAATAACCTTCCCTTGACTGTACAAGGTCTCCATATGGCTGAGGAATTCAGAGGTTACTGCAAAACTAACAATTTTCCATCTACCCCAGCCATTCTCTGTGTAAGTGGCATCTCCCAGGTTGACAAGAGAATATCCCAGGTTCCTCCCAGGGCTACTCGCGTGTCTGTCAATACGCTAACACTAAAAAAAAAATCTAAGACAAGAGAGGAAAGGGACTTGTGAATCCAAGTGTTGGGTTTTATATGAAGACATTAAAATAAGAACAAGGGATGGATATGTAATAAACATTACTAAGGTACAGTAAAGTCATCTCAGGTTTGAGGAGCACATAGGGTGCCCCCCCATTTATTCATATGCAACTAGCTTCCTTATTAACAGGAGAAATTACAGTTTGCTTCTAAAGATTCCAGTGCTTGTGTGGGACCGGGATTTCTTATTCTTATTATTCTTGGCTGATTTAAGAGAAATGTTCTAGAATTCCTCTGCAATACTCCTACTTTTAGGGCCGTGGCAGACTGGGAGATTAGTCGCTGCGCGACAAAGGGTTGAACTTGATGGACTCTGGTCTTTTTTCAACCCTATATAACTATGATGTCTGTCTAGCTTAGGGGTGGCATAAGCATGTGGCTTCACATGCAAAATGTGCCTTGGGACAATATGGATGGCACTACAACTATGGGAATTTCAATGTGGTCTCATACATTTTGAGATCTTAATCCCTAAGGGCCGTGGCAGACGGGGAGATTAGTTGCCTGCAACAAATCTCCCTTGTCACGGGTGCCTCATCTCTCTGATATGCCACCCCACAGGCGAGAATGTAAATCACCGGTGGGATGGCATACGCAGCGCCGCGATCATCCAAATTGCCTCTCGAGGCAACTTCAACGATTTTGCCAAATCGCCGCGCCGCGTATGCCATCCCGCCACGATTTACATTCTCACCGGTGGGATGACATTTCGGGGAGATTAGTCGCCCGCGACAAGGGAGATTTGTTGCGGGCGACTAATCTCCCCATCTGGCACAGCCCTTAGGGATTAAGAGCTCAAAATGTATGAGACCACATTGAAATTCCCATAGTTGTAGTGCCATCCATGTTGTCCCAAGGCACATTTTGCATGTGAAGCCACATGCTTATGCCACCTCTAGGCTAGGCAGACATCATAGTTACATAGTTACATAGGGTTGAAAAAAGACCAGAGTCCATCAAGTTCAACCCTTCCAAGTAAACCCAGCGCACACAACCTATACAATCATATTGTATATCAATAGGCTCTGATAGGGTAAATGTTCAATCAGCAGGTGGCTTGCTTCTCAGAACTTACTTGGGTCGTCTCTGAGTCCTTTTGGAGTGGTATAGTATAGGGGTCTATCTACAGAAGTATTTTCCCCTCCCATCTGTTCCCATTGGTTGGTTTTTATTTATAACCAGATGTGTATGGTGTGCACAAGTAGCCTATGACTAAATGTCATGTAGCACGAAACGTGTCAGGCTTTTATTGGACATATAATATTCAATAAATACATGTTTTTACTTACTTCATTTGAACCTTCACAAATTTGGGCTGTGATTGGCTATTGGTAGCCCCTAAGTGGCATGTCAGCCTACAGGAGGCTCTGTTTGTAAGTATACATGGGTTTTATGTCACTAAAACTTGTCTTCAAGCTAGGAATTCAAAGCTAAGCACCTACTTTGTGGCCACTGGAAGCTTCATCCAATGGGTCGGTGGCCAAGCAACCCACTGATTCGGGATCATCAGACCAAAGGTGCCCATACACCTTCAGATCCGCTGGCTCGGCAATGTCGCCAAGTGAGCGGATCTTCTCCTGATATCCCCCACCTACGGGTGGACGATATTGGGAGAATCCAGGCTAATTCGATCCTGGGGCCAAATGATCGAATTATAACGACGGGTATAGGCAAAGTCGGTCCAGGGACCACATCAACGAGCCGATGCGGTCCCCGATCTGACTAGATTTTTAAACCTGCCCGATTGAGATCTGGCTGATTTCAGGCCAGATATCGGTCGGGCAGGCCTGTCGGTAGTGCCCATACACGGGCTGATTAGCTGCTGAATCGGTCTAAGGGACTGATATCGACAGCTAGAATCGGCCCGTGTATGGGGACCTTAAGGAATTCTTTATGTGGACAACAACAAACTGATCCAAATTCACCCTGTTTATACAGAGACAACACGATCTGCTATCATTTCACAATTTCATTCCATACCCAGTGAATGTCCCATATCCTTAGTGCAGGATCACACTCACTGCAGTCACATCTATCATAAAGCAGGTTCCTTACCAATATGCTGTTTGACATGGCATAAGGATGGAAGAGCATACAGACTCTATGCATGCAGAACTTTGGATGGAGCTTTACGCCAAAAAAGGTTGGAAGGGAGCAATAGTCCAAATTGCCTTCATTATGCCTCTTTGCTGGGATCTCAATAACAACGTTTTTGCATGTTGCATTATTGTGTAAGTGCCATTGGGGAATATGGGAATTTAGCAACACTTGCAGAATGAATTGGGGCAAGTTCTAGCTGTTCATAAGGACTTACGTACTGCACTTATGTCAACAAAAAATTCTATCTATAGACTGTAGCAAATAAAAACACGTTTCCTATACAAATAACTCATCCTTCAATAACAGCCCCTGCCTGGACTTGTCAGAATGGAAATATGTAGGTTGCACAAAAGAAGCCGTTCACTTCCACTTTGTCTAAACTTATCATCAAAATCTGACCTGCGCATCTCCCTCCCAATGCACCGTAGCCACTTAGATGCATATACATAAAATGGTAAACCTTTTACTAGGTAATTGCCTTATCCAAGTCATCTTTGTTATTAAATAAAGTGCAATTAGCCTCAGATGGTTTGAACTCTGTCCAGAATCAACTATAAAACAGGAATATGAGGACTTTCAATGTAAACATTTCATCCTGAAGCCAAAAGGATAAAGGTAGTAAAGAAGTTTTAGTATCTATGTGCCTCAATGTGTAACTGGGGTGACAGCACCTGCTGCAGAACATCTTTGAAACCAGATCTCGCATATGAGCTTAGTAGTATCCAATAGTCAAGGGGTTCTGCAGCAGCTGGAAGCTTATTACCAAACATGCTGCGGAACCTCTTAAAAACCAGATCTCTCAACTCTCCTTTTCTTGAACATACGCCTATTTCCTCAGATAAGAGGTTCTGCAGCAGCTGGAAACTTATCAGGAAACATGCTGCAGAACCTCTTTGAAACCAGATCTCTCAACTCTCTTTTTCGCATATGAGCTTAGTAGTATCCCTTAGTCAGGAGGTTCTGCAGCAGCTGGAAACGTATCAGGAAACATGCTGCAGAACCTCTTTGAACCCCTCAACTCTCCTTTTCTTATACATGAGCTTATTAGTATCTCTTAAGCAAGAGGTTCTGCAGAAGCTGGAAGCTTGTTAGGCAACATGCTATAGAACCTGTTTAAAGCCAGATCTCTCAACCCTCCATCTCTCAGCACTCCTTAGGCAAGAGGTTCTGCAGCTGCTGGAAGATTATTGGGAAACACATGCTGCAGAACCTCTTTGAAACTATCTCTCTACTCTCATTTCCTTGCATATGAGCTTAGTCGCATCTCCTAGACAAGAGGTTCTGCAGCAGCTGGAAGCTTATTAGCAAAGATCTTGCAGAACCTCTCTCAACCCCCTTTTTTTAAGCCCAAGAGCTTAGTAGTATCCCTTAGTCAACCAGATCTCCCAGCTATCCTTTATAACTATAATCTTAGTAGCACTCCTTAGGCAAGAGGTTCTGCAGCCGCTGGAAGCTTATTGGGAAACACACACTGCAGAACCTCTTTGAAACTATCTCTCAACTCTCATTTCCTTGCATATGAGCTAAGTAGCATCTTAATCAAGATGTTCTGATGCTGCTGGAAACTTATTAGCAATATCTTGCAGAACCTCTTTATATCCAGATCTCTCAACCCTCTTTTTTACATGAGCTTAGTAGTATCCCTTAGTCAAGAGGTTCTGCAGCAGCTGGAAGCTTATTAGCAAAGATCTTGCAGAACCTCTCTCAACCCCCTTTTTTAAGCCCAAGAGCTTAATAGAATCCCTTAGTCAACCAGACCTCCCAGCTATCCTTTATCGGCACATAATCTTAGTAGCACTCCTTAGGCAAGAGGTTCTGCAGCAGCTGGAAATTTATTAGCAAACATCTTGCAGAACCTCTTTATATCCAGATCTCTCAACCCCCCTTTTTTAATCCCAAGAGTTTAGTAGAATCCCTTAGTCAACCAGACCTCCCAGCTATCCTTTATCGGCACATAATCTTAGTAGCACTCCTTAGGCAAGAGGTTCTGCAGCTGCTGGAAGCTTATTGGGAAACACATGCTGCGGAACCTCTTTGAAACTATCTCTCAACTCTAATTTCCTTGCATATGAGCTTAGTAGCATCTCCTACACAAGAAGTTCTGCAGCAGCTGGAAGCTTATTAGCAAAGATCTTGCAGAACCTCTTTAAACCCAGATCTCTCAACCCTCTTTTTTACTTAGTAGTGTCCCTTAGTCAAGAGGTTCTGCAGCAGCTGGAAACTCATTAGCAATATCCTGCAGAACCTCTTTATATCCAGATCTCTCAACCATCTTTTTTACTTAGTAGTGTCCCTTAGTCAAGAGGTTCTGCAGCAGCTGGAAACTTATTAGCAATATCCTGCAGAACCTCTTTATATCCAGATCTCTCAACCATCTTTTTTACTTAGTAGTGTCCCTTAGTCAAGAGGTTCTGCAGCAGCTGGAAACTTATTAGCAATATCCTGCAGAACCTCTTTATATCCAGATCTCTCAACCATCTTTTTTACTTAGTAGTGTCCCTTAGTCAAGAGGTTCTGCAGCAGCTGGAAACTTATTAGCAAAGATCTTGCAGAACCTCTTTAAACCCAGATCTCTCAACCCTCTTTTTTACTTAGTAGTGTCCCTTAGTCAAAAGGTTCTGCAGCAGCTGGAAACTTATTAGCAATATCCTGCAGAACCTCTTTAAACCCAGATCTCTCAACCCTCTTTTTTACTTAGTAGTGTCCCTTAATCAAGAGGTTCTGCAGCAGCTTGAAGCTTATTAGCAAACATCTTTCAGAACCTCTTTAAATCCAGATCTCTCAACCCTCTTTTTTACTTAGTTAGTATCCCTTAGTCAAGAGGTTCTGCAGCAGCTGGAAGCTTATTAGCCAACACATGCTGCGGAACCTCTTTGAAACCAGATCTCTCAACTCACTTTTCTTTGCACTTGGTCTTCCATGTTACATTTTCTCAGTGAATTTATGTAATGAAGGCAATTTAGCCCAATTTTGTAGATGACAAACTCAAGTTATCAGTCGCTCACCTCTGTAAGTGTTTCCTGGTTTGTAGAATTCGGGGTCCCCTTCCACTCTCAGGCTAAATTCATTGTAACCTTCTTTCCTTGTGCTTCCCTGCGCTCGTAGGATTCTGCTACAATACCCCTCGGATTTTATAGCTTTTTCTACTGTTTCGTCCAGAAAGCCAAGCACCATTAAAGCGTACGACGCTGCCACAAACTGCAAGAACAGAGGCTGGAAAATCAGTCCCATTTCCAAGTGAGAAGAAGGATTAAAAAAAAAAAAAAAAATCTATAATAAGGAAAGGGGAAAGAATGACAAAGAGTATCCAGTGGGAAGCAGCCGGGAAAGCAGAGGGAGAGGGTCTGATCCTGGGCAGATCCCGGAGTGAAGTGCTGTTTTCTTTCCCAGCCTGTGATTAGCAGCTCAGTAATGTTTACTTTCCCCAGCTACATTCACAGGGTTTGGTGAAATAGCAGAGACTGGGGAGGCTGCTGTCTCCCTCACATCCAACAAAGCTCTGGGCTGACAGACCAGGAATTAATCATGCGCATTCCTCCCTCTATAGTTACTACACATATGGGAGTTAGCAAAGCTTCCCCTCTGTCTGCCACTGACTTTATATTATTATCTCTGGGCATTCGGGGGGCTATGGATATGGCGCAGGAAC
Organism: Xenopus tropicalis; assembly: GCF_000004195.4. Classification (NCBI taxonomy): domain Eukaryota; kingdom Metazoa; phylum Chordata; class Amphibia; order Anura; family Pipidae; genus Xenopus; species Xenopus tropicalis. The sequence goes on from NC_030680.2 coordinate 16,992,248, forward strand.
GCAAGCTGTGATGCCTGGGGTGTTAACTATTTAACAGTCAGGGGAAGTATTGGGATTACTGGGCTGCGTCTCCCCAAGGGGTAATGGGGCAGCAAGGAATAGGGACGTTAACTCCTTCCTCACCCTGTGCCTGGGGTACAGATGGTTTCCCTTTAATATTACCCACCTCTTAATGAATGTGCTGCAAGGCTAATTAGAAATGAGTACATGCTGCAGGCTGCACCGGTTCCTTAGGAGCCATAGACACATGTATTACTGATGGTTACTTAGCTGGTAAGGATTTTGGGTTCAGTTATACCAGTGACCTTTCCTGACACACACACAGATAGATAGATAGATAGATAGATAGATAGATAGATAGATAGATAATAGATAGATGATAGATAGATAGATAGATAGATAGATAGATAATAGATAGATAGATAGATAGATAGATAGATAGATAGATAGACAGATGATAGATAGATTGTTAGAAAAATAGATAGATCAATATATAAATGATAGATAGATAGATAGATAGATAATAAATAGATAGATAGATAGACAGACAGACAGCTACATAGATAATATATAGATAGATATATAGATAGGTAGAGAGATAGATAGATAGATAGATAGATAACAGACAGATTAATAGATAGATAGACAAATGATAGATAGATAGATAGATAGATTGTTAGATAGATAATATATAGTTAATAGATAGATGATAGATAGATAGATAGATAGATAGATGATAGATAGATAGATAGATAGATAGATAGATAGATAGATAGATAGATAGATAGATAGATAGATTGTTAGATAGATAATATATAGTTAATAGATAGATGATAGATAGATAGATAGATGATAGATAGATAGATAGATAGATGATGGATAGATAGATGATAGAGAGATAGATAGATAGATAGATAGATAGATAATAGATATATAGATAGATAGATAGATAGATAGATGGATAGATAGATGATTGATAGATAGATAGATTGTTAGATAGATAATATATAGTTAATAGATAGATGATAGATAGATAGATAGATAGATAGATAGATGATAGATAGATAGATAGATAGATAGATAGATAGATAGATAGATAGATAGATGATAGATAGATAGATAGATAGATGATGGATAGATAGATAGATAGATAGATAGATGATAGAGAGATAGATAGATAGATAGATAATAGATATATAGATAGATAGATGATAGATAGATAGATAGATAGATGGATAGATAGATGATAGATAGATAGATAGATAGATAGATAGATAGATAGATAGATAGATAGATAGATGATAGATAGATAGATAGATAGATAGATAGATAGATAGATGATAGATAGATAGATAGATGATAGAGTGATAGAGATAGACACAGACAGATATATAGATAGACAGAGAGAGAAAGATAGATGGATAGATAATAAATAGATAGATATATAGATAGGTAGAGAGATAGACAGACAGACAGATAGATAGATAGATAGATAGATAGATAGATAGATAGATGATAGATAGATAGATAGATAGATAGATAGATAGATAGATAGATAGACAGATAGATTTTCACATAAATAAAGTTGACATTTTTTCTCTTTAACCCTTCCGTATCCTAATTTACACATTTACATTCAGATGTAAGTTCGGATTCAGTTCCGTACTCGGCCGAATCTTTTACGCAGGAATTGGGGTCCGAAAATAGTGGATTTTGTTCATTCCAAATACATATATATATACAGGCATTAAATCCATTACCCATAATGCTTGGGACTTGTTTAGGGATAAGGGATTTTGTCAGTAAGGACTAAAAGACATTTAAAAAAGGTCTATGGGAAATGCTCTTGTATTCTGGGGCTTTCTGGGTAACGGGTTTCCTGACAATGGATCGTATAACTGTATATATAGCACTAGAACCCCATGTATTTCACTTTCTTTAACTTTAACAGCAAATCTCCAACTGATTTTTGTTTCCTGTTGCCATGGCGATTTTTAAAAAAAAAAAAAAAAGTCCTCTTTTTGCCAGAAAATATTGAAAATATGTTTTTAATATTCCAACGACACAACTTTGACCTTTCAAACAAACGACTTATCTTTGCCAGGATCTCTGTCTCTTTAAGAGAACGTAGGACCCTCTGTACGACAGATGGGAGAGTCATTACACAGACGAACTAGTCGATCGATCTCGAGATTGTGTGCAGACAGGAAGAAAAGAAAAAAAAAAACGTAACAGAAAATGTATATTTTTACCATCTGTTCAGGGCTTAAAGGGGAACTCCACCTCAAAGCGGGTTTTTTGCACAATGAAAGAAAATCCCATTCCGAGCAGCTCTCCGATATACATTCATTAACGATTTCCCATGGTTTTCGAGTTATGTGTAGATATAATTGCCATTGAGAGCAGTTCCTGGTCCCTTTCGGGTCTCCGTGGATACAATGTAGCAGAAGGCAGTTTTTGCAACATTGTTTCTGGAGTGATAATGAAACTGCCAGACAGGTCTCGCTTCCATTAGCAATTATATTTACAAATAACATTGAGACCATTGATATTTTTTAATGAATGCCTATTGGAAAGTTTCTTAGGACGGCCCTTTCTCCCATTGTGCGCCAAAAAAAGCTTTGGTTGTAGTTCCCCTTTAAGTCGTCTCATTCGGAAGGCATCAGTATGCCGCTTTGGGGGCTGACGCTCGTTTCCGGGGCACAGAGAGTTAAACAGATTAAGGAATTAGCATCTCTGTTTGAATTACCCAACCTCAGGCAAAGCAATTCATGTATAAACAAAACAAAATCCATACTAACTTGGCGATTTCCCAGGGTGCTTAGAGATCAGGAATAAATGAAGGAAATTTAATAGGCGGCTTTATCAGTATTGTGCCTGCTCTTATAGTGTGGGGCTCTGTCAGGGTCGGACTGGGTGGCCCAGGCGGCCCAGACCCGATCCTTGTTACTGCTCCCCTGGTTGCCGGTGTCCTCCCCTGACGTGTTTCACTTATGTACGTTCAGGGGAGGATATTAGGCGGGTGGTGGGGGTCCCTGTGGGGGGTGTGGGGGACATGGCTCGCAGCCAGTAGGGGCACCTTGGGGGTGCAAGGGGGGTCCAGTGGGCTCTGCAACCCCCAGTCCGACCCTGGGCTCTGTATGAGCGAATCTGTCTGTTTTTTTACTCAACCGCGCCTATTTTGACGCAACTGTGCCCAATTTGACGTGACTGTGGGGCTCTGTCAGGGTCGGACTGGGTGGCCCCGGTGGGCCAGACCTGATCCCTGTTACTGCTCCCCCGGCTGTCTGTGTCCTCCCCTGACGCGTTTCACTTACTGTATGTTCAGGGGAGGATGTCAGGCGGGTGGTGGGGGGTGTGGGGGATGCAGCCAGCGGGGGCACCATGGGGGGCACAGGGGGGGCCAGTCTAGTGGACCCTACAACCCCCAGTCCAACCCTGGGCTCTGTATAAGAGATGAGCGAATCTGTCCCATTTCGCTTTGGCGTAAAATCTGGAAACGACGATAATTAGCGAAACGGCGAAAAACAACTTTTTTGTTGCCTGCGTTTTTTTTTTTACTCGGCTGCGCTCATTTTGATGTGACCGTGCCTATTTTGACGCAACGACGCCCAATTTGGCGTGACCGTGACTTTTTTTGATGTGCAATGATTTTTTTCACAGCATTTTTTTGCAGAAGTTTTGTGAAACAATTCGCCAGTGGCGATATGCGGAAATCCTCTGCGAATCCATGCTTGGTGAAAAAATTTGCTCATCGCTACTCTGTATTAAACATGGAGAAATAAACTGGAAGGATCTAGTTCCTGCCATAAACATATTTGTTATCAGATACATTTGGGTACAATTCATCTTTGTTCCGAGCTTTGTACGGAGAGAGGTTTCTGCTTCTATTCCCTTGCGAGGCTTTAGACGTAAACGCTTGGGTTCCTCTGAGTGCCGTGCCTTAAATCTGTATACGCCAAAGATTAATTTAAAAGTTAATTGATTCTCTACTTCCTATTAACCGTTTCCTGGCAGCCTGCTCTCCAGCCCAAAGCCTGACGAATGGAGGAGACGCTCTTTCAATGACTCAATTAACGTTCGCTGTCCCGTATGATGGGGGAATTGGAAGTCTGAGGGGGTTTTTTTGGGAAACAGAGTGGGCTTTATAAATGGTCATCCTTTGTGTTTGTTCCATTTGTTCAGGTCGTTAGTGTGTATGATTTACCGGCACAGGGAACAGATGTAGCGAGGAACATCAGCAGCCGTAGCGAATGTGGTCGCTTTGCATGATCTTAGTGTCAGAAATGCCCTGTGAGCCCTACATAATCATGCTTTGCACATGTAATAACATGCAGACGACATGGCTGAAGAGTATTTCTTTTTTCTTATGCAACACTGGGTTTGCTCCGGGGGGCGCTGTATGATAGAGAGGATTATGCACATTGAAAATGAGATGTTACCAAGGAACTGTACAAAATGTTGGTCCCCAACCACCGGGCCGTGGGATGTGCCAAACCGGTCCCCGTTGGATCCCAGGTGAAGTCGATAACAGCTTCAATGAAAATGGCTTCAAAAACAATGAAAATGGCTTTGAAAAAGGCTAGTTTATTTTGCTTAATTATGTGCCTAAAATGCTCCCCCCCGTCCCCCCCGGGGGCCATGGTGTAAAAAAGTTTGGGGACAAAGCAAACCCCTAAAACATGAAATCTCCCATTTGCAGCCGTCATAAGTCAAGTTGTGTGTCCGGACTCCAAACCAGTATAATAATAGGTGCTAGTTCAAAACATATAAATACCTATAAGAAGGACCAGCACACAAGCTCACATCAATATCTTCTCTCTATTCACTGTGTGATTCATTGTTTATCTATATATATATATACAATGAAGATGATCCACATATCATCAAATAATGCCAAATATCCATTTCTCAAGGTGCTTTATTCCATAAATGTTACCAATTTTTTGCCTCCTGCTTGGGGCCTTTGATCACGGCAACCATCTTTGATCCACTGAAGTCATCAAGATGGCTCCCAGATCCTCTTGCACATATGTGGCCATTGTCCCACCAACCCTGACTATTTTCTGCGTCACAATGAAGGATGTGGGGTTCGGAAGAACCATGTACAAGACTCAGATTGGCGTTTCTATGCAGCAGCCTCATCTAAAGGGGTCATTTACGACTGCAGTTTGCCAGAGTCATACCACTTCCAAAATGGCCGCGCCATTCTTTGCACGGAGCTAAAACTTTGAAGTAAGTTTTCATACGTTTTTCTTGCTGTAATTGAACCAAAGCTGTGGCGTTTTTCTTTATCAGTTGTAGCTCTATTCAATAGTACCATTTATAAATTTTGGCTTGCCATCTCCTTTAAAGGTACTGGAATCCATACACTGTTTATAGTTGCACTTTGCACCTCCCACTCCTCCTTCATCTATTAATGCACAAGAACCCTGGAAACAAAGGGTTCCCACAGTGGTCAGTTGGCATTGTGGGTAACAAACATGCCAATTGGGTTCAAGAGCATGCATTTCACACTGGGCTAAGTGCTTTTTAATGACCCCCTAAAGGAGAACTGAACCCTAAAACAAATATGGCTAAAAATGCTATAATTTATCTACTGTATTTACTGCACTAGTCTAAAGTTTCCACATCTCAGAAGCAGCAATGGCCCAGGACTTTTAAATATTAATAGGAGCTCTCCATTTTGGATAGTGTCAGTGACACTGCACATGCTCAGTGGGCTCTGGGCAGCTGTTAAGAAGCTGAGCTTAGGGACCATCATAAATTATCAAGCAGAAAATTAGATTTACCTGTCATATAAGCTGATGCTACATAGCAGATTATTACATTCTGAATCTAATTGCACTGGTTTCTGAGCTGCCGTATAGTAATTATCTGTATTAATTATATCAGCCTAAGCTCAGGTAAGTGCCAGCAGCACAGAGTATGTGCAGGGAATCAGCAGAAAAGAAGATGGGGGGCTACTGGGGCATCTTTGGGGGCACAGATCTTCCCTGCTAAAGGGCTGTGGGGGCCTTGCACTGGTACAGAAGCCATAAAAATAATGTGCAATATTTCTGCCCTATTTCTTTAGTAAGACTTTAGTTCTCATTTAAGTCTATAGCTCAGAGGCTATACACTAGCTCCGCAGAAGGGACTTTTTTCTACTGCTAGAAATTTGCAAGTATAAATAAGCCCCAAGGAAAACATGGACTGTTTTGAAAAATGGTACATTTCTTTCATTTATACAAATGCCCAAATATCATTAAAGGGGTTGCCTTGTGCTCTAAACGGGCCATGGGAGCTTCTAGGCACTATGAGTAGAAATGTGAATGTTGGGGTGAATTGTTTGGTCTCCACATTTCAAACAGAGATGGGGAAGGTGATACAATCCTATCAGCCTGGCACGATGAAACCGCAGCAACTTAACAGTAGCTTTATGTCCCAAACACAGGGCCCATTGTTGGAGGCGGCTCTTTGGGCCAACCTCAAGTCCTTATGTTTAGGAATGGGGAATGTAATTATTATTTCTGCAGTAATGTGTTTAGAAAACAACACTTGCTTATCACAGCCTTTCTTCTTGAATAAAACAATCTGGAGGATCTGGCTAATGTCAGGGAGGTTGGCACAATTAAAATCCCATTTGCCTGCCGGCCTTTATAATTAGTTGGTAGAGAGCCCTGGTTCATTATGATTAGCGAGCGCAGCTTTACGTTGTCACTTGTTTTTCTGAATGCCTGTTAATTCTAAAGGCCTCCTTGTATTGGTCTGTGGGGCTTCAGTGTTGGATCTTCATGTAAACTTGGCGTGTATTAGTGGTGGGGCGACGGAACTTGGCATGTATTTGTGGTGGGGCGATGGAACTTGGCATGTATCCGTGGTGGGGCGATGGAACTTGGCATGTATCCGTGGTGGGGCGATGGAACTTGGCATGTATTCGTGGTGGGGCGATGGAACTTGGCATGTATCCGTGGTGGGGCGATGGAACTTGGCATGTATTCGTGGTGGGGCGATGGAACTTGGCATGTATGCGTGGTGGGGCGATGGAACTTGGCATGTATTCGTGGTGGGGCGACGGAACTTGGCATGTATTCGTGGTGGGGCGATGGAACTTGGCATGTATGCGTGGTGGGGCGATGGAATTGGCATGTATTCGTGGTGGGGTGATGGAACTTGGCATGTATTCATGGTGGGGCGACGGAACTTGGCATGTATTAGTGGTGGGGTGATGGAACTTGGCATGTATTCATGGTGGGGCAATGGAACTTGGCATGTATTAGTGGTGGGGCGACGGAACTTGGCATGTATTCGTGGTGGGGTGATGGAACTTGGCATGTATTCCTGGTGGGGCGATGGAACTTGGCATGTATTCGTGGTGGGGCGACAGAACTTGGCATGTATTTGTGGTGGGGCGACGGAACTTGGCATGTATTTGTGGTGGGGCGATGGAACTTGGCATGTATTTGTGGTGGGGTGATGGAACTTGGCATGTATTTGTGGTGGGGCGACGGAACTTGGCATGTATTCGTGGTGGGGCGATGCAACTTGGCATGTATTTGTGGTGGGGTGATGGAACTTGGCATGTATTCGTGGTGGGGCGACGGAACTTGGCATGTATTTGTGGTGGGGCGATGGAACTTGGCATGTATTAGTGGTGGGGCGATGGAACTTGGCATGGATTAGTGGTGGGGCGATGGAACTTGGCATGTATTAGTGGTGGGGCGATGGAACTTGGCATGTATTAGTGGTGGGGCGACGGAACTTGGCATGTATTCGTGGTGGGGCGATGGAACTTGGCATGTATTAGTGGTGGGGCGACGGAACTTGGCATGTATTCGTGGTGGGGCGATGGAACTTGGCATGTATTGGTGGTGGGGTGACGGAACTTGGCATGTATTCGTGGTGGGGTGATGGAACTTGGCATGTATTAGTGGTGAAGCGACGGAACTTGGCATGTATTCATGGTGGGGCAACGGAACTTGGCATGTATTAGTGGTGGGGCGACGGAACTTGGCATGTATTCGTGGTGGGGTGATGGAACTTGGCATGTATTAGTGGTGAAGCGGCGGAACTTGGCATGTATTCATGGTGGGGTGATGGAACTTGGCATGTATTCGTGGTGGGGCGATGGAACTTGGCATGTATTAGTGGTGGGGTGATGGAACTTGGCATGTATTCGTGGTGGGGTGATGGAACTTGGCATGTATTCGTGGTGGGGCGACGGAACTTGGCATGTATTAGTGGTGAAGCGACGGAACTTGGCATGTATTCATGGTGGGGTGATGGAACTTGGCATGTATTTGTGGTGGGGCGATGGAACTTGGCATGTATTCGTGGTGGGGTGATGGAACTTGGCATGTATTCGTGGTGGGGCGACGGAACTTGGCATGTATTTGTGGTGGGGCGACGGAACTTGGCATGTATTCGTGGTGGGGCGACGGAACTTGGCATGTATTAGTGGTGGGGCGATGGAACTTGGCATGTATTTGTGGTGGGGCGACGGAACTTGGCATGGATTTGTGGTGGGGCGATGGAACTTGGCATGTATTTGTGGTAGGGGGGGTTGGCACTTGGCATGTATTTGTGGTGGGGCGATGGAACTTGGCATGTATTTGTGGTGGGGCGATGGAACTTGGCATGTATTTGTGGTGGGGCGACGGAACTTGGCATGTATTTGTGGTGGGGCGACGGAACTTGGCATGTATTTGTGGTGGGGCGATGGAACTTGGCATGTATTTGTGGTGGGGATATGGAACTTGGCATGTATTTGTGGTGGGGCGACGGAACTTGGCATGTATTTGTGGTGGGGCGACGGAACTTGGCATGTATTTGTGGTGGGGCGACGGAACTTGGCATGTATTTGTGGTGGGGCGATGGAACTTGGCATGTATTTGTGGTGGGGCGATGGAACTTGGCATGTATTTGTGGTGGGGCGATTGAACTTGGCATGTATTAGTGGTGGGGCGACGGAACTTGGCATGTATTCGTGGTGGGGTGATGGAACTTGGCAGTATTAGTGGTGGGGCGACGGAACTTGGCATGTATTCATGGTGGGGCGACGGAACTTGGCATGTATTAGTGGTGGGGCGACGGAACTTGGCATGTATTCGTGGTGGGGTGATGGAACTTGGCATATATTAGTGGTGAAGCGGCGGAACTTGGCATGTATTCATGGTGGGGTGATGGAACTTGGCATGTATTCATGGTGGGGCGACGGAACTTGGCATGTATTAGTGGTGGGGCGACGGAACTTGGCATGTATTCGTGGTGGGGTGATGGAACTTGGCATGTATTAGTGGTGAAGCGGCGGAACTTGGCATGTATTCATGGTGGGGTGATGGAACTTGGCATGTATTCGTGGTGGGGCGATGGAACTTGGCATGTATTAGTGGTGGGGTGATGGAACTTGGCATGTATTCGTGGTGGGGTGATGGAACTTGGCATGTATTCGTGGTGGGGCGACGGAACTTGGCATGTATTAGTGGTGAAGCGACGGAACTTGGCATGTATTCATGGTGGGGTGATGGAACTTGGCATGTATTTGTGGTGGGGCGATGGAACTTGGCATGTATTCGTGTGGGGTGATGGAACTTGGCATGTATTCGTGGTGGGGCGACGGAACTTGGCATGTATTTGTGGTGGGGCGACGGAACTTGGCATGTATTCGTGGTGGGGCGACGGAACTTGGCATGTATTAGTGGTGGGGCGATGGAACTTGGCATGTATTTGTGGTGGGGCGACGGAACTTGGCATGGATTTGTGGTGGGGCGATGGAACTTGGCATGTATTTGTGGTAGGGGGGTTGGCACTTGGCATGTATTTGTGGTGGGGCGATGGAACTTGGCATGTATTTGTGGTGGGGCGATGGAACTTGGCATGTATTTGTGGTCGGGCGACGGAACTTGGCATGTATTTGTGGTGGGGCGACGGAACTTGGCATGTATTTGTGGTGGGGCGATGGAACTTGGCATGTATTTGTGGTGGGGATATGGAACTTGGCATGTATTTGTGGTGGGGCGACGGAACTTGGCATGTATTTGTGGTGGGGCGACGGAACTTGGCATGTATTTGTGGTGGGGCGACGGAACTTGGCATGTATTTGTGGTGGGGCGATGGAACTTGGCATGTATTTGTGGTGGGGCGATGGAACTTGGCATGTATTTGTGGTGGGGCGATTGAACTTGGCATGTATTAGTGGTGGGGCGACGGAACTTGGCATGTATTCGTGGTGGGGTGATGGAACTTGGCATGTATTAGTGGTGGGGTGACGGAACTTGGCATGTATTCATGGTGGGGCGACGGAACTTGGCATGTATTAGTGGTGGGGCGACGGAACTTGGCATGTATTCGTGGTGGGGTGATGGAACTTGGCATGTATTAGTGGTGAAGCGGCGGAACTTGGCATGTATTCATGGTGGGGTGATGGAACTTGGCATGTATTCATGGTGGGGCGACGGAACTTGGCATGTATTAGTGGTGGGGCGACGGAACTTGGCATGTATTTGTGGTGGGGCGATGGAACTTGGCATGTATTAGTGGTGGGGCGACGGAACTTGGCATGTATTCGTGGTGGGGCGATGGAACTTGGCATGTATTGGTGGTGGGGTGACGGAACTTGGCATGTATTCGTGGTGGGGTGATGGAACTTGGCATGTATTAGTGGTGAAGCGACGGAACTTGGCATGTATTCATGGTGGGGCAACGGAACTTGGCATGTATTAGTGGTGGGGCGACGGAACTTGGCATGTATTCGTGGTGGGGTGATGGAACTTGGCATGTATTAGTGGTGAAGCGGCGGAACTTGGCATGTATTCGTGGTGGGGTGATGGAACTTGGCATGTATTCGTGGTGGGGCGATGGAACTTGGCATGTATTAGTGGTGGGGTGATGGAACTTGGCATGTATTCGTGGTGGGGTGATGGAACTTGGCATGTATTCGTGGTGGGGCGACGGAACTTGGCATGTATTAGTGGTGAAGCGACGGAACTTGGCATGTATTCATGGTGGGGTGATGGAACTTGGCATGTATTTGTGGTGGGGCGATAGAACTTGGCATGTATTCGTGGTGGGGTGATGGAACTTGGCATGTATTCGTGGTGGGGCGACGGAACTTGGCATGTATTTGTGGTGGGGCGACGGAACTTGGCATGTATTCGTGGTGGGGCGACGGAACTTGGCATGTATTAGTGGTGGGGCGATGGAACTTGGCATGTATTTGTGGTGGGGCGACGGAACATGGCATGGATTTGTGGTGGGGCGATGGAACTGGGCATGTATTTGTGGTAGGGGGGGTTGGCACTTGGCATGTATTTGTGGTGGGGCGATGGAACTTGGCATGTATTTGTGGTGGGGCGATGGAACTTGGCATGTATTTGTGGTCGGGCGACGGAACTTGGCATGTATTTGTGGTGGGGCGACGGAACTTGGCATGTATTTGTGGTGGGGCGATGGAACTTGGCATGTATTTGTGGTGGGGATATGGAACTTGGCATGTATTTGTGGTGGGGCGACGGAACTTGGCATGTATTTGTGGTGGGGCGACGGAACTTGGCATGTATTTGTGGTGGGGCGACGGAACTTGGCATGTATTTGTGGTGGGGCGATGGAACTTGGCATGTATTTGTGGTGGGGCGATGGAACTTGGCATGTATTTGTGGTGGGGCGATTGAACTTGGCATGTATTAGTGGTGGGGCGACGGAACTTGGCATGTATTCGTGGTGGGGTGATGGAACTTGGCATGTATTAGTGGTGGGGCGACGGAACTTGGCATGTATTCGTGGTGGGGCGACGGAACTTGGCATGTATTAGTGGTGGGGCGACGGAACTTGGCATGTATTCGTGGTGGGGTGATGGAACTTGGCATGTATTAGTGGTGAAGCGGCGGAACTTGGCATGTATTCATGGTGGGGTGATGGAACTTGGCATGTATTCATGGTGGGGCGACGGAACTTGGCATGTATTAGTGGTGGGGCGACGGAACTTGGCATGTATTCGTGGTGGGGTGATGGAACTTGGCATGTATTAGTGGTGAAGCGGCGGAACTTGGCATGTATTCATGGTGGGGTGATGGAACTTGGCATGTATTCGTGGTGGGGGCGATGGAACTTGGCATGTATTAGTGGTGGGGTGATGGAACTTGGCATGTATTCGTGGTGGGGTGATGGAACTTGGCATGTATTCGTGGTGGGGCGACGGAACTTGGCATGTATTAGTGGTGAAGCGACGGAACTTGGCATGTATTCATGGTGGGGTGATGGAACTTGGCATGTATTTGTGGTGGGGCGATGGAACTTGGCATGTATTCGTGGTGGGGTGATGGAACTTGGCATGTATTCGTGGTGGGGCGACGGAACTTGGCATGTATTTGTGGTGGGGCGACGGAACTTGGCATGTATTCGTGGTGGGGCGACGGAACTTGGCATGTATTAGTGGTGGGGCGATGGAACTTGGCATGTATTTGTGGTGGGGCGACGGAACTTGGCATGGATTTGTGGTGGGGCGATGGAACTTGGCATGTATTTGTGGTAGGGGGGGTTGGCACTTGGCATGTATTTGTGGTGGGGCGATGGAACTTGGCATGTATTTGTGGTGGGGCGATGGAACTTGGCATGTATTTGTGGTCGGGCGACGGAACTTGGCATGTATTTGTGGTGGGGCGACCGGAACTTGGCATGTATTTGTGGTGGGGCGATGGAACTTGGCATGTATTTGTGGTGGGGATATGGAACTTGGCATGTATTTGTGGTGGGGCGACGGAACTTGGCATGTATTTGTGGTGGGGCGACGGAACTTGGCATGTATTTGTGGTGGGGCGACGGAACTTGGCATGTATTTGTGGTGGGGCGATGGAACTTGGCATGTATTTGTGGTGGGGCGATGGAACTTGGCATGTATTTGTGGTGGGGCGATTGAACTTGGCATGTATTAGTGGTGGGGCGACGGAACTTGGCATGTATTCGTGGTGGGGTGATGGAACTTGGCATGTATTAGTGGTGGGGCGACGGAACTTGGCATGTATTCATGGTGGGGCGACGGAACTTGGCATGTATTAGTGGTGGGGCGACGGAACTTGGCATGTATTCGTGGTGGGGTGATGGAACTTGGCATGTATTAGTGGTGAAGCGGCGGAACTTGGCATGTATTCATGGTGGGGTGATGGAACTTGGCATGTATTCATGGTGGGGCGACGGAACTTGGCATGTATTAGTGGTGGGGCGACGGAACTTGGCATGTATTTGTGGTGGGGCGATGGAACTTGGCATGTATTTGTGGTGGGGCGATGGAACTTGGCATGTATTTGTGGTGGGGCGATGGAACTTGGCATAACTTAATCAGTAAGAATACAGAGCACTGAGCCCCCACCCCAATGGCCATATAATTGCCAATCAGGCAGACTGGCTATGTGTACACATTTTTCATACCTGGTGCACTCTTACCTTCCACTTTGTGCCTGTATGTTACCCAACCACTTAGATTGTAAGCTCTACGGGGCAGGGACCTCCTTCCTACTGTGTCTCATACCACATGGCACTTATATATATATATATATTTATTTATTGTATTTATTTATTATGTCCTCCCTGTGTGTAATTGTGTATACACATACATGTGTATGGCCACCTTTCTATTGTTTGGCACAAGTACAATGCAAGCGGGGCTTAGCCCCTATGTGTTTAGTAAAAGTGCAGCAACGTTTTGGGGGGGCATATGCCTTCTTCAGGCATATGAAGGGGTACACCACCAAAATGTTGCTGCACTTTCAATAAACATGGGTCGACCACATGAACAATCAGACCAGCAGAAAGTGAAGAGGAGCCACAGAGTTCCAACAGAAATTGTCCCTATCCAGATCTATATCATCATCCCCATTATGTAATTGGGTCAAGTAAATAGCAACTTATTCATAAATCTTAGAGTGCTACTGGCTATAAACGCACAGCCCACGTCCGTGGATTTTTCTTTCCCACAAGATGATGGGATCCCATTAACGTTGTCATCAGCCTTGTGAAAAAATAGTGGTTCTGATCCTATCAACCACAGAGCAGGATGGGACATCTGGCAGACAGGAAGTAGAGACGGCGACATGAGAAACAGGAAATAACCGCCCCCACATAAATGAAAGCTCATTATCCTGCCCCCATTGCAGGACTTTATATACACGACACTAGTTGCCCAATTTCAGATATCAGGAACATTTGGGATCAGTAACAGCAGTTAGAGGTAGGAAAGTTGCAAAACAAGTTAATTGTGGGGGAACTTTTCATAAATTGTTGGCTAATTATTCTTTTCATTGAAGAAGCAAATGCTCGGTGACTTGTTACCTATATGCCTATCTGATCTTCCTATTATAAGATTACTATGTGATCTGGAAGGTTTTTTAAGAAGACATAAAGGTGGAATTAGGGCAGCCACCTGGGGAGTATTTGACTGGCCAACTGGCCAAGGGCAATGGGCTCTGCAATCAAACTCTGCTTCTCTCTGCAGCCTTCCCCAGTCCAACCAATTTCATGCCCCTATGATGTCACAGTCCCACCCCATGATGTCACCACCCTGACCCCTCTCCTGCAGTGGTTCTAGTTCCTTACCTCATACCCCAGGCCGACACACCTTATCAACAAAATATGCACCGGCCCTGGGAACTTTACTTGCCATTTTCTTCCCCATCCCAGGCATCCCCTGTGCCTTCCTGGGCAAGACCAAGCCTGGTACAGAACTTTTTCACTTATTTCTATACTGTGCATATGGCCATCTTCAGTTAACACAGGCAATTCCTGAGACAGGGAAGAAAATGACATGCTACTCTTGCACATAATGTACCCTGGGAAAGGCTGGCTTGAGATCAGAGATAAATGACTAGAATCACTAAGAGATGGCTAACAACTTGGTACTCACCAGTAATTCTACAGTCCCTTCAATTCTTCTACAAGGTTATTCCATTAAGACTAATGGCACAGGGTATACACAGGCCAATACAATGTGCTAACTTGGCCCACTCCAGGCAGCCTGTTGCCTAGTGTATGACCTCTTCCTAATAGCCCACAGGTTGACATGTGGACAAATATTAGCCACAAATCTATTGGTCAGGTCAGAACATATAATGATTAATTATCAACTTGGACCCATGATTGGATCAGCCTGGTTTGGCCCAGCATGTATATATGTATGACCAGCCTTAGTCACTGGTATTTCTCTAATAAGCAGAATCCAATCAGTGAGGATACAGAACTCTGAGACTCCAACCCCATCATGTAACATTTTGGCCACATGTACACATGTTACATGTACATGGCCACTATTATATTGTTCTTTTCATTTAGGCCAACTGCCTAAACAATTAAACAACAGAAAGTGAGTCTAGTGCTCATTCTTCTTTAAGGTTAGTACATTAAAACTGGCCATACACGCACCAATGATATAGTGCAAAACCTTGTTTTGTATGATATTCAGTGCGTGTATGGCGACTTGGTGAGGTGACTGGTATTGCAAAGGCTGCGGATAATGGTCGACTCGATCGGCCCGGTTAAAAGATTTTTGTTGGGCACCGAGCAAAATCTACGTTCAGGGATGAACCGGCAGAAGGAGGTAGAATTTCTATTGTTTCTACCTCCATATCTGACAATTGACCCTGAACATCTGTGGAGGAAAGGAACTTTTGTGCGCAAAAGATCGAAAATCGCTACGTATGTGGCCGCCTTAAGTCTAATGGAAGGGGGGGCATCAGGAAGAACCCAGAAAGTACCCTGTGTTACACAGACAGTGACACTGAGACCTCGGTGCAAGTGGACAGGGGCAAATTGACAGTCACTGGGTGACAGCAGCGGACAAAACGCTCCCTGAGTGCCATTAGCCTAAGGCATTGCGATAGTAGAAGAACACTTATTAAGAAAGCAATTTCGTGCACATTCAGTTGGCTGGTAGAGAAAGGCAATTGCTATATTAAATTCCCTCGTTCTGTTTGAGTTGATTTATTTGCATTTTTCCTGGAACAAATCTCCCCGATCTGTCAAACTGAGCCTGAACCATCTCTCTTTGATATCTCCATGACAGTCAACCATGTTGCATAACAACGGCAGAAGGAGCGAGGATCCAAGAGCGGCGGATGAGTGCCGCATCCCTGTTGAGAGGTTGGTTACAGAACACACACATTATAATTGCTGAGCTTGATTTGTTGTTGGCCTGGGTTAGCGCTATAGATGCATATAGATGTTTCATCCCCGACTAAAAATATCTTGATGGATCTGGCCGTTTCATGCTACTGACATGTAATTCTTCTTATTGTCATACTGGGCTTGTCTCTGGATTTAAGTAGAAAAATATGATTAGGAGAAACTTAATGAGCAGGGGACCAGCTGTGCAAAGCATAAACATGTTCATCCGACAAGATTAGAGAAACCTTTAGCAAGGTCACCCCATCAGGGCTTTGAGCCTATGACAATTTCATTTCATTTCCGCTTGTTGGAAATAGTCCTTAAACTGCTGTGTCGACTGGTGACCTCTAGATCCCTGATAATAAAATATGAGGTGGAGGAAATTAAATGAAGAACTTATATAGTGCTACAGTTACCTACTGTACTTTGTGTTGTGTCTCTACTGTTGGAATTTGAAGGGGTGGGAGGTGTACGACATAGATGGCACTGCCTGGGGGGAATATACAACGAAAGGGCAACTGTGTAGCACGTTCCCCCAATGTGCAGATGATGTCCTTCAATTGAGAAATGGCAAAATATCACAGAATTACAGAAAATAAGATCTGTTGTAAATCTGCCATAAGACGTAACTTTTGGTTGGCTCTAAATCCACATAAGGTGTTATTTACATAAGAGCAGACAGGGTCGGACTGGGCCGACAGGACACTGGCAATAATCCAGCTAAACCCTGGCTCTGCTAACTCAGTCCTGATGCCCAGCAGGAACTTTTGTCACTTCACCCCCACTCCTGATCACAGCCAAGTTTTATGACTGGGTTGGGTGGCCACCCTGCCTCTTCTAATAAATGGTGTGTCTATGAACCCTGGGGAACCATGGAGTTATGCCACCCTTTGCCCAGCAGTGGCTTCAGAGTTTGCACAGCAGGTTGTGTCAATAATCCTATCAGGCTTGCTGCCAGTAAATCAGATGCAAATGCCATGAAAACACCCTCAAATTCTAGATGCACCCTATATGTGTCAATACGGTATAATTGGGGAGGAGTAGCCAAAATAATACTGGAATTATGGGACAAAAATAGCTGTGTTATGGGTTAAAAAATGGCGACTTGCTTCTACATTGCACTTTGCACACTGCAATTGAGTTATAAATGAGGCCTTCAGAACATCAGAAGATACAGGAGGACCACCTTTGCATTTTCTGCTCCTACTTTTTCATTGTAAACTTTGCATTAGCAAAAACCATAAAAATGTCAATGGGGGGGATAGCAGTGAAATGTCCGGCCATAGTTTTGAGGTGACGAGCATAGAAGGTAGATACCTTCATAGAAGGCATTTCTCAGTGCATAAAACTGCATTCCATACAGAAACACACAACTAATAGCCTGTGTGGGTGGAGATATGCAAACGAGGAGGCTCATAACAAACCTATTTAGCTTTCATCTATTCAGAAAGATCCCTGCAGACTTCTTCTTTCCTGGATTCTGCAAGCACCACCATGAGCAAATTGCATTAGTAAATGATAGACAACTCACATCTCTCCAGGTGTTCTTCAGCTTCTACTCCCATTGTGGTTGACTGAGATGATATGAGTTTTAGATAAGCAACAGCTGTAGCGCTCTGGGCTGTATATACCTGGCAGGCATCACAATTACCCACCTACCAGTATCTATTTTACTCTACTGGGGCTCATCAGTGTTTGGGCTGCTCTATTATCTATGGCAGCAAAACAGTATCTCATTATGGTTATTGTGTGAGGAACATGCTGAATGAAATTCCCCGTGCAAACATACAACACCAAAAACACATATTTTATTTATAATGGTAATAATAACCTGTTCATGAATATGCTGCGAGTTACAAGCCTAAGTACCTTGGATAAAACCTACCTATACAATGAAATATATTACATATTTTTATATATATTCTGGTCTCACAATGACATGATAGCTAAACTATTACAGGCCATGTTCTCTAGAGATGACCAGTTCAGCCTGGAACCAACATGAGCATTGGTTTTACCAAAAGTGGGAAGGGTTTAGGGTTTCAGTTATGTACCAGGGAATTTTAAAGTGGACCACCATCAATAATATTCTGAGGTTCAGATCACTCTTCCCTTTCCCCATGATTTTTTGGCTTTTTCTTTTTTGGAGTCTCCCAAGAGGACCAAAATTCCACTGGTTGGCCCCCACTGCCCCAAGAAATTTGTAATAGAAAAATCCTCAAGCACAGAAGTCTGTGCTTACTGAAGTAGACATGTTCCCCCGGTATTCCCCCCTGGACCCACAGGGTATCCATACCCTAGACCTCTATAGTTGATTAAAATGCGGTCATGAATCGCCATCTCTACAGGATTATTCTGCCAAAAGTTATTCCAGATGTAAGGTGCATTAATGGTCACCCTATTCTGGTGGGCCCTGGGCAAATGCCCTTTTTGCCCATTTATTATTTATCTCCCAGCCTTTTGTGACACCACTGTTGGGGCATTTGCCCAGAAAAAAAGTGGTTATTGATCTTTGGGTTGGTTTGTAAATGAAGGTTAATAGAAAGTTCAGGTTCCTTTTTGTTTCCATCCCGCTCATCATTATTGATCACATTCAGAGGTTGATGCACTTCATTGACACCGAGGCCTTTGAGCTTTTGTCTAGCCGACGCGCAAAAGACAACTGAACACAACAGAACATGCAGCAAACAAACTGCAATAGATATAATGACTGTTTAAATGAAAATGTTTTCACTATTAACACTGTTAATAAAGTGCCGTGTTTTGGTTTTTTTGATTGGAGCAGGTTCAATTGCAGCTTGTTGACATTGGTATGGACACCGCACTACTGGCATTGCACATAGTAACCACTAGCCACCAATTCTGTGGTGCTTAATAGTATTCTCAGCCTTATCATTTGAAGATCACTTTAGAATGAGTTTCATACTGTCCTTCTAGATGTCCCTATGTCTTATAATATCAACCCTTATGCACTTTCCAGTTGGTGTTCTCTATGTCCTGGGGCCATTGCTTTTTCTTCACTGTACAATGCTCATTTTATGACCTCCCATTGTGACCTTAAGGTGCCCATACACTGGCCAATTCTAGCTGCCGATATCAGTCCCTTGGACAGATTCGGCAGCTTATCGGCCTGTGTAGGGGCAACAACAACTGTCCTGCCCGACCGACATCTGGCCTAAAATTGGGCAGATATCGATCAGGCAGGTTAAAAAATTTAGTCGGATCGGGGACCGCATCGGCTCGTTGATGCGGTCCCTGAACCCATTACAGTCGTTATAATTCGATCGTTTGGCCCCCAGCCTAAATTCCCCGGATATTGCAGCCCGTAGGTGGGGATATCAGGAGAAGATCCGCTCACTTGGTGACCTCGCCAGGCGAGCGGATCGTTACGTGTATGGCCACCTTTAGTATAGTAGTATAAGAATATTTTACTATAGGTGGGATGGAAGCATGGGCGTCCACAGAAGGGGGCAAGAGGGGGCACTTGCCCCCCCCTGGAAAAGTAGCAAAAAAACCAAAAATCTTACTCCGTTTCTGCACTTTCCCCTCAAGCCCGTTTTTGCTGTGCTCCGATTGGATCTTTCTTCTTGTGGATTCACCAATCAGAGCACAGCTTCCTTGACAGACAGTAAAATTGACCAATCAGAGCACAGATGCACACAGGGATCGGGAGATTTTGCAAACTGGAAACAGAAATAAAGACTGAAAAGATGAATCTGCAGCTGTAACTTTACCTGAGAACCAACTCTCAACTTTTGCTGCAGTTTTCATCCCACAGGTACTATACAGTTCTAAAGAATCACTAGCTGACATTAAATTGTTTAATTTATAATCTATCCCCTACCCTAACACATGGAGGGTAAGTTAACTCTTTCCCTCTGAAAAAGCTCATTGTGTGTTTATATACGTGTTGTTGTTTTTTGCACTTACTATTTTTTTTTTTTTTTTGTCATTGTTTTGTTCATTTATAGTTAGTTACAGTGGGGCCAATGTTGTGTATCAGTGCCAGTGTTATAATGCCAGGGCCTGAATATCTGCCATCTGTACCCACTGCTTCTCATGGCATATAATGTGCTGGGTTTGTAAATACGGACTGCGTCTCACTGTATATAATGGGGAGTCAGTACCCACTGCCTTTCTTGCTATAAAACTAACATAAACACATCTAAAGGGGTGGTTCACTTTTAAGTTAACCTTTAGTATGTTATAAAATGGCCTATTCCTAGCAACTTTGCAATTGGTCTTCCTAATTAATTTTTTTGAATAATTTGCCTTTCTCTTCTGCCTCTATACAGATTTCAAATGGGGGCCAAAAAATATTGCTCTGCAAGGCTACAATTTTATTATTATTATAATTTTGTATTACTTATTTTTCCAAGTAGGCCCCTTAACTATTCATATTCCCATCTCTTGTTTAAATCACTACCTGGTTGCTAGGGTAAATAAGACCCTAGCAACCAGATAGCTGCTGAAATACCAAATGGAGAGCTGCTGAACAAAAAGCTAAATAACTGAAAAACCATTAAAAATAAAAGTGAATTCGAATGCGAACTACCCCTTTAAGCTAACTGATCCCAAACACAAATGTTTGCAGATCCCCTAACAGAAGTGCGCGTATGAATACTTTTACTACTAATACTAAACATTTTAGGGTAAAAAAAAAAAGCACCCCCACCCGCACTTTTGTACAGTATCCCTGGGAGTCAGTGGGAACGGCAAGAGGTAGTTGGGAGGTTAACTTTTTACGTCAGCAGTGAATCCACTAAGTGTCACATTAGCTGTAGGTCAGTCTGTGTATGGGCCATATTTAGCCTCCCCTAGTATCATCCTGCAAAAAAAAAAAAATATATATATATTTATCTGTTGCAGGATGATGCTAGCTTACTTGCCCCCCCTTGGAAAATTTTCTGCGGACGCCCATGGATGGAAGGGTTTGTGGATGCAACATTACAACTTAAGCTCCATACACTAAGAACTTGTGCTGTTCCCATTAGTAAGCTAATAGAGATTTTGGCACAGCATTCACAGATGCAAGGGATCCTGGTACTTGCCTGTCCAAAACAGGTATCCCTACTTCTACTGTAAAGCTTTCCACACAGAGGCCAGTTGTCTGTAGACTTGGCCAAGAGGTGATAAGTCAGCAACTGGTTGGTCCATGTTTGGCACCAAAAAAATGTCCTCTTCAGTTTATATGTCACCTACTCTGATATGGCCATTGGCTAAGGGTCCATCAGACCATGGATGTGCTCTATAGCTGAGTGTGCACAGGTCCCCTATGTGATCCAATCGTTAACCCACAGACTGCAAGATCTAATCAGCTCCATTCGGCTGACCACGTGGGTAAGAAAGATCTGCTCATTTGGTGACCAGAATTCCCCCCATATGGGAAGACTAGTGTAAAACGCAGAAGAACGCTATGAAGACACCATGAAGTTTATATTGCCACAAAGGTCTGTTCCCACTCAGCATATAAAAACCAGCAGAAGGATATGTTCACTTCTGAGTGAGAATGTGCATATAAATATTTATGACTGTTACAAAATACTCTTGTTGCATCAAAGGCTTCTTTATCTGCGCTCTTTCTTTAAGCAGCGGAGGAGTCAGGGAGATGTATAATAATGCAGCAGAGCAATGAGGCCATGTTGTAAGTGGATTGTTTTCCTTAAAAAGGCACGGGGTTAACATGTCTAGGATGTTTAAATCCTTGCGGTAAGAAAGGAAACAAGTACAAAAGGAAACAAGTAATTGCTGATCCATGGAGCAGAACAAGAAGTGATTAAACAGATAAGGTTTAATTAAATAGCTTATTGGAAAAGGAAATATGAAAAAAAATCCAAGGAAATTGAAATAGTATTGCACCATTTTATTGGAATCCATCTCTATAGTTATATAGAAGGATATTTTGCAGGGAAGGGATCTTTTTGATTTCATGTCATGTTTGAGAACATGTAGAAAACAAGGCTTTGAATACGGCAGATTCTGTTTGAGGCCACCACAAGGTGGCAGTCAGCTCCCCTGAGCCTCGAGGGCGCAGCACGTGGGGCTTGATACATATCAGAACGATGCTCTTGCAGGGGATAGCCCATCCCAGCCAGGCCAAAGTGGCTTTTTGGGAATAAAATAGGATATCTGTGTAACCCAATAGGTCCACTTGTTCTACCAGTGCATAGTAAATGCCAAGTCATCATACAACGTATCCTTTGGAAAGATCACCCTGATCCATTCAAAGAAGGGGGTAAGATTAAAGGTCTATTGTTTTAATAAAATAACCCCTTTTTCAATAATTTCATTAGATCTGAATGCACCCCCTTTACATAAGAATAAGTAGTGTTTTCTGTTGGATGAGAGCAAGTTTATTTCTGAGAGTTGCCCCTCTAGGCACAAGTAGATTGTAAGTTCTTTTGGGCAGGGCTCTCTTCACCTCTTGTATCGGTTATTGATTGCTTTATATGTTACTCTGTATGTCCAATGTATGGAACCCACTTATTGTATGTTGGCGCTTTATAAATAAATGTTAATAATAATAATAATAATAACCCACATGGCACAGAAATAAAATTAATATTTATACTGATCCTTTGGGTTGTTTATTCCACGGAACTCTTTATATATATGATGTTATTCTTCACTGTATTATTTCCACACTATATTGGAGTTAGTATAGTTCTTTGCTGAACATTGGCAATCCAGCATGAGTAGCCCACTTGCCCATAAATGGGGCTAAAGGATCATTTACTCATATATAAATGTGTTCCATAATATCTGTGAAGTGTTAAATCTGGTTAGACAGGGAATACATCGGCCAATGTAGCTGACAGCAGTACTAACCCTGTGTGATCAACAGTATTTGTTGGCCCAAGGTACAAAAGCCTTGATCTGTCCAAAACTGACTTTTCCCATAACTTCCCAAGATCTAATCATTAGGCTAGAGTTGTAGTTCAACAAGAATGTTTTTATGGACACGCAAATAAAGATAATTTTTTACTGAAAAGAGTTCCTGGAGTGCTCCATCTTTACCTACATTCTTTTGCTCTAATCATTAGGTAACCTGGCCCAATAAAGGGAATGCTTTATCCTGAAAGTTCTGCATTATGGGAAGGTCATCTCCCGTAGACTCCATTATAACCGAATAATTTTTAAAAAATAATTTCCCTTTTCTCAGTAATAATGAAACAGTACCCAAGATATATAGTAATCCTTGTTGAAGGCAAAACAATCCTATTGGGTTTAACTAATGTTTAAATTATTTTTCAATGGAGATCCAAATTACAGAAAGACCACCTATCAAACATTATTTGATGTTCTCAAATGAGAATGATCTTCCCCATTCCAACTAATGACCAATGTGCTTAATGTGCTTAATGTCCAAACGAATGTCACAGATACTGTCACAGTAAGCTCTGAGGAACCCTAAACTGCATATTGTCTGCTCTGCTCCCCATTATCCTTACTCCAGAATGGTATCTTTTGTCTGGGATTAGGATCTAACCGGCCCAGACCAATACCTTACTGAAGCTGTTGGACCTTTGACTGCTTATTTATCCATAGTTAATCTAAAGCTCACAGATACTATTCTACACTCACCGATATGGGCCAAAGTGTAGACCCATTGGGGCAGTGTGCAAAGTGCAATTTCTTTATAAATGATTATAATCTCCATTGCATCCATTTTAGAGTACCCGCACTTCATAAATGAGCCCTATTGTCTAGCTAGAAATACAGATCTTTTTGAGTAGAAGATCAGGCCTATATCTGGATGAAAGAGTATATACTTGTACACCCCAAGCTCTATATCTTATCCTTATGGGCAGTTGGTAGTTTAGAATTACTGTGCCCCATATTAAATTTAATTTACATCCCCAAAAGTTGACCTTTTCTACAATGATGAAATTGCTCATCTGCAGGGTCTACTATCTCTGTAGTTATGGGGATATGAAGGACCAGAAAAAAGTCCATCTCCTACAAGCCCTGCTAGGTATTCAAACAGCAATAAACATTAGTATTACACCTGAACTGGATATTTTGGGTGTGAGCCAATCCTAATCCTAGCAACTCAAGCACAATAGACTGGTTTGATTAATAATCTGTTTTATCCACAGATTTGCTTGCAGCCGGCCTGAATCATTTGTGCTGGAGGAGAACCAGTCATTAATAGTGGATTGCGGATTTGCCAAAGGTGAAAGTATTATGTGATTTATTCATTTTATTGGCTGTTCCGTAGCCTTAATAAATGCCCCCAGTGTTGCCTTTTTCTTGAGGTTTGTATGTTAGATGCCAGCTTTAGAATAGAATACAATATACTTTGTAGCGAGATGTTTGATCTGTTTCAGACCTACTTTCTGTTGATCCTGAGGAGAAAGTGAAATCCATTCTAAAATCATTTTCAGTTTTGCTTGAAGCACGAAGACGCGTGTTCCTTCCTCACTTCAGAATGGTGATATGACCCAGTTTTTCCCCAGCTCTTCACGGATCTAAAGGAGAGCTAAAGCGTAAGAAAGAATATGGCTAGAAATGCAGTTTTTTATACTCTGAACTTACTGTACTGGCCCAGAGATTTAGCAGCCCTATAACAGTAATGGCTTCAAAGTTGTCCTCAGCATCTGCCCATCTTCTGATCTTGTTAGGCCATCTTTTGAGTGGCACTGACACTACATATGTGTGTTCTGGGCTGTTGTTGAAAGCCTAAGCTTTGAGGCATGGATGGGCCAAGCCAGCTGGCTGCCCTAGGAAACCTGTCTGGTCACCGCAAATGGGGGGGTACAGTTCAAATCAGTATTGGTCTCGTGGGCAAGACAGCCAGGACTAGGGGTAGGCAGGAGCCCTAGACTGGTGCATCTTCAGCCTATTCCACCTTCTGCTTTAAGGTCATTGGAAATTGAACAGCATGTTAGAAAGAGACCTGCGCCCCCCAGGAATACAGAGCTGCCTGAGTAGATCTGTATTTATGAGGAGCGATGGGGAGAGGCACCTAGATGTCTCTCCATGAACCTCCTACCAGTCCCCTAACTTGCACTTCACTCGGACACACAAGCTAGGGGGCACTGGTGGCACAGGCAGCAATGGAGCCCTGTTCTTACCCACTGACGCTTCAATAGCAATAGTTGTTTTTACTTGTACTGTTACTACTGTAAAGCAGAATCCAAGCAGACAGTCAGCTCTAGTCAGACTTTTCTGAGAACAGAAGCTAACACCAGTCTTCCACATCACCTTTAGGAGGGCCCAGAACCATTTGCTGCCTTACTAACAGGAACTCAACTCACCTCAGAGAACTAACCATAATGGCACTAGGGTGAGACATATACAAAGTCAAGGACAGGTCATGGTCATGGTTGGGGCGAGAATCAGTCAAATATCAAATAGAAGTCAAAACCAGAAATAGAGTGTATAGAGAACGTGCTTTAGCTGGAACTGATAATCAGAAGCCAACTTGGGCAAAGACCAAGGAAACAAGGCAACATGGGCTAACAGTTTCATTACATGCGCCAGGACATTTTTGGCTTAATAACTTGTCGTCACCTACTGATGCAAGGGAAATGTTACGTGCCCATAGTACCATGAGCATGGCTCCATCAGAGGGACACGTCTGAGAACCAGCAAGTCTAGAAATTCTTCCTAAAAGAACACGGTGGTCTCCTAATGTGCAAGACAGTCTACTTCGCTTACAGAAATAAACAAAACTTTTGATTGGTTTCTGTCTATTATTAAACAAGACCAGCCATTGCCTCTGTTTTGCCTGGCCGTCTGGCTATATTTGAAGGTGAAGGAAAGTAATTTTGGCATTTTACTGCCAATAGATTTGCCACATTAGTGCCACCTAATGCTATATTTATTCTGCAGAAAGCTTTACCATAACTGAGTAAAGAGCCCTTGAAGCTCACTCTGTTTGTTTAAGATAGCAGCTGCCATTTTTGATTTGTCTCACTAGCTTCCTTCTGCAGCTCTAGCCATTGGTAGCTGAGATCACACATTTTTATGGGAGGGGGAGTGAATTCTTATGGGAGGAGGGAACAGGAGAAGGTTTTTGTTAGAGAGGAAGTCTGATACCTAAGAACATGTTTACACAAAAGAAGACAAGAAATCATGTGTTTCTTTTGATAGAGGACCTTTCTGATAAAGCTTATTTTTTTTTTTACCTCATTTTACCTCATTTTTGCTCAACCAAAAATGAATTAACATGGGAGTTAGAGTCTACTGATTGTATAAAACTGGCCCCATGTATTATACTATCTCATGAAATTTCCTCTGAATTCTGATGGGGAGCTCAAAAATGTAACCCAGTCTATGGCATGACACAGGAGGGCCCTGATCAACAGAGCTTACAATCTACATTAAAATGATTCAGCTGTTTGATTCTAGCAGTGGCTTATTTGCTTGAACTGGTGGAACACATTTCTCTCCTTCCCCCAACCCACATTATATCCCTGATTACAAAGCTTCCAGCTTCTGGTTGTCTTTCTTTTTATACCTGAATGAGTTTCTTTTTTTTTTTTTCCTCTCTTAAAATGTTCTAGTCTGGATTTGTGTATTCTGTTGCATTTAGCTCACGTCATTGTTCTGTTATAGAGGTACTTTTGTTCCTTGTACATTTTAATTAATGCCTAGCACATTTTCCTTTTCATTATTTCCCTAAATTTGCAACTGAAGGCTTGTTTCTTTTATTTTTGAAGCCTTTCTGTTCTGCAAGTGGGTATTTCTAATATACAGGAACAAAAGGGCACTTGTGAATGGCACAAGCATTGCTGGGCCGAGGCTTAGGGGCGCCCAAAACAAACCCCCGCCCTCTATCGCCCTCTCCCTCAATTAGGTGTGGGGGATGGGGGGATTGATGAGTGGCAATGTGATGCATGATGGTTTTGCCCATCGTATCAGTGCTCCCTCAACCAGGTAGGGGAATGAAGACTAAATAGAAGACTAAACTAATGGCAAGTAGATTGGGTTCCTGCCTACTGCCCAGGAGCGGCCAGTAACTAGGGGCCCCTGTGTGCCAGGGAATTGGCCATATAGCACTACAGTCCTATGACCATCTAAACAGGGCCCCAGGAATAGAAACAATATGTTAGTGATGACTGTACTTTAACACCCAGGTTCTCTTAAACAGTCATGGTTATAGGAGATATAAAGAAGACTTTCCAGCTTGGTCCTTGTATATCACTGTATAATACTGCCGGTGAATAGAACTAAACCAACAACCACAGATTTAGAAATTCTTATAAAGTTGGCCACTTTGGGGAACAATAAGGAAAAGAGAAGAAATAGGAGTCTGCAAATGTATACATGAGTGGGGGCATTTTAGTGTTTTCTAGATTCTTATGTAGTGTCAGGACCAGCCAGGATTCAAACCCTGGAGGCTCTTTGGGCCGGTCCTCATTGGTTCTACCTATGTACCTCTTGTACTTCCCGCTGTCTGCTCTTTCCTCGGCCCACCTCATTAACCACATATACCGCTAATTATTCTATTAAGTCCCTTTATAAGCCTGCCCCTGACCTCTGCTCAGTGTTGGTCATTAAGCTTACTAGCTGAGATCTTACCGTCCTGTGATTCCTGTTCCTGAGACCCCCCATCTGGTCCCTAGTTCCCTGCCCTGTTCCTGTTCTCCTGTGCCCCTCCATGACCTGTTGTTGTAGATCTCCCAATTTTGGCCTTAGCCTGATCTTCAACTCCGCTTGCCAGCTGCCTGTCCCAACTACCAGCCCAGTTTATGAACTCCGTTTCTGCCTGCCAATTTTGTCTTCATTAAAACCTTGCGTTCACGTAATCATGGCTTCACGGCTCAGTTCTGCCATTTACAGGTATGTCCTGGGTTATCCAATATACAGACTCCTATTTGATTGCAACATGCAGGTCTGGATAGATTTATATAGATATGTATTTAACTGTTATAAAATAATTGTAACACACACTATACCACTGCTAATGAACATCATAAACATCCTCACCAGCAGGGTCGGACTGGGGGGCTCCCACCCCAGTGACCCCGCACCCCCTCCAAGGTGCCCTGCCGGCCGCGTCCCCTGCACCCCCCACCAGGGCCGGAACCCACCGGGTTTTTTCCCGGTATTCTGGTGGCCCAGTCCAACCCTGCTCACCACCATTACCAACCATTCACAACGATACAACAGATTATACTAAGCCTTGTTTGGCTTTCTAAGCAGCACCTCCTCCTACAGATACACAAACAAACACCCAGAGTAAATAAGCACACACTACGCAGTGTTTCACGGCAACCAGAAATCGACTAGAACTCAAAGCAATGACACAGAATATATCTGGCTGAAGAAATAATAGTGACATATGTTTTCTCCCTTCTGGCAGAACTTAAAATAATTTAATACTAATTTTTCCCCCCAAGCAGAGCATTACTATTGATTAAAATGGAGATTTTAATCCACTTTCCTAGAGCGAAACAGTTGCATTTATTGATTGCGCTTCCCCACTGATGGCTTGATGCTAAATGCTAAGGCCGCTCTCCTCCGGCCGGGGCTAAACCCGTAATCATGAAACGCAGGCCTGGCATCCGCGGGAGCTGAGAGGCTGGAAATGGCCCTTCTCTCAAGAGGATTCCTGATTATTTTTGCAGAGATGATCAAAATGGAAATAAGTTGAGCCCCACACTGCCTACAATGATTGCACTGCCTTATGCCGGAGCGTTGAATTAAACATGTGCTTCTTTATCTTGTGGGGCGTTATGTGGAGCGTGGAATGACTGATGTCTAAAACGATAACTCCTTCTATAGGGAAACACTGTCTGTGGATTCTTATTAATAGGGATGGCTCACCTTCAGGTTAATTTGTTAGTATGTTCTAGAATGCCCCAGCCCTAGTAACTTTTCAACTGGTCTTCATTTTCTATTTTTTTTTTACAGTTTTTACCTCTTCATCCTCTTTCAAATGGGGGTCACTGACCCCAGAAGTCAAAAAATCTATTGCTCTGTGAGGTTACAATTTTATTGTTATTTTTTATTACTCATCTTTCTGTTTAGTCCCTCCTCTATTCATATCCCTTTCCCTCTTTCATACCACAGCCTGGTTGCTGGGTTAAACTGACCCTAACTACCAGATAGAGGCTAAAATTCCAAGCTGCTAAACGAAAAGCTAAATAATTAAAAAAATGCAAATAATACAACATGAAGACCTATTGCAAATAGTCTCAGAATAACATTCTCTACATCATACTAAAAGTTAATGTAAAGGTGAACAAGAACAACCCCTAAATCTGTATTGGTTTCATTACCACACTGGCACTTGAATGAGCTTTGTGTTTAGTTGCTAGGGGCAGGTAGACAGTCTAACCCTACCAACAGCCCTAGGGTCACATGACTCCAATATGACATCAATGCAGAAGGCTCATTGGCATTCTGCTCATGCGATGGAGCACCTTCTTGGTGATAAACATACAGACCTATAAATGTGTGTCCTCTAGATCCTCATTGCTGGTTGGACATTTCTCTAGCAGGGTATAACCATGGGAACTATAGAAGTTCTATAGTCAAAAACAGAAAATTGTGCTGATGATTGCAATTCCATCTCTTTCTACGGCACACTTTGTCCTCCTGATTCTCCCAGTCCCTATTGGCCATCCAGCCCATGGTGAGGGAAGAACCCTGTTGGATTGTTGAATTCTGTCTTGGACCATTTGCCATCATGCTGGTGAAGGAAAGCTTTTAGATCAGCAGATTAAGACAATATTACATGGCTAGTAAACCACCAAAACCCAACTGAGGTCACATCTACTGTAGGTAGAACTGTAATACATTGGGGAATGGTAGGTAGGGGAAGATGTTGGGTTAACTGAGGGTCAGCTTGGAGAATAATGGGGCATAGTTGACTTTGTTGACTTCAAAAAGAAATAAATGCTCCAAGCAAAGACAACAGCACTGTGTATTTGTACATAGGAGAAGCCTGAATAGCCGCCCTCAGGAGCCCTGAGAACCATTGTATCGCTGACATTCCAAACACACATGGGTGAAAAACACACAGAATAGTGTTTGCTAAAAGGGACCCAGTATACGCATTTTGGAACGACTGGGTAAATACTAGAGGTCGGTGGGAGTGACGGGAGTTACTGAACATTAGAAATACTGCTGTTATGTTGTTCTCTATATTCACTTTACCAACAGGCAGCAGAACTGTCTTTACTTTCCAATATAAATAGAAGCTACAGCAATAGTTTATTAGTCAGTGACTAAGAAGATGTAGACGAGGAAGGCAAATAATTCAGAAACTATAAAAAAATACCTAATAAAGACCAATGGCAAAGTTGCTAGAAATAGGACATTCCGTAACATATTAAACTTAAAGTGAACCACCCTTTTACATCACTATCGGTTTCTCTGAGCCAGCATGTTATGTGTGAGGGGCGGGTGGGTGCGGAATGGGAGGGGTGGGTAGTGCTTGCATTGTGCACTGGGCCCCTCCAAAGATTTTTTTCAGGGGGGCCCAGAGCACAATGCAAGCACCTCTCCATTTCCACACCCCCTCTCATCCCCCTTCCCTGCCCCCACTCACGTCCAAACTCCCTGCCCACTAGCTCTCAGGTAGGAGAGTGGTGGGGAGGGGGGGGTTTCTAAAGCTATAGAGGAAGCAGGCTATAGAGGCTGTCCAGGCCCCCTTGTTCCCCACCTCTTTTGACCATGGGATCTGTGTCCCCCATAGTTACGCCCTATAGTTACGCCACTGGCCTGGACTAGGGGTGGGCAGACAAGAGCTATGTCTACAGGGGCCTGGATGAGTTCTTGAGCAAGCATAGTATCCAAGGCTATTGTGATACTAATATCTACAGTTAGTATTAGTGGTTGTATATATAGTTTATGTATGTGAGTGTATAGATAGGTAAGTATAGGTTGTGTGTGCCGGGGTTACTTGGATGGGTTGAACTTGATGGACTCTGGTCTTTTTTCAATCCTATGTAACTATGTAACTATGTGCCTAGCACCATCCAGCGTTACACGTGCCCCCTAGTTCAGATATTGGGCCTGACTCACAGTCGGGGTTCCAATTCAACCTATGGGTGTTTAGTTGGGTTGAAGTCAGGCTCTGTGCAGAGCAGTCAAGTTCTTCCACTCCCATCTCTGCAAACCCATTCAATATGGACCTTACTTTGCCCATGGGAGTTAGTATTTTGCTGGAACAGGAAAAGGCCTTCCCCAAACTTTTGCCACAGGGTAAGAAGCATGGACTTCTGAAGAATGTGATTGTATGATGTAGTAATACCTGTGTCAGCCATGATGGCTGCAGCTTATAGAATCAATTCCAATGACTAGAAGGCCACATGGTGTATGTCCCCAAAGCAAAAGTGTATGAAGATATAAAAATTGACACAAAGAAGTAAAAAATATATTGCGTGAGTCATTCTCCGAGTATAAACGCTGTATCGGCATTGAGAAACCCTGAAGGACTCGGTCATAAAACTTACTTTGACACCTTCTGTTCTGGAACAGCTGACAGCAATAAGCCAACAGCCATAAACCTATCACAGATAAGGCCCACGACCAAAAACATGGTGTCATAAAGAAAGAAAAAAAAACATCCCAAGCGTTTCATGACAGCCCATAATTACCATGAAAGATTACGAATTGGAAATATGAACAATAGCCCGAGGCAATGCAAATTTAATTATAACGAGGTGATTGGAAATTATTTAATATGCAGCCCTATTAAGTACGAGATCGAGGAAAACCAGCCAAGTAATTCTTCATTATTCCGGAACATCACTAAAAAAAAAAAAAAGGTCCCAGTGAATTCTAATTAACCTCAATGGGAAGGGGAGAGCCGTTACGGCGGGAGCTGTAAGACCCACCATCCAATGAGCAGATGTTCATTAAACAAGTAGAACTTTGCTTGAGATTGTCACCAAAATGCTTAGTGTGATTCCAAACACAGCCATTGACTACCAATAGCAGAACCAATCAAAATGCTTTATTTCTCCTAGCTGTTAGTATTGTGGGGTGACTATAGAGGCACTTGAGGACCCACACCTAGGGCGGCACTTGTGTGGCTACAAGGTCAATGAACATTTTTTCACCACCACCGCAGGATAATTCCCAACTAGGGATGAGTGAATCTGTCCGTTTTGCTTTGCTGAAAAATTTGCGAATCTTTCAAAAGATTCGCGAAACGGCGAAAATGTTGCTTGGCAAAAAAAAATTGTCGTTCGCAACTATTCTTTGGATGCGCGACTATTCATTTCACGCTCGCGACTATTCTTTTGATGCTCGACTATTCATTTGACGCTTGTGACTATTCCTTGGCTCGCGCAACTATTCTTTTGACACCCGCGACTATTCTTTTGATGCTCAACTATTCTTTGGACGCTCGCGACTAATCTTTGGACGCACGACTATTCTTTTGATGCCCACGGCTATTCTTTGGAGGCGCAACTATTCTTTTGACGCCCGCGACTATTCTTTGGAGGCACAACTATTCTTTTGACACTCGCGACTATTCTTTGGACTCGCGACTATTCTTTGAACGTGCGACTATTCTTTTTACGCCCGCAACTATTCTTTGGACGCGCGACTATTCTTTTGACGCTCGCGACTATTCTTTGGATGCTCGCGACTATTCTTTTGACGCTCGCGACTATTCTTTTGACGCCCGTGACTATTCTTGTGACAATTTTTGGGTGTGCTACTATTCTTTTGCTGCCCACGACTATTTTTGAGACAATTTTTGGACGCGCTGCAAATTTTTTCATTCATTTCGTGAAACAATCCGCCAATGGCTAAATGTGGAAATTTGCCTGGTGAAACATTTTGCCCATCACTATTGGCAACTAAATCTGGCAGCAGAGTAGTAGGGGATAGGGGAAGGGGGTTCCTGGCATGACCAGGGTGGGGTTACTGCACCACTCAAGCACCATTGGCTGGATTACCTGACAACAATCTGAAAACCAGGCAGATTCTAAAATATTCTAAAATAAATGTATTGTCGTTATATTGCTTTTAAGGTACCTTTTTTTAAAATCTAATATTGTTGGTCACATTGTCTCTTTATGTTTTATGGTTATAACTCAAACTTCACATTGAACTCCCGTGTGAGACATATTTTTACATTCTCAGTAAGATATGGAAATTTTGTCCGAGACCTTATGAAAATGTATGGATATATAAACGCCAT
Source organism: Xenopus tropicalis (assembly GCF_000004195.4). Lineage (NCBI taxonomy): Eukaryota > Metazoa > Chordata > Amphibia > Anura > Pipidae > Xenopus > Xenopus tropicalis. The sequence goes on from NC_030680.2 coordinate 17,025,495, forward strand.
TTGTTCTGCGCGAGGTGTCCTGCCTTGCAGTTCTGTTTCATAGGGGCTTTTTTTTTTTTTTGCATTCTGTATTTTGTACATGCTGTCCAAAACCTGATGTGGAAAATAAATGTACCTCTGGCAGACCAAAATGAGACAGAGCAAATGTAATTTACTAATGCAGAAAAACAACGTCTAAAGCAAAGAGAAAAAAAACACCAGAAGCTAAATATATCAGCTCTGCAGAGGAGAACAGTCTGAAAGAATGAAATGGAAAAGTGGGGGCTCCTGGGAGAATTGCCCTAGAACTTGAGAAAGGTTATCACTGTGTGCACCCAACTTTAGCACCCATTTTTGTGATGTCAGCCATGGGGATTATGTAGCTCTAGGTCATTGCTGCATGGAATGCTTCTCCATTGGTGAAGAAATCTTTCATAAGTCTTTGTGCCAAATTTTATTTAGATGAATGGACACCCCCTGTCGTCAATGGTGACATTCAGTGTCAATCCCAAAAATGGGTAAATGTTCTTCTTGGGGCTAAAGGGTAATTTTAGGTGTCTACTCATCTTAATGACACGAGGTGCAGAGAAGTACTGTATCTGGATTTCTCCACCAGATGGAAAAGACCACGTGAAAATACTTGTGCCATTTGTGATGTCCTGTTTGGCTTCACTGAAAAATTTGCAAATCTTTCAAAAGATTAGCGGAATGGTGAAAAATAAGCGAAACAGCAAAACATTTGCGAAACGGTGAAAAATTAGCGAAACAAAGAAAATGTTGTGCATCAAAAAAAAAATTTTGCACAACAATTCTATTTGATGTGAGAAACAATTCTTTTGATGAAAGAGACCATTCTTTTTGCTGAGAGACAATTCTTTTTGGCGAGAGACAATTCTTTTTGCTGAGAGACAATTCTTTTTGCTGAGAGACAATTCTTTTTGCTGAGAGACAATTCTTTTTGATGAGAGAGACAATTCTTTTGATGAGAGAGACAATTCTTTTGATGTGAGAGACAATTCTTTTGATGAGAGAGACAATTCTTTTTGATGAGAGAGACAATTCTTTTGATGAGAGAGACAATTCTTTTGATGTGAGAGACAATTCTTTTTGGCGAGAGACAATTCTTTTTGATGAGAGAGACCAATTCTTTCAATGAGAGAGACAATTCTTTTTGATGAGAGAGACAATTCTCTTGATTAGAGAGACTAAATTCTTTTTGGCAAGAGACTTCTTTTGACGCAGGCGACAACTTTTGGACAGGCTATGAATCTTTCCACGACAAATTTTGTCGCCCGTTTCACGAAAAAATCAGGCAATAGCAAAATGCGGAAATTTGCTGCATATCCATACCTGGCACATTTTTCTGCCCATCGCTATTGGCCATAAAACCCCAAGCTTGGTGGAACTGTAAGCAGGAAACCATGTATTTATCAAGCAAAGCAGGGCCAAAAAAGTATTGATGCCCAAAGCAATATTACTTGGCCCAATGCCCTGCTTATTACCTCCAACCACTCACACAACCTCCATTCCAGCCAGGCCACTCGACCCTTATTTTTTCCCCTCTTCAGCCATTCATTCCCCTCCAAATACACCCCCATTGCATTGTTAGGATCATACATGGCATGTAGTTGGGTTGGCAGCCTGACTTTGTGCACTTGGGACTGGACTTTACCCTCTGGGAAACCTATTGTCATGGCAAGAAGTTCTGGCAAGAAGTTCTGGCAAGCAAAGGGGCACGACTGTAATAAAGTCAGTTAGGCTGAAGATCACGGTACAATAGGGTTAGGCAAGTTCGTATTCAGGCAAGCTGGGTCGAGGCAGGCAGATAATATGATCGTCAGACAGGCAAGGGTCAAAACCGGGTAATCAATCAGAAGGATGAGGCAGAAACGAAGTCGAAGTACAAGCTGGGGTCATGTTATGGATATCAGAATAGTCAGAAAGCAGGCCGGGTCAAACACAGGAATTCACAAGCAGAATACAAAAGCACAAAGGCTCAGGAAGGCACCAGGAAAGAAATCCTATCAATGAACGGTAGGGAATGTCCCTTTAAATACTCTTAACTTTCGTGCCATTGTGTGCTGGCGTAACCACGCAGGCATGAATGCGCCTATAAAACGCGAAAGTGCGTGTGCGGCACGCACTAGGAAGATGCCGGCACAGGAAGAGGACGGCCCGGTGGGCATCCCCGCAGCGCCGGTAAGTAATATTTTATTACACCTATTCTGCATTCCTTACTTTTCCTAATCACCAAAGCCTCTCCTGGCACAGTAGTTTGGGCACGCATTGCCCAATTTAAAGTATAATTATTCTACAATCAAAGTATTGCCCCTGGTACTGCATTGTGCTCTTACTTTGATGCCATTATTGAAATGACCTTGATTGCTCGGCGAATCTCAGTACACGGCACAGATAGAATCCCAGAATAGAAATATGAAATGTTCTGCTTACAATTACCCACCAGCCTGCAGCCAATACACTGCTATCTGGGGCAGATTGAAGGGAAGCACAATATATAGATATTCGTTTTTTATGTTACGATGGAATATGATTTATCAGCCATAAATCATTGGTTCCTTTTAAACAGATGAATCTAGTTTTAAGGAGTAGCGGCCAGGAAGCCATCACTCGCAGTGAGAAGGATGAACAGTTCAGATGCTTTATTAATGCAATTATTCACATTCAGTTCAATATTAATGTCATAATAACTCATCCTGTTGTTATCTCAACTCCTTCCGAGTCACATTGCAGCCTGGCTGTTGCAGTTCTGGGTGGGTAATAATTTCCCCTTCATGTGAATGAAAACAATACTTTTAGATAACAGGCTGTACTCTTCAAAGACGTTGGGTTGAAGAAGAAGATATTTGTTCACAAAGTTCAACCCTTCAACGTGCCACTTGTGTCTATGGTTATTAAAACCCAGTAGCTCTTGTCACTCTTGGCTGTGCTGATACATTACAGGAATTCTGGGAAAGAGGCTTTGATCCATGACATTATTAAGGAGAGTGTCCAGGGGATCCATTAAGGAAGCAGTAATAATCTTCAGGGGTTCTTTAAGATTAAGTTGCCACTACAGTGTAAAGAATTACAATGAAAGATTAACTATACCCAAGATTTTTGTTTAGTTCTTCCTGCTGTGTAGCAATAGTTACAGGGAAAGTCCCCTATGAACAAAGCAAAATGGAAGTGGCTGAACCTGACTGGTCTGCACAGAACCCTGACTTTGCAACCCACTCAAACCCCTGTAGAATGCAACTGAAGGCAGACTGGCAGCCAGGCCTGAACCCCAACATCAGTACCCAACTTCACAAGAGCATTGTGGCTGAATGGAAGCAAATCCCTACCACTAAGGTTCCAGTGGGAAACTTTCCAGGAGCAAAGAGGCACTAGAGGACCAACTAATAGTGAATTTTTTCGGCAGGCATGGATTCACAGCGAATTTCGTTTTGCCATTGGCGAATTGTTTTGCAAAACTAACGTGAAAATTTGCCGCGGAAAAATTCGTCCCACGTAATTTTTTTTGTCGCTTGTCAAATTGGGCACGGTCGTGTCAAAAAGGGCGCGGTCGCGTCACAAAAGCGCAGGAGACAAAGAAAATAGACATGGGCGACAATAAATAGACCATGGGGGTGACAAATGCGTGACTAATGCATTTTGCGGATTTTTTCGCCGTTTCGCGAATTTTCTGGCGAAGCAAAACGGGACAGATTTGCTCATCACTACCAACTAAATGTGTATGAATTAAATATTGGACATCCAAGTGGTCAGACACTTTTGGCCATGTAGTGCCATGGCAATGTCATTCTTGGGTTTTTATTGAATAATCTTTTTGGTAGAAAAAGTCTGAATGATAATTAATAGTTATAAGGAACAGAACTGCTTCTCCTTCCCATAGCTGGTAGCCCTATAGTACTAAAGGGCTTCACAAATTTACCTACTCTTATCTTTTTGAGCCACCCCCCATTATACATGCTTCTTGAGTAATAACTGCAGTGGCTTGGATGATGTTTAAACGAATATAATATCCAAGGCAATTATGATACTAAAATCTGCATTTAGTATTGATGTTGGTATATATAGTTTATGTATAGATAGGTCAGTATAGGTTTGTGTGTGCTGGGTTCACTTGAAAGGGTTGAACTTGATGGTCTTTGGTCTTTTTTCTACCCAACTTAACTATGTAACTATGTTACTATGTAGGTATGGCAACAAGCAAGCAGGGTTCCTGACACACATAGAAGTCCTCTACACCCTAGTGCTGGGCAGTAGTGATGGACAAAATGTTTCGTCAGGCATGGATTCATGGCGAATTTCCATGTTTCGCCATTGGTGGATTGTTTTGTGAAACGGATGAAAAGATTCGCTGCAGAAAAATTTGCCTGCGTCCAAAAATTGTTGCGGGTTGCGGGTGTCAAAAGAATAGTTGCGCGTCGCAAGAATAGTCGCGGGCGTCAAAAGAATAGTTGTGCATCGCAAGAATAGTCGTGGGCGTCAAAAGAATATTTGCGCATCCCAAAAATTGACGCAAGAATAGTTGCGGGTGTCAAAAGAATAGTTGTGCATCGCAAGAATAGTCTTGGGCGTCAAAAGAATATTTGCGCATCCAAAAAATTGACGCAAGAATAGTCACGGGCGTCAAAAGAATAGTTGTGCATTGCAAGAATAGTCGCGGGCGTCAAAAGAATAGTAGCTCGTCCAAAAATTGTCACAAGAATGGTCTCGGGCTTCAAAAGAATAGTTGCGCATCCAAAAATTGTTGCAAGAATAGTCACGGGCGACAATTTTTTTTTCCATATGTCATTTTCTTTTGAAAGATTCGCACATTTTTCATCGAAGCGAAACGGGACAGATTCACTCCTCACTACAGGCCAGTGTGCATGTACAACACCCCAGAAGACACCTGAGGCAAATATAACAATCATGGAATATATATATATAGTTTTACAGTTCCTTCGCAAAGCATCAAAGGACAAATTTAAACTAATCTGTCCCTTTATTTTAGTAAATCAACATTTTTCACATATACATTGGGCCTAATTACACTTTATATTTCTATAGAGCGGGATGAAGCCCAGAACATACAAGTTCCTTGTATATAGAGCTCAGATTCGGTGCTGCAAGGCAACAGCGCTAACTCGCGAGCTTATAAATTCCAGTCCATTTATTGCTACTGCCAGCCACCAATACAAACAACTGAATACTTAGCCTTAATGTTCTGGAGTATAATGTGTCATTAAAAGAGTTTGGAAATTGTGCCCGGAACAAGACATACGAGATAGAACATTAAATCCATTGTCAGACTGTAAGAGCACTCTTGGCAGCACAGAGTTCAGGGCTGAGGTAAGGCGCGTAGATCACAATTACTGAGCGCTTGTTCGAGGAGACAAAGGAACCGCAATTCCAATGAATACGGAAATCTTTTCCCAGATTTACAGAAAGGGAGGCATTTAAGTGGATTATGGGTTATGCCATCTCTTTCTCATTCGGTTCTGTTGGTAGAAATGAGCAGATGAAGAAACAAATACACGATAAATATATTATAATGACCCAACGACGCAACAAGGCGCAGTGGGTGGGTGGGTGCTCCGTTTTGCTTTGCCAAAAAATTCACTAAACTACTGAAAAGACTGGAAAATGGCGTCAATGGGAAGAGAACAGTGTTTTTTTCTGCATTTTTTCTGACTCATTTGTTTTGCCAAAGACATTGGCCGTTATTTTTGCTAGAAATCAGCTAACAAAGTACTCTCATTCATAAATAATGGCTAAACCCCACCTCCTCCATGAAAGACCCCCTTCCCCATCTTGAACCAAATCTAATGATCTCCTTGCACCAGCCCCCTTGCCCTGTACTAAATCTGAGAACGCAAAGTAGGCGGCCGCCATGTTTGGCCATGTCATATCCAGTGTGTAGTCTCCCAGCTTAGGTAGAGGCCAAAGGGGCAGCTGCAGGGGTGATATTAGATCCAGTTCAAAGGGGTTAAAAGGGGTCCTTTCTGAGGGAGGCACTTGGAAGATAAAGGGGGTTTCGTGAAAAAACACACATAAAAATTTGTGGTAATTTAAAGAGCTATCAAGCCTTTTTTGTTTGGTTTCTACCTTCATTTTAGCATTATAATGAACTATGCATTTCCCAGTAACCCTTATCCAGAAGATGAGGATCTTGAGGTTATTTACCCCCATATGTAATATAAGGCACTAAGCTTGCCCAGGAGCAGTAACCCATAGCAACCAATAAGACGTTTCATTTTAAACAGGTAAATAATAAATCAACCTGCTGATTGGTTGCTATTAGGGCGGAGCGAAATAATTCTCACAACTAAACATTTTGCCACGTGTCACTTTCTTTGACGTTGGCGTCGCTTTCTCTGATGCACGAACCAGCTTTTGAAGTGTGCACAGGTTTTTTATGCGTGCACAGTTTTTTTGGACGCGTGCATCAAGAGATTAATGTGTGCGTCAGAGAAAGCGCCACCCGTGCAGACCCGGATTTGTGGAAAGGCCACAAAGGCCTGGCCTAGGGCGGCACAAATTTGGGGGTGGCATGCCACCCCGCCGCACCAAAATGCCAAACTTTTCCCGCATACGGAGCAATGGGGACCTGCCCATGCGCGATCGCGAGTGGGGGGGGTACGCGACAATCACATGTTCGTGCATGTGCGCGGGGGGGAATGGGGGACAGGGGACAAATCCACCCACATCAAAGAAAGCAATGCTTGGTGAATTTTTGTTGATGCCGCACAAATGATTTCGCTCAACCCTAGTTGCTATGGGTTACTGCTCCTGGGCAAACTTATTGCTTTTAATTACATAACCCCCTTAAGGTGGTCATACACAGGCAGATCTTAGTTGCAGATTAGGGTCCTTTAGACTCATTCGGCAGCTTATCTGCCTGTGTATGGGCACCCCCAATGGGCCTACCTGACCAAGATCTGGCTAAAAATCATCCAGATCTCGATCAGTTGAGTTTGATTTTCTATCTGACCTTCTTGGCTCCTTGATGTGGTCTCCAATTCAGCAGCCCATATGCGATCATTTGGCCCTAGGGTCAAACAAACAAATTAGCCTGATATTGCCCACCTTGGCAACCTTGTCAAACAAGTGAATCTTCCTGTATATGGCCACCTTTAGAGCCTGAGAATGCTCAAATAATTCATTAGCCAGCCAGCTACATTGATTATTAAGAACTGGAATGTCCAACTATCAAACATCATGGCTGCATTGCTCAAATGCCTATTAATTGGTGAGTCCCTTAGAAATAACCCCCTGCTACATCGTGGCTCCTTCAATTGGGGAATCACCGCTGCAAAGAAAACGGATGGAGACAAGAAAATAACGTTGAATTACGCCTGACATTTTCCCCGGCTCTTTTTCTTTAAAACCCATCCTTGCTCGGGGACCTGTAAGAAGTAATTTAAGCCAGGCTGTCAATAAACCAAGCTGATCACAGGCCTATAAAGAAAAGATCCCTCGGGTTAAACTTTTAAGCAGCAGGCTGTATTAATGTAATGGAGAAAAAGCTACAGGGAAGTTCAACTATGTAAAACTTTGGTCATAACCAGAATGAAGAAAGTAATTACCTCTTTCAGTACACTGTCAAAGAGCTATTTATTCCCTTTACTTTCCGCACTGACTTTGATAGGTAGGAAGATAGAATCTCAGCAGTGAGTTAACCAAGAGCAGAATCAAAACCAAGGAATCAGCAGAACGCCTCACATTACAGACATTAGGAGGCAAATTTCCAGTGGCGTACAAGGGGAGATGGTAATAAAACCCTAAAATGATCCTGTGAATGGAGGCAAAGGCATCGCAGGACGGATTATATTTCCAAACGGCTCGTACAGAAAGGTTCTTATCATGGATATTGCTTTATTAACTGAGACAATTTCCCCCCCCCCCTTCCTTTACAATGCAAGGTTTATTTCTGCATAGATGAGAAGGGAAATCAAATCGTTTGTGATATTCACAGTCAACAACCATCATTAAATATTTTCTAGCCCATTAAGGTTGCTTTGAAGAAATGCCATCAGCCCAGTCTATTGTGTTTTATCATAAATAGGAGATTTCTTATGAAATACAGTACGTGAGATATGGTTCTTACTGACCCTCTGAGAGGGTAATTATCTAATGGGTAATTATGGATCATTAAATAAAGAATGTTGTTTTTTTTGATGAGTAAAACAATGGATATCTTGGTTTTTCCTTTGCCCACTAGGGGCAGTGTGGTTGACCTTGTACTTCCCTATAGTACAGGGGTCCCCAACCTTTCTTACTCGTGAGCCACAGTCAAATATAAAAAGACTTGGAGAGCAACACAAGCACCATAAAAGTTCACGGAGGAGCCAAATAAGGGCTGTGATTGGCTATTAGGGGCCTCTATGCACCCTATCAGCTTACAGGGGGCTTTATTTGGTAGGAAATCTTGTTTTTATTCAACCAAAACTCACCCCCAAGTCAGGTTTTCAAAAATAACTCCCTGGTTTGGGGGCACTGAGAGCAACATCCAAGGGGTTGGGGAGCAACATGTTGCCCCTGAGCCATGGGTTGGGGATCCCTGCTATAGTACATCTGTTTGTCTGCAAGCGAGTCTGTTGAACATAGAGCTTCCACCACCCTCAAGAAGGCTCATTTATAAACATAAGCACATTGTGCAATTTCATCCACAGATTGCCGTGTTTCCCCGCTATAATTGCTGCCTCGAGGGGGAGTTGCATCTGATGCAATCAAAAGATTCACGCGCAATATCACTGAGTCAGGATTTAGTCATTTCCAGATCCAAACATGGTGGGTAGAAGATTCCATAACTGCACGTCACTATATAAGCATCAATTTCCAAGCAATGTTTAATCGACTAAAATTATTCCAGTTCTGACCATGTTGTTATCATGGAAAGTTGTCAGGAGAAAGAAAGAGGGTTGATCTGATGTTCTTCTGGTTCTTCTGGTTAGGAAGAGGTTGCTAATGTTTCCCTAACCAAAAGATCATCAGATCAGCCCTCTGTCTTTCTCCTGACAACTTTCTCCACAACATCCTCAACCACTTCTATCCCTTAAGGGCTTATTTAAGCCTTCCTCTCCCATACCCTGCTGCTGGATCATTAGTCTTTTACTGTTATCAAGTGTCCCTACTTCCTTTCCAGTTCCTGCCCTAAACCTCTGTCCTGAAAGTTGGTTCCTGCCCTGTCATTGTCTCCTTATTCTGATAATATTTGATTTCTGGCCTATCATTCAGATTCTCGCTTGTCTGTTGCCTGCCCTGACCCCATGCCTGTATGCTTGCTGCCTGCCTAGATCTTGTGCCTAAACCTGGACATTTTATCTGCCAATTCCTTATGTACATTTCTGCAGAGGTCTGTGTTTGTTAAAGTTCTTTTCTACTGAAACTTTTGTTAAACTCAGTTGTTGCCGAATCTTTGTAATCTTTGCAACTGGTTATACAGTACACCAATTTCTGCCTGGTAAGTCAGTGAGTATTTCTGAAATGTCCCCTGGGATGTGATTCGCCTTTAGGAATTTCCCAGGCTTAATGGGACTTAATGGACTTAATAATGAACAATAATGATCGGTTTCTATGTGTGCGAAGACCAGGAGCATAGTCACATCCCTCTCACCCTCCCTGTGGATCATGGAGGAGATTACTGAGGCTGTTAATGGGGTGGTAGCTTGACTCTTATCCCCAGTGCTTAGTTAAATAGGCTGTTGACAAGGTAAGTTGCTAACTGGGTAGGCCTGGGGTCTTGGAGGGAGGCGGATAACCTTGTATGAAGACTTGAATAAAAGGCAGGAACCAGACTTTAGGCCCAGGGTCAGGGTTGGTCTTCATGGAGGACATGTGCCATTTCTGCAAGCAACCTGAAACAATAGGTTATGCTTAATCATATATCTGTTAACTTATGTTAAGTATCACTATTAATGAACAATGGCTGCCTTTTTTATTTAATTGGTGCCCCGTGGAAAAGGGGAGCTGCAAGTGTCGACACTGCGCTTGTCATGGTTTAGAATAAAGCCTTTAGAGAGGCCGGTTGAATTCATCTGCACCGTCTCAGTGCCATCCTAATTGTTATATATTGCACCAATTAATGCTCCAAATCTAAACGACATTTCTATTAGCGTGGCGTGTTATTATTAGCCACGCCATTTACTAAACAGCTTAATGTTCTTATCCAGTATTTACACAAGCCCACAGATCCCTATAAGGTCTCTAGTGGTGCTGTGTTCTCATCCACAGACGGAATATATCCCCATCCCAGAGATGACATTTACAAAATAAAACAATTAAGACGTGCCTATGCACGAAACCTGCATTCAGTACGGCCACCGCTCTTAATTGCTTTTTAATTTGGTCAATGATTTATTCCCAATTACTGAGCTTTTTATAAAATGGGTTTTTTTCCAAAACGCACCAAAAAATGTATAAATTGAATTTTTTTCAGGTAAAAGCTTAATAAAGATGTCCCAAGGCCATGCTGCATCTCAAAGGTCGGCAGTAAATAGGTCTACCTAACCTGCAACAAAATGGAGGAATAATCTTAAATTCTGAAGAATTCCCAGTAGATTGAAATTTTTCCTATTTACCCACCCTTTCCTGACAATCCCAACCATTTTTAATGCAGTTGAACAGTTCATTCCTATAGGATAAAATTTAGGTTACCGTCAGTCCCGTTTCAGAGCAGTTTGGAGGATGTGGGAAGGGGTTAGGTTACAAAAGGTCATTCCTTATCCTGTCCTGGAACAGCAACGGTTGGCTAGAGGCAGCTCTGTTGCTACGGGGGTATCCGGGGACAGTGTTCACTTTTCCATGGGAACATGGAATCTGAATGGGGTCAGCCATTTTGAATTGGGACTGATGGGTAACCTTACTTTAAAGGTATTTTTTGTTCCTAATGGAAACATATGCCGAGTAGTGATGAGCGAATCTGTTCCGTTTCGCCGGAAAATGCACGAATCTTTCAAAAGATCCGCGAAAAGGCAAAAAACTCACAAAACGGCGAAACTGTTGTGCACCAAAAAAAAATGTCGCCCGCAGCTATTCTTTTGTCGCACGTGGCTATTATTTCATCGCATGGCTATTCTTTTGACGCCTGCGACTATTCTTGTTTGACGCCGGCGACAATTTTTGGACGTGCAGCAAATTTTTTCATCCCTTTCGCAAAACAATCCGCCAATGGCGAAACGCGGAAATTCGCCGTGAATCCATGCCTGGCGAAACATTTCGCCCATCACTAATGCCAAGAGCAATAGTTCTTTTCAACAATTTTTTTACCTGTTTATAATTACAGATCAGCGAATCTGTCGTCCATTTTGCTTCCTGAAAAAATTACATAAGGCAACTTTTTTTGACGTGCTTTTTTTTTTTTGAACTTTGCTTCTTTTCAACAAATTTTGTACCTATCCCATGGGAATTTTTGTTTATCATTAGTAATAAGTGAATCTGTCCCATTTCGCTGCAAAACTACGAAAAATTTGTGAAACTTGACTTTTTTGATGCAGCAACTACTTTTTTTGACACACGGGACAATTTTTTGACGCAACCACAACATTTTTTCCACAACCGCAATCTTTTTTTGCGGTGAAATTTTGCAGGCACTTCACAAAAAAATTCGCCAATGGCGAAATGCGGAATTCTGCTGTGAATCCATGCCTGCCGAAAAAATTTGCTCATCACTATTTATATTTTTATATTGTTGCTTATGTCTATAAACATTCCCATTCATGCAGGCCATAATATACGGTATCTAGTAGAATTAAGTCTAAAACAACTGGACTTTTCTGAGTTTTTACCTTGAAAACGTTTCACCACTCATCCGAGCGGCTTCTTCAGTTCAAATGACTGGTAGGGAATTCCGCGGTATTTAAACCCTTGATGGTAGTACAGTCACAGACATCCAATCACAATGATTGTTGCTTAGTTTAAAACAAGATGACAAAGGGGATGAAGGCCCTACCACTGTTATGTATATTTAGATATATTTCTGGAGACCAGATCATCTCTGAGTCTGAGAAGGGGACTCTGAGGGTCCCAAAACCATCTACTTATGACAACATAGCACAATAAGATCCTTCTTACATATTTTCTGCTTTAGGGAGTAAAGAAAGAAACCAGAGTATGAAGGCTGAATTCCATGTAAGGAGCAGTTCCAAAGGTACATTACGTTCCAAGCTTCCTTCAGGATAGCTCTTTCTGTTTTCTTTGGAAGCTGTTGCTTAGAGTAACCTGGATGTCCCTGCATAAAATGATAAACATTGTAAATACAAAAAACCACATATTTCACATATTTAGCACAGAGTGGGGTCAACACTTGTATTTTCCACATTTTCCATTTGCTGCTCTTACTGCCAACATCTTGCCAAGTCTAAATGCTTCCCTAAGACATAAACATTCACTTAATAATGAAAAAAGAACCCAAGAAAGCATCAATGAGGCAACAACAACTACAAGGAGCAGCCCACGTTTGCCTTTCATCGCTGAATGTCTTCGTTCTGTAATGACAACCGTGCATTCACATGTAAAATAGTTCATTCTTTAACGTTGCTTTCATGAGTCGGAATGCTGATGTACACAGAGCTTGCTATTTTTATTACTTCTTCAGTGGGGACAAGGGTCAATAACTTTGCTCCTTCTCTAATGTTCTTCTCATCTTTGTTTGTTGCAGGAAATTCTATTTTTTTTATATAGAACCCTGCAGGCCATTTATATACAGGTATGGGACCTGTTATCCAGAATGCTCGGGACCTGGGGCTTTCCGTAATTTGGATTTCCTACCTTAAGTCTACTGAAAAAAATATTTAAACAGTAATTAAACCCAATAGAATTGTTTTGGCTCCAATAAGGATAAATTATATCTTAGTTGGGATCAAGTACAGGTACTGTTTTATTATTACAGAGAAAAGGGAATCATTTAACCATTAAATAAACCCAATAGGGCTGTTCTGCCCCCAATAAGGGGTAATTATATCTTAGTTGGGATCAAGTACAGGTACTGTTTTATTATTACAGAGAAAAGGGAATCATTTAACCACTAAATAAACCCAATAGGGCTGTTCTGCCCCCAATAAGGGGTAATTATATCTTAGTTGGGATCAAGTACAGGTACTGTTTTATTATTACAGAGAAAAGGAAATCATTTAACCATGAAATAAACCCAATAGGGCTGTTCTGCCCCAATAAGGGGTAATTATATCTTAGTTGGGATCAAGTACAGGTACTGTTTTATTATTACAGAGAAAAGGGAATCATTTAACCATTAAATAAACCCAATAGGACTGTTCTGCCCCCAATAAGGGGTAATTATATCTTAGTTGGGATCAAGTACAGGTGCTGTTTTATTATTACAGAGAAAAGGGAATCATTTAACCATTAAATAAACCCAATAGGGCTGGTTCTGCCCCCAATAAGGGGTAATTATATCTTAGTTGGGATCAAGTACAGGTACTGTTTTATTATTACAGAGAAAAGGGAATCATTTAACCATGAAATAAACCCAATAGGGCTGTTCTGCCCCCAATAAGGGGTAATTATAACTTAGTTGGGATCAAGTACAGTTACTGTTTTGTTATTACAGAGAAGCTAAAGGGAACTTCTTTATAGAGGTTTTTATATCCCATTTATCTGTTGTCTCTTTTACAAAATTAGTCCTTAAATGGTTGGCTTTGTAGGTTGGGGGGTTCTCCTTCTTACAAAACAAAAACAAAAAAGTTCCAAAGCCCAAGTAAAGAAAGGTTTATTCTCATGATGAGTTTGTTGACATTTTGCTCTCTTGCATTTTCGTTTATGTGAATAACCAAGTTCTACATGAGACGTAGATTGCTATTTTATTTGGGCACCATGATAGTCATTTTGTTTTACAAAGTGTGAATCTAAAATACAATTAAAAGGCAAGGCTTTTAGCAATCTCCTTGTGCAGCACACTGCAATTCTTCACATAGGCTACACGGCCATTGAGCTCAGTGCATATAGACTGGAATAGGCTTGGGCGGCTGGAATAAGCTTGTTTATGATTCACGGCTACGTTCAAACCCATTTCTCCCTGTAGGCTGAAGGGAAAGTGCTTGGCTTGCTAACTGTGTCACTCTCTCCCCTGAACCATCTTATTAAGCGGCGTCGGTGTAAGTGGATCTGAATAATGTAAGAGGACATTTTTTATATTAGCAATGAAAGAAGCATTTAGATTTATTGAAATAATACTTTACATATCCTCAAAGAACAAGCCTGGCTCTTCCGTTTAACTCGTTCAGCAGCCGAGGAGCCAAGTAACAATAAGCAGAGACACTCAATCAATACAATTGCAGATATTTTCGAACAAGTAAACATTTATCAGCGGTGGTGTATGATTGGTTGTACAGGTATCGGACCCCTTATCCGGAAACCCGTTATCCAGAAAGCTCCGAATTACGGAATGCCCGTCTCCCATAGACTCCATTTTAATCAAATAATTCAGGATTTTAAACCTGATTTCATTTTTCTATGTAGAAATAAAACAGAACCTTGTAATTGATTCCAACTAAGATATAAGTAATCCTTATTGGATGCAAAACAATCCTATTGGGTTTAATTAATGTTTTATTGATTTTTTAGTAGACTTAAGGTTTTTCTCATCATTACCAATAAATTTGCTTTTGCGTGATGCTATTAAATTTAATTGGAAGATATGGGGTTATTGGGGCATAATTTGAAATTATGCAAAAAAGTCCAAAAGACCCATCAGATATAGAAGATACCTACACGTTAAGGAAGGAAACATGGGAAATCTGTGCACTGGGAAAGGCTGGTGACAGTGTTATTGGGCAATATGGGCTACCAGAGAACTCAAAGTCATTTTTTATGCTAGGCTTATGGCAGGGGTCCCCAACCTTTTTTACTTGTAAGCCACATTCAAATGTAAAAAGCATAAAATATATTCCTGGGGTGCCACATAAGGACTATTATTGGCTATATGGACCGGCAGCCAACAGAAGGTTTTGATTGGGATTTATGCAAGCCAGGAATTCAAAAATAAGCATCTGCTTTGAGGCCCCTGGGAGCAACATCCAAGGGGTTGGTGAGGAACATGTAGCCCCCGAGCCACTGGTTGGAGATCACTGGCTTATGGTACATTGACCCCTGTCCTTCATATTCACCCGAAACTCCCAAATGATTGCCCTTTTTAGGAATGATGGGAGCTACAACATGGAGCTGGCCACTTGCTCCTGTATAAACTGTGGCTTGGATCACCTCCTGGCCTTCAGGAAGCTTGTAAGGCCTGATCAGATCTTACAGTCTGGATTAGAGGTCCAAGTTTTACAGGCAAATTCTGTAGGAGTATATGCATCTCCTGCTCCCTATGGGCTACGGCTGGCTCCCAATCCAATCAACTCATTGATGCTTTTTGATGACATAAGTGACAGCCGGTGGCAATGAAGATGGACCATGTAACTCCTATTGGAACAGCAGTTGATTTTCTTTTCAAGTTCATGCAGAACCAAACAAAACTGAATGGAGTCAGCAAATCCAGCTGGTTATATATACATGATATATATATATATATATATATAGGTATCTCTCTGCAGTATTCATGGAGACTGTTCCCCTCAGTTTATGCAGCACCTGTTTGCCTGTGGCTTTTAATCTCCTAAAAAAGTTCCGGTTGGATGGAGTAACCCAGCTGACATTGCTCCAACCCAAAAGCGATTCATCTGCTCTCGGACTGTATAAGAAATAGCTTTTGTTTATCACAAGCAATAAAGTCCATGTGTTCTGTCTCACTGTGCTTATTAAACGCTTTGCAGACTCCCTTTTCCACTTTGGACATAATTGCCATGTCTAGGATTACCTTTCTCTTTTTTTTTTTAGTTTAAATCCTTATCATGAAGTGCGGCGGGCGAAGCGAATACGCTCCAGGCAATCATTTTTCCTCAAAGTTGCTACGGTAACAATCACATCTACCTTAAATTCACATTCTGTGTTGTTGTATAAATTGATTTATCAGCTAATCTGACAGACACTGTCACTGTTCTGCTGCTACAGAAAGGATGTTAGATGTCTGCCCCCCCTCCAGTTGCTGTAACTATTGTTACCCAGCATTCATGGACAGTCACTGGCTCGCTGAGAATGATGGGACTCAGGATACATGGAACGATCCAAGGGCAGATCAGTTGGATACTGCATGTTGGGCCATGATATGGGCACCTTTTTACTGTTGTCTATTTTTGGGGCAACAATATTCAGTCAAACATCTGCCAGGGTTGGGGCCAGTATTACAAATTTGTAATTGCCTTTTGTTCTACTCCTGGCCCATCCATATAGGCCCAGACCTGCATCGATTGGACTCCCATTACAGGCTTCACACCTCCCCTGTGGCCTGATGTGACCAAAATCTGCCTCCCAATCCTTCTACATATGCCATAACCCTGCCCCATTGTGGCAAAGCCCTGCCCCTTTATCATTGCTCCACCCCTCCCGTCACTCATATCCCCACAGGCTCAGCCAAGCTGGCATTACATTTTTTTAAAAGATGGCAACCCTAGCCGACAGCCAGGCAGATTACATATTCCAGCACTTAGATATTGGTTGTAGTATTGTGAAGGCCGGCACAACACTTTGTTAGCAGGTTGAGGGCCCATTGCCCTCCCCTCTGTGACCTCTGCACCTCCTTCATTCTTCCTCCAGCCATTTTCTGGCCTTTATAACTAGTGATGAGCGAATCTGTCCCATTTCGCTTCGCCATAAAATTCGCGAAACGGCAAGAAAATTTGCGAAACGGCGAAAAATTAGTGAAAAACGCATTTGTTGCACAATTTTTTTTTTGGTCACTTGCGTCTTTTTTGTCGCCAGTGTCTTTTTTGTCACCCACGTCTATTTTTTTGTCACCCGCACTTTTTTTGATGCAACTGCACCTTTTTTTTTACGCAACCGTGCCCAATTTTTTTTGGTGCACCCGTGCCCAATTTGACACGCACAATTCTGTGCAACAAATTTTTCCGCTGTGAATTTTCACGGAAGTTTTGTGAAACAATTCGCCAATGGCGAAATGCGGAAATTCGCTGCGAATCCATGCCTGGTGAAAAAATTCACTCATCACTATTTATAACCCCTCCCTGCCTTCTCCAGTAACATTACTTAGCATACTTGGTATGTAAGTATGACTAGTATGGTGGGTCGGATTGGCTAATGGTTGGGCCGGGGAAGATAAAAGTCAAGTGCAAGTCAACTCTGTCAACCTGTAGGCCACCAGTTTGCTGGGATTGTCCAGGCAGAATTCACTTTCCAAACATCATACAAAATAAAATTAATGCAGCTTACTCAGTATTTGTATAGCCAGATATAGTTGCAGAAGGATCAGCCTTTTATTCTTCCCTTAATCATTCATTACAAAAATATTAATATTAAAAAGTAGGGCAATTAAGGTCAAGTTGGTCTGACCCACTCAGACTCAGGTATACAGGTACCTATCAGCCCTATATTGTTCCCCCCACCAGAGGTGCAGGGTAAAAGAGCCCAAACTCCAGTTGGGGGGAAACAATAGTTTTTCTTGAAAAAAAACATCCCCCACCAGCGCTAGGCCATTAAGCACATGCGTGTGTCACAACATGGCTGCCTGCAATGGGAGCGCCTTTCCGGTGAGGGTAGCAGGGGCTCCAATCAGAGTGAGAGCTCTGTCAGCCTGCACCTCTGGCAGGAGAAACAATATTGGGGTGATAGCGATTGTAATAGTTACAGCTAGGGTTGCCACCTCTGCTGACCGCAGGGGGAGGGCGGTGATGTCACGGGGCAGGGAAGAAGTGGGACAGTGATGTCACTGGGCAGGGCTATGACGTGGTGATTGGCCCGGTTTTCAGAAGGGTTGTTCAGGTCAAAACCTTTTCCGAATTAGGAAAACCAGGCAGGACTCATTGAGATTGATGTGGCAATTGACCAATTGCAGATCACCACATCATAGTTCCACCTAGTGACCTCACAGCCCTGCCTCTTCCCCGCCTCTGTGACAAACCCGGACAGGTGCCATTACTTTTATGGTTCCGGGCTGCACTTTGAAGAGCGCAATGGCGGTGTTTACTGGCGACACATGTAGCAGCTTGTAGCAGCTTGGGGTTCAGAGTGCCTCCTGAACCCCAAGGGTTAAAAGGAAGCCCTTCCAGAAAGCTCTTTACAATTTTGATTCAGTGGGTAAATTTCGAATTTAGTGCAAGTCTGTCAAGCAAAAGTCTGGCATGAACCTTTTTGAAAGTGGAATTTATGAATATCCCTGAGCCAAATGTATTTTACTGCACATTTTTCACATTGTGTGAACTCATTTGGCATTTCCAACTCCATTTCCCACCCCCCCCCCCCCCACCCCCGACAAAGCGAGAAACAAACGTGTGAAAGGGAAATAAAAGTCAGATTTTAAAATATCATTAAGGGTTAAACAGTAAAAAAAAGGGGCGGGGAAAGCATTGCGAATCAACTATGCATGAAAATATCCGTATTTTAGCAGAACTAAGGGGATTATGGGATACCTTATGTGCGGCTTGGTGCTTGTGAAACTACACAATTCATTCTGGCCCTGCAGATATGTTTTTCAATACAATAATTTGATTCTTTCGGCCTAAAACAAATCCGTGCACAAATGATGCAACGCTGTTATAATTCATACAAATTGAGGAATTGTACACACATGCGCCAGAGTCAGAAGCAACGCAACTGCCTTCCATTGAACACAATCACGCATAAATTCTGGGAAAGAATGGGGAATTGTGATAGAAAAAAACATGGCGACCGTGTTGGAATGTGCACCTTAGTCACTGTATCAGGGTAAGTGAATGCGCTCTTAGGTGCACTTGGCCTACCGCCCTGCTAGCTTCCCCCCAATCACTAGCCTCCTACCTCACTCCTGCCATCACCCAAAGCCACGCCCCCCTTACCACTGACAAGTTACAAATCAGAAACACAGAGGCTCCTCACTAGTGATGTTTGGGTCGACATTCTATCAACCCGTGCCCAACCCTAATCTACCTGCTCCCAACCTGTGCCCAACCCAACCCAAAGGCATCTGTATTTATAGATAGTGATGAGCGAATCTGTCCCGTTTCGGTTTGCCGAAAAATTTGTGACTCTTTCAAAAGATTTGTGAAACGGTGAAAATGTTGCGCGTAAAAAAAATTGTCGCCCACGACTATTCTTTTGACACCAGCGACTATTCTTGGGACAATTTTTTGACGCACGACTATTCTTTTGACACCCGCGACTATTCCTGCGACAATTTTTGGACACGCAACTATTCTTTTGACACCCGCAACTATTCTTGCGACACCCGCGACTATTCTTGCAACAATTTTTGGAAGTGCAACTATTCTTTTGACCCCCGCAACTATTCTTGCAACAATTTTTGGACACGCAACTATTCTTTTGACCCCCGCAACTATTTTTGCAACAATTTTTGGACACGCAACTATTCTTTTGACTCCCGCAACTATTCTTGCGACAATTTTTGGACGCACAACTATTCTTTTGACTCCTGCAACTATTCTTGCGACAATTTTTGGACACGCGGTGAATTTTTCTGCCGCAAATCCATGCCTGGCGAAACATTTCACCCTTCACTATTTATAGACCTACGTCTGACCCACCCATCATAAAAAGCCACAAAGGGGGTGGGGCAATAAGGCGTGCACTTATAAATACAGGCTGCCAGAGGCCGAAACTGGGCAGACTAAGATCTTGGGCTGGGAGGGCGAAAGGGAGACATCAGCCCGAACTAGCCCACGGATAAAGGTTGTCCCAAACCCACCGGACTCACAGGTCCCACAGGTCTACTCCCATCACTACTCCCCAACACTGGTTTCATCTCCTTGCCAAGCGTGCCCTTACCCTTGAATGCTCCACCAACTGTGCCCTGAGAACGTGCCTCTGCTGCCTGCCCCTAGTCCAAGCCCTGGGGGGAATTCAGGCCTTTTGCACCCCATCACCATAGCTTTAATGCTCTGCTTTGGAAACAAGAAGGAAAAGACTTCACCATTTGAAGAAACTTCCCAATGCAGATACAAACCCACAACTTTATCAAATGTTCCTTCCAAAAACTCCTCTCCTTTACACCCCATTACATTGTTCTCAGGCACAAATTCAAGCTGTTATTTTTTTCACGATGGCGCCCCTTTAAAGCCGACTCCAAACTCCATAGTCAGCGCAACACCTCCAGCCTTGTAATATTCTAACGCGGCTTTGAATGCCGGGATTCCGGCACCTTCTTTGAGGAAAAAGCCTGGCACTTGTTTTAAAGCTGTCAAGTATGTTAAAATATAAAACAGATCCAAGCCTTTGGGACCTTCAAACGTTTGTAGCCGGGGAGAGAGATTTTAAAAGAAAATGTCAGAGTTTAAGATGTTGAGTTCTTTTTTTAATAAAGTTCTGTTCATACTCAGCAAAAGAAATGGAAACCGTGGTGAAATCCTCCGCCCGACCGCCATCCGAAGAAAGTGCCGCCAGTGCCGTACGAGATTAGGATGCGTGAGAGATGATTGCGGTTGACATGTTTGCTTAAATAAACCTGAGCCTAACATAGATGAGAAATAAATAAGCAAATGTAAGTGGGATTTGTTTTATTAGAAAGAAAATCAAGGCGTTTGGGGCAAAGGTCTGTCTGTAACCGGTCCAGGTAAATCAGCCAGGGTGCTTTCCATTAACGGGGTAGTTTAAATTAACTCTTAGTATGCTTTAGACAGTGATATTCTGAGACTAGTGATGAGCAGGCATGGATTTGCAGCGAATCTCCGCATTTCGCCATAGGCAAATTGTTTCGCAGAACTTCTGTGAAAATACGCCAGGGAAAATTTTGTCTCTTGGAACTTTATTTGACGCGCGTCAAATCAAGTCAAAATCGGGCGCGGTCGCGTCAAATTGGACAAAAAAATTGCGGGCGACAAAAAATAGACGCGGGCGACAAAAATAATGTGCGACAAATGCGTTTTGCAAATTTTTTGCCATTTCGCAAATTTTCTTGCCGTTTTGCGAATGTTATGGCGAAGCGAAACGGGACAGATTTGCTCATCACTATCTGAGGCAATTTGCAATTGGTCTTCATTTTATACGTTTTTGTGGTTTTTCAGTTATTGAGCTTTGTGTTCAGCTCCTCTTCAGTCTAGTATTTTAGCAGCTATCTGGTTGCTAGCTTATTTACCCTGGCAACCAGTAAGTGGCTTGAACAAGTGACTGGAATATGAATAGTAGAGGGACTAAATAGAAAGACACTAGGAATTACATTGTAGTCTCAAAGAGAAATAAACAATGAAGACCAATTGCAAAGTCAATGAGTAAGACATTCTATAACATACTAAAGATAAACCATCCCTTTAAAGCCCCCAACCACCCCCAAGATCTCTATGAAAGTTCAGAAAATTCAGAAATTAATTACGCTTGGTATACTTTTCCTCAAATAGAATTCTACTGAACAGAAGTTTAATTATAGAAGCAAAAGAATTCACCAATGAGAATGCTGATTTTCAGCACTTGCTGTCATCATACATATGGAGACTAAAATGGTATTTTGGCTTCATAATATTGCACTGGAATCTGACATGGGGATAAAGGACAGACTTTTGGGAAACCTGTGATTTAAGTGTCCAACTCTAGTAGCAGGAAAAAAGAACATGGATCCAGGTTTTCACAGATCAGCTGGGATTCTAATTGGTGGATTATTTTGCATAAGAACTAATCTACTGACTGGGGAAAAGTTTAAGGGTGCAATATTTCTTTAAAGGGACAGTAAACCCTACTATACAACCACATTTATTTACTTGTTTTTGGACTACAAATCTCAGCATACTCAAAACATATTAATTATCCAAGAAAACCATTCATTGAAGTTGTAGTGCAGAAACATAAGGGTGCAGACACACAGAGCTACTAGTAGCAGCTACTTGTCGCGGCTACTAAAATAGACAGTGCTGATCATTTACTGATAATGATAATGATAATTGTCTCTACGTGTGTTTTAGCAGAGGCAATTCTCAGTAGTGTCTATGGAAGGGTATTTTCTGGAGTCTAGTAGCCATTAAAAAGTAGCTGCTACTAGTAGCTCAGTGTGTCTTCACCCTAAGGGTTGCATTCTGGTCAAGTTTGTCTGGTTTGGGACAAGTCAGTAAAATTTGTCAAAAAACCCAGTGGGTCCCGCCAACACAGACCTAATCTCTGCCTGCCCTCCTCACTTCCCTACCCCACTGCCCTTCTCCCCCAATCATGGCAAAAGTAAGTATATATATGTAGGGGGAGGGGCTGCCAGTGGGTTAGGGGGTGGACAGCAGGGACTCCAGAGTAGGCGTGTGGAGGGCCCTGGGTTAGCAGCCCTGGTGAGCCTCACACACCCTAGTCCATCCCTGTATGTAGGAGGCAGAAAGGGCTAAGCAGGGCAATCAGTACTGGAGCAGAAAGAAGGCAGGAGAAGAAAGGTTTGTGGCATTCTGCTTGTAAGTGTTGGTGGGCTGAGGGCTGAGGGCTCCAGGTACACATGCCCCAGACCTACAGCCCAAGGAGAAGGATCATACCATGCATGTGTAGCAGATCTCTGACTACCTTTCACACATCCGTGGTATGATCCTCCTTCTCCTGTGCCCCACACCCTACATATCTAAGCTGGGTTGAAAAGAGCCCAAAGTCAAGATCAAAGTTTATCCGATGTTCTAATCCACCTGTTTGTGGTTTTACACTAAACTTTCTTTCTTTAATGTTATTTAATATGCTCATTATTCATTTCTGCAGTGACCTTACTAGCATGTCTGGGGTTAATGTGTTCATAAACCATTTTCTGCATCTTACTTGTCTAGGTAATTAAGGATAAAGTGTTTGGCAAAGGGCCATAGTATTATAGACAGTGGATATGTGTTGTTTATTTGTTGTGTATTAGTATCCGGAACAGGGTTTCTTCACTTTCTCTAATGTGGGGAGGGTGTGTAAGGGCAGCCTGCAGGTTTATCTTGTCAGTTCTTATTTTTCCATGAATGCTAGTGCCATAGTTATCCATTTAACTCTAGTTAACGCAAGGGCTGGCAGCCATCCTTTAGGATTACTTGCCTATCAACAACTGACTGTAAACAAGCTGGGGTAAATGTAATCAATGATGAAAAAAACTCCATCTATTCTTATCCGCGCTGCTGTTGATTACAATGAATTAGAATTAATCATTCAAATCTGGTTTTCTGCAGTAGCTTAATTGAATCAAGAGCTGCTAAAGAAAGCAAAAGACACAGAGGCTAATTGCATCCCTCTTCTTTATTTATAAGCAGCAGTGTATGAATGATATCAATATAAGTGCGTGTATAAATGGCGAATGGGATGTTTGCAGGCAGGGCATTCGCTCAGCAGGATTGGTCCAGAGAGGCTTATCATCCCGCCTGCTTTCCAATAGTTTCTCATTAAATACTAAAATGTCCTTAATGAAAGGTGAAATTAAACTGCAAGGTAAGAATTCCCAATTATATTTCTGCTCTCCCAGAAACGTTTTCATTAAACTTTCCTACTAATTAAATTTCATTAGTGAGAATCCCATATCAAAGACAAGGTCTCTCCTTTATTGGATCCCACGTTCAATGACATTGTTGCCATTAGAATCCTTTTCCTGTTCTTCAAATACTAATTTCTCTGGGTTTTATTTGTTTTTCTTGCTTTTGTGTTTAACGCCTTTTCTCCTGCACAAACAAGGAAAAAAGAAAGTTATATATTCCCTTTTTTATATCAATGAGCATTCATTCAAATAGTAGAGAAATAAGTCTGACAAGCTAAGCTCTGAACTCAGTAGTATAACTACCACACAGCAGATCCTGCGGCTGCAGGAGGCCCATGGGATCTCTATGGTAGTCCCTCTACCCAGCCCCTACTGGCCACCCGTAGCAACTGAATGAGTGAATGACTCCTAGTAATGCCACTGGGGGAACTAAATGAAAAAGGAGATGCAATGCACCAAAAAAGATGATGGTTAATGCAGTTGTACACAGGCTTACTATACATGGTATGGCCGCCATACTGTTGTTCTCCTACTATACATGGTATGGCCGCCATACTGTTGTTCTCCTACTATACGTGGTATGGGCGCCATTCCTTTTTTCTCCTACTATACATGGTATGGCCGCCATTCTGTTGTTCTCCTACTATACATGGTATGGCCGCCATTCTGTTGTTCTCCTACTATACATGGTATGGGCGCCATTCCGTTGTTCTCCTACTATACATGGTATGGGCGCCATTCCGTTGTTCTCCTACTATACATGGTATGGCCACCATTCTGTTGTTCTCCTACTATACATGGTATGGGCGCCATTCCGTTGTTCTCCTACTATACATGGTATGGCCGCCATTCTGTTGTTCTCCTACTATACATGGTATGGCCGCCATGCTGTTGTTGTCCTACTATACATGGTATGGCCGCCATGCTGTTGTTGTCCTACTATACATGGTATGGGCGCCATTCTGTTGTTCTCCTACTATACATGATATGGGTGCCATTCTGTTGTTCTCCTACTATACATGGTATGGGTGCCATTCTGTTGTTCTCCTACTATACATGGTATGGGTGCCATTCTGTTGTTCTCCTACTATACATGGATGACTGTCATTCTGTTGTTCTCCTTCTATACATGGTATGGCCGCCATTTTGTTTTCTCCTACTATACATGGTATGGCTGCCATTCTCTTGTTCTCCTACTATACATGGTATGGGCGCCATTTTATTGTTCTCCTGCTATTCATGGATGACCTCCATTCTGTTGTTCTCCTACTATACATGGTATGGCCGCCGTTCTCTTGTTCTTCTACTATACATTGTATGGCATCCATTTTATTGTTCTCCTACTATACTTGGTATGGCTGGCATTCTATCTTTCTCCTACTACACATGGTATGGCTGATATTCTATTGTTTTCCTACTATACATGGTATGGCCTCCATTCTATATTTTTACTACTATACATGGTGTGACCAATATTCTATTGTTTTCCTACTATACATGGTATGACCAATATTCTATTGTTTTCCTACTATACATGGTATGGCCTCCATTCTATATTTTTACTACTATACATGGTATGACCAATATTCTATTGTTTTCCTACTATACATGGTATGACCAATGAATAATTCTATTGTTTTCCTACTATACATGGTATGGCCTCCATTCTATCTTTCTACTACTATACATGGTATGACCAATATTCTATTGTTTTCCTACTATACATGGTATGGCCTCCATTCTATATTTCTACTACTATACATGGTATGACCAATATTCTATTGTTTTCCTACTATACATGGTATGACCAATATTCTATTGTTCTCCTACTATACATGGTATGGCCTCCATTCTATCTTTCTACTACTATACATGGTAAGCCCGATATTCTATTGTTTTCCTACTATACATGGTATGGCCTCCATTCTATATTTCTACTACTATACATGGTATGACCAATATTCTATTGTTTTCCTACTATACATGGTATTACCAATATTCTATTGTTCTCCTACTATACATGGTATGGCCTCCATTGTATCTTTCTACTACTATACATGGTATGCCCGATATTCTATTGTTCTCCTACTATACATGGTATGGCCGCCATTCTATTATTTTTGCTTGAATGGGATGACGACTGGAAGGGCGGGAAGTGAAAAGAAGCTGCAACTTTGTTTGGCTTCCTCATCTGCCAATTCACCATACACTGGGTGAGCTGGGGCCTTATATCACATTTTCAAACCTGCTTGACTGATGGAAACAACCAATACCTGGTAATTGGAAAGTTTGACTTGCCTGTCTTCAGAATGAACAATAACAGGGCAAAAAACCAAAGAGACCTGGGTGGACATAGCCAAAGTCTATACCTTCATTCATAGATTATCTTAAAGGGAAAAGATGCCCACTTTTTGACATGAGCTCATTCAGTTGGGATAATGTAGAAAAGGTGCATAAACACTATCTGAACTTCCAGAAATAAATATAAGCACCAAGTATATGTTGGGATACAACCGCACAACGTAACTGTCACCAGTACCACGCCTGCTCTTACTCGCACGTAAACATGAGCTTATTGATTCATGTCCGACTTTGGAACTTCTGTGCCAAAGGCAAGAGCAGAGGGCAGGCTAATTGCCGTATCCTAAAACTGAAAGATGGTCGCTGATAGCTATATGGCGCTGTAAAAACCGCAGCATTAAAATATACACCCCCTACCAGCTGTTAATGGAGGCGGCCTTGCCGACGTACACCTTATGGAAGAACTCGCGAGCGATTAGTTATGCGGAATAACGTTCCAGGCTACTTGAGTAGAATTAGTATTTGTTTTAAATAACGCTGAGGTGGGAGGAAGTCTTTTCATATCGCTCTTGATTGCAATTGCTAAAGCCTTCTGTGAAAGCTCATGTCATCTACTTCAGCACTGAAGGGAACACTAAAAGCCTCTATTAAGTGCGCAATGTCACGCGGCAACTTTTTATTAAAGAGATATGGATTGTGAGGGAGATAATGAAACCCTGTCTTTAACTCCTTTGGTTCTGGTTTATTAAAGAACCTTATCCACCTGGAATATATATATCAGTAAATATTGCCCTTTTACATCTTTTCCCTTGAGCCGTCATTTAGTGATGGGCTGTGTGCTCCCTCAGAGATCAGCTGACAGGAAGTGATGCAGCTCTAACTGTAACAGGAAGTAGTGTGGGAGTAAAAGACTGAACTCTGTTCATTCATTGGCTGATGGGGCCTTTCATGTATTTGTGCCTTGGTGTGTTTGTGTGCACCGTGAATCCTATGATCCCAGGGGGCGGCACTTAGTACCTAAAGTGGCAATTTTCTATTTAGGATTACCCAATGGCACATACTGCTAAAAAGTATATTTTTAGGGAAATGGTTTATTTACTGTAGATGAAGCAGGGTTTTACATACAGTATGAGCTGTTTAATGCAGTATATTTTTATAGAGACCTACGTTGCTTGGGGGTAATATCGATTAGACAGCAGTGACATTAATTTAATGTATAAGGCAGTGGTTCCCAAACTGTGGGGCTTGACCTTCTGGAAAGGTCTTGGTGCAGTGACTGGGGACACAGTCTGAAGGCCAGTTTGGGTGAGAATTAGGAAGAAAAGTAATTTGTTTAGATCTGAAGGCCCAGCTTGAAGGTCAGTTTGGATGAGATTTGGGATAAAAATGTATTTTCTAAACTATGACCGATACCTTTCTGTACCCAATGCACAGATAAGGCCCCTGCATGATGGACTCCTGCTAACAAAACAGGCACAACAATAAGGGACAAGGGGGGGGGGGGGTTGTACATTGGTAATATAATTATATACCTTGCTAGGACCAAACAGTGAGTCAGTGTCAGACTGGGGAAGGCGGGGCCTGATGGAAAACCCAAGCCCACAACTCCAGTCACACCCTACCCCCCAGCTTCAGGGCCATCACTCCTGCTCACCACCAATGATTACCAATACCAGTGCAGATCATTTCCAGTAACAGCAGATTATCACCCATGCATTTTGGCCCTCTAGCTTTCCCCCCGATGCACCAGCAAAACACTGCCGGGTTAGTGGGGCCCAACAGGAACAAGTCCCACTGGGTTTTCCCCTAGTACCCTGGTGGGCGAGTCTGACATTAAATGAAGTACAGCAGCTTCAGTCTCCCTTCTTTGCCCTGTTTACCTCAAGGAATAGCAAAAAACATACATTTCTGTAATTGGAAACATGCCAGATTCATTAAACTCTCATTAAACAAGGTCGTATACTCCTTCCAGGGTTGGAATGGCTCACCGGGATACCACCTAGAAAAATCCTGGTGGACCCCCACCATATTGGTGGCCCTGCTTGCAAACCAGCCACCCCAGCCATGATCGCTTTCCCCTCTGCTCTGCCCCCAGCCTCAGCCGCTTCTTCTGCGTTACTTACTTCACTGTTAAATATTAAAGATGGCATGTATTCAGCACATCCATATTTAATTTTTAACAAAATAAGTAGCGCTACAGAGAAGTGACAAGGGCCGGGGGCAGAGCAAAGAGTGGTACAGGCTGGTTGTGATGGGCCCTTGAGGCGGGAACCCACTGTGCCCCAGGTACCCAGTCTCTAACTCTAACTACTGTTCCCTTTATATAAATTATCACTGACTTATCATTACTTGTCCTTTAATGTTTGGGCAAATTCAGGGAACTTTGGATGTGCTGTTTGGCCCTTATGCACTTGAGAATGATGATATCTGTGTTTTATTAACAAACCTTAAAGCTTTTATACGCCATCTGGCCTCCTGCATTTAATCACTCAGCGGCGCTGGCTTTACTGCTCAGCAGAAAAGTGCAGAACAATATTTTAAGTGCATAAGCAGGTCAATTAATTGGTCTTTACTTACACAAACAGGACATGCTATGTGATCAGGGCAAATGGTAAATGGCATCGTTCTGCATTTAGTGGGATTATTAATCTTTACTTACTGCGCACTCATGAGTAACATGAATTATTCAGGTGCAACAACACAGAAGGGATGGAGACAATGTCATATAAAGGCACTGCCAGGAAATTGCCCAGAAGCACAATCCAACCATTTCAGGATGTTTCTTTGTTATATAGGGCAACTTCTAATGATTCTTAATTATGATGTCATGCTCGGTGTCCTCTGGATGCCTGATTTTAATTAAGTTCACTGAAAGTTTTAAGATGTAATGTAATAAAAGGTTCCATGTTTGCTACCCATAACCCATAGCACTGTTTAATGTTACAATATGGGGATTTTTGACCAGCCTGGATACTCTGGCCAATGACAGAGCAAGGGCTGTCACCTGTCATAGAGAGAAATAGGAGCCACACAAACGTTGCATCTAAGAGGGGTTCTACCCCAGGGTCGGCAGGGTCGGACTGGGCTGGAGGGAAAACTTGGTGGCCCCGGCCCTTGTGGGCCCCACTGACCCAGTCCTGCTCCCCACTCACTCTCTGACCCAGGTGCTCCTCATTCATCCCCAGTTGAAGTTCAAAAACTAAAAGAGATAATTACAAATGACTAGTGATGAGCGAATCTATCCCGTTTTGCTTTGCCGAAAAAGTTGTGAAATGCTAGAAAAAAATCGCGAAACAGCGAAAAATCCAGCAAACACATTTGTAGGGTGAATTTTTTTTTTCTGCGCACATTTTTTTTTGTTGCACACTTTTTTTTTACTACGACTGTGCCTATTTTTTACGTGACCGCGTCCATTTTTACTCAAGCGTGCCTATTTTTGATATGACGTGCCTATTTTTGATGCGACCACACCTATTTTTTGACGCAACCACAAATTTTTTTTTGATGCCAGATTTTCCCTGAAGTTTCGGGAACCAATTCACCAAAGGCAAAATGCGAAAATTCGCTGTGAATCCACGCCTGGCGAAAAAATTCACTCATCACTAGAAATGACAAATGAGTACATAGGACTAGAACAAGACAACGCTAATGTGGAAACTAAGTATAGATTGGTCCAGCATGAGAACTCCCTGGGCAAGAAAGGAACATGAATGGGAAGATAAGGGTTTAGAACAAGGGTCCCCAAACCTTTTTACCCTTGAGCCACATTCAAATGTAAAAAGAGTTGGGGAGCAACACCAGAATGAAAAAAGTCCTAGGGGGTTCCAAATAAGAGCTGTAATTGCCTATTTGGTCACCCCTATGTAGGGGTAGTGATTTTTTTTTACCAGGCATGAATTTACTGTGAAATTCTGCATTTTGCCATTAGCCTCCAAGTCAGGAATTCAAAAATAAGCACTTGCTTTGAGGCCACTGGGAGCAACATCCAAGGGGTTGGTGAGCAACATGTTGCCCCCGAGCCACTGGTTGGGGATCACTGGTTTAGAAGGATCATGGAGGTGATCTCATCTTGTGGTAAAAGCTAAAACAAAATTGTCAAAGAAAAACTGAAGGTTCCAGCAAACCCCTCTACTATAGGGCATTATCTATTGCTCCAGACACAAGTGCATTAGATAAGGAAGTGAAGATGACCGGTAGGTCTCCTTAGCTTCTTGTAATTCTGATCATTCACAATATCAGGCCAACTGAACAGAACAATAGTAAGGTGGCCTTGTAGGGGTGTATAGCTACTTGAACCCTATCAATCTGCTCAGCCCATGGGCCAGTCAGTCATATGCCAAAGATTATTGGCCAATGTATGGCTGCCATGTAAAGGGATTCATCTTTTAAATCCACCCATTCCTCTGCATTATTTCTTCTTGTACCCTAGTAATGGACAGGGAAAGGGGACAAAAAGGGATGGAGTGAAACACAGGGTATTGGAGTATATTTTATAGCCAGTGTCCCATGTAATTTAATGTCCTGTATCGCGGAAAATTTCTCCTTGTGTCCCAATGCGGCGGCACAGAGGCCGGTACATTTTGTGCGAATGGTTCCTATATCCTCGACATGAAACTAGGTCAGTTGCTATAGTTATAATTTCCATATTAAGAATTGTATAGTTGTGGAAATACTGCTAATTCCAGTCGTATTATTATAAAAGACTCATGCCGACAAGTTACTAGCATTTAGTATAAAGGGAATCCACGTAGGCGGGGAAATAAAAAAATATGTAGGTGTGTAGTTTGTACAGTGGCAGATGTGTTTAACTATTAAACTATTACGTATTAGAGTAAGGAATAGATTATATAAGTGTTTTTATCAGTAGAATGGAGATCAGTCTACAGAAGCTTTCGGTTCTAATGAAATGGGAAAACTACAGGGATTATTGCAACCGTTTTGATGAAGTTACTTTCCCCTCAACTAGTATAAATAGTATAGATAAATCTAAAGCAACTGGACTTGTTAAGTGATCATTGAAGACGTTTCATTACTCATCCGAGCAGCTTCTTCAGTTCAACTGACTGGTATGGGAACTGCCGGGGTACAGATGTTAGAACAGCATTGTATGCAGCAGGTGTCGAAGGCCCCCGCTTTAAAGAAGTTGCTTAGATGAGTAGTGAAACATCTTCAATGATTACGTAACAAGTCCAGTTGCTTTAGATTTATTTATACAGGTATAGGACCCGTTATCCAGAATGCTCTGGACCAAGGGTATTTTGGATAAGGGGTCTCTCCATAATTTGGATCTCCATACCTTAAGTCTACTAAAAAATAAAACATGAATTAAACCCAATAGGATTGTTTTGCATCCAATGGGGATTATTTATATCTTAGTTGGGATCAAGTACAGGTACTGTTTTATTATTACAGAGAAAAGGGAATCATTTAACCATTAAATAAACCCAATAGGGCTGTTCTGCCCCAATAAGGGGTAATTATATCTTAGTTGGGATCAATTACAAGGTACTGTTTTATTATTACAGAGAAAAGGGAATCATTTAACCATTAAATAAACCCAATAGGGCTGTTCTGCCCCCAATAAGGGGTAATTATATCTTAGTTGGGATCAAGTACAGGTACTGTTTTATTATTACAGGGAAAAGGGAATCATTTAACCATTAAATAAACCCAATAGGGCTGTTCTGCCCCCAATAAGGGGTAATTATATCTTAGTTGGGATCAAGTACAGGTACTGTTTTATTATTACAGAGAAAAGGGAATCATTTAACCATTAAATAAACCCAATAGGGCTGTTCTGCCCCAATAAGGGGTAATTATATCTTAGTTGGGATCAAGTACAGGTACTGTTTTATTATTACAGAGAAAAGGGAATCATTTAACCATTAAATAAACCCAATAAGGCTGTTCTGCCCCAATAAGGGGTAATTATATCTTAGTTGGGATCAAGTACAGGTACTGTTTTATTATTACAGAGAAAAAGGCAATCAGTTTTAAAATTCAAAATTATTTAATTAAAATGGAGTCTATGGGAGACGGCTTTCCGTAATTCATAGCTTTCTGTATAACGGGTTTCTGGATAAGGGATCCCATACCTGTACTAGATATACCATGATCTGGATGAATGACAATCTTCATAGTCATTTTCTCCCCCAACTTTCAGCTCAGGGGAACGGACAAACCATAAAAATGCAAAAAGTGTAGGTGTTGGGCACTCTAAAGATCTACAAACAGGCCATAAAAAAATTACATTAAAAAAACGCATTTTGTGCCCACAAGGCATGTTAAAACAGCATTGTATGTTGCAGATAGATGGTGTCGAAGGCCCCCGCCTTGAAGTAGTTGCTCAGATTAGTAGTGAAATGTCTTCAATGATTACTTAACAAGTCCAGTTGCTTTAGATTTATTTATACTAAATATACCATGACCTGGATGAATAAAATTCTTCATAGTCATTTTCCCCCACAACTCTCAGCTCAGGGGCATGAACAAACCATAATAATGCAAAAAAGTGTAGGTGTTGGGCACTCTGAAGATCCACAAACAGGCCATCAAAAAAAAAAAACATTAAAAAAATGCATTTCCTGCCCACAAGGCATGTTAACCTATGATAAAATTCCTTTACGCACGAAACGCGTAAGGCTGTAGAG
Organism: Xenopus tropicalis; assembly: GCF_000004195.4. Classification (NCBI taxonomy): domain Eukaryota; kingdom Metazoa; phylum Chordata; class Amphibia; order Anura; family Pipidae; genus Xenopus; species Xenopus tropicalis. The sequence goes on from NC_030680.2 coordinate 17,057,871, forward strand.
ATGATGGTATAAATCAAGAATTTTTTTGACTGTTTTTGTTAATATTTTTGATGGCCTGTTTGTGCCCAAGCCATTATAAGAAAACCAAAAAAGAAGTTGAATCTTGAATAAAGTCAAGCAACATGGCTGAAGGGTCTTGAAGTCAAGCAGCCAATTAAAACCTTTATATGGTAACACGAACACATTCCATATATCCCATCTATCCTTTTTCATCTATCGTCTATCGCTGATGATTTTAGTTCTCTTTTAATCCTTTCAAATAAGCACAAATATAGCATTAAAGATTTTTCATTCATAGCAGGGATCCTTTCTGTTGGCGTCTCCGGTTTCAGTGGCGTCCCACATTATGTTTCTCCATATAGTCAGCCGGAAGGGAGAGCCACGTAATTGCACTTACAGATTGCGTTTGCATCTCAGCAGCTAATACATATTATAGCTTGGGGATGTTACAAACTGCTTTCTGAAATTAGCCTAATAGATACACTCTTCGGAAGTGGCGTTTGCTCTACTTAGCTAACGTGGATTGGCGATTTTACGGCGCGGGAACAAAAAGAAAAGGACATTGATGTTTTTAAAGGAAATTTTTATAACTCAATTTATTTTTAATCACAGCCCTTTTCACAGTAATTTTCATGTTATTTGGCCTGCGGGTATAGGATACATACTCGTCTTCATTCCCTTCAGTTTATTATTGTTCTTCTGCCCATTGCTCAGACTAGGCGGAGGCTTAAATGGGCAGTATGTACCTATATAACCATTTTCAAGATGAGCAAAGTAATATAACAACACTTTATTATAAAACAGTAAAGGAGAACTGTAATTGGTTGAGTTGCTGCAACTATAGATAATGAGCTCTGTTTAAACAACTCCCTCCATTCACCTTTTTAATTGTGTCTACTTTGACTTACAGATAAGCAATATTCCATTACACACAGAGGCTTATTTGTGCAGTGGCAATCGTATTTTCTGCTTTATAAGAACAAGGTGGTGATGAGTGAATCTGTCCCGTTTTGCCGAAATATCCACAAACATCAGGAAAATTTGAGAAACGTCAGAAAAGTCCACAAAACGTGTTTGTTCGGCCTTTTTGTCACCAGTGTTTTTTTTTGTTGCACACATCTTTTTTTGCCACGACCACGCAACTTTTTTTGACGCACAACTAATTTCTCTGCAGCGAATTTTCTCGGAAGTTTCACGAAACAATCGCCAATGCCAAAATGCAGAAATTCGCCGGGAAGCCAGACCTGGCAAAAAAATTAGTTCAACTAGAACCAGGGTGTTGGAAAACATGGAATCTAACATAGTTTCAATTTCCCAGCTTCAATCCAATTAAAAATAATAGGCACAAATAATGTTCAATGCAAGCCCTATCCACTGATCTTATGTTAAATAATAGGGTATACTGCCCCTTTGAGCAGGGTTTTTTAAATTTTACTTATAAATTGTAGGCTATACTGAGCAAGGCCCTTCTGAAGCAATAGCTGGGGGGCTTAGCCTCAAGGCCAACCAGGGTGAGCATTGGGCCATTTGCTTGACTATAAACCAACACTGAGTCTTTGTGCTTCACCATTATTTGCTAATGAGACTTTCTGGTCCTGTAGCCCAGTCCCACCTTCCCCTATAGATTTCATTAAGCTTCAAAGAGAAAGGACCTAATGCATTAATATCTTTAGATTACAAATATTTACTGTATCTATATGTCTACCTATCATCTATCTATTGATCGATTATCTATCTATTGCTTCTATATCTCTATCTAACAACTGTATCTATCTAAAGCTGCCCCTCCCCCATACAATATCTCTATCACTTATAGACTGAATGCCAACCATGTGGCTTTAGAAGGTTTCATTCAAGGTCTGGCATAAAGTCCACCTTACAATGTGACATTCTGTCCTCCATGTTTCCTATTTCTGGAACCCCGACACTAGCTGCTGATTGAAGCAAATCCGACATCTTCAGAAATGACTTTCCCCTTCGAGCATATGTTTTTCAGTTTTTATTTACTCATCTGGCATTACAAAAGTTTTGTGTTTTTTTTGAGATGTTATATTGCTGACTCGCTTTATTAGCTCTACACAGAGGGAGATAAAATATATCTTCCTTCCCCGCTTTGCCTTGGTGTTTGATTTATAGACGTTGGCGCTTGTAAGGCACGTTGCTTCATTTTGTTGTCCTTTCAATACCGAGTAGCTTTTTTCTGTTGGTTAATTCCCAGTAACACAATTGGGCTCCCAATATCCTGGAGCTTTTTACAATCAGAAGGTCGGTCAAGGGAGACATAATAAACAATCATAGAGGTTCTTACCTTACTAAGGAACCTCTTGGTTCAACAGGAAACATCATAGTATCAGCCAGGTAAGTGCCCTAATTGGCCTTCAGGTTACTCATATTGTCTATGAAGATTTTAATTCATCCAGGTCATCATATACAGTATCTAGTAGAAATAAGTCAAGAGCAAATGGGCTTACCTTAAAAATGTTTCACCAGTTGTCCAAGCAGCTTCTTTGGTAGGGAATTTCCTGGCATGAAAAGTAAAGGGGTCTATGCTGTCCATTCTACTGAAGAGTGCATGGATCTGTACATTGGGGAGACTAAACAACTGCTCGGTAAGAGAATGGCCAACACAAGAGGGCTAACTCCACAGGACAAGACTCGGAGGTCTGTTTACATCTACAAGAAAAAGGGACACTCCTTTGAACAGCAATGGGCATATTTTAGACATATTTAGATAGTTTGAAAGAGGTGTGAAGAAGGCAATTTAGGCTAAACTAGAACATCCACCCCAAACAGAGGAGTAGGCCTGGGCTACAACAATTTACACATCCAGTCTTGTACATTGGGAAATGACCACCTTCCTCAATGAGAATCATGGTACCATTGTGATATCATACTTTTACAACTCTGTAAGTTTCAGCTAACACCTATCTGAATAAGTTCAATGGAACCAATGTGATTTGATGTTGTGAATGCATTACCATTAAGGGTTTAAACAGTAGGAATTTCCTTACCACTCAGTTGAACTGACAAAGCTGCTCAGATAAGTGGTGGATAGTAATGGGCGAAATGTTTCACCAGGCATGGATTCGCGGCGAATTTCGGCATTTAGCCATTGGTGGATTGTTTTGCAAAACAGATGAAAAACTTCGCCGAAGAAAAATTTGCTGCGCGTCCAAAAATTGTTGCGCCCGTCAAAAGAATAGTTGCATGTCAAAATAAATAGTCGAGGGCGTCAAAAGAATAGTCGTGTGTCCAAATAAATAGTTGCGGGCATCAAAAGAATAGTCATGTGTCAAAATAAATAGTCGCGCGTGTCAAAAGAATAGTCGTGCATTAAAAATAAATAGTCACCGTTGTCAAAAGAATAGTCGCAACGTCAAAATAAATAGTCACGGCATCAAAATAATAGTCGCGTGTCAAAATAATAGTCCCGTGTCAAAATAAATAGTCGCGGGCATAAAAAGAATAGTCGCCACGTCAAAATAAATAGTTGTGCGTCAAAAAAATTGTTGTGGGCGTCAAAAGAATAGTCGCCACGTCAAAATAAATAGTTGTGCGTCAAAAAAATTGTTGTGGGCGTCAAAAGAATAGTCACAGCCATCAAAGAATAGTCGCGCATCAAAAGAAATAGTCGCAGGCAACAATTTTTTTTTATGCGCAACATTTTATCCGTTTCGCAAATCTTTAGAAAGATTCACGAATTTTTCAGCGAAATGGGACAGATTCGCTCATCACTAGTGGTGGAACATTTTCAAGATAACCTAAGGGAAAATTACTGCGCTGAAAACTACATTTTTACATTTGGTTCAACCAAGATCCACAGCTTTAAATATCAGCAAAATAAGAGAAACAAGGGATGAACTATTGGGTGGATATACGAGGAGCTCCATCCTAGGCGAACACAGCGTCTAAACACTTAAACCCTATTTCCTAAAACTCTCATTTACTTTTAATATTTACAGACTGGAGGTCAAGCTCAATTGCTTTAATTTCCATCCGAATTTCATAGTGTTTGAGGATTTTTGGAAGGGCTAGTGTGTATTTTTACACAATTTGCTTTATATTATGTCCAGGATCTGGATTGAATAAAAGAGATGAAATGAAACACTTATGCTGCTAATCCAAGGCTTCCCAACAAATTCCATTGTGGGCAAATAATGTAGTTCTTTGGCATTCTTACAGAAACAGTGCAAATTGAATCTGACGCAGGACTTCCATAAAGGGAAGAACTTGGCTTTGTATAAAGTCAGACACTTTTTTTCAATCAGGAAATTTGGAGGGGCTGGTCCTTTTAAAAGGAGCAACGAGGTATAGATCCAAGGCAGTTTAAAATTCTTCCCTTTTCAAAGCACTGGTAAGGCTCCATCTAGATCAGTGATCCCCAACCAATGGCTCCGGGGCAACATGTTGCTCACCAACCCCTTGGATGTCTAAAACTTTGAATTAGACTGACCTTTGTTATGGGCAGTACTTATAGTTACTAGTGATGCAAATTTTCTTCGCCAGGCATGGATTCGCAACGAATTTCGCCATTGGTGAATTGTTTCACGAAACTTCTGTGAAAATTCACCGCAGAAAAATTAGGCACACGTAGAAAAAAAAAAATTGGCAGGCGTCAAATTTGGCATGGTCGTGTCAAAAAGGGGTGCAGTTGTAGCCAATAGGGCACGGTCACATAAAAAACAGGGTGTGGTCACGGCAAAATTGGACGACAAAAAAAACGTGGGGACCAAAAAAGATGCGGGCGACAAAAAAAAAATCACGCCCCAAATACGTTTTGCAAATTTTTTGCCTTTTCCCGAATCTTATTGCCGTTTCACAAATTTTGTGGGGAAGCGAAACAGGACAGATTCGCTCATCACTAATAGTTACGTATATAAGATCCTATGGTGAATTTTGCTTTGTATGACCCACCCCAGAGAGCTTATAAATACTGTAATCTGGAGCCTTAGGGCAGCTCATAAGGAAACATGCTATTTCCTATCTATACAATATCCTTTATCTCAGTATTGTAAAGATTAATCTCCTTCCCAAATGTAAATTATTCAGTGCGCTATAGATAAATTGGGACTCATTTCCTTCCCACCCACAAACTCTGCAGCATATCAAAGCTAAATTAGTGATAATATCCTTCTCTAACATAAGCGTTCAAGCAAAGAATGAATAGGGATTCGTATCTGTAGCTTTGGCTCTACATGTCATTATCAATGATTTTGGATGAATCGTCTAACCCACAGTAGGCTCGCCCAAATATAAAGTTATAAAGAGGTACTTAGATCGGTCTTGTACTCAAATGCATGCTTTTTGGTATGGAAATAGCAAATTAGGATATAGGTTATATAAAAAGTGAGCCTATTTTATTATAATATCTCCTATAATAAACCTTCTAGAGAAACCAGAGATCCTGTGAGCTAACTCTTCTAGAGCAGTGCTTTCTGACTTTTCTGGTACCGAGGGCCGGAATTTTTTTGGCCTACATGGTGGAGGTCTGACTACTTCCAGCTCTTTCCTTACCAGCTCCTTCTCCAGAGTATATTTTTTAATTGGTCTGCCACTGTGGGAGTCATTGGATTCTCATGCTGTAAGTGTTGGGGCACCCAAGGAGCTGAGGGCCAAGCCCAAAGCCAAGGATGGCTGTCATTGGCAGAAGAGGACTCCTAAACAGGAATCCATATACTCCCCAGGGGTTTGGGTTTGCCATATGTGACACCATGTATGGCCAGCTTAAAGACACAAGCTAAACCAGTAATACAGTGATCCCCAACCAGTGGATCATGAGTGGCCCACCTCCCCTTTGATGGTGACCTTAAGTAGGTGCCCATTTTTTAAATCTCTGGTTTGGAGGGAAGTTTTGGAAGCCCAGAGACACAGTTTTCCCCAAGCAGAACCTCCTGGGGCTGCTAAATAGCCAATCACAGCCCTTGTTTGGCATCCCCGAAGAACTTTTTTCATTCTTGTCTGGTCACCAACACTTTTTACATCTAAGGTTGGGGATCCCTGCAGTAGTACATTCACAGAAACTTGTAGAAATAAATAAACATTCAGCTTCTTATATTTCCATTAGACTTATTCATCGGTCATAGTCCTGTTAATAAGAAAAAAACATCGGCAGTTTCATGTAAACTACGTGAGGCCGATATGAATCTGTCGACTGTGATTTACTCTGTAATCTCGCTTGTAATATGGGTCTTGTCAGAGCTGAGATGCCTTCCTCTGGATCTTTATGAACCTCGCGCATGAATAAAAGCTTTAAAGAAACCAACAATGCTGATGGCGAGATTTTATGTTTGTTTAGTCTCCGCAGCACGGCACGCGCATTGAAACCACTTGTGAAGGTCACTTTTTCATTTTTATGATAACGTTTGATGGGCTGGTGACAGGTTCTAGCACCGCGCCATAAAGAACGTTTCCTAACTCGCCGATAACACTATTATTACTCCTGCTGAGAAGCATCACAAAAACAACAACACAACACGGAAAATGAATCCTGCCATTACTAATGAACCCGCAAGAAAAGGGAAGGTTATCTGACAATAATTATTCTGTTAACAGCGGGGCAATAAATATGTTGTGCTTTGCTCAAAGAGAAAGTCTTTGACGGACTCTAAACGACTCAGCATGGAAAATAGGCGCATTCGCTGGCAGCAACGGGGACTTACAAACCAAATAGAAGGCCTCATTCAACACACAACAATCTGAGCTTGGAAATGTATGAGGTAACAGTGAGTGGCCTTTATGGGAGAGTTTCATTTTTGTTTTGGGTTGGGCGACATGCACAATAACCGGAGTGATTACATTCAGTTATTCTTTGTATCTGGCTTGCAATCATGTGGTGACGGACTGCGAACATGTCAAGAGGAAAACTACACGTTCGGAATGGCTGGAAAGTGAGCGGTGGGGTTTAACCTTAACTTACAGCAGCTTGAGTGGAAAGTTGGCACATAATATCCCACAACAAATCCAAACTACAGATAGAGTTTATGGAATAACACGGAAAAAGATCAAACACAGTGCACCACTTCCAGTCTGTCAAAGAGGAGAAATACAGTAGATGGAATGATAGATGCTAGCATGGAAATAAAAGAGACTTGGAGAATAAACTGGTTGACTGAGGAAAGGAGGAAAAATATTTTGGAGAGTGGGTAGGTTTTCTGGTGGGCCCCTGGGGTCCCAGTTCGACACTGCCTGCCAACACCCAAGGGCACAACTAGAAAGGAAGCAGACCCTGCGGTTGTAAGGGGACCCAGGTGTGTAGAGGGCCCAGAACGATCCTAATTAATAAGTAGTTTCAATATATATTGGTAGATTAGGTCAATTTACCAATGGTTTGGGCCCTAAAATGAATTTTCTGTGGGACCCAGTAACAGGTAGTTATGCCACTGCTGAAGCCCCCATGAATACGGCACTGCCTTTGTTTGGCAGCACTGTATTTATAATGGATGGGAGGACAGAGGCTGTTGCCCCTGCTACCACCCCCTACTGCCCACTACTAATTCTCTAACTTCAGACAGGCGCCAGCACTGCCCTCAGCACAAGGCATGAAGCCAGACCCTGGGCACTAATGGGTGCCCTGTAGTGCTTACATAAGCTTCTAATTGGTTATCATGAGCTACTGGTGGGGGCAAATATATGTCTGTATTTTTACATAACCTTCTTGAATGAAGATGTAAGCAGTAGGTTTCAGTTTGGGAGAGTATGATGGACATCTTTGTCATGGAGGGACTCATAATACATCTAGCCAACCCTGCTGTTTTTGCTAAGGGGGTCCTGGGGGATGTCATTTTTGTGCAACAGGGGACTGTGAGTGATGCTGACTACAATGTTAAGAGGTACAGCTGCAGAAGAACACGTTGTAGGTCAATTATTGAGTCTATAACGTTCTTGAGTGGTTTAAAAAATTGCAAAAAATAAAACTGCTTGAATGGCAAAAAAACACAGTCCATTGATTGTTCTACTGTACAGCGCTGTGTACATAAGTAGCGCTTTATAAATAAAGATATACCTACATACATTGATGTGTAAGTATTATTTTCAATAAGAACTGGTTTCTTAGTTACTAAAAACTGTCATTCATACTAATGGGAAAATACCAATTACTGTACCTTCCATATAGTCCCATATAGCCCCCATCGCGCCTTTCTGTTTGGCTCTAAGAAGTCATTACCTCCGATACTTGAAGCCTTTCATCAGTGGAAACAGCTCCGTTCTCTTGTTCAAACGTGTGTGCCTTTCTTAAGTAATTAATGCAGTCTCAGCAGAGAACAGAGGCAGCGCGTAGACGCGAGAGCGCCATTAACATCTGGAGTTGTTAAAACGCTTGAAAAGCTGACAGAATTGGGACATATGCATACCAACAACAGCTAATAATGGCAGGGGGAGCCGTTACATAATGCACATTTGCACGCCTTACACATTCTGGAATACAGTATTCAAACAGCATGTTCCAGTTCTAATTCTATATATTCTATAAACAGGCCTTCCTTGACTTAGTTTTCCAGAGGCCTTTAGTGCAAGTACATGACAAATTCTTATGGAACGCTGCATCTGTTCCTTCTTCACTCTCCTATGACAGGAAATATATTCAATAAAAATCAGGGTCTTCAAATATGCATCTAGAACCTGGAAAATATACTCCATGGGTATCATTGAAAAAAAGAAAGCTCAAGGTGTCCATATGCGGGGCACATTTCTTCCGCAGATTTGGTTACTTTTGGCCAAGTCAGGAGCTTTTCTGCTTGTGTTGTGTATAGGGCCCACCAATGAGCCTGCTGACTGATATCAGGTTTAAGAATGGGCACGTTAATGTAGCTCTCATCTCATAGGTCTACTTAGGTCCCAATGGATGATCCTATCACTGGCCCTAGAGCCAACGATTGGATCAGCACGATTTGGCCACCCAAATTCTGCTCATTCTGGTGACCTTGCCAAACAAGAGGATGACCACCTTTACTGTGTACCTAGTGAAAAAGATTAAAGCAAACAATCAAAAGAAATAGATTCTGTCTTGTCTATGTTTATATTATCCAATATTCAAGTTGGGATATCTAGCCCCATTCTCAGAGTACCTGAAAAATGTGATTCGAAAGAATAAAGGCAGAAGGCCTAATATTTTGGCACCCCCCAGTGATTGTACCTTTCCTTCTCCTTATGGTTGGGCTTTCCTAAATGCTAAGGGTTTACCCAAATCTGATTCTACAAAAGTTGCTGCAATCTGACTAGTTCTTGAGCTGGACCCATCTTTAGAGAAGATATAGACATGCTTTGCTTTCTCATAGTTCTAAATATCAGAAGAAAAACTCATTGAAATATGTTCCAAGTTTGGGTTTGTATATTTCCATATGTTTTCAGGTCCCCAACCTTTTATTTCCATGAGCCACATTCAAATGGAAAAAGTGTTGGGGAGCAATACAAGCATGAAAAAAGTTCCTGGGGGTGCAAATAAGAGCTATAATTGGCTATTTGGTAGCCCCTATCTTACTCGTGAGCCACAGTCAAATGTAAAAAGACTTGGGGAGCAACACAAGCACCATAAAAGTTCATGGAGGAGCCAAATAAGCACTGTGATTGGCTATTAGGCAGCCTCTATGCACACTATCAGCTTACAGGGGGCTTTATTTGGTAGTAACTCTTGTTTTTACTCAACCAAGTCCGCAAAGTTAGGAATTCAAAAATTACTACCTGGTTTGGGGGCACTGAGAGCAACATCCAAGGGGTTGGGGAGCAACACATTGCCCCCGAGCCACTGGTTGGGGATCACTGCCCTATCTGGACTGAGAGCCTATAGAAGGCTCTTTTTGGCTTTACACTGGGTATTATGCAATCAACACTTGCCTCCAAACCAGAAATTAAAAAATGAGCACCTACTTTGTGGCCAACATGTTGCTCATGAACCACTGGTTGAGGGATCACTGCACTAGGGTTACAAAGCCATCATCCTGGGCAGTTATTTCTATGTGTTGCCTTGCCTCAATTAGGGCAATAAGAGAGGAACCCAGTTCTTTCCCAAAACCACTCATATTCTGGTTCCTCGGTCATATCACAATAGGATACTTAATGACAGGTTTTTCGGCAAAGAAATGTTAATAGAAGACCTTTCTCTTATCCGTAAGACTACTTTCCATACCCCTTATTCACAGTCCATCCTTAAACTGGAAGTTCAGCTCCACTCAGTCTAAATTTAATTCACATCTTAGGGCGGATCACTAGAATGAAGTGTTTTCATCGCCATCACTTTTTGTGATTTTACAATCTGAAAAACGTATATTTACTAATCAGTCACTAATGAAGCCTGCTTCTCATGACATCAGCCGAATCCACCGAGACATATCATGCAATTAAATATGACATTCATTTATTCATTTGTGATTCAAAACATGGAAAAATTAATTTTGCCATGATCATCAAGGTGTCAGCTACCAGATCTGCCATCCAGATTATAAGTGAATGACAGCCTCCATTATTGGAAGGAAAGGTTAATTAGTTCCCAGTGATTATGTTCTGTGACCAGAAATGTGAGATTGGGCTAATTAGAAGTCAGCAAATTACAACCCATTCTGGACTGACAATCATTGATTGATGCATAAAAAGAGAAGGTATTTCATAGGGGGAAAGTGGTTTAATCTGCAGAAAACCCATCCTTAACTAAAGCAATGGTTTCTGCTTCATTTTGCTATTTGGCTGAACCATCAGCCTTAAATAGTATATTCAAATAGCCAACATTGACTCATAACTTCTTACATTGCCAATCTCACATCCCAGCATCCTTTTGTTTTAGGAAGTAGATATATCTTTATCCAGAGACAGTTTCCTTAAAATAGACATAGATCATAGAGGTGGTTAAGTATAAGAGAGGACACAAGGAACACGCAATGTGCTATTATTTACCCAGACTGGTACGGCAGGGAGTGCTGACCATTTATGTTATGACCTGAAATTGAGAGAACTATGTTCTGGAGCTTTCTTACCAACCATCGTCTATGAATGATGATTCTTTCAATAATATGAAGAGTTTTGATTCAATACCAACATGCAAAAGTGCACCAATCAGTGCACAATAGACATAGACTAAAATAGCTATTGAAACTAACAGTACCTTTCTTACTTGTGAGCCACAGTAAAATATAAAAAGACTTGGAGAGCAACACAAGCACCATAAAAGTTCATGGAGGTGCCAAATAAGGGCTAAGATTGGCTATTAGGCAGCCTCTATGCACACTATCAGCTTACAGGGGGCTTTATTTGGGAGTAAATCCTGTTTTTATTCAACCAAAACTTTCCCCCAAGTCAGGAATTCAAAAATAACTACCTGGTTTGGGGGCACTGAGAGCAACATCCAAGGGGATGATGACATGTTGCCCCCGAGCCACTGGTTGGGGATCACTGCTCTAAAGTCTTAACACCGGTGAAGAACCAAATGGTTGATGGACAGCATCACTCACCAATTCAGATTATCTCTATTGTGAGCTCTCTACTGAAGCATTCCCTGCTGAAACCTTATCCAGACCTGGGATGAGTGAAGATGAGATGGTTTTTTCCTGAAAGTCCATATTCGATATGTGGAGTAAGGCTACTGTACGGGACCCTGGGTTGCTGGCAAGCTCTCATTCTTTTTAAGGGTCACCAGTATTGATGCTCATTTCAGACAATGCTAGGCAGATTTTAGGTGGTGATCAGTTTATTTTTCTCACCAGAAGGAAGGAAGGAGAAGGAAATAATAATCATTGCAGGGGAGGGGGTCAAATGTTATTGATTACATTGGCTTACCTGAGACCCTAGGCTGGTGGTCCTGTTTGCTGGAAACAGCTCTAGTAGTCCTGGGTTCTTCTATAGGAGCACCTTGTCACAATTGTCTTCTGCTTCTTCAGTAGAAGAGTTCAGACCAGACCATAGAAAGAATCCAGAATGAAGAATTACATTTTACCCCTATAGTAGAACCTCAGACATGTACAGTTTTTAGTGTAGCAGAGAGCAGAGTAGAGAACTTATCATTCCATCATTGGTCTGTAGGGATGAGGTACTTCTTGCTATTGTCATGACAATCAGGACATGCTACTTTCAGTCTTTGCTCAGCTTGGACTCAGCTGGAACTGATAATTGCTCTCAAGATTTTATACATCAATGATCCCCAACCAGTAAGTTGCTCACCAAGTCCTTTAATGTTGCTCCCAGTGGCCTCAAAGGTGGCCATTTTTAAATTTCTAGCTTGGAAGCAAGTTTTGGAAGCCCAGAGCACCATTTCATTATAAGCAGAACCTTCTGCAGGATATAAGTCTACACAGGGCTACCAAATAGCCAATCACAGCACTTATTTGGCATTCACAAATAACCTTTGCCATGCTTGTGTGGCTCACCAACACTTTTTTTTACATCTGAGTGCGGCTCTTTATACATAAAGTACAAATATACTATAATTAACTTTTTTTAATTCTGTTTTGCTGTAGGTAATGAAAACCTAGCACTTTACTTAAATAACTGACTTCTTTTGTACATGAAAGCTCTTTTTAGACTCTTGTGGCATTCTACCTGCCCTGATTAAAAAGGACTGAGAATTGACTCAAACATCCCTTTATTATTCCATAGAAACCTTAGATAACCAACAAAAAGGGAACATATCAATGCCTAATTCATCATATTTGGGACAAAGGACGGATCAGAGTATGACATTAGCTGTCATAATTCCTGGAAATTGTTGATTCTTTCAATAAGGTTTGCTGAGCGGTTTATAATAATAGCCACCATAATAATAGCCACCATTGATGAATGGCTCCGAGTAAAACTCCACTTTATTTATTCTAGATCTACAGCAAAGCCAGCATTTTTGTCAGAACTCAACAATGTTTATATTAAATGTTGTTATTATTCCCCAGCAGTTGCTAAGCCATTTTATTGTGATAGTCTGGAAGCTCATAAACTGCTGTGTGAATGGAACTTTATTATCAGGATAGTGGGCCATGGTCACGGAGGTTACGAAGTGTGTTTGATATATAACGTTGTGTATATATATATATATTGTAGCACAGTAGCTTGGTAGGGATGCAATATCTCTCTCGGAATGCTCCATGAAACAGATTAAATGTATTAAAATGGGATTTAGTCACTGCCTGTGGAAAAGGGGAGGGGCTGTGATTGAGGTCTCTGCCCAGGAAGTAGGAAGTGGGATGCAATATCTCTCTCGGAATGCTCCATGAAACACATGAAATGTAAAGAATAACGGGATGTGTTCTCTAAGGCTGGAAAAACCAGTACAGGTGTTGGGATTTTGATGAGTCATCACCAGTGGAAAAGGGGAGGGGCTGTGATTGAGGACTCTGCCCAGGAAGTAGGAAGTGGGATGCAATATCTCTCTCGGAATGCTCCATGAAACAGATGAAATGTAAAGAATAACATGGGCTGTGTCCTCTGAGGCTGGAAAGGACAGTAGAGGTGTTGGGATTTTGATGAGTAATCGCCTGTGGAAAAGGGGAGGGGCTGTGATTGAAGTCTCTGCCCAGAAAGTAGGAAGTGGGATGCAACGTCTCTCTCAGAATGCTCCATAAAACAGATGAAATGTAAAGAATAACAGGGGCTGTGTTCTCTGAGGCTGGAAAAGCCATTACAGGTGTTTGGATTTTGATGAGTCATCGCCTGTGGAAAAGGGGAGGGGCTGTGATTGAAGACTCTGCCCAGGAAGTAGGAAGTGGGATGCAATATCTCTCTCGGAATGCTCCATAAAACAGATGAAATGTAGAGAATAACAGGCTGTGTTGTCTGAGGCTGGAAAAGCCAGTACAGGTGTTGGGATTTTGATGAGTAATCGCCTGTGGAAAAGGGGAGGGGCTGTGATTAATGTCTCTGCCCAGGAAGTGGGAAGCAACTGAGAGCTGATGAAGAAAAAAATAATAGCCAGAAAGTGATATATTTTCATTTATTCTGGATTAATTTGCCTTAATAGAGGCTGAGGAATGAAATGCTGTGTAAGTGCCTTACTTTGTGGAAAACCCCAAGGCAAATAAAACACAGACAAATATCTGTTTAATGTTACCCTGGGTGTTGCTCTTCCTGAAGAAGGTATTACCACTTCTGCAATGTAAGTGAATTGCCACAATAATTAAATATATATATATAGTTATAGACTCATAATGTTTCTTCATTCATCCAACATCTTCAGGGTAGAAAAGAGACTACTCCATAAGGTGATAACTTGTGCAATTTGCTGTATTTTAATCCCATTTTATAGATCCACGAAAAAACATAACACAAATCTCAATTGCTGGTACAAAAAAAGAAGGTGGGGACCAGGTAGAGTTCTAAAAAGAACTCTGAAGGGTCAGTATTTAAATCAAAAAAATGATGGATTTGATGGATTCCTATCTTTAATGGCAGCTTCCCACCAATAACAACATTTTATCAAGATGGTCCTAAATTTTGAGTATAAGTTAGAAATATATTTTACACATATGGGCTTATTCATTGATTTTCAAGTGAATCTGTCCCATTTTGCTTCAGAGAAAAATTCGCAAACCGACAGGAAAATTCACAAAATGACTAAAAATTTGCGAAACGCGTTTGGCACGCAATTTTTTTTGTTATGAGTGTCTTTTTAAATTTGACGCCACCGCACCCATTTTGTCACAACTGTGCCTATTTTGACGCGTCTTCGACTTTTTTTGACATGTGCCAAATTTTTTTTCGGCATGGACTTTCACGGAAGTTGCGCTAAACAATTTACCAATGGCGAAATGCGGAAATCCAATGCCTGGCGAAAAAATTCGCCCAATGCTTATTTTTTTTCTAAATAGAAGAAACTCGTATATCAAATTCTCATTTATTTATTAATTTGGTCAATTCATTCAAATAAAAAACTCAAATACCTCGAATTTTTGAGTTTACAAACTCATAGAAAACTCAAAAACTCCAACAGCTTGAATTGAAAATGCGGCTTGACTTTGCCTACGACAACTCCCATTGACTTTTTATAGAAACTCTCAAGTTTTCGCGTTTTCAGGTTTTTTGCACTTAATAAATACCAGACATTCAAGTTTTTGAACCATAATTCGAATGTAAGTTTTTTTTTAGCGCATAAAAACTTGAATCGTGAAAAAAAAAAAAACTCGAAGGTTGAGAAATCTCTAGAGAAAATCCGCTATGACCTTAAGTAACAACCAATGTTGTCGCCGCATTGTCTAATCTTTTTTGATGTATTTGAGTTTATGACCAAGAAAAAGACTGCTGACCTTTCCCATTTCAGTTATCTCTCTTTTAGAAAAAGGTTTTTGAATTCTTTGAGCAGGTAATGCCTCCTATCCCGGAGGCGACAAAAGCATTTTAACATAAAAGGCAAAGTCATTTTGGGCTGGTTAAGAAGATTTGCAGCCCATTTTTCCCATTTTGACAGAAACTATGGGGAATGAAACAATTAAGCCTGAACTTTACAGAATGAATGTTGAACAGCTGCTGTGAAGCAGACTTAGTATGTCAGATACACCAGCAGCGGGGAACATTGGGAGAGTCAGCAGAGTTTTCACTACAAATGAACATCGATATATCATTATCCCTGGAAGATGCTCTGCAGGATGCAGAAGGTAAGTAAGAGACTAATCCCTGAGTAAGCTTTTTGGACAAACTCAAGTTGATATATTAAATAAGCTTCATCCCGAGTATGATTTTATTGTAGTTTACATTGCTACTATTGGGCTCTGAAAAAGTAATCAGATCAAATTTGCTCCCAATGATTCTCCTCTGCCAAAAGGACAAACATAAATGCTTTCGGTAGAATAAATATTTGGAAAAATATGAGGTTACCATTTTAGGGTGTTTTAGGTATGAGTAAAATAGAAACTTCACCAATGGGAATGCTGATTACCAGCAACAGAGGCCTTGAACGCACACCCTAGCTCTCCAAATTTGAACGCCCGGTGCACACTGCTGGAGGGATCGGAACCCTCCCAAAAACCAGTGGAAACACAAAAAGCAAAATGGCACTCAGGGCTAGAGGAAAATAGTTCCTTTTTTAAAAAGTCTTTATTTGCGAAAAATGCAACGTTTCGAGGCAAAATAGCCCCTTTATCAAGCATCATTATCAAGCTTGATAAAGGGGTTATTTTGCCTCGAAACGTTGCATTTTTAACAAATAAAGACTTTTTAAAAAAGGAACTATTTTCCTCTAGCCCTGAGTGCCATTTTGCTTTTTGTGTTTCCAATGCTGATTACCAGCACATCTTACGGCAATTATGATTGGTGATAAACAAATTTTTTCACCAGGCATGGATTCACAGCGAATTTCCACATTTCACCATTGGCGAAAAAATTTGTTGCAAGTCACATCACATTGGGCACGGTCACATCAAATTTGGTGCTGTTGCGTCAAAATGGGCACAGTCGCATCAAAAATGGTGCGGCTGCATCAAATTGGGCGATGTTGCGTCAAAATGGGCACTGTCGCATCCAAAAAGGAGTGGGTGCATCAAATTGGGCGCTGTTGGGTCATAATGGGCACTGTCGCATCCAAAAAGGAGCGGGTGCATCAAATTGGGCGCTGTTGGGTCATAATGGGCACTGTCGCATCCAAAAAGGAGCGGGTGCATCAAATTGGGCGCTGTTGGGTCATAATGGGCACTGTCGCATCCAAAAAGGAGCGGGTGCATCAAATTGGGCGCTGTTACATCAAAATGGACACGGTCACGTCAAAACAGACATGGTCTGGGGGCGCAGGCGCACCAAATTGGGCGCTGGTGCAATAAAATGGACATAGTTGCATCAAAAAAGGTGCGGCTGTGTCAAATTGGGTGCGGGTGCATCAAAATGAGCACAGCCACGTCAAAAAAAGTCACGTGACAAAATGATTGTGCAACACTTATGTATTTGGTTGATCAGTAGGGTTTAGTATCTCTTTAAATGAGCTTTTCTTTAACACCCAACACCATGACCACCACCTTTTCTTGACGTAGCATCATTTTTCTTTTATATTTGTTTTTTTTTGATAACTGCTATTGTATGCAGAGGACAAATTAAAATGTTCACTTCCTGTAAAGGTGGCCATACACGGGCCGATTTCAGCTGCCAATATTGGTCCTTTAGACCAATTCAGCAGCTTATCTGCCCGTGTATGGGCACTACCGACAGGCCTGCCTGACCGATATCTGACCTGAAATTGCCCAGATCTCAATTGGGTAGGTTTTTCCATTGGATTGGGGAACTCATTGGCTCATTGATGCGGTCCCCGATCCGACAGAGCCAAAGTCGCCCACCACCCACCCACTGGCCACATCAGTCCCCCTTTCCTGCTCAACCTCTCAGACACTCAAATTGCCCCCCACAACTGCACTTAGTTGGTGCCTCCTTTGCCTTCCCCTAGTTCTGCACTTGATACAAAGAACTGTATACTGAGATATCAGTCTCATTCATCATGCCACCTCTGCTTTGTTTAACTGGAAATGATTAACAAATAATTATATAGACTGAGTTTAAGAAACACAATGGCTACTGTATAAAGTCTGTGCCAAATTCCGTTCCCTGAGTGGCCCATTATGAGCATCTTCGGCACATTGAGTTCTTTGGGAAAAAAAGGCTATAGATATTTCCCTTATAGATTTCAGAATTTCTTTTTCTACTTGTTAAATATTCCAAACCGGTCGTGTTAAGCAAAGCATAAAGGCCACGCAGAGTGAACTTTTCTCATACTTCAAGGGCCTGCGCTTTGGTCAGGCGGAGAAGCAAAGTAATTATTGCCTCGGAGATGCCACTGGGTCCGACATTATACAGCAATGCGCTGGGACACTCCTTTTCATTGGAGCACAGAGTAAGGAAAAGAAAAATCAATTTTGTTAAAAGCACTATAATTTCAATTTCTTTGCTTAAGGGAATGTTCCAGAGCTTGAGGATATTGACATGACTTTAGCTTTTTTTTTTTTACTCACTTTGTAAAGTGAATTCATTTTCGCTCGCCCCGTTGCATTGCTGGATGCGTTCACCATTACAAATGAAATAGGGCTCTTCTGGAAAAAAGACAAAAAAAACCCAAAGGTTGGAGAAAGGTTGTCTTTCATGAAGAGAAACTTTTTGATTAAGAAGTTTAATGTTTAGGGAACAACAGGGAGAAGCTGAAAACAACAATTAATGGCCAGAAACATTACCCAGGAAATAGGAATAGGAATAGTTTCAGTGGGTTATCATTGTTTTATAAACAGGCAAAGCTCTGGTTCTTGTTCTAGTCACAATTAAGCATGTGTCCAGGTTAACCAATCACATGCGGGAAGATTGGGCGTAGTCAGCCTGTTCATGGCTCATTGCTGTGTGACTTTTCTCTCAACCTTATAATGATTACAAGTGGTGAGTTAAATATTATCTGCGCCATTGTTGTTGGAAGGGATGCTGGAACGCCATTCTCTGGCCAGATTGCACCTCAGCCTGTCCTGATACACCCAAACGCCATTTCTAATCTGCCCAATGTCCACTGCATTCACAGGAAGCCCTCAGAGCTAGTGATGGGCGAAATGTTTCGCCAGGCATGGATTCGCTGCACGTCCAAAAATTGTCGCCGGCGTCAAAAAAGAATTGTCGCGGGCGGCAAAAGAATAGCCGCGCGACGAAATAATAGCCGCGGGCGACGAAACAATAGCCGCGCAACGAAATAATAGCCACGGGCGACGAAACAATAGCCGCGCGACAAAATAATAGCCGCGGGCGACGAAACAATAGCCTCGCGACGAAACGATAGCCGCGCAACGAAATAATAGCCGCGGGCGACGAAACAATAGCCGCGCAACAAAATAATAGCCGCTGCGACGAAACAATAGCCGCGCGACAAAATAATAGCCACGGGCGACAATTTTTTCTGTTGCACAACATTTTCGCCTTTTCGCAAATTTTTCGCCTTTTCGCGGATCTTTTGAAAGATTCGCGAATTTTTCGGTGAAGCGAAACGGAACAGATTAGCTCATCACTACTCAGAGCAGATCCATGACAAGACTCTTGCTGGTTCCCCCAATATTCACCCTGAGAGCATGTAAAGTACCTTCCTTTACGTGGGTTTTACCCTGATTGACTTCAGCCATGACAGAGCAAAGCTGCCAGTCCCACTCTTCCTACTGCCAGTGCCTTTTGGTGTGCAGCTTTGATAGTTCTGCCAATGATTTGGCATTGGCTGCTGCACAGTTACTTCTAGATAGGGTGTGGGCAGTATTTCACCAGCCTAGCCAATAGCAAATACCAACCAAGGCCAGGGCTAGGGCTGCCACCTTCTGCCACTAGCAAGTACAGGCAGGGAGCAGGTCCAATGACATCAGGGGCCACCACACAGCCGTTGGCCAAATCAACCCCCCTTTCTGGTCATTCTTTCAGGAACTAAGATAGAAGAAGTGGAACTACGAAAATGTAATTTCCTTTCCTTTTTCCAATCCACTTACCAGCCACAAGTCCTCCACCATCAGCCCACTGGCCACAAAAGTCTCATCTTTCTACTTACCCTTTTTGGAACTAAGACAGCCTCTGGGCAGCAGAAGTTGAACATGTGAAGCAGTAATTTCCTTTTCTTTTTAACAAACTGCCCCAAAGTGGTGGGACCAATGACATCCTAATTTTGAAATCCGGACAGATAGACTTCACCTGGAGAAGAACCTTTGGCCCACAGTGTTGCCACCGCCATGCTGCTCTATAGAACACAGAAGAAGCTTTACTTTGGACACTCACTAAATACTCTCATCCTAATATAGTGAAGCCAGCTAGATTTACATTAGCCCAGACTAGAGAAACCATAGCTCGGGACAGTCCCATTTTTTTCCACACTGTCCCGCTCGTCTTTGGGTCTTCTTGGCTTCCTTCGGGTTTTCTCGGATCCTTCCTTCATCACAGCTTCTTCCTGTGCTTTTGTTTTCGGCTCTTTCTGGCTCCTTCAGGAGTTTCGGGTCACTTAAGGGCACCGCGGGACATTTTGGTAAGTATGAAGGACAGCAGGACATTTTGCAAAAACGGGACATCTGGGGGTGTGGCCCCATAGTGGGCATGGCCAAAATAATCAGTTTTGCTCCTCTTTCTTATTTTCAAATGTTGGGAGGTATGAAGAAACAGCCACTTGGAATGTTTCCACTACAAAACATGCGTTACCAAGTTCAACTGCCAACCAAAAGCTGAACCGGCAGTTTAGGAAGTTTCACTATCATTTTAAGCAAAATTGTATTTTTTTTTTTCTAATCCCCGATCCGAACGCTTTTACAAAATGAACAGCAGTCGTCTCTAAAAAGAAGCCGGAATGGGAATGAATAAAGAGCCACTTTAATCCCTCGCGAAGGTGCCAGAGACGGGAATCTGTTTCATGTTCTGATGAATGAGCAGCTTTATACAATAGGAACCCAGTTGCTCTGTATTTGTGATAAAGAATTTCTCGTTGATGAAGAGCGGGATGCAGTACCGTATCAACCGGGAACTGAGGGAAACAGCTTCAACCATTGTTTTTCAAATATAATCTTTTTGATCATTTTTGTGACTTATAGACATTGTAGTGCTCATTTTATTATTATCATTAAAGGGTAACTCTGGCTTCAGAACCAACATTTGTTAAAGAGCCCCACACAACCAAGAAACCCCTGATATACCTATCCTTGTAACCTGTTCCTTCAAAAAGTATGAATAAATACCATTTTTATATGGTGAGATCCAGTTGCAAAACA